>NC_071669.1:11400681-12051590 GCF_028554725.1 Zeugodacus cucurbitae
CTTATCGCCCGCAATCGCGCGGCTATTGCGAAAGCAGCAGCAGCAGTGATTGTGGCAGTTAGAAGCCGCTAAAAAACATTTTAAAAGCTCTAACTTGGCTAAATGAGTAACACAAAAGCAACAACAGTAAGCAAATCGTAATAAAATTTCAGAAAAAAAATAACTACCGACTTGCAACAGTCAAATTTTATCGGCGCTGCCATCGGAGATGTCGGTAATTTGCTGATTGTCGGCTTTAGCAAAGCATAATAATAACAACAAAAACGTCAAAGAATGCGAAATCAGTCAATAGCATATACACAACAACAACAATAAAAAATGTTGCATAAAAATTTTACAACAACAACCTCGCTTAGTTGCTTATCTTATCGCATAATTTGTCAGCGTAATTATTTCGTTTGATTACCGGCAGCCGATGCATCGTGGTGGCTTGTTGCGAAAGTTGGATATATTGGAAGATATTGGAAGCTTTTTATGCAAGGACGTTTTGCAATTTGTTGCAAAATTGATAATAATAAGATCTTTATTGTTCTTGTTGCTAATTCTAAAAGCTATAGATACTGCTTTTTACTATAGTTTACTCCATTTTTTTGGTTCCGAATGACAAATTCAAGTGGTGGGTTAAATTTTCGAAGACATGGTCTTAAATGGACTAGTTATAATACATACTTATATTGGGCACTTATACCAATCCTAGGCGCTTGCTTTACATTTTCAATCTGCTTAGGCGTGCAGCTCAAGGGAACTCTTCACCCTCTGTAAGGTCAATCTTTCTCTAGTTGTAGGAGTTTTAACTGGCAATTGCCTTATCGGGATTCACGCGGTCAAATTAAAAATTTTACCAGATGCTAGCTGCAGAAGCTGCTTGCAAGAGGATGAGGTTGAATCTTTTCCTTTTCAACATTTTGGAATGCGCAGCCTTTGTGAGATCTAGGCAATAGTTCCTTGGATCCCTTTTTTCGAAAATTAGCGGATATAGAAGTAAAAAACCTCTGCAGATTTGTGGTAGGTTCTTGGTAGGCGCTTTGGAGAGTCTTAAATTTCAGTGAGGGTGTCAAATTTTTGGCATTACCAAAGGACTGTCCTTAATAGTCTAAGTGTGTTTCCTTTTTGGAGAACAGCCTTCGAACCTAACCTAAAGTAAATGTACATCTTGGTGTTATTCTATATAGTTAGGGTTCAACAAAGCGCAAGTTCGAACTTCGAAAAGCTTAAAGCTTTAATATGGAGCTTTTTCAGAGCTTTTTACATTGGAAATGAAGTTTCAATTGTATTTCGGTCAGAATTCTGAAGTTCAAACTCCTAATATATTTTATAGATATCAGCCAGAGACCTACAAAAGAATATATATTTCCCAAAGTTCCTAGGTGGAACACAGGGCCTCAAAACAAAAGAATAAGAAAAAGGGGGGTTTAATGGGGCTGGTGATGCGAACACACAACATATCCCTCCCAAATATCAACCTCCTCTTCGCGAGGTACCCCTGTTTTCTATACAAACGAGGCTCTGACGACCGTGTAATGGCGGTATAACCTTAGCACCTGCGAGGAGAAAATTCCTACACTTTGCCAGCCAGGAGGCAGACCGGCAGCCCCGGATTCAGGCTCGGATGCAGAAGGTTAATCACCTACTCAACTTAAATTAAACATATTAATGAAACCACCAAGCAACCAAATAAAATAAAGAAACAAAAGAATATTATTAAAAGAATTTAATTTCTTGTCAAAGTGTCTTCGGGCTATTGAGACCCGATTCAACCACAAATGTACAAATGGGTTAGTGAACCCTAAAGATGTTCTTGTAATGATATAAAAATGCACATCTTTTTGTACAAAACCGAACATGTGGTCATAATGTAGTGGCTGTCATCCCTATTGGGTCTGTCGACTGGCAGTAAATAAGAGACAACTGAGCGATTATCGACAAGTGGTGCTATTGTAAGCGTCGATAACTCGCTCAACCATTGACTGTGAATGCTCTTCAATCACTCATTTGTCGACAGGTGTTAGAAATTGTTGAATTTTGTCGATTAAGTTACACAATAGCAAATCGACTGAAGTCTATTCTACTTCCAGTCGACACTCGCTATAGGGGTCTGTCTTCTCTGAGATATTTTAATGAAATGATAAATAAGTGAACGTCTTTTCCAGATAATAATATGTTCTGTTTCCAAAAATTTATAAAATCAGTTCAGTCCATAGAACTAAAATATTGATTCTATAAGTTCTGGTTAACTATATATCTTATATATCGGTCAATATATATTTCAATTCAATTAACTGATTATATTTTTTTACCACAATAAATATTAGTCTCTGACTAGCCTTCATATGACTAAAAAATATACAGAATTGGTAGTTCTCGGACAGTTCTATTCAGAATGGGTAGTAGTGACAGAGGGTTGTCAGAGTAATGATGAATTACAGTCACCAAAAAAATTTGGTTCTGGCCAGGGAGTCTTACTATGTCTAGTTTATGTTTTTGGATTAGCTGAATCCGAATTCGACGTTCATCGGACGTCCCTAGGGCAGGGTTTTGATATAACCCCAAAACAAAAAAACAATCTGGCGGGCATCTTTTGTAAAAATTCATCGGGATTCGGGGTCACGGATTACAAATTCGATGTCAAATGAATTTATAATATTACGGGGAGGGAAAATACGTACTGAAACCTTTCATCATTTATTTTTTTTATCGCTGAAAATTAATTTATTATATTTATCACAAAATATTTGTTTTATTTGACACAGAAAATTGTGTCACGTGACATGATAGATGTACTTTACGGGCATCAATCACAGGGTATTTAAAATTAAAAATTTATTATAAATCAAGTTGGCAAAAAACCAAAAATATGTTAGTAACAGCATGCAACCTCATGCAAATCTAATATGCAAATTAAATTTGGCAACACAGTTAAAGCTTGACCCAAAGCACATAAGAAGAACAATAAAAATGAAAGAAAAGAAATTAGAAAAGTAAAAAAAAAGTAATTAAAAATGCACACTTAACAAAGCAGAGCTTTTAAGAGTTTTTCAAAATTTGTGATTAGAAAAAAAAGAACATAAAACTAATTGGGTCAAGCAGATGAGGCAAATGTCAAATGAAGCATCTTGAAAAATGAGGCTACAAGAAATTAGCAAAAAAACAATAATAAATGCATAAATTTGTGAAACAAAGTAGTTAAAAGTGAAGATAAATGAAAGAAGATACACAACTAGACGTCTAGAAAGGGAATATGCTGCATAAGATAAAATTGAAATACAAAAAAAAATTAAAAATCAGTTACACTTGCTCGTGATTGGAGACTTGTGCGCATGGCTTTAAGCGTTTTTGATGAATACTTTTTGACCGATTTAACAAGTGGGGGAAAACAAGAATAAAATTAAAATACAATAAAATCAAAATATTTGTGATGAGCAGTCTTAAAGAAGTTGATAAAGTGCGTCTAGACGTCAGTAGAATAGCAAAACTTAAGAGCAATTTATAATCGAAAGCATTCATGCGTTCTTCTTTTTAATTTTTTCATTTCTTATTTAGTTTCATTTTTGTTTTCGCAAATCCGTAAAAGGTAACTAGGAACTTGACCGAGCAGCACTTCTTGCGGCATATAAGAAGCGACCCAGGGCAACTTTCTCCTTTAGTTGATCCATGAGCCTGATGTAGCCCGGTAGGTCTTCGGGAAAACGGGTCGGACTTTAAACGGAATAAAGTTAAATTTAGTAAAATTAAAGTGAATTCTTTCTAAAGTGAAACAGTGTTAAAGTTTTGTGTGTCAGTGAATTGACGGTGCCAAGTGTCAGTGTCAATCAAGAAAATGTGGCAATTAAAGTGCGTTATGTGGGCCGTTATGGTGCTCTATTTAAGCACAGCAAGTGCGGTGAGTGTGTTGGAAAATTTTTGGTGAAATTAGATGAAAGTAAATTCCTGTAATGGTGGGAGTTAATGAAAGTGCGGTCAAAATATTTAAATTAATCAAGAATAAAACAAAATAAAATAAAATAAAATAAAATAAAATAAAATAAAATAAAATAAAATAAAATAAAATAAAATAAAATAAAATATAATAAAATAAAATAAAATAAAATAAAATAAAATAAAATAAAATAAAATAAAATAAAATAAAATAAAATAAAATAAAATAAAATAAAATAAAATAAAATAAAATAAAATAAAATAAAATAAAATAAAATAAAATAAAATAAAATAAAATAAAATAAAATAAAATAAAATAAAATAAAATAAAATTAAATAAAATAAAATAAAATAAAATAAAATAAAATAAAATAAAATAAAATAAAATAAAATAAAATAAAATAAAATAAAATAAAATAAAATAAAATAAAATAAAGAAAATAAAAAAAAAAAATAAAATAAAATGAAATGAAATGAAATGAAATGAAATGAAATAAAATAAAATGATATAAAATAAATTTAAATAAATTTAAATTAAATTAAATAATATAAAATAATAATATTAAAATAATTAAAAAAAAATTAGATTAAAAACTATCAAAATTAAAAAAACCTAAAATATTTTTTTAATTTAAAGAATTTCAGAAAAAAATAAAAAAATGTTTCTTGAAGATATTTTTAAATAAAATTAAAATTAAAAAAAATGGTAAATTAAAAATTAATATTCTTAAAAATAATTATAAAAAAACTCCACCTATGTCTATATAAATTATCCTCATAATAATAAAATATCCTTCATTTACCCAAAGCAATCCGGCTACTCCTACCAACCGCCGTACAATCAAATTGCTTTACCCGAAGCAAATGACAACAACGCCGGCTACTATTATCCACCTCCCGTCGTACAAGTGCCGCAGCAAAATTTCAGCGGTTACTATTATCCACGTCCACCATCGCGCATACCCGTATTGCCGGTGGAAAATCAAGATGACAGCACTGAGCCTAGTGGTACACCGCCACCCGGTGTAATGGGCGACTTCATCGATGACATTATCAATGAGCAGAAAGAGCAGATACTCTCCTCGGTGTTGGGCAATAGTGATTTGGAGGGTGATGAATTCAGCGATGATGACACGAAAGCCTTGCGTTTCAATAAATGTGCTGAATGCTGTAAGTTTTGCAGTTAAGAAAAGAAAAAAAGTTACTAATTTTGAAGATTTTCTACACTTCAATTTCTCTTCGAACGTTCTCCGTTCCTCGTGAACTCTCTCATAACATTTATACGGGCGCTCACTTTTTCTCTAATCTATTGCTGCCTCTTTCTCTTGGCTCTTTGTCATCTTCATCTAGCTTGCGGCGTCCCTAATGTCAATCGCATCGTGGGCGGCAGTGTTGTGCGCATCAATAAATACCCCTGGACCGCACAACTACTCATGAATGGTTTTCTCTTCTGCGGTGGCGCATTGATAAATGATCGCTACATAGCGACTGCTGCTCATTGTGTCATGGGACAAAGGGCCAGTTCGATCTCCGTGCGTCTATTGCAACTTAATCGTGCCTCGAAGAGTACGGGCTTCTCAAGAAATGCCGTCGAATTGATTATGCATCAAAAATACAATACGAATACTTTGGTTAACGATATAGCATTGATTAAGCTCAATAAGCCCATTCCGTTGAAGGACCCCATTCGTCCTGTGTGTTTGCCAACTTTGAGGAGGCAAAATTATGACTTCAAGGAGGTATGTTGGACCTTCCTTTATATTTCACTATAAATAAACTTATTTTTTCAATTACAGGGTATCGTTGCTGGTTGGGGTCTAACCACTCAGGATGGCAGTGTCTCGAGCGTTTTGCGTGAGGTCACCGTACCGATCATCACGAATGCACAATGTCGTGCCACTTCGTATAAATCGATGATTGTGAGCACGATGTTGTGTGCTGGTTTAGTCGAAAAAGGTGGCAAGGATGCTTGTCAGGTGCGAAAAAAACATATTTTAGTGTTGAGAATCCACTATTCGTAATTTCGATGTCATCTGCTTCTCTGAAAAACCTCTACCTTTCTTCATTCACTTTTCCATCAATTAATTTTCTCATAATCTTTTTTTATGAAGAAGAGTGAGAGATTTTCATATTCAATCACTTCTCTAGTCTCTTGGTTTTCAAATAATTTTTTACATAAAAAATTTCGTTTCTTTAGGGTGACAGCGGTGGTCCACTGATCGTGCGTGATCGTATCTTCCAATTGGCTGGTGTTGTTTCTTTCGGTTATGGCTGCGCTCGTCCAAATTCTCCAGGTGTCTATACTCGTGTCAGTCGCTACTTGGATTGGATTTCTGCAAATACGAAGGATGCCTGTTATTGTTCCAAATAAGCGGGCCTAGAGCTTTTACTTTATATAATTCTATTAAATTATTTAACTATTTTGCTATAATATTTATATACAAATCTATTTTTTGTGAACACTTTAAATAATAAATTCAAACTATTTATTTCGAAATGTTTTCATTTGTTTTACTGTTATATAAGATATATATATAGATGATAATTCAATTATTATTCAATATTTTGGGAATCATATTTTTCAGACGTGGGCTCTTCCTGCATTTTGCATTTAGAGAACGCTGTATTAAAAGTGAAAGCTCAATTATTTATTGTGAAAGCTTCTAAAGCATATTCAAGCTATTTTAGAGTGAAAGCTCAATAATTTATTATGGAAGCTTTTCCTAAATAAGCTTTTTGCTTCCAACAAATGCATGAATTGTATTGTAGAAATAAACATTTATGTGAACGTTAGAATGAAAGCTCAAATATTTTATGTGAAAGCTTTTAGTGGCAGTTTTTAGTACAGAAATAACATAAAAGTGCAAACAATATATTACAGAAATTGAAATTTATGCACATAAGGCACACTTGTTACGAATGAAAGCTCCAATATTTTAATATGAAAGTTTTTTTTATACATAACATGCTTCAAATATAATCAAAAAATTCATTAATTATATTTTGGAAATATAAATGTATGTAAACGTACGAGTGAAAGCTCATTAATTTTATTGTGAAAGCTCTTAATAGCTGTTTTTAGTATGAAAGGCTTCATAAATAACTTTAAAGTACAGGCAAAATATTTGATAAATGAAGATTTATGCATATAAGGCACACTAGTTGCTGATGAAAGCTCAATTTTTAATGTGAAAGCTTTTTTATGTAACACGCTTTAAATAAAAGAAAAAAAATATTGAATTACATTTTAATAGTATGAATAAACTAATCTAAAAATATAATTTGCAAATGCCTGAAATAATTCTAAAAATTCAATATATGCATTTTGAGAACATTTCATTTAATTTTTTTAGATGATTTCGAATGAAAGCTCAATATTTTATTGTGAAAACTCAGTGTTTTAGTTTAGATAATTATTTTCTCTAAATTTCTACTAAAAATAACACAATTATATTATCAATATGAGCTTTACTATTTTTTATATTTTATTTTACTTCTGAGAATATTGCATGTTCTCTCTCACCTCACTCCTCCACCGCACAATCCCCATTTGTCGTCACAAAAACCCACAAGTCTCTCAAGCAAATCCCAACATGTCTCGCAAACGACTTTGTCGTCTGCCGTCAGACAGCAAATAATTGCACGACAAAAAATATATGGCAATTATGCGGCGATTTACCACCGCCAACAACAACACAGGCGAACCATAGTCCGAATATTACACATAAATACATACATACATACATACGAATGTTGACTAACAAGTCGGCATTCCAATGCGATAATCGAAGCTCCAAAAGGACATCCCAGCCAGTCAAGGCACAACAAAACATCTTCAAAGGCGGCCGATAAATGCGGTTACACGGTTACAGAGTTGTATGTCGGCAGTGTTGCGTTGCTGATTATTGCTGTTGGCATTGGCAGTTGAAAAATTCACAGCGTTGACAGTTTACAAGCGATAACAATGTGCGGCACTTAGTCAATGTCCTTGGATACGCATGTCACAGTGGAGCATGTGGGAAGAGAAGGCAATGCACTACTGCGTTGTCAAGTGATGGAAGTATGTTAGTGGAATTGTGGTGGAGTGGGAGATAAAGAGGGTGAAGAGGGAGAGAGCTTGTATGACTTTTGTTGATTTCGAAATTCCTACACGGTTGCGTTTTATATGAAAAAGTTGTAATGTGAGATAAGCTGAGATAGTAAAACTACAAAAATCGGAAAAATATTGCCATAAATGCCATTGTTATCAAATATTTACACCGTCAACATTATAATATGGATGATAAAATCCGTTATATACACACCTAGTTCTATATATATTGGCATTCAACCAACATATTTTTTTACTGAAACTCCCTTATATACGCTTTTCTGTTTCTGTTTTTGTTTCCCATAACAATATGACTTCGCAACATTTTCTTTTTTGATTTTCCGCTAATCAATTTCGTTGGCTTTTGTTGTTTGAACTTGAAGCGTTGTTAGGCGTGAAAAATCGATTTTCTGTTCAGCGCTTATTTTGATTTATTAATTTTTCGAAATTGTTTGTTGTTTATTATTATTTTTCTGCTTCATCAACTACAACTGCATGACAGATCTTCACTCAACTTTGTCATTTGAACGGAACAGTATACTCGTTCAGTATGGCAGCAGCAAGTTTTCTGGAAGGTCAACTATATTTAATTTAATTTTAAATTAAAATACAATGAAGCAAATTGATGAAAAGCAAAAAATAATGTCAGACACGAATATTTGTTGCAGAAATAAGACGCTTTAATTCTGCAAAAAAAAGTTTAGTTTTACGTAAAGCGGTAGGTAGAGAGCTTTCAAAGCTTTTTATGACAGCAAAGCTCACTTTGAAAATTCTTAAACACTGTTCCTAGCAATACTCATATTATATTATATTTATTTAAACAGAATTTTTTGAAATTTATTTAGCGCTAAAAATGTTGCGTAACTTATATCTTTGCAACATATTTATAATAATATAAATAAAAAAAATATAGATTAATTAAAGCTATTAAGTTATTAATTAAAGTTTCACCTTGCTTAATACTTTTTAATAATTTTACCAAAAATGTTGCGCAACATTTGTTTCTGCAACATGTTTAGCAACATGAATATAAAATCAAATTTTGATTTAAATTCCATATTCTATAAATTTAAATTTAAAAAATTATTTATCATAAATGTTGCGCAACATTTTTTTCAGCAACATGTTTAGCAACATGTATTTAAAATAAATCTTTGATTGAAATTCCATCTTTCTAAATTTAAATTTAAATCTAAAAACTTTGTTGTGTCCTAAATGTTGCACATATTTGTTGCTCAAAATATGTTTCTTTTACATGTATTTAAAATAAATCTTGGATCGTGTTTAAATTTAAAACTTCTATTTATCATAAATGTTGCAAAACATATTTTTTACTGCAATATGTTTCGCAACATGAATATTAAATAAAACTTTGGTGAAAATTCCATCTTGTTTAAATTTGAATTTAAATCTAGAAAAAAATATGGTATATATAATTTTATAATTAAGTATATAATATAAAAAAAAAAAATACGTTGGGCAACATTTTTTCTGCAACATGTTTAGCAACATTAATGAAAAATTAATATTTGATTAACATGACATCTTGTCTATATTTATATTTAAATCTAAAACTTATATTAATCATAATGTTGCGCAACATTTGTTTCTGCAACATGTTTAACAACATGAATTTAAAAATGTTTTTGAATAACATTTTTGTGTATTTAAATTTTTTTATTTTATAAATTTTGCACCATCAATGTTGCGCAACATTTGTGTCTGCAACATGTTTATAGGCAACATTTGCTTTTTATACTATATTTCCTTCCATTTTATTAAATTTAACAACCAGCATGATTTCAAAAATTTTTTTGCCTAGCAACATTACTGCCGCTTATGCAAATAGGCGTCATAAACTTAAATTTCAAATTATCAACCAACCAATGGCTTCATTGCCTGCTCTTCCGTCATTTTATTTACACTTATTGCGCGCTATTTTTTCACCATAAACTATCTGTATGCACTGCAGCAAGCCATACAGCACAATTAAAAGTGTTTTGCAGTCATTTATGTAAATAAGCAACGCATTCACTGTCATTTTTATATGAAAGCAGAGGCAAACACATGCGCATACACAAAGCGTTAAATTTAACAAACAAAGTAAGTGAGCAACTACTAATCATTAGCCTTAAGCCATAAGTAAGTTGCTAACATATTTGCAGCAGTAATTTCAGTAAATGAAAATGCAAACAACATTAACTTGTGTGCATTGGAGTGCATAAAAGGTTTGTGTGTGTGTGTGTTTGTATGTTTGTACTCGTATGTTGCAAATTATGAGAAAAAATCGCTGTTGCATACAATCTCGTGCAACTAAGTGCCATTGTTGTTGAGTTTTATAGCCTTAATGACATGCCAAGTGGTTTATATGTGTGCATAAAGATAACAAAAATATTATAGTGGTGTGCATAAAAATAGAAATATATGTATGTGTTGTACTTAATGTTGCTGAGTTGGTTTGCAATCTTTTATTTTTTATTTTTTACTTTTATTTCTATATATGTTATATGAATTATGCTAATTTCATGCGCCACTTTAATTGCCAACTTTCTTGTCGACAATAAGTCAAGTGTATGTTGGCCGCCATAAATGCAATTGCAGCGCTATTATTATTGCTGTTATTATTTTGATTATGTTTAACTTGCAACATTTATTATTGCTTTTAATGCATATTTAAATGTGCAACATTTAATGCAACTATTTAAAACATAATTGTTATCGCATTTAATTGGTAGCTTCATTAATTTTTAAATTCAATATTTTTTTCTTTGTACAAAAGCTTTCTTTGAGCTTAAAAAGTGAAATACTCAATTAAAACACAGCGATATGTTATGCTTAATTACATAGTATGATCGTTTCGTTTAAATTAAATCTTGCAATTAGCTACACTTTCAGTTTATTAATAATAAATGTGAGAAGAATGACCGCAGTGGCTTTTATATGTATAATGTCACTTTAATAATCTTAATTTGTTATTTTCTAACAGCGGAGAGTGTTATTTGCAAGAAAAAATGAAAATGTTGCGCAGAATTAAGTTCAAAATGTTGCTAGCAACATGTTGCAGAAACATTGCTGAGCGTAAATATACGAAAATTACAGTTTTTTTTGAGAAATAATAGCAATTGTTTAATAAAATAAATCATTTCATTAGAAAATAATCATTTAATGATCATAATTAGAAGAATTTGTGAACAAAATGTTGCTAAAATACCATAAAAAAGTTGAAATGTTGCTAGCAACATGCTGCTGTGTCTTAGTGTTTGAAGTATTGAGGTTTATTTATTCCACATAAATTTATTAAGATATTATAATAACAACTACAAATAGTGGACTTACATTGATTTTAATAAAAAATTTTGCTAGCAACATAACATATTAAAATGTTTATAGTTGCATACATGGCTACTCTAGTATACGGTATTACGCATAATATCTTCAGTTTATTGACGAATGATATTTTATTTATGATAAATTGTATCAATTGAGCATCATTCTGTAATTCAAAACACAATACTTTATCAACATGTTGATAACTAAAGTTTTATATTAAACATCATTCACGAATGTTTTAGAAATGTTTTCTATATAAGCTCTTTTATGTTACCTATCAGTAAGAGCACTTAAAAGTTTCAATTTTACAAAATTTTCGAAATGTTGCCGCAACATGTTGCAAAAAAGTTGTGCAACATTTGTCGACACAAAGTAAATTTTAAATTTAGTATATATTCTTTCATGTTGCTAGCAATATATATAATTTTGTAAATATTCTTTAATGTTGCTAGCAACATATTGCAAAATTATTCATTCAACCATAATTTTGAAATGTGCCAGCGATAGTTTGTGGTTAGCTATCACTAAGAACACTTAAAAGTTTCAATTTTACAACATTTTTTAAATGTTGCAGAAACATGTTGCAAAAAAGTTGTGCAACATTTGTACAAAAAAATTCTAATTTAATTCCAGCTATATTATAGTCATACTGTCGATTATAATATTATATTGAGTATATATTTTTTAATGTTGTTAGCAACATGTTGCAAAAAAATAATAAATTCTACATTAAAAACATTTTTATTATCATCATAATATATATTATCTAATTCTTTTGTTATCCTATAAATTGTTAATTATGCTTTTTTGTCAGAAATTATTTGTTTATTTTGTAAGTATAATCTTATGCCGCATTTCAACATGTTTCCACATTTTTCATTGTCAAGTCAACAATTCCCCACCTCCACAGCACCTACTGCACTACTAACAATGGTATTACCACACATTTTCTTTACAAAACTTGACCTTTTTCGCTCGCACGCACAGTCACATAAAAATCTCATGCAACATAAATTATGCAAATAAATTAGTTTTGCTTTAAACTTGTCTTCTCCATTATACAGCACCCGCGCTAAAAGTATTCTCACGCAGTAGTTAGTCAACACGTTTGTTAGGGTCGCTAAGAAAAAAATGTTCAGCAAAAAGTGCACAACTCGACATTGGTTAATTTTGTAGTTAGTTAATTCAAGTAGTTGTTGTTGGGTGGGCATGTTGCCATTCATGTTAGTTTCGCTACTTTTGTTGAGGTTATCAGCGAAAATTCGCCAGAAGCCAAAATGTCTCAGTGGTGTAAAGCTATAAATAAAATGCGAGCATAAGATAAGAGTTCGGGAAAAAAAGTGATTTTGCAGCAGGAAGACAGAAAAAAATTATTTAAAAAATGAAAACATCAAAAAATAGCTTTCTGTGGGAAACTAACTATTTTCTTCTTCATCTTCATCAACACCATCAGCTTCTTTAGTTAACTAGAACTTCTACTACATATAAAACCCATTAATTTCCCTACATTGTTGCCACACGCTCAATCACATCAGGCAACTTCCTCTTCCGTTCTAAAAACCGGTCAATCGTAAAAAAGTAATATTAATAGTAGCAGCACTTAAGTAAACACACTGTGTGTAGGTAAAATGTAAATAAATTAGCAAAAGATGTGTGTTGTTGCCACACTTAACTAACCACTTAATAGCCGCTTCCTGTCTCAATATTGTAAGTTAACGAAAACCAGTTGGAAATTTCTTTATTTTTGTTTTAAAATGAACGATAAGTAATTAGTTGCTGTGTATTTTTATTTAGTTGAGTTTTAAAACTTGAAAAAGAGAGTAATCAAATTAGTTACTTTCAGAGTTGCTTTGGTGAGAAACCCTTTCATGAGTAGTCTCATAGCTGGCTTTTTTAAAGGAAGTTGGTCTGCAGAAGTGAAAATCATTGATTTTAGTGATTTATAATTATTTTATTTATCACTTATAGTCTACATACATATATGAAAAGTAGTGAATCGAACACACAACTGGTATAATTGGTCTAAACTGGCATAATCACTAATAATAATAACTTTTATTTTTCCTCCTTCCTAAATTTTATCAAAAAAGCAGTAATCAACTTACCGACCTTAAATCTGAAAGCTAGTGAATCGAACACAGAACTGGTATAAATGGTTTAAACTGGTTTAATGAATTATAAAATATTTTAAGTTTCTCTTTCACCGAAAAAGCAGTCATCAACTTGCCGATCTCGAATTGAAAAGTAGTGAATCGAACACTCAACTGTTATAAATGGTCTAAACTGGCATAATAAGTAATATTATTTTTTTATTTTTCTCCTACTTAAATTTCACCCAAAAACCAGTCATTAACTTACCGCTTTTAGATAGAAAAATTTGTAAAAAAGCAACAACAACAACTGAGAAACAAGGGAACAACTTGAAAATGCATAAAATACTCATGCACCCACACAAAAATCGACAGGTCGCCGCTAATGCTGAGCACGCTGTGGAATGTAATGCCAACCAGTTACAGTTACTATCAATAACGAAAAAGAAAGAAAAAGGCAAACAAAATAAAAATCTATTATAGGTTGAAAATCAGCTGCAGACAAGCACATGTAAGCTTAGTGATGCTGACTTGCAGTTTAGTGAAATCTTGACACAAGCGGTTTAGAAAAAAATATTGTTTTACCACAAATATTGCTGCGCTCTTTGTTGTCTTTTGTGGTAAATTAATTTCATTAAATATTTTTAAATAATTTCTCTCAATAAATCGAAGAAAAACTCTCTTCGATTATCTCTCTTTATTCTAACACTAAATTGTTGAGACCACACACTCAAAATGCAACACTGCATCTCACAGTACCGTTGTGGTGGTACCATTAGTTTTTTTTTTTCAAACCTCTTTCCAGTCACTATTCTCCTACTTTACTCCATTCAATTCGCTATGTACTACTCACAGTTATTGGCTTATTTTTACGGTACTTTGTTATTGTACCATCATGACTTTCGGTTATTTGCCACTACAGTTAGCTTACAGCAACAACAAGAATACTGACTTTCAAATGCTATTGAAAACTGGAAAAATTTTAGCTTACAGGTGACCGCATACCAAGCATGCCAATGTGAATAGGGCAAAGGCGTCTTGCGGCCGGGCAAAAGCTGCAAGTTGTAGGAACTCTATGTGCTGGGGAATAATTGCAGACAAATATGAATATAAATATAAATTATAATTTAGACTTGGTCCATCAAAATTTTATAGAAAAAAATAAGTTAATTACACTCTCTTAGTATGTGGGCGAGATGGGGCTACAATAAAATTATGAGAATTTGGGAAAAAATTCGATTTATTTCTCAATATATTTTCCATCTTCGATGAATTAGGCAACAGTTCGTAGTACAATTGTACCAAGTCGCCTTTACCGATGACCGAGATGTGAGCCGTTGCTTTGACTTGGTTGAAAAACACTTCCTTCTTCGCCAAAATGAGTCCATTTCTTCTACAATTCTTCGTCAAACTGAAAAAGTTGTCCATAATTTCGGTCAATAGACCAGTCTTTGTCTTCCACAGACCAGATTCCGGGTGAGGACCACTTTCTCGACTGAGTCCACGTTTCGTCGACATCTCGAAACAACAACGAAACTCCTTAAGATTGGCTTTAAAGATGGTTAAACTCTGGTGCGAGATGGTATCCCGATTTCGCTTTGTGTCTAGACCAATATGGAGTCAGCTACCTTGCGCAACTTCAATTGGCGGGCTACCAAACCGAGATCGTCCACTTTCATAAAGTTATCCTCCGTGATAACCGACGAAGTGATACCGTTCGTTCTCGAACGAAGAGCATCCATCGTATACAGCATCCACGTGTTCTCTGATTTTACCGAGGAACTACCCTTCCAAAGACAAGAAGTGAATAACCGGCCCATGTTGAGGTCTACGTATCCGTAAGAGTAGCTTTTTATGGGCAGAAAAATATCCAGAATTTTGGAGGTTGAAATAGTTTTCAGGATGATTTCGTTCTCCCGAGTTGTAGTATGTCTTTTAACGGAAAAAGTTTGTTACAAGCTGGTCTCTGTTAGTTCCAAGAAACTAACCGTCTCCATATAAAGCCGAAGTGCTCGAAACAATGTCTATGGAGGGTTTCTTTCTTAGAGAAGTTTAAAGTTTCTGAAAAATTAGAGCTTTTCGCATTAAACCATAAAATTATAACAACAAATTTATGCGAGCCAACATTCCAGACGCCTGCGTTTGAAAACTAAGTCAAATAACTTGTGGCAAACAAAGGCTTCATACCGACAAACAAACACCATTTTCAGACAACTTGTTACATGGAGGCACCAAACATACGCTGATTAAACAACAAGCAAGTTGCATGGAATTGCCAGCGGTGCAACATGCTGCTGCCACAAACAATAATGTAGCCACTGTCATATAAATAAAAAAATAAATAGCTGCGAGCTAGCTTAGCTGTCGCGAACGCCGACGCCACTCCATCATGAAAAAGTATGTCAGACAATCACTTTGCTGTCGTCAGCTTGTGCGCATGCGCGTCTAGAATGTGCACCTTTGAGGTGCTACACAGGAATGCTACCAGCACACACAAATGCACAAACACATACTCAAAGTAATATTGCCAAGTCTGCTTTGGAGCACTACTGAGCGTGCGGCTGAAGCAGGTTCTAACCGCTTGCCGTCGCGTTGTTAACCGCAATTCTTCTACAAAGCATTGGCAACATTGCATCGGCTGTTCACATAAAAAAACGAGTGCTAAAAATACGCTTTGAAATGCTCGTAAAAAGCAGCAGCATTACTTTGCCACGGGAGCTACCGGTAAAGTGCTTAAGGCGCAAAAGCAGTTAGCAGAAAGCTTGGCATTTTTTAAACTTCTTTGACTTTTTATGGCGGTTTGCAAGTTTGTTGTCTTTTGTTTGTTAGGTCAAATTTCATGTGAGGAGTTTGATTGCAGTGTTTGTTGATCACCATGAGGGAAGATTGGGAGAATAGTAGTAAAAGGTTATTGATAAAGTTAGAAGAGACGTGCCAAATCTTTGTTTTAATACATATGATACAAAAACATCAGATGTAACGGTGTCGAAATAGGTAAAATCGGGAAGAACCACGCCTATTTCCTATATTTATCGTCTATATCACTCAAAACGACCAAAAGCTCAATCTCACTGTAAAGCATAATACCAGAAACGTTAAGCTTCATCTGAATAAGTATGAATCATTTGATCCAGTCGAGAAATCGTCGTCGAACTCGCCAAATAATTCAGCATAGTGGACCGGAAGTATTCGATAGATCTGAACATCTGATTTCCAGAAAAAATTGAGTCCATCACCTTTTCGACCAATAGACTAGTCTTCGTGTTCTTCGGACCAGGTTCTGGGTGAAGTCCATTGTTTCTATTGTTCCTGGGTTTCTGGTGGACCCAGTGGTATAGCTTCACGTTGTGTCGACGTTCTGAAACAACGCAGAAACTCCTTCAGATTACGCTTAAAAGTACCGAATCTTCAATTCGTCATCGAACTAGTCTAATAATTCAGCATTGTAGAGTTCAAGTATTTGATATAGATCACATTTTTCGATTCCCCGAAAATTGTTTCCATCATCTTTTCGCCAATAGACCAGTGTTCGTCTTCTTCAGACCTAGTTCTGTGTGAAGTCCATTGTCTCCTGGGTTTCTGGTGGATCTTCTGGTATAGGTTCATGTCGTGTCGATGTTCCGAACGCTGAAACTACTACATATTACGCTTAAATGGACCCAGTCTTCAATTCTTTGTCGTAATGGCCAAATTATTCAGCAGATCACACCTTTCGATTTCCCGAAAATGGTTTCCATCAACATTTCATACAATAAAGAAGTCCTCGTCTTCTTCGGACCAGGCACTGGGTGAAGTCCATTGTTCCTTAATTTCTGGTGGACCCACTGGTATAGGGTTATATTGTGTCGTCGTCACGAATCAACGCCGAAACTCTTTCAGATTGTGGTTAATATTCCAAGGTGGTATCTTGATTGCAGCCCGATGCTATCCAGCATCGACTAGAAGCGCACCTTTATTGTCATAGTTTTATGACATGGTATCAGTTCTCGGAATACTTGGTCGTGGCTTATCAAAACCACCTTGGTTGGTTATAAAGGTAGGCAAAGTGAGCTTTACCGCTAGCGATTGCACTTGGGCCATCATTAGGTCCATTGTGCTTGGTAAAGAATTTTTTATTACACTCTGAAAATAGAAAAAGTCGGTTAACCAGGCCTACCTTACATATAAAGCCATTTCGAATTCCAAAGATATCGAATTAGAGAATATAGCTGTCACCAATAGCCTTATTAGGTGAGAATCTGTAGCCAAGCTTTGCTTGATTCGGCACCAAAAGTGATGATATCAGTTAGTAACTTCCTTCCCCTAACTTCCCTATATCAATTCAACGATTTCCGTTTATTTAGATGACTTGAAAGTGATACTCTTTTTTAAAAATGGGGTATTCGCTTAAAAAAAATATTTCTTAAAAAAAGTATATGTTTTTCCACCTCAACTTCCATTAAAAGCTTTACTTTATCTCTTTTCAGCAACAATAGGAGCTAAGAACTCAACTACACCAACATAGCTAATAGTCAAAAAACAAATTCACCACTAACAAAGTGCAGAGCTTAGCTTAGCCCATACATAAACCGCCGCTGAAAGCGCAACACACCAACAATTAAATGCACCAAACTCACCACGGCGGCGTACCAGCGCACAAATACTCAACACGTATTCAGCAATAAGGAACACAACACAAAACTGAGCAAGCTATTCAACATAACCGATATACACCACTAACCGGCGAGATGGCGACGACCAACGCAAGCACAACGATAACGACGACACCAACAACCGATGACGACTATGTAACCGTTGTTGAAGTAGACGATCCCGCATCCAAAGACACAAACCCCCGACAGCTAGTCAAGCAAAGACAAAGCTCAGTTGAAGAAGACTCTTCGTACATAACTGTGCTAACGATCAACAATCAAACACAATTGCACAACACAAACAGTGGTGGCAGCGTACAAAGTGACGGAAGCGCGTCGCAAGCAACAAATGGCGCTACAAATGGTTTATTGCACACAACCGAAGCGGAAGCCGCTACGGAATTATTAATCGTACACCGGCAGGCAGGTGAACGTCTGGGGTTCGGTCTGAAGTTTCAAGGTGGCACACGCAGCGCCGAAAAGGTGCACAAACTCTACATACAGTCCTGCGCCGCGGATAGTCCGGCCTCGAAAGTGCGCGCCAGTTGGGGCCCTCTGCGCGAGGGCGACGAAATTGTCAGCATCGATGAGCAACGCGTTTGCGAGCTGACGCGCATCGAATGTGTGCGCTGTTTGAAAGATAATGTCGCTATACGTTTGCAGGTGCGCAACGGTTATGGACGCAAACCAGAGACGGAGGAAGAGCTCTTGCTGCTGGCTAGTGGCACGCATATGGATGCGGTTGGTAGCAGCGCGGCGGGTGCGCGTGTGTTGAGCAATGATGCAAGCGGCGGCACAGCTGTGATTATGAGCAATGGCCAAATGAAGGGCAGCCCTCCACCACCACCACCCGTACCGCCACGTAAGCTGGTGAAGCGTAAGTCGTTGAATGGCGAAAGTAAAGTTGTGGTGCCTGTGGCGGCGACGGCGTTAGCTACCAGCAGCGCTAGCGCCGCGCCGACAATTACACTAACCGCGACGAGCGCGTCACATAGCGGCGAGGTGGATAAACCTTTTACACCGCCGCCGGATGCCGAGTATTACATAAATCTTTTCGCCGACGGTCAATCGCTTAAGACAGAGTCGGAATCGGATGACACTGCAAGCACAATTTCGACAGTGATTGATAAATTCTCCATGAGCTCCAACTATTCTTCGGAATCGGACTTGTCCAGCTACACATCGCTGACAAATGGTCAGAGTGTGATTAATAAATCAGAGTTGGCAAAGGTGCTCAAACCGTTCACAATGCTAGAGCAAGAATTCAATGTAAATGTGAATGGTAATGCAGCGGTACAGCTGGAGGAGTGTCTTAAGAAAGATACAATGGGGGATGTAATGCCGGATTTATTAGCGGGCACAATGTCAGCGACACATGCTAAGAAACCGTTAACATTTATACCAGGCAACAACTACGAGAATGTGGAGTTTAAGACGGAGAAGGTGAACACCTATGAGAATGTCGAACTTAAACCACAGGTTTCAGGTGCAACAAATGTTATACTACCGACACCGAAACCACGACAAGCGGTTGCAAATGGCTCGCCAACGGTTGAGCCGAAGAAACGTTCTATCATACCCACACCACGTAAAATTGCCACACCCACTAAGCTGCCCATACAAGTGGCGCCACCGACGGTGCCCAGTGAGGCGTTGCAAGCTAAGACAGCGCAGAAGGCAGCAAATACCCCGAATTTACCCGAAACACCTACCACTCCCAGCACACCTACAACACCCACAAACTTTCCCCAAACGCCCGCAAATACGCCAACTACACCGAACGCACATGAGAACACACATAGCGCTAAGGAGTTCATAACGAAAATACCAAAGGCTATCGCTTCGGTGTTTGGTCCGAACTCACAGCGTTCCTTCGAGCGCGCAAAGACTGAAGGTGAAATTAAGCTAAAGCAGAGTCCCGAACTCGCGGCGTCTATTAAGCAACAGACAGCTTTATTTTTGGATAAGGAATGTCACAGTTCCACGGAGAGCGTTGCAAGCGCCATACGCAAACCGACGTCAGATAAGACAAAACCTACTGAAACTAGTAAATTGTCGCCACACAAATCGCGCATTCCGGTTGTGCTTTCGCCGAAACGTTCGCTCGAGTTGGATAACTCCATGGAACGCAAACACCTTGGCAGTCCTTCGAATATACCACGTTTCTTAACGCACAAACAAAAATCCGAAACGGATCTGAAACTTGGACTCTATCGCAGTAAGTCTAAGGAGTCCAGTCCACCAGTGAGTTTGAAAATGCCGCTACAACGTACGAATTCAGCCGAATCAAAGCTGAAGAGTCCCGAACGCACACTCATACCCGTCTTTAGTGGACAGTCGACATCGGCAGAAGCAATACTTGCCTCTACTGTTACAACCACACCCACAAAAGTCAAAGGTCCGAAACCCAAACCACCAGAGCGTGTGCAATCGTTGGCCAAGACACCGACACACATACCAAAATTACAAACCGCACAGGGTGCCAATGGTGCGGTTACGGTAACAGTTGGCGAACGCAGCGCACAAACACCATCACCCACATCCTCGCCAGCCCCCAATAATACACCAACAATGCAGACATTCAGACAACACTCACCACCAGCAAGCGTCTCGCCGAATCGTGAAATCCGTTTCAAAATACAAACTTACGAAAGCAAGGCGCAAGAACCGCGCACACCCTTTACGGATGTCAATGATAATGAGGATGAGAAAATGCCCAGTCTCTTCGATCTGGTACGCAAGAACAGTCCAAATGCACAACGCAAAGAGGATGGGCCAGTGTCGAACACAACTTTGTCGACTTTTAAGACACCATCTAGCTTTGAGCACGAGCAGCATTTGGAGAGCAACGTTGATGATGAAGATCCGCCACCAGCTGTGGTGGGCAAATGTATTAAGGTGAATGACTCACAACCCACTTACTACTCCAGTTCCAGTGAAGATGATGATGAGGAGGGCAGTGCGGTCGATAATGATGCTGAGCGCGATTATGATTGTGAGGATGGTGAAAAGTTGGGACCGCCGGAAGTTATAAATGGACCCGGACCATCAGAGGCGTACTTCAATCTCTACTGGCATTCAAATATGTTGCCGACCATTGGTGAGGTGGAAGAAGAGTTCTCATCACTGGAACCGCAATCCCTGCCAAATGGGTGAGTTGGATTAATTAGAAAGATTTTGTACTTTTTATAAGAATTCGAAATCGAAAGATGGATGGCATTTCATACATAGTTCTTACTGAGTCTTATATGAAGGGGAAACATATTTTAGGAAACTGAATTGTAATTCTGAATCTCATAATCGAATAGGGACACATTTTCAAGGAATCTCAATTACAGAGGGATTTTAAACGACAATTGAATATATAAAGACATTTAACTCAAGAATCAGTCATCCCTGTGCTGTCTGGAATCCGAAGCTGTAGAACAAAAATCAGATTTTTTGAAACTCGTCTCATAATTGCTTCTGCAGAAGAGATTCCTAGAAATCGAGTGTCTTCTGAAATATCATTCATCGAGGCGTCGAGTTGATCGACTCTTTACGAAAGTCTCGAACTTCGTCTCAAGCTAAAGTTCACTAAACCATGAACTAATATCAGTAGCATGACCAAGATTACAGTTGTGGGTATTTATAGATATCTGATCTGATCGACTGCATATAAAATATGACTAGGATCTTTGGATAGAAAGGACTGACATGAGGTCGCTCATTAGTCATCTCTGATGAATAGATCGTAAAGAGGACGAGATTTCAAGGCATAGTTTATAAAATCTGAATGAGAGAGAACATTTGATATTATAAAGCGTATTTAATTTATCAGAGACATTTATATTACATCGGCATACTTTTAGGCGCTTTTGAGCGATCACTTCTAATGTTATTAGGAGAATTAGCGATATCTTCGCCCACTCAGTCCCTCACTTTGAGCTCCCATTACCAAAACAAATCCATTATTATCTAGTGACAGCGCAATCACAAAACAAAATGCAAGATAAGAGGGTGTGCTCTAGATAAGAGCTAAACAAAATTAGTAGAGAACACTTTAGACAGTGCAAACTGAATTATCTGCCTAAAAATGGAATAAACACAACAAAACAAAGTGCGATACATTTCATGAATGTACTATTTCTGATGTGAGTAAATAAATATGCAAGAGAGCCGCAGATAACCGTAAAAAAAGCCGGTACAATGCCAATGTGCTAAATAAAATTTGGTCAAAATGGGGAGCAGAGACTAAGATAATACAAAATACAGCGATAGCTTGACGAAGATCGGGGTGGCGGGTAATCAGAGTAGAGTGTTAATGACAGCAACGGAACCGAAAATAATGATAAGCGAGCGGTAGGCAATGACGGCAAAGCGGTAGCTCCGAGGCGTAAAGCGCTAAAATGGTAGAAGACACACATGTAGATTACTGACAAAGGCCGGTAGAGGGGGCTAAGCGTGAAGTGGGGGGTAAAAGTAGTAGCGTGAGGCGCTGCAACGGCATATTATGAAGACTTAGCGACTCATTTTGCGTTGACGGTCGGCCTATACGCTCTGCATTGTGGGCAAAAGTAATTAGTACAAGTTTTAATTTGACGCGGTACAGGTGAGGGAAACGGTAGAAAAATACACGATTTGTTAGTTAGTTAGTTAGTCAAGTTCACTAGAGTTTTAGTTGATTGAATGCAAGCGCGAGACAGACACAAAAGCGTCAAATTGTGAAGAAGAGACACACAGAGCGCTCAAAGAATACAAAGCCACTGGGGTGAGTGAGTATTCAAATTTTGCGCTGGAAACTGTGTAGGCAATTTCCGAATGTTGTAGCGGTTGTTGTGCTGTTTAGAATAGTAAAACGAAAAACACAAAAAAGCATAGATAATAATGCCAAAACAACGGTAAAGAACATGTCAATTTGGTAGCAGTTATTGCCATTGGCGATAATTAGTTGAAAAGGAGAGCAGAGTAGAACCTCTTCATAATTGTTTTCTGTCGATTTGCCAACAGCTGTCGCACATATTTCAAAATAATTAAATATTCCTAAATGTTTTGACACGGTCTTGTTATCACAATTTGCTTGCCATTTCCAGACCGATCGTAATTGTGGATGATTTGAGCCAACAGCAACAGAACAAGCAGTCTGCAAATCACATTGAAGACGAGAAGATCAACGAGCAGCAACGGCACACCGAAAGTGTAGAAAAGAAAGACACAAACGCCTTGAAGGAGACAAAGGAAGTAAGCGAGAAGAAGACTACTAAAGAAACGAGCGCCGAGCAGAGAAAGGAATCCCTGGAACAAGCTGCTGGTGAAGTTGTTGCAAAGCCCATAGAAGACGCAAAGCAAGCGCAGATCCACGAGTTCTCCGCAAAGGAGACCACAGGCGCAAGTGACGCCACAGAGAAAACCGGAAAGGCGGATAAAGAGAGCTCGAACGAGCTTAAAAGCCATACGGTACTGACAAATAAATCTCGGAATTCGCAATTTCTTGGCACACCCGTAACGCCACCAACAGTACCACAAATGGAGAAAGCAACAACAAAATCAGAACAGAATACAACCGAGGGTGATAAGACGTCGCAGGCGGACGCAATGCTGACGGCAAGCGTAGCGGATAGTGAAAAGACAGTGACAGTGAAAGAGAATGCAACTGAAATGAATGAACCGATAGTAGCAACAACAACAGTAACAACTGAAAATATACAACAATTGAAACTAAGTGATAAGATAAGTGACATTACGACCGCAGCAATGTCGGAGCTTAATTACGAAGCGAGTGAGGGTGCGCAAGCGAGTGCGGCGTTGACATTGTCCGAGCAAATTGATATGCAAAATACCAAGGCTAATGAGCCAAATGCGGTTGACAATACTGAAGTAGTGATAACGGCTAATCAGGTGTCGAACAAAGCAACGGCGGCAACAACTGAAGTGCAGCTAGTGGAAGAACAGGCGAGTGAAGCAGTTATAAAGCCCACAATAGTGGACGTAGAGGTTGTAGATGCGAATGTAGAAGTAATGGAAACTAAAAAGTTGGAGGCGAAGGCAGAATTGCCTGTGGAGTCGAAAGAGTTCAATGAGTCCAAGGTCGAAACCGCGGAAACAACAACCACTAGCAGCAGTAGCTCCAATAATACGAGTCAGACAAGTGAGACACACACAGAGCATAAGTCGGAAGAGCGTGTGGAACAAAAGTCCGAGGTTAAGTCGGAGACCAAAACATCGGAGACTAAATCTGAGACACGAAAATCTACACAAAAGTTGACAACAACTACAACTAAGAAGCAAGTTATCAAGTCCACCACATCGACCTCGCAGCTACATGAGAGCACTAGCTTAGACACGCTAGATGGACTGCCGGAGGAGATGCGTAAGCTGTTGGAAGCTAATGGTGGTAAGATCACTACTGTCACAAGCAGCACAACACCACTGTCATCGCCAACCTTCAATACCAATTTGGCGGAGCAATTCAACAAACCCATCGCCTTCACGTTACAACCGTATGCGGAACGTGTTAGCACCGCCGGCGCGCCACGCATAACTGTCTTCGAGGAGCGTCAATTTGAGAGCAAACAAAATGCCTACACTGAGATACGCACACGCGATGCCAGTGGCGAAGAGAAAGTACAAACTAGTACCGAGTCGCATAAGGAACGCGCCAAATTAAAGAAGGTACACAGTCACGACGACGAATTGGATCAGCTCGGCATTGTGATCGATGCTGATGTTGGTGTTGCAGCCGACAAATGTCAGCCGATGACGATCACCGCGTCTGCGGAGACACGTATATCGGCGCTAGCCGAGAATCCACAAGATAAGCAAAGTATTGAAAGGGGTATTTTGAATTTATCGGAGAGTGGTAAACAACTGCAACGCAACGAAGCGGGCGGTGTGGAGTATATGGAGTGTGAGCATCAAGTGCAGGATTCCTACGAGGATGTGGAACAAGTTTTGGGTGGTGAGCGTGTCGAAGAGAATGCTAAAAAGCCGACACTCTTACGTGAGTTGAGTGAAACTTTGACCGTAACTAAGGATGGTGAGAAGCAGGTTACACGCCGCAGCGAGACAACGAAAGAGACGCCAAAGAAAGGCGCCAAACTGCTCAAGAAGTCCGATGATGAGCGACGCTTGGAGTTGGAAGCGCAAAAGCTGATTGAAAGCTATCAGAAGGTGAAGAAAGAGGCTGAAAAACTATTTCAGCATGAGTTGTGCGAGGAAGAAGGATTCGACTTTGGTGATGATAAGCAAAGAAAGTCGGAGGAAAGTATCAACGCGCAGGTTGAAGTAGTAAAGGAAAAGGTTGAGAACAACGTGGAAGCCACAAAAGAGGTGGTGTGCGAAAAGAGCTTGGAGGATATTAAGGTAGTGCAGCCCGAATTGGAGGTGAGCGTTGAGGAAGAAAGTCAGTTGCCAGCAGTAGAAGAGATTACTGAAGCAGATGTTAGTGAAAATTCAGCGGTCCAGACCGAGCAGCCGGAGCTCAAGCAAGAAACTCAGCTCATTAGTAAAGAGCGTGGTACGGAATTCAACAAATTAGATGCTACGCAGCTGACCGCCGGTTTCTTAACTGAAGAACGAAAGTTCATGGATAATGAAAGGGTAGCGCAGCAAGGAAAAGAAGCTGTTGAGGAGAAGAAAGTAGCAGTTAACAATAAAAAAGAAGCCTCAAAACCAACCGTTCCCACCAGCGTATCACCCGATTTGCTGGACAACGAACCGATCTATGTGCTGCATAAGAATATTATAGAGGCACCGATTGTGCCAACATTGCCTGTTGAACTGCTTATCGAGCCAGCATTACCGGACACCAAGGATCTTATAGAGATCCAAGAAGATATAGCGCCAGTTGAAACGGAAGTCGAGCTACCACAAAATGTGCGCCAATTCGAAACTGTGGATATCAAGATTAGTCTGCCAACGTCGCCCAAAAAAGCTAAACCCTCCGTAGAGGTCAACACAACGAGTGCAACAAAATCAGCACCAACGCCACCCATACCGCAGAAGCGTGAACACAAATCCACAGAGAACAAGGCACCCACACCTGCGACTACGGGCACACCCACGCCAACACCCAAAAAACGTGGCTCCATCGAACTGCACAGCAACACTGCTGCCGCGGACCACACAACGAGCGCAGCCAAGCTGCAAACAACTAAATTAGAAATCCCAATTAACAAACAGAAACTCCAGCAAAACCTCAACGCCGCAACAGCCGCAGTCGCACAACCGAAGCTCGAGCGTATTATCGTTGGCGTAGAACAGCAACAATTTGACGACACCAACAATAATAACAACGGCAAACACTCAGCAATCATTAACCTCGCTAGCGAAGATTTGCCAACGGAAATGGCGGTCAACACACCGAAACAAGTTGTCGCCGATGTGCTAAGCGGCAGCAGCAGCGCTTCAGAGTTGCAGTTGGAGACTATTAATTTGCCAAATGAGCCACAGCAAAATACGTCCAACGCTTTAGCAGAGAAATTAAGGAAAACACAACGTGTTGGCGATGGCATGCAAATGCCACAGACAACTACACCAACAACAGCGTCTACAACATTTGTGTCAACATCATCTTCCGCGGATTCAGTGCAAAGTGTCATTGAAGTAGGTGGCATTGTGGAATCACCATCGGAGGATGAAGTCGCGCCGGGCATTGCGCGGGATACAAATGAAGAAGGTGAGTACATGCTTTACTTTGATTTAAATTGTATATTTTAGTAATTAGTATATGTACACTGTACAGAAGAGCTTAGTCCCGATTTGAGCGCTTTATCATATGAATTTGATTTTATACTTTTCTTTAGTGAAAATTGTTTACTATATCAAAAGTTAAGAAGTCAATTCGAACTCTGATTCTTATTATTAAATTCAGCATGTGATGTATGCCTTTTTTGGAAATAATTCTATATATGTTACCGAGTTCACGCCTTTATTAAATCTTTATAAATTGATAAGAGCCCTTTGTATATGTGTTTCCCCAAAGAGAAGATCTACATGATCTCAACTGTGCTTACCAAACGTCCAAATTATTTTAGGATGTTCATAGTAATTTATAAATTGATTCAGTAGACTTACGGACGATGGCAGGATTAAACGGTGAATGTATCATATAAACAGTATCCGAGTTTTAGCTAAGAAATAACCAATTTTCGATCGCTTGAGCTTTACCTAAAAGTCTTAAATATGTTCCGAACATCCACTACCCATGTTCCAAAAGATAGTATTTGATTGAGGACAGTATTCTTTGTATTTGTGCACCCTCCTCTTCGTGATTGTTGCCATCAGCGGGTCTTAACTAATTTATCATTCACTGATTTTTTCAGAGTTTTAACCATATAAATTTCCTTGGATAATATCCATTCAGACGTTAGATGGCGTTCAGATCGAAATATATTAAAATATCTTAGATTTCTGATAAATTTTCTAAGTAGAACTAATTTAAAGTCACCAATGTAGGGTTGATTAGTCATTCAAAATTTTATTCTTCAGCAATAATACATACTGCAGTCGCTAGGGACTTCTATGTCAATAATTAATTTTATTTTATTGATTTGCAATAATTTTAGGTTATGTAGTGTTTTTTTAATGGTTTTTCATATTTGGAAAGCTTAAAATTAATTCTTAATTGCCTACTAAGAATTTAAAGACCTATTTAATATCTCAAAATTTTCAAAACAATTCAGCCGTTAGATGAGGCCTTTGTATCGAGGTATTTAAAGATATACCTATTGAGGCCTATTATACTGGATTTTGAAGAGATATTGATTTTCCATATTTGGTAGGAGCATTAACTGCCTATATTTTACTTTAGATCTCTATTTACCAGAACCTTCGAAAATAATTAAGTTGCTAGATAGTACCCATGTTTGGACAAGTCTAGCATATTTACTCTTTTTCTTCTTTATTGGCTCTTATTCCGCTTATGCGGTTATAGCCGAGTTCACAACAGCGCCAATTGGTAATCCCAAGTGCAGCCAGAACCTTCTCCACTTGATCTTTCCAACGGAGTGTAGGTCTTCTACTGCCTCGGTTTCCACCAGCGGGTACTGCATTGAACACTTTCAAAGCTGGAGTGTTTTCTTCCATCCGTACAACATCACCTAGCCAGCGTAGCGTAGCCGCTGTCTTTTTATTCACTGAACTATGTTAATGTCGTCGTAGAACTCATACAGCTCATCAGTCCATCGTCTGTGCTATTCGCTGTTGTCAATGTTCAGAGGACCATAAATTTTGCGCAAAATTTTCCTCTCGAAAACTCCTAGTGTCGTCTCATCGGCTGTTGACTTTGTCCATGCTTCTGCACTATAAAGCAGGGCCGCAATGATAAGGGATTTATAGAGTTTGATTTTGGTTCGTCGAGAGAGGAATCTTTAGCTCTATAATATATGTTTTTGTTCTGGAATTGATAAATTTTGCTTCTAAATTTATGCTTAACTCAATTAGCTATCAATTGATTAGAACATTTTTGGTACTTGTTAAAAATATTTAAACCGCTAGATGGCGCTGCGGTTCAAATGTTTAAAAAATCCATAAGTTCAGTGTTTTTTTTTTCATTTTGACCAACTCATCTCGGTCACATTTAATTAAAACTGCAATTGTATGTAAAGTTCGATATGCAAACAAGCTGCATGCATGCTGGCACACACTTACGGATATCTGTACACACATATACAGTGTATACTATTACCGCATCCATGCAATTCATTGATGTAAAATGCAAAAATGCATCATTGCATGCCACGAGCTCGAGCCATCAACTGAACAAATGGGAATTTGCTCTGCTTCTTACTTGTAAATATATATGTATCGCTACATATGTGTAGATATATTATGTCTGTCTGTCTGTCTGTAGGTATTTAACCACTTACGTGTGCCGAGTGCTAAATATAACGTTTTATTTGCATTTGTGGCCAACTGGCTGCGGCGACGTCGGCACAGAGTAGATGCAAAGCTCGTTTGCAAAATTTTAATTTGTGTACTGTTAGTGTTTTAATTAAAAAACAGAACAGTAGGCAACCGCAGTAGAGTAACAGTAGAGATGAGAAGAACATAGCACAGCACAGAGTAACATAGCATAGCAGCGCATGGCAGTATAGAGTAGCTCATGGAACCATTTGCGGCTGCTTGCCATTTGTGTGCTGGCCAGTCAATATAAATACATGCGAGCCAATTGATGTATGGATGGCAGCATTTAGGTTGCGTGGCATTGTTGTGCCGAACATGCAACTTCAATTTACCACATGAAAATCACAAAATGCACAAACCAATGCGGCAGTTGCAGCGGCAGTGGAAAGAAGCACATTTAAATTAAAAACCAGAAAAATTGCGCAAAGTAATATATGCGCTGGTGCAAATCAATCGGCAGCTAAAAGCAGCTGGAACAATGCGAAAATTGCACGCAATGAACGCTGATGACTGTGGTACTTATTGTCTCTGTTGTTGTTGTTGTTGCTACTGCATAGCAAAATATTCATGTGGCACATGCCAACTGCCGGTTAATGCGGCTACTATGTGTGGTGGCATGCAACAATGTGTCTATACGTATATATAGATCTATATACATAAAATCCACGCCATGCATGTAAATCACTGCGCGTCTCATCGTCATCGCTTTCGTCTGACTGACCTGAAAATTTAAAGCTTTTAGGGCATTTATATAAGGCTCGCCAATGATGCGCGTTTATTGATTTTTCTCGTTTGCTGCGAACGCGCGTGCAGCAAACTACTGCTATGCGGTAGTACAAACAAACAACAACTCAATATGTTGCATGCCATTTAGAGATCTCAATTTTATGCTAGAATGCAAGATTTTTTTTATTTTTTACTGAAGCGCTTCGATTTTATTTGTACCATTATTTGCTACACGTTTATGCTTTTATGAGTTGAGCGTTTAGCCATGGCATTGCTGGTTTATATAGTATGTAGTATTCCACTTAGTTTTGATATGCAAATAATTTGCGTTTGTTATTGTTGTTGTAATATTATTTTTGCATTTATGTAAATCGATTGCATGTGGACATGCAAATTTGTTGGTTAGGAATTTATAAGGTAGACGTTTTGAGATGCTGTAACCGAGCTGAGTTTGGGTAGAAACTTATAAGTAAGAAAGAAATCAGTTAGTGAAGGTATGTAGCCGGGTTTAAAGTATGCTAGCAAATATTTAGTAAGCTGCTAGACTTCAATATGTTGAAATTTAAATCCTTTTAGAGAATTTATTTTTAATATAATTGCCTAAAAATAGGAGCTGAAAGTTCATTTTCCTGTAATAAGTTTTCTATACAACATTTTCCTATAGTATAATAGGTTAAGTTAGGTAAATCTGGTAGACCAATAAGCAGCACATAGACCGATTTTGGTACTTTGCGATACCAATAGAATGCCATTACATAGTCAATGACAAGTAGTCATCCTTTACTATGCCTGCGCTTGACGCGGTGGTGTGGTTTTACTAAAGAGGGGTTTACCTACGTTGATCACGCTTTCTGATGACGATTTAACGAATCTCTTGACAATTTCATCTACTACCTCGTTACCCTCGATGCCACTGTGGCCTGGCATCCAGTAGAATTGGAGTCGCTTATTTCTGGCGATATCTTCCACTGCTGTCGTTTTTGGCTGATATGCAGAAAGAGGATATTGCCTTGATTGCCGCCTGACTGTCTACGTATATGTTGATTTTAGAGTAACCTGGTGACTTGTCCAATATCACTTCCGTTTGAGGCAGTGCAGTGATCCGGTAGTTTGAAAGACTGCCTTACACCTATCTCCGGACAGCATATCCCCGCACCTGCTCCGTCATCTGTAAATATATTTAATGTGCTGCGTGCAGCTGTCGTACATAAGACAAGGAGAGTAGGCCCCAAGTAGTGGCAATCATCTGTCAGCATGCATATAAAGCATTGGTGGCCTTCCTTACTCTCTCTTCTACATTGTACTTCCAAAGCAGTTTGCTGTCCAAGACTACTCGCAGATTCTTGGTGCGGTCCTTGAGCGGGAGTTTCGTTATATTCAGCGATGGGTGTTTTCATGTGGGAATTTTGTACTTCCTCGTAAAAACAAGCAAGTCAGTTTTCTCCGCATTCAACCCCAGACCTGCTTGCGTTGCCCAGTTCTAGACACTACAGAGAGTGGTTGTCATAATATTATTGACAGTAATATAATATTATAGGATCTTAAATCAAATAATCCAAAGATGTGGGCGTTAAGATGACCTTTAGCAAATATAATTTATTCAATTTATATGTCAAAATATTTAATATTATAATTTTTATGGTCAAATTCTATACTTGATTGTGACATAATTTTCAACCTCTTTGTAGTTTCGAAGAACATTTTTAAATTGGAGACTAGTTAATACTAATCTTAGTTTCTTCATTCTCGATTTAATTGGCGCCATACTTATTTTTCTCAACAATATTGAGAATTGGATTGAGTCGAGTATCATACTATATTATTTCAACAAGTTCTAAGTTACGTTAAAATATTTGAAAAACTTTATTGGAAGTAAGAAACGATTCGGAGGTTTGAAAAAGCCGCCTTACTTTCCAAGCGTTATTCGAATTTCCACACGAATTCTCCACAAAATCTTAAAATTTTTGGTTGAGTGGGGATTTTATCCTCCTTGAAAGTAAGCCACGAACTTTCTTTAATAGCGGGCAATAAATTCTAAGTCATATCCTGAATATAAATAATTTTAAAGAATGACAGATTTGGACAATAAAATCTACAAAACCATCTCTTTAATTCTCAGTTTAATATTGCTATAAATACTATCTACATCCAGATAAAGTATAATAAGTCTACAAAAGAATATTGAGATTCCCAACAGAAAAAGACAAATAAAAATAGACAAATAGAAAAATAACAAATGACAACAATAGCTCAAAATCTGTGTATGTCAAGGATATTATTTCTTCAATTTGCGGCGACTCTATTCTTAAATATATCTAAAGTAAAATTTTGTAGAACATTATTTAGTTTATTTTGTTAGTTTCTTCTCTGCTTTGTTCGAAAATTGTAATCGTAATTCCTTGTGGACAATATTTGGGCATACATAGATACTTAGGTATATGTCTCATAGGATCGCAATGAATTGAAATTATTTTTTTATGCTTTGTTCTAAAACTTTGTTCTTTGCTTGGGTCATATTTGGTTTCATGTTTTTCGATAAAAAAAATGCTGATGGCAACTCTATATGAAAAATTTTTTTCCGAAAAAATCCATTTTTATACATTTTGCTGAGAGACTGATTTTCTTTTTGTTGCTCAAAAATTGCAATTTCACCTCTTTTACGAATCAAATTTAAACCTACATAGATATATGATATGTCTTGAATAAAGTATACCCATAAATATTCCTCTCTAAATGTATATTATTGACTGAACTTGAAAATAATTTGGCAAGATGGGATTTTTTGGGTCCATAATTGGATAACATCCTTATATATTGAAATTCCATTAAGAAGGAGCGACCAAACTTTTAAGTTCTTTTATAAGAAAATTACAGTTTTCAGAACACAAAAGCAGAGACACTGTAAAATAATTAAATAGTTAAGATTTTGAACTTTAGTTCGTTTAGAGAATCTTCCTAAAAATGCCACTCTGGATATGGTTATGTATAAATTTAATCCTAACCTAATACTATATAGGCCATTTTATTAACTGTTGACTCAAACTATGTATGTATGTAAGACTTCATGAAACTTCCGCCACACTGGACCAACAATAAACTATTTTATAAAAAAAAAATTCAAAAACTATCAATCCCATTTCATCTCACGCATATTCACTGCAATTATACATACAAATGTGTATGATTTTCCCTTCTGTCTTCCCGAACCTTCATAAGCCCTCTAATACTCATATTTTCACCAGCGCAACACCTATGACCCCGCATGCAAATGGTTGCGGTTGGCGCAATGCTGCGTGAGTGCGTGTCATCTCCGCAGACATCAAGAAGTGGCATTAAAGTAATAAAACAAAAACATTATATATGAAAAAGCAAAACTTTTTGAAAACCGCAAAAGTCATTTATCTGATGCATTTCGCAATTTTTCACCTTCAGAGAGTGCAAAAAATCATACAACAACAATTGAGGCTGCATGAAATAAGCTACAGCGCATGCGTGCCACATTTGCATGTGTGGCAAGCAGAAAAATCTAAAATAAAAAAATATTAAAAATATGGTGGCAACGCAGGGAAATTCAGCCGCATTGACCACAATTGCCAGACGAAAATTTTCGAAAAAAGGCAACCAAAAGCTTGTTTTGGCAGCTCGTCAATTCGTGCGTGCGTCGCTAATAAATTTTATATGGCTTTCAGAGCGCAATGCTAAGTGTGGTAGCAAAGTGAGGGGGGTGGGGGAGTTGTTTACTCTAAAGCGGGGCTAAAAGTCGCATCAAGTTGGCGTTTCGTGCAGTAGCTGGTTTCGTGAATTTGCGTGCGAAATTATTGCAAGTGATGAGAAGATTTATGCGCGACGATGCAGTTTGGGTAAAGGGTGTATCGTTTTGGAGGCTCCTGAAACCAAAGTTTCAAGTTTTTGGGGTCTTATTGGTTCACATGTGGTTCTATGGTGAAAATACCAGGAAAATGCTTTATGGGAGAACTCATACGATCAAATGGAGAAATTACTCAAAAAATCGAGAGGTTTTCGGGCATAATGACCCATTCGCAAGGAAGATTTTTTTAATTATAAATATTTCACTATATATCTCGCCTTCCTCATTGAAAATTAAATTTTGATTTATTTTAGGGTAACTTAACTTAATATAACTTAATTTAACTTAACTCAACTTAACTTAACTTAACTTAAAATATTGACCCATTCGCCAGGAAGATTTTTCTAACTTATAAATATTTCCGTATTTCTCTCTTCTTCCACATTGAAAATTCAATTATCATTTATTTTAGGGTAACTTAACTTTTTTTACTTGACTTAACTTAAAGTAACTTAACATAACTTAACTTTTTTACCTAACCGTAATATAGCCTAAGTTAATTATACTCTATTTTACGTAAAGTAGTCTTTATTAATTAAACATAACATAACGTAAAGTTACTTAATTTAACACAACTTAACTTAATCTCACTTAACTTAACACAACTTAACGTAACCAAACTGCTCTTTAATACGATTTAATTCAATAAAGTGTATCTCTATGCTAAAAATTGTACTATTTTTGAAATCTACAAGACTTTAATCAGACTTAACATAACCTATTATAGATTACTTCAACTTAACTTAACTTGATATAACCCAATCATCATAGATATATCTATATATGCATAGTAACTGAAATTAATATATCTTAAACTCACTTAACGTAACGTATACTTAAATTAACTTAACTTAACATAACATAATTTTACGTAACCAAACTGCTCTTCAATTCGATTTAATTCAATAAAGTTTATCTCTCTCTATGCTAAAAATTGCTCGTACTTAAAATCCACAATATTTTATTGACTTAACATAAATTATAATACATTACTTCAACTTGACTTGACTTCATTTTACCATATTTCCATTATATATGTATAAATCTATATATCTCAGGTAATTTAAACAAATATATTTTAAACTGTACATACTTAACGTAACGAATACTTTACTTAACTTAACATTATGTACCTTAACTTAACATAAACTGATTTACTCAATCTACTCTTTAGTAAAATGTATAGTACTCAATAATAATGCCTCCCTTTATGGAAAAATGCCCTAAAATCACATCAAACAAATATGTGTACAACCCTATACTTATTGTCCACCGCATGCCAGCAATTACGCTCCTACACTCTTATCTTACTCACAATCTACCATATGCATGAATAATACTCCTGCGTTGCCTCATCACTACTCACAGTCAGTTATGCTCTTTGCATATGAATGAGTATGCGTGAATATGAACTAAAACAAAAAACAGCACAAACAAAAACAACAACAACAACTAAGTATCACGTTGTGAGTTATTATTAACTATAAAGTTTTGAAGGCCTCTAGGCCTTTGGCACTTTAGGCCAAGTGGCAGGCAAAATTGGTCACAATAACACAACTGTTGTTCGCTTTGCGCCTTCGCTGAATGCGTAAGGATAACTGTTTTGCCGCACGTACGGTAATATTTATGCATATGCAATACATACTTACAAGCAGACGAATGCAAATGCCTGTCTTTCGATATATCTGTGTTGCCACATTGCACTCATTCACATGCATTTTTTTGCCTTTTTGTTTTTTTTTGTGTGTGCGTGTTTTCAATGTGCGTACGTGATTGCGGTTTGAAATGGGAAATATGTCATTAAGGCAGTTTTTAGTTTGAGGCAAAAATTATAAAAAAAAATCGACAATATTTGCTTAGAGCCTGAGAAATATGACGGAATAGCGACGAAAATTGCGAAAGATTTGCATTGGATGGCATTGTTCACATATGAGTTTGGGAATTTAATTAATATTAATGTTCGCGGATAACGATTTATACTTGTGTAAGCAGAAGAACATCTAAAAATTACATTTTTACTTTATCCGTGTCCACCGGATAATGTGGATAACCTTATTTTCTATTGTGTTTGCTACAAATGTCACTTTAAATTGTAATTTGATTAATAATTATTAGTTTTTGAACAATGAATAATCGAAAAATTGTGATTTTTACTTATTTGAAGGTAATGACATCAAAAAATCGCATTTTTGTTTTATCCGTGTCAACCGGATAATGCGGATAACATAATTTTCCATTATACACGCTACATATTCCAAGAAAAATTACAAACTGATTGATTTTGTTGAATTTTATAACACTGGATAATAGAAAATTTGTGATTTTTACTTGTTTAAAGATAATGAAATTAAAAACTTGAAATTTTTTTTTATCCGTGTCAACCGGATAATGCGAATAATGCTATTTTCCATTAAGCTTGCTACATATTTCATATTCAATTACAAACTGGTTGATAGTTATTAATTTTGCAAGAACGGATAACCCAAAAATTGAGATATTTACTTTTTTAAAGAGAAATACATCTAAAATTCGCATTTTTGTTTTATCCGTGTCAAGCGGATAATGCGGATAACGTTAGTTTCCATTGTGCATGATACATATTCCACTTTAAATTGCAATCTGATTGATAATTATTAATTTTGCAAGAACGGATAATCAAAAAATTGTGATTTTTACTTATTTGAAGGTAATGACATCAAAAAATCGCATTTTTGTTTTATCCTTGTCAACCGGATAATGCGGAAAACATAATTTTCCATTGTACTTGCTAAATATTTCACTTTAAATTGCAATTTGATTGATAACTAATAGTCTTGCAAGAACGGATAACGGAAAATTTGTGTCTTTTACTTGTTTAAATAGAAAGGCATCAATAAATCACATTTTTGTTCCAACGTGTCAACTAGATAATTCAGATAACATCGTTCTCAATTGCATTTCAAATAGAACTGCATTCTAATTTATAGTTATATGAAAGAAAGGGATTTTCATATTCGGATATCTTAGAAATATGACAGACACTTATCTGCATTATTTAACATGCTGTTTGTGAATTCTATAAAAATATATGTTTTATTGTCATTGTAGTACAGTAAAATAGGTTTTTTTTGAAGTTCGGATAAAACGGATAAATTTCGGATAATACGGATAAACCTCAAAAACCAGTAACTTAAGTTTCAATTAATGAACTGTAAGCAAAATTTTGCTTATTTTTGTAATTTTCATAGTAAAACCTCAACTCAAGTAAAAATATTAAACATTTCCACTTTCGTTAAGCACTACCGCACATAATTAAGCGCTGCTAACGCCTTCTGTCAACAGTGAACTTAACATCACTTTATTAAAAATACAGATAAACTATATGTAGGTGTAGACATGTATGCATTGCAAGTCATTTACAGTCCCACCGAATGTGTAACCTTGAAATAAGTACTTTGCAAATCGCTGCAATATGGTTCCGTAGCGGAAGCAATGGGCACAGCGTGAGCAGACGGATTACTTAGCAGAATTGTGCATGTAATAAGACAGAGACTCATATTTTTTATCCCTTCTCTGCCATACATTTGGCTAACTTTTTCTTAACTAAACTACAACAAAATGCTCCAGTCTGCAGCAGGGATTAAGACATGTAATGCAATCAACATGTTGACAACACGTGAAAGAACTCAACAAAAAATGATATAAAAATCTGCAATGGAACGCCCTCGAGCGAAATGAAAGCGAAAAAGCATGCCACAGCAGCAGAAGAGTAGTGAATTTAGCATGAAGTGTTGTTAATTTGCGTTTTTGTAAGGTGCTAATGTGCGAAGTTGTTGCTGCTGTTGTCTGCTGCAGGTAGTTGCATACATACATATATGTACTTGTTAATGATGTTGCTTGATGCCTATTATTATGTTTTGCTGCAAATGATAATAACCCTTTAGCCGTCAGTTGCTGACAAACTCATTTGCGCTCTTCATATCAGTTTTTTTGCTCACATTTTCATGTTGCTAGGATGTGTAGCAGTTGCAGCTACTGCTGTTGTTGCCGCTGTAAGGGCCACATCAAGTGTCAGTTAGTGCTAATAAAGTGTAGCATTGTAAGTCGTTTTGATGGATGTTTTATAATTGGCTGCATTGTAATGTGATTTAGTTGCTCTTACAGTGTGGAAAAAATTCTTACAAACGTTTGTTAACAATATTTATATGTTCTAAATGGTTTAATTTTACTATCCAATGTAGAAAACTTCTTTTTACTTAATATTTGGTAAGCGCGGATAAAATGTATAATAAGTAAATTGCAAGTAAACATTATTTACTTTTATTTGACTGATAAAAAACAAATATTGCTTAAAAAATTTCAATTCGGATAATTTTCGGATAACTCGGATAACGCCGGAGAAATGTTATTACAACTAATCTTGGCAAAATATGTAAAAATTTGTTTATTTTTTCTATTCGGATAATTTTTTATAGTGTCGGATAACGCCGGATAAATATTATATCAACTACTAATGTAATAATATGTAAAATCTTACTAAAATATACATAATTTAATCTCTTTTTATAATTGGAAATGAAGGAACGATTTTTTGCTCATTGCTAGAATAAAAATTATGAAGCGGTTCAACTCTATATACATTTGCATAAGTGGGACAAGCTTGGATAACAAGTTTATAACGCCACTTCGCCCTTTTACAACTTCTTAACTTATGAAGACTCTCCTTTCAACTGATTCTTAATCCGGAAAAATTCGGATAACGAGTTTCTAATACAATTAAATGGAATTAAAAATTTTGGACCAATGAAATTTATTTTTTTAATGCGCTGGATAAAGCGGATAATGACGGATAAAAAATTTCAAAGACCGCTGACTGTTTTAAAGGTTTTAGGCTATATATCTCAACTAATTACATACACGGATAAACTCGGATAAATAATTTTGTTAGCAAACCTAGTTAAATTTGTTTAAGAATATAAATTGGGCACAAACTCAATTCAGTGACAATTGGCGCAAATGAAGCGTGCCACATAAAAAATTATATTTTGTTTTCATTTTAGCCCAAAAAGTAGGTTAAAAGCTTTCACTTGCCAGCTCAACGGTCACAAGTGTCAAAGGGGCCAAAATGGAAACATGAAAAAACAATACGAAATTAAAACATTTAAAAGTAAACGGATTTAAAACAACAAGCGCTGACAATTCCCAAATGTAAACGAAATGTGATCGAATAGGAGTAGGAAATGAAAGGTAACGGCAACAGATGAACCGGCCAGCGAAACTCAAACACAAAAAAACGGCACAAACACATACCAACATACATATGTTACTGTATACAGAGCGAGAAAAAATGGCAAAAATTCTGAAAGCCAAATCATTAAGCTGACATTTTTTCGCCATCAAGCTATCAATCAATTTTAAATGCTGTTGACATGTCACGGCGGCAGTTGCTGTACACAGTACATGGCACACAGCAAAGCATGGCACGGCACAGAAGCGCCAATGGCGAAGTTGCGCCAGTGGCAACAGTGGCACCGGCAACAAGCGCATCCGTAAACTTAATTTTGCCACTTTCTGCCGGTCAGTCGCCCATACAGACATATGTGGAACCTCTACCTGTGCCTCGCTTGTTGGCGCGCAATGGTGTGTATGCGGATTAAGCGAAAAAAAGTATTTGGTGTACGAAAAAATAAGTCGCAGAAAAATTGAAAATGTGAAATGTATTTTTCAACATGTGACACATTCACCCTTTGGCATGCTGCCTCATATATACAGACATATACACTTGTATACAAAGTACCTCCGAGGCACTTTCATCGCTAACCAAGCGTTGAGGCAGCAGACAGCAAGCGTCGAAAATATACAGAGTGCTATCAGTTGTGGAAAAAACATGAAGATAAGTGAAAGATATGTATGTGTGCATGTGTGTGTGTGTGAGTGCCGCCAATCAGCAGTGATAGAATGTTCCTCTACCTTTGCGCTTTCGTTCACATTTTTTTTCATTCAAGCAAATTTTTTTTTAATTTTTGATTTCTCATTTTTATTAATGTCGTCTGTTGGCTGTCAAATTAAGTCAATCATTTCGCTCGATAACATTTGCTCATCAAAATGTTTAAACAACTGGCTGTACAAGCGGAATATTAAAGTTTTGGTTTGTTGGTATCCAAAAAGTAAGGGAAGATATGATAAAATATCAATAGTGTTGTATTTAATTTGTTAAAAATACTTAATTTCAGTAATTGAAGCATTTTGGACTGTTCGGATAAACATTTACTTTTATCCAGTTGGTTCAAAGATGTTAATTAACATGAAAATGACATTATAAACTCTTTAAATAGCGAAAATATTACTTATCCACATTATTCGTTGAATGAATTATGTGAATTTTATGCTATTTTGTCGGAGGCATAGCAACGTAATCTAAAACTCCATTTATTCGAAAAAAATTAATATCTTATCAAAATACAACATTTCGAATCAGTCGGATAAAAAATTAATTTTATCCAGTTGATTTCAAGATGTTAGTTAACATGAAAATTATATTTTTAACTCTTTAGATAACAAAAATACAACTTATCCTCATTATCCGTTGAATGAATTGTATGAATATTATGCTATTTTTACTATAGAAAGCAACATAACGTAAACTGAAACTGATTACAATCGAAAAAATTAAATATTTTTAGGAAATACAGCATATCGTACCATTTCGGAAAAAAAAACAATTTTTATCCGGTTGATTTTACGATGTTAAATAACAAAAAAATTACATTTTTAACTGTTTGGATAACAAAAATACAACTTATCCGCATTATCCGTTGAATGAATTAAGTGAATTTTATGCTATTTAGACTATAGAAAGCCACATAATGTAATTTAAATCTGATTTCAATCTAAAAAGTATCTATCATCCAGTTGGTGGTTATATCGTTAAATAACGCCGGAATCGCATTTTTGAAAGTTCCTATAGTGAAATACTTCTTTTTTGCTCTATCCGATGTTATAAAAATTTTATGATATTTTCAGTACAGGGAGTAACAACAGATAAATTAACGTTCAAATAAATAAATTTTTAAAGATTCTTAACTTATTAATATATAAAGAAAAAATAATTGAAATTTTAACAAAAAAAAAAACTAAAAATATAGAACTAATAGAAAATAGTTTTATCCAGCTTATCCAAGAGATGATTTTCTGGAGTGGACTAATTTCTTACACTTTAAATAAATATTTTCTAGAACATATTGTGTTATCCGGCTTATCCAAAAAATAATTTAAGAATTTTTTCAATAAACAATGGTTCAGATAATTTAAAGTTACAGTTGCTATATAATATAATTCTATGCGGTATATCTAGAAGATATAAATCATCTTCTATTCATTCCATAGACTTGTTATACTTTCTATAAATAATTGCTTTAAAAAAGTTTTATTCTGCTTATCCAAGAGAACAATTGCAGCAGTGGAATCATTTCTTACTCTTTGAATAAATAATTGCTTTAGCATATTGTTTAATCCGGTTTATTCAAAAAAATAATTAAGGAATTTTTTCAATAAACAATGCTTCCGATAATTTAAAGTTACCGTTTCTATAAAGTATAGCTCTATCTGGTTTATCCAGAGGATGATTTGTAGTATTTCAAACACCAGTTATAGTTTTAATAAATAATTTCTATTAATATAAGTTTGTCCGGCTTATCTAAAGTACAGCTTTCAGCTCTGAATTCATTTCTTAAACAGTAAATAAATAATTGCTATAACGTATTGTGTTATCCGGCTTATCCGAAAGAGAATTTGCACTATTTGTAACACTTTAAATAACGAATTATCATAAAAAAGTATATAGAAGGTATTTTAATTTAAAAACTCACAAATTTCATCACTTTTTGCAAAAAAATCTGTAATAAGTTATAACGGGTGATTTTTTTGAGGTTAGGATTTTCATGCATTAGTATTTGACAGATCACGTGGGATTTCAGACATGGTGTCAAAGAGAAAGATGCTCAGTATGCTTTGACATTTCATCATGAATAGACTTACTAACGAGCAACGCTTGCAAATCATTGAATTTTATTACCAAAATCAGTGTTCGGTTCGAAATGTGTTTATCGACAAATTTTGTTCAGCGATGAGGCTCATTTCTGGTTGAATGGCTACGTAAATAAGCAAAATTGCCGCATTTGGGGTGAAGAGCAACCAGAAGCCGTTCAAGAACTGCCCATGCATCCCGAAAAATGCACTGTTTGGTGTGGTTTGTACGCTGGTGGAATCATTGGACCGTATTTTTTCAAAGATGCTGTTGGACGCAACGTTACGGTGAATGGCGATCGCTATCGTTCGATGCTAACAAACTTTTTGTTGCCAAAAATGGAAGAACTGAACTTGGTTGACATGTGGTTTCAACAAGATGGCGCTACATGCCACACAGCTCGCGATTCTATGGCCATTTTGAGGGAAAACTTCGGAGAACAATTCATCTCAAGAAATGGACCCGTAAGTTGGCCACCAAGATCATGCGATTTAACGCCTTTAGACTATTTTTTGTGGGGCTACGTCAAGTCTAAAGTCTACAGAAATAAGCCAGCAACTATTCCAGCTTTGGAAGACAACATTTCCGAAGAAATTCGGGCTATTCCGGCCGAAATGCTCGAAAAAGTTGCCCAAAATTGGACTTTCCGAATGGACCACCTAAGACGCAGCCGCGGTCAACATTTAAATGAAATTATAATAATATAATTTTTAAAAAAAGTTATCAAGCTCTTAAAAATCACCCTTTATTATGCACTTTTTCTTTATTCGGATAAGCGCGGATAATAAATTTTAGTTACCACTGAGTTATTTCAAGTTGATAAATTATCGCTATCTATCATTTTGTCTTCCGGATAATTTAGGATAAAAATTTTTTCCAAAAAATATCTTTTTTAAAAAATTCTCACTTGCATACTATTACCAAATTTCTGTAGAACTGCACTGAAATAGCTAAAAAGATAATAAAATTTACACAGAAATAAGCAATGCAGCTGCACAGCACGAAATGAGTGTTGAATGTCAATGCCTTACAACGCGGCAGACGACATTTGCACAGCTGTTGCATATACACAGCCTTATCGCAAGCAATGATGCGACCGCAAACCAAAAAATACGCCAAATGATAAAAGAAGAAAAATGAAATACATGTTTGTCAGTAAGAAAAAAATTTCGTTTTTGCATTGCAAACTGTCAAATCTCATGTGCACATGTCATAAATGTCAACAAACAAGAATTATGGCAACAATGTCGCAAAGCTATGGCCAGCCACTAGGACTTGCGGCAGGACTAACAAATATGCTAAAGACTTTACGGCAGCGCAACGACACATGCAGATGTGTGTTTGTATGCAACATGGTCGTGCTGTCTGTCTAACGACACCCAATGGACGTTGCATGTGGACTGAAGACGGCACAGCAACATTAGTGGACAGTAGCATCAGTCAACCAATGTTGGAACAGGCACAATGTCATAGCGCTTTCAACAGCCACACTTGCGCTTATAGCTACCAACAGCCTTACTTAGTGTTCTATGTTTGTTGCAAGTAGATGTTTGCGGCATGTAAGCGCTACTGGTAACCTAAGTGCCTAACACTCGCACTCTACCAGCTACCACTGTATGCCGTGTCCGCTTGCTATAGCGCTGCCACCCAACTTGTCGTCATCTCGTCATTCCATCTTTCCGCTTGCCGCATATCGTCAGTTAAGATTTCGTGGTCCGTGACCATTTCTGAAATGTGATAATTGAAGTAAAAGGAGCTCATAGTGTGTAGAGTGCAGATTTGAGACGCTAGAAAATATGCATACAACTACCACGACAATCGAGTATTTATGTTGAAGAAGCCGTGCTCTAATGAGTTACGCGCGTTGTGTAGGTGCTGCGGAGTGTGTGCTGCACAGGAGGAGAGGCAGTCTTCGTTTGCTTGCTTGTTTATATGTTTTGGGGCTTCCTGGAAAAAATTCACTACTATTTGACAAACAGTCTCATTTGGCGCGCAGAGGCGCAGGGTCCAAGCTTAGTGTAGTGTAGAGAACGCTGCTGTTCTACACCAAGCTAACAATCAACAACTGGTAGAGCTATATGAAACCACATAAATGTCAACAGAGTGCCGCGCAGACCGACAGTCAGTCAGTAAATCACACAGCCATACAAACATACAGAGTCATAGACGACACATGAAGTCATAGAGTGCTGACGAGACACAGTCCAGCTCCAGTTGACGCCTCACACTTGCACTGCTGGTTGGTTGCAATTTACTAGGAAATTTTCAAGGCGATAAAATTCATAAAAACATAAAAATATGCAAAAGCCGTAATTGCGACTGAAATAAAATATATTTTATTTTACTGCAGGCAAAACTGAAAGAGCGAAAAAATGCAATGTGCGCCAGTAGAATCTAACTGCGTTGCCAGTTTTATATGTGTGTTTATGTATTTCGCGCATTTTTAGAGCAAAAGTAAATGGCAGTGTTGCGTACGATGCAACTGGGAAAAAGAGAATGTGACACTTCTCAGCTGTGCTGGTGCTGCAAATTATTTATTTTTACTAATCTTTCTAAATAATGAAAGCATGTGTAGCTTTTCTTTAACATGAGCGTAGCTTTTGCTAGCTGCAATAAACTGTCGCACTATAAAATCACGCATTTGGAAAGTTTTATTCTCATCGCAGAGCTGATGACATGCACAGAACATTAATTAGCGCGAAAGTTAAAACAACAAATATTTACGAGTACACTCCGACTTATAATTGGTGTAACTAGTGACTCACAAGTGTTTTTTGCACTAATTTTTTGAATATCATAAGCTTTCGAACTATTACCTTCTAAAATGTGTTATCCGACGTTATCCGGATAATCCAAAATTAACTAAATAAATAGTCTTTAGCAAATTTTATGGTTATAATACATATTACTCTTATCCGGCATTATCCGGGTTATCCAAAATTCAATAACCTTACATAACCTTAAATTAATTTTATATTTATAATACATATCACTCTTATCCGGTGTTATCCGTACTATCCAAAGACGAATTTTCACTTAAGTCTGAACTAATTCTGTTTTCATTCGAGTTTAAAATGATTAACAATCTTATCCGGTGTTATCCGTACTATCCAAAGACGAATTTTCACTTAAGTCTGAACTAATTCTGTTTTCATTCGAGTTTAAAATGATTAACAATCATTATCCGAGTTATCCGGATAAACCTTTAGATATAATTTTGGCATGGAGCTATGGTATAGTACTTTTGGTAAAGTTTTCTAGCTTTTTTGGGGGTTCTTCTGTGTTTAAGAACGTGTGGAGAATACTTTTAGCTGGTTACTTACTAGATTCGGATAAATAGGAATGGTTTTCATATTATCCGAATTACTTAAAGCAAATCTTTATTCAATAGAAATTATGTTTTGTGCATATAAAATGAATGTAAACCGGTTTAAATTTACCCGAGCAATTGCATTTTTGAAAACAGTTTCTTCAAAAGAATTTTACCTATTTTTGCATCCAATAATTTAACATTAAAAACGTATATAAAATATGAAATTACCAACAGTTTGAAATATAAAAATCTGCTTCAGTAACGGATAATAGCATACTTTTTAGTTTACTAAATTTACTCTTCAGTATTTGAGTACATAAAATTTATTCGCTGGTATGTGGTAGTTATCCGGAATTATCCATTAATACACGGTTGCTGTTTGCAAGATTTTTTGTTTATTTAATACGTTTACACTATTTTTATAAAATTTGTAAAGAAAATGTTATCCGACTGTATTTTCCATCACGGATAATTCGGATAATATATATTTCTTATAAGGATATGCTAAATTGACGAATTCTTTGCATTTTTATAAGATTTTCAGATTTTTTAGTTTATTTTCTTACCGGATAATCCGGATAAATGATATTATGAAGAAATATATTATAAGAATGTATTTTTTTGCCACCAATAATGTATTTTTGTATACAAAAGATACAAAAATTAAGGTTAAATATGCAATATTATAATTTTGTTCTTGCCGGATAATTCGGATAAAATTTATTTCTTAACAGGATATCCTATGTTAATAATTTATTTGAATTTTTATATGATTTTTGCATTTTGTTAGCTTAATTGCTCACCGGATAATCCGGATAAATGATATTAGTAAATATTATGTGCTGTAGCATTATTTTGGTTACAATATTACATGTAATTTACGCTAAACCGAACGCCATATATGTTCTATCCCGGGTTGAGAGCGCCTTACTTCAAAACAAAGCAATTAAAATAACAATGTTGTACGGTACGCTGTATGGCTTTTAGTCACCACATAAATCACATTCTTTCGTTCGATAATCTGTCATTACAACATTGGAGTCCTTACTCTAGCACATTTCACTGTGCGATGCTTTTGTTTTATTTCTTTGTAACGGAGGAACGTAAATCATTCAAGAAGCCAACCAATATGCAACAATTATTCGGTATCAGCGTGTGAGTAAAGACGTCCAATTTGCCTACCAGCAGAAATGTAGAATTAAAGTAAAAACAAAAAGCTGGCGCACAGTACTCCAACAGTCGACGCAGCGAGTGACCGTTTCAAAAGAGCAAGCGGGGTGCGGACGTCGTTTCATGCGCTGTCCGTGTAATGTCTTTATTCTGCATAAAAATTCCTTACGTCCAACTTACAGGATGGACCGAAGCGTACGCGGATGTGGCATGTGCGATAGGAGTAGCTGCACTTGCAACACTCTCACAGGGACTCATATGCATATGTACATACGTGCGAGTTCATGCCACATGTGGTTGCTGCATACGAATATGTATGTGCCGCCGTGTGTCTGGCGATGCGGGCAATTTTCTGCCCTCAAGATTGACATAAACCAATTAACTTTTGCCATTTATTTATCGCTTTTTGACTGCGCTTTTCAACTTTGAAATGAAATGACATGATGGCACTAAACTACACTTAAGGCCATGAGTCTTCGGCGACGGCGGCGGCAAAACGTAGTAAACACTAGTGAGTGACAGTCGGCAGTTGGCATGGTAAAGGGTTGAACTAGGAAACGTTTAGGCATAACTAGGAAAAGTAATCCGTAGGCAAAAGGAGATAAATGCAAGAAATAGGTGCAAATAGAAATAACAAATAAACTTAAGCTGGCAGTGCGAAGATGTATGAAGATGGTTAGCTGATTTGAAAGTTATTTGGTTTTAAAAAGTTAAAGGATTGGACTTAAAAAAGCAAAAACAAAATGGTATTTACCATAAGCTTGTTGCACGCTACAGGTACTTTGTTGCGGTAAATGCGTTTTTGAGACAGTTAAGACTTAATTTATGCAATTTTTGTATTTCGGACAAATAATAAAATATTTTATGTTATGAGAAATGCCAAGTTAGGCCTATTTTGGGCAATTTTGATATTTCGGATAAAAGATAAATGTATTCATTTCTATATTAATTTACAAAAATTGTCTATTTAGGTATAATTCGGGTAATTTTCATGTTTCGGATAAAAAACTAATTTTATCCGATTTTATCCGAAGTGCATAATATACTTCTTAATGTGCTCTGAGGCAAAATATATACAATTTATTTCATATAAACTATTCTAAGACGTCTCGGATAAAATATTTTCCAGAAAAAATTTACTAAAATTGTCAATTTAGTCATAATTTGTATGTGATTGGCGTTGCAACCGTTTAGCCGGTTATAGCCGAATCGACGATAGTGCGCCACCTGTCTCTCTCCTTCGCAGTTCGGCGCCAGTTGGAGATCCCAAGTGTAACCAGGTCGCTCTCCACCTGGTCCCTCCAACGGAGTGGAGGCCTTAGTCATAATTTAGGTATATTTAATGTTTGGGATAAAACAAAAATTATCCGGATTTATCCGAAGTGCATAATCTACTTCTTAATGTAATCTGATGTTAAATTTATACAATTTATTGCATATAAATTATCCTAGGACGTCTCTGATAAAATATTTTCCACAAAATAAAAGTTTAGTTTAAAAATGTATTAACAAACATATTAAGAATACCTCGGATAACACGGATAAAATTGATTTGCTATTAAATTCTGTTTCTAAACAATGTCAAGTCCTAACATATAAATATAAATAAATTAAAATTAGTAATTTTTTATTTCGTAGAGTACAAAAAAGGGAATAATTCCGCAATCCAGAACCAACATTTGAACAAATGCGCTTAAATTTTCCGCAGCCACAGCGACAACTGACCGCCCGACTGCAGTAGGCACAGCGGCCCATTGCAGATAACTTTGGTGTCTAATCTTAGCGCGCTGTCGAATTGCATTTTGCGCCGTGCATATCGTGCGCAACGACAGCCTTGGCTAACATGTTGGCTAAAAAGTATGTAAATCGAAGCGACTGTTGGCGTGTGCGTGCGCGCGCATGCGCATGTGCTGCATAAAGCAAAGCGTTTGCGTGTACAAGCCAGATGCGTGCGGTACGTTGCCGCTGATATAGAAGAGCAGCTTGTGTATATGTGTGTATGCTATAATCCTTTTATCTATGCCATGTTGACTTTGGGTATCCTACTGCCAGACGCTTTTATCGCACGCTACAAATTTTCGACTTGTCAGTGTGTTGCATTTGTGATGCTTTTTGTGCACTAATTACCCATGCAAATTTAAGCAACTCACTCACAAGATAAGCACAGCATACTAAATAAATAGAATTCGCATGCGCAAACTGGGCTAGAACAACGCGGATAAAGTGGACAGGGTTCAGTTTTGATAAATACATTCTTTTTTCAGCACGCAGAGGCAGTGATTGTGACAGCGCATGCGCAACGTACGCTTTAATTGTCAGGTTTGTTGCCTTTGTGGCAAGGAGTTCTTTGCTAATTAAAAATATAAATGATTGCGTCGCCTGTCTGTCACAAAGGGTGATGATAAAATTAATGGGCTGTCAGTAATTAGCTCAGATTGTTAGCTGTCTGAATACTTGATTGATAATTGATGTACTTGAAGGGACCTTTAGTTTGCTATATGTGTCGCCATCACACGATGTAACCAATTGAATAGTCTTTGTCTTCTTGGATCATTCGGTTTAGTGTTTAACATCGAAGTTCGTACTACCGACCTTCCATCCTCATCCTAGATAACAATCTCCAAGGAGGACTTACCAAACTATAGTAGGTCAAATTCAATCGGGAACATCTGAGAACCAAAAGGACACATGTGCCAGAATAATGGCAGTGAAGATGACGGTTCCAATATAGTACTAGAATAAGCGTGAGAACTGTTGAAACTGTGAATCCGATTTCCGTTAGGCTCTCACAAATGCAGCATTCTTTATTTATCAGATGGTTAAATCAATAGACCTCTCGTCCTAGGATAGCGGCAGCAAAGATGAAGGTTCCAATCTGCTATACATAGGAATAAGCGTAGGAACTGGATACTGTTGAAACCGAGAATCCGATTTCCTTTGGGCTCCCACAAATGTACAAGTCTTTACCTGAGTCGGAGGTTTCCATGGACAAGATTTTCGGTTAGAATCACTTGCTCGACAGAAGAGCGAAATTTTCTTACGAAGGCATTAAATAGTCATTGCCATCAACATGGATCCTTACGAAACACTACTTCAACGATAGTAGAGCCTTCGTAATCCATTTCAGTTCCAGATTTATATCCAACCAAGGGCTTTTAACTCGGCAGTATCTCCGAAGCTTTTAGTAAAGATTTTTTGTGGCAAAAACAGCGTGAATCTCCAGAACTAATTCCTGAGATATCCGTCATTGATAACAACAGACTTCGAAAGCTTTTAGATACAAAGCTTTAAGCTGAATTAATTAACTCCGACTGAATCTGGAGATCTAGCAGCAAACAGAGTTAGAATGGTGTTTTCAGGAACCCCGAAACTCGAAATAGTATGATCGGAGGGTATTTCCTAGACCTAGTTACGTAATCGATGAAGCACGGAGTTCCGATAGAATATCCCTTCGAACTACTTGGTTCGAAGAGAGACTCAGACCAGAATACTGCCAGAATAACAGCGGCATTCGAATGCCTTAAGCTAGTCAATTAAAATTCAAATGAATATTTTGAAGACTTTAAGACTTTGTAAGTTTTTTAAGGTTTATCAAGAATTCTTATGTTCACATGTTGTTGTTGTTGTTTAACAAATAAACACACGCAACCAAAACACTTAAAGCAAACAAAAGCTAACACCTCAAAGTACTAAAGCGCTGCTAAGGGTCTGAGAAAGTTTCGAAAATCTATTAAATAGCAACAAAACAACAACAAACGGATTTACAACAACACTAGCATACCAACCACCAACTATTTACAGCGTCAACACCGCAATGTCTGCGCCACCGACGCGCAACATTTAAGTGGCGCATTGTTTGAAGGGCCACAGCCACAGTGGCAGCAAGAAGAGTGAAGAGAAGAAAAAGCCAAAATAAATATAAAGAGATTACAACTATGCTTTGCCATGAACTTGACTATTTGCGCATTGGCTTAGTGTGTTATTTGTATTTATTTTAACTTGTTGCACTTGGAATACCTTGCAGCAACGCTATTTTACACACAACACTTCTTCCTTCAACGCTACTTGCTACTAAATTGTTGTCGTTGTTTTTGGCTTCTTAAAACTCAAATATTTGTAAACTTTGTTGCTATTGTTGCCGCTGCTGTTGCTGCTACAACAACTTTTGCGGCAAGTGTTCCCACCCAGGCATTGAATTGCCACTAACCAGTCAACCATCCATCGATTGCTCATCTCCGTCCATCAACTGCAGCTGAGTCAATTTCTTTTTTGTTGTTGTTTTTATGCGCTCGCTTACTTCAAACTTTGCAGAACTGTTGGAAATGCAGCTGTTTGTGGTTAAGTTGTTGCACAGCATCAGGGTTTTCTAAATTATTACTGCTGCTGTTGATGGTTGTACATGACGCGGGAGTGGGGTACACATTATAGTTATTGTTGGAGGAAGATTTATAATATAGTTGAGAATTTTAATTCTGGATTTTTCAATATTCTTCAGAAGTAGTTGAGGAAAGATTGTATGTAGGAACCTTCTCCAGATCTTCTCTAAGTTTCAGACACCCAGAGAGACAAACAATATTAAACATAGTCAAAAATTGAGTCTCAATTCGTTGTGTAAGCTTTTCGCTCGACTCGAATCTTAAAAGGGCTCGAAGCCGAAAGACAAGCCTTCTTTTATGTCTTTGTAAACAGCAAGTCTGCTCATCCTAACCTTGTAGATGGTTTAGCCTTTAAATTCATCAGATCTTCCTAACCCAAGTCCCGAACACAAAATACTTCAGAGAATTAGTCGTCTAAAAATTGTTGTACTCTTTTGTCTGCTGAGACAGCCAAAGTACGTTGGCTCCGATAATATTTGCTTTGGTAGATGATGTAAAAAAGTATGTTGAGAAAGTTCTCATAGAAGATCCTCAGACTATTCTCAAGGGGACTAGTGGGCTTGTATTCTTTTTCAGATTCACTTGAGGTGATTACCTTACGCCAGTCGCTCCAAGCCATGGTGAGACGTCTTGATATATGAGAGGATTGTTTTCTTCCTATCAGATATATTTATGAATAATGCAGTAACAGCGTAGACCTGCCTTTGAAGAAGCATTTCAAGAATAGTGCTAAAGACCAACAGAAATACTAAGCTTAACTCGAAGAAACAATCCAAAATTTCAGAGCTTCAACGCGACATGAATATGATAGTCATATTCTACCATAAGATTCCTAGGTCCACGTAATTGGAACCGCAATGGCATTATATCCCGCTAAGGCTTTAGACTTAACATTCCCAGATTTACTCAGCAGAAAACTAGCTAGACAATTTCTTACTCTAAGTCGAATTCGGTAACTGAGTTTCCAATGTTCATGAAACTTTGTGTGCAGTAAAATGAGTATTATACCTTGCGTGGAATAAGAGATGTTCGGAGGATTCTGAAATATATCAGAGATGATAGGAGAGTACCTCTCGGATTATATATGATGAAGAGTACCTTTACCCTACAGTCATCATGTATAAGATATACGGCAGGATAATTTGGACTCAGGACTTCTCTCAGTCTGTTATATGAGAGTAAAATCGTAACAGGGTTCTAAATCGGTGAATATTTATCAATATCAAAAATAACGGTATTCAACCTAGCTTACTGAGTTTATAAAATTTGAATTTTAAACTATCTTTTTGCTGATTTAATTTTAAATGCCAAACATCTCTCAAAATTCTTTTTCTACTTTTCTTCTCTTTCATACCACTCTTCTTATCCCTAAGCCTACTAGAAAATCAATTTAGCAACTCATATTGCACAATAAATGCCGTTTTGTTGCGCTTTGCATTGTGTAATGGCCATGAAATAGTGGAAAACTACAAGAGCAACATACAACATTTTGAACTTGAAATTAAATTTTAACGCAGTCAAACAGGCAGTCTGCCAATATTTCACCTGTCATCTCAAGCAAAGCGAACGAATTGCACTGGTGTGTTTGTATGTTCTTCTTCCACCGCTCGGTGGCATCTTCAAAGGGTTTCGCATAGCTTTTGCTCATCACCGCTGCACTTGTTCAACGAATCTTAATGCTCAGCGCTGTGTTGTTTAAGTCCCTCAGCTCACTTAGAATTTCATTTTGTTTGGCATTTGATGTGATTCTACTTCGTGTGGCATTTACCGCTGTTAGTTGGTCTGCTCGTTAGGCGTTCTTATTGTTGTTATTACTGTTGTTGGACTTGCCTTGCACCATAATCGCACAGCGCCGCCACATGTTCGCCGATTGGTGGTAAGTTGAAGCTTTGATTTTCAAGTGCAATCAACTCCACCGACTTGAGGTGCAGATAAACGCAACACCGAAACAGTACAACAAAAACAACAATTTAAATGTAGGCAATGTAGAAAAACACACATTTATATAAAAAAGTATTCAATTGTGAAGGGCTCAACAGCGTCAAGGGTCGGCAGCAACAAACCATAAAGTTGGACAGTTGAGCAGACGTCATCGAGTTTGCAACTTTGGGTACAGTGTTTTCCGGAGAGTGAAAATTTCATAAACATTAAAAGTTTCGATATCTTACATCTCTGAGGTCTCTGACATCCTTCTAACCTCTATAGATATATCGTCATTCATTCCTCCCTTAGTTGACTTCCTTGAGACACCATAAGGATTTTGGAAAACTGTATATTTAATATCTCACATTTAGCTACTCTCTAATACTGAACTTTAATATTTGCCACCTAAGCTCAGAGGAAGAGAGAGAGAGAGAGCTCCATTGATTGGTTTGTTTTGATAGTAGTGAAAGTGGGTATTGAGATACATATTGAAGACGCTTTTTCCTATTCGTACCTTATGTCTTCCGTTTTAGATGTTCACAATTCAATATCTTCTAGTTTTATTCTTCGAGAAATATGTATAATTATTACCTAATTCAACTCCCTGTTATATATTAGAAGACTCACTTTCTCTCAAAGCGCGTTGAAAGAATCTATCGGGTTGTAAAACCGTGAAGATCATGTGCAAAGCTACTAACGCTGGGTAGAATAGGCTGTAGGACCATGGTTAGCATACTTATTGGTCACAGTCTAGTAGCAGCGCACGCCTATAAGGTGGGGCTGTCAGATCGAGTGTAATGCCGGAAATACATACCAAGAGCAGGGCACCAAGGAAACAGTGGATCATCTTTTGTGCGTTTCTCATGCGCTAGCAAGAGAACATTTCAGGTATCTAGGAGCCCCACTGGAGCAGGCATCCTAACCGATGACTACTTCTCAGGAAATACGTGACCGGACTCCATCTGGTATCTCTAAAGATCATAACTGGTATATGCGAGGCCTGTTGGTCCACCAGACATACCTAACCTAACCTACTCTTTCTATCTCTCTTTCCGCCACTCTAATAAAATCAAGAAGAATATTAAGTTCGGATAGAACTTATTTAGTTGGGGCTAGATTTAAATTTTTCTCAGAACTCATATTTTTACTTCCGCTCTCTCTCTCTCTCAATTTACAAAAATATCAAATGTTCTTGGCCATCAGATTAAGGTGGGCCCATGGTTTTTTCTAACATTAAACGGCTTACAAGAAGGTCTTCTTTTGTCCTTGGATCTTGTTCTCTGTCAAGAAAAGCTCTTTGTGGTATAGAAGTAGGGCATTTCAATAAGTTTTTGGAAAAACACCTTCTTTCAAGTTTTCTTCGATCTCTATTGAAAAAAACAAAGCATTATCTCATGAAATAAACAACCAGTGACCACTGCTCGCGACGAGCTGAGCCGGCTAACAAAACTCAAACTTGTACTCAGAGACAGGTACACCGAAACAGAGTAGCGCACGTCTTCAAAGACATATCAAAAAGGCCGTTGCGGTAACTGAAGAAGGGTTAAGGTTATGGGCCAGCAGCTGTTGTTGCACAACAAAAACAAACACCAATCATCAATTTTTTTTTGTTGTTATGCTGCCGTTGCCTGTTAAGAATCCGCAAATATTGTTGGTGTTGCTGCAACATGCGACAAGCGATTTGCAACGTGCGATGATCGGTTAAATGGCGCTGGATGGACAGACAATACGTCGGAACGTTTGGACAAACAGTGCGACGACAAACAATTGTTGAACCGACACACCGATGGATGGGACAGACAACAAAAATGCCAACAACAAAAACGAGGGCTACAATAGCAGCAACAACAACGGCTTATGGTCCTTCGCGCCAGCTGAAGCTTTTCAACATTTGCGGCATTTCAGCTTTTTGATCATTTTTACAAAATGTGCCGCAACGCATAGGGTTTGGTGCAACAACAACAAAAATACAAACACAACAACAAAAAAAATATAACAACAACAAATATTTGACGCTGCTTGTGCGCTTCAAAGCCAAAGGATCGACAAATGCTTTGCTTTTTTCTGATTCTTCTCCCAAATACTTGTTTTTGTTATACAACAACGCATGGCGCAAGTGCGGAAAGCATAATGGCTGGGCAGCGTAAAATGATTTGCAGTAGAAAATTGCCGGTACTTAGTGCTGTTCGCTTGTGTGTGGCAACAACTTCTGCGGCAGGTACTCGTGCAACAAGTTGCAGCGCTTAAGTGGTAGCTAATGCGCTACAGACTCTCCTGTATTTTACTCGCTATATTTGTATTTATTTTATTTCATTTATTATGAATGTTAATCCTTTTGGTATTTATTATTTTTCCTCGCTGTTCAGTCGCCAACTGCGTCGTTTTAATGTTGCCCCGAAGCGTTTTTTGCGATATTCTCTTTCATTGTGGCCTGCGTTCACAAATTATTTTCTTAACACCCCGGTGTTGCCGGTCAAGTGACATTTATTTGATGCTGACAATTTATCAAAGCGCAAATGTGCGCCATTAGTTTTTAGCTGAAAAAATCATATTTTTTGCAACTTTTTTCAATTTAACTAACATTTGGCCATCTTTTTATTTGCAGGTATGTTGAATTACACGCTTTTTGACTGTGCTTATTAATGACGTGCTTGCAAAATTCGTGGTAAGTGTTGTTTCTTTAAGATAAATGATGCCTTCTCGTGTTGTTTGGTTGTTAAAAGAATAATTTGCTTGAACTGCGAAGACTTCGTGTGTAGTGATTTGAATATAAAAGACGCTATTGCTATGGTACTTGACTTTGAAAGCTTTTTATGGAGAAGCATGTTCGTTATTTAAACTTGAATTTATAAAACTGTAAAGTTTTTCTACGAAACGGAACATTTTTTTTATTCATAGAATGGTCCTCAGCTTAAAGCTCTTTGAAAGCTTATCCGAACTACTGCTTTGGAACCTGACTATGAAAGCTTTTGATGTAGAAACATGTTTGTTATTTAAACTTGATTCCACATAACTGTAAAGTACTTGTTCAAAATACATTTTTTTTACTAATTGAAATAATGGTCCTAAGCTTAAAGCTCTTTGAAAGCTTATCCGCACTTCATATCAAAATAAAAAAAATATATTTTTTCATTTGTTTAGTCTACTAAATACTATACTAAACATAAAATGATCTACGTATGTAATTCATAATATATTTTTACTTAAAAAATTAACAATAAGTGGCAACTCTATTCCAAAAATATTTACAATTTGATGACATTATTTATATATTTCCTTGATTTTCTTTTCTGTAAACATGTTTGGTAAAATTTATATTTTTATTTTCTAAAAGGGTGGCAACTCTATTCCAAAATATTTCGAAATTATTTCATTATACCGGAAAATATTCGTTTATGAGAACATATTTCGTAAATTTAAAGTTTTCTTGTAGCAAAGATTTATTTTTTCAACAGCTGGCAACTCTATTGACAAATATTTCTAAAATAAATATTTATCTATTATATTCTGAAATACCATTCTAAAAACATTATGTTTGGTGCGCATTTTGCTGTATTTTCCATCTTACTTTTTAAATAGGTGGCAACTCTACCACACAATTTGTACAAATTATTGGAATTCAGTATGAAAGTACAGTATTTAATATGGTAGTTCTTTAATATACTCTATTTTCATGGCTTTGTCCTCAAATGAATGCTTTAGGTCAGGGGGATCCATACTTGTAGTTCGGGAAGACATTGATTTTGGAATGATTCTTGGTTAGAAAAAATATTATCGTTACTTGTCTTTCGAAACTACTCCTCTAAAGCACCTCAGACTTCATCCAAAGTCTCGTTCTTTCGTGTATCCCATTTGTCAGTTCTATGGAACCTATTCAAGTGTGTCAAAAGTACTTTTTGGTTCAGATGAGTGATTTTTTCTGATAGAGGATCGTGATGTATAGCTAAGATTGTAGAAAAATATTCGTCGAAATATCAAAAAATAAAAAAAAATTGAACCTCTGCCTCAACTTCTGTTGACCCGGTTTAAATTACATTCACGATATTCTCGATGGAATCATATTATATTGCGACAATCGGCTGGTTCCATATTGAAAAGATTACAGTCCTCCATTATCTGAATTCTAATATCTCAATCATCCCATATAATCGATCCTGAAGAGGCCCTCAGGTGCTAGAGCAACGAAAGAGTCTTATGTCCGTAGTAGAGCTTTTGACGTCAGTCCTCCAAGAACATCCAGGAATAGCACTTTCCCTCGGACCGATATTCGGAGGTCTCATATAGGACTTTCCATTAGACTCTTTTCTTTCATCCGATTGAGAATTTTTATAGAACTCTAGCTACTTCCGCCTCCAACAGATACCACATGCATTCTTGTTCACGCGTTTCCGTTGGCCGCAGGTTTCTTCTACTGCAAATCTTTTCATCTCTTTTTTCTTTCATTCATTCAACTATTGTTGTTATTGTTTGTCCTTTTGCGTTTGGCTGGAATTCACATTGTTGCGCTGTTCCGTGTGTGGCTTTTTCCCCCACCGCCAGCGCTTTGGTACGTGGACACCTCATTAAAATTCTCGCACAACAGGCGTAAATCTCAGAGGAGTTTTCTTTAAGCTGCGTTGTTGTTGTTGTTTGCGTAACAATGTTGTTGCTGCTTACGGCTGCTGTGACATTTTTTCCGCCATAGCGTGACAAGAGAAGGCTTTGCATGTGTATTTGTTGCAAATAAACTAGACGCCACATTTTGTGGCAACTAGCTACGAAGTGCGGCCAAAAGTTGGAGGAGTCAGCAGCAGAAGAGCAGCAAAACAACAACAAAACAGCTAACAATAGCTTCTTCTTTAAAATGCTGGCGACCGTGACTGCAGTGTTGCCATATTGTTCCATAGTTTGTTTGGCAAAAAGCCCTGCAAGAATCAACGCCGTGTTGTTGCCTTAAAAAGCCTGGTAGACAACTACAAAAGTGGCATAGCTGATGTATAAAATGTTGTTGCCTGCCATACCAGTTGCCCACCGTTTTTTTGTTATTTGTTGTTATTATTACGGTTTGTGGACTTGTGTGTCTATTGTTGACTGGTGGCTGCCATGCATTTGGCGACGCTTATGCAGTCGCGCGGGCGTTTGCGCGCTCAGACCGTTCGGTATGCTACAGCGTTGCGCCACAGCTTCCTTAAATGTTTTGTCGCAACGCCGACATACGTACAGCGCGGAATGTGTAATTACTGGCGCCAATCATTGTGTGGCACAAGCAACATGTTCTTCGCAGCGTTCTGTAGATTGCGTGTTGCATAGCAAAGACTTACTGTGATACATATGTGTGTGTGTTTGTGCGTGTGTTGCTGCGTCTTTTGTTGCTGTTGTTATTATTCTTTGGCAGTTGTCAACTGCAGCACGTTACGCTTTAGGCCTGTCCGCTTTAGGTGGTAAGTTGCTTAAGTTGCTTCCTTTACTGCTATCCACATGTTTGTTGTGCTTTTGTACTTGTTGTTGTTGTTCTTGCATTTGTAATTACTGTGTTTGCAATAATTTCTTTCAAAGTTATGTCATTTGCTTATTTTTATGGCGTTGGCGCTTAGATAATTCCTACCGTTAGCTTGAATGCCGATTAGTATACACTTCAGTCTATTCATTGGTATAATGTTGAATATAATCTTTGGTATACTCTTCACTGCGATCCACAATATACTCTTCAGTGCGATCTTTTTTATACTCATCGATGTAATCTTCACTACGATTTTCATCATCGGTGTACTCTTTAATATACTCCTCAATATACCCTTCAGTGCGATCTGCAGTGTACTCATTGGTGTATTCTTCAATATACTCATCTCTCTAATTTAGATCTTAAGTATACTCTTTAATGCACTCATCTCTATACTTTAGATGAGTATAAACGGCTCGAAAATTTTATGAAAAAATGAAGCGACTTAACGAAGGTTTCAAGACCGGAGCATCCTCATGTAGAGACCAAGGTGGTAATCTGGTAACCGATGTCCAGGGCATACTGGGATTATGGAGGGAACACTTCTCCGACCTGCTGAATGGCAGTGAGAGTACAACACCAGGAGATGGCGAACCCGATCCCCCAATCGATGACGATGGAACAGATGTTCCATTACCCGACCATGAAGAAATTCGAATAGCAATTACCCGCTTGAAGAACAACAAAGCAGCGGGGCCCAATAGATTACCGGCAGAACTATTCAAATACGGAGAACTGATAAGGTGCATGCATCAGCTTCTTTGCAGAATATGGTCGGAAGAAAGCATGCCTGACGATTGGAATCTCAGTGTGCTCTGCCCAATCCATAAAAAGGGAGATCCCACAATCTGCGCCAATTACCGTGGGATCAGCCTCCTAAATATCGCATACAAGGTTCTATCGAGCGTATTGTGTGAAAGACTAAAGCCCACCGTCAACAAACTGATTGGACCTTATCAGTGTGGCTTTAGACCTGGAAAATCGACAACTGACCAGATATTCACCATGCGCCAAATCTTGGAAAAGACCCGAGAAAAGAGGATCGACACACACCACCTTTTTGTCGATTTTAAAGCTGCTTTCGACAGCACGAAAAGGAGTTGCCTTTACGCCGCGATGTCTGAATTTGGTATCCCCGCAAAACTAATACGGCTGTGTAAATTGACGTTGAGCAACACCAAAAGCTCCGTCATGATTGGGAAGGACCTCTCCGAGCCGTTCGATACCAAACGAGGTTTCAGACAAGGTGACTCACTATCGTGCGACTTCTTTAACCTGATGCTGGAAAAAATTATAAGAGCTGCAGAGCTAAACCGAGAAGGTACAATCTTCTACAAGAGTGTACAGCTCCTGGCGTACGCCGATGATATTGATATCATCGGAAGCAACAACCGCGCCGTTTGTTCTGCTTTTTCCCGCATGGATAAGGAGGCGAAGCGAATGGGTCTGGAGGTGAATGAGGACAAGACGAAATATCTCCTGTCATCAAACAAACAGTCGGCGCATTCGCGTCTTGGCTCCCACGTCACTGTTGACAGTCATAACTTCGAGGTCGTAGATAATTTCGTATACCTGGGAACCAGCATCAACAACACGAACAATGTCAGCTTCGAAATCCAGCGCAGAATAACTCTTGCCAACAGGTGCTACTTTGGACTGAGTAGGCAATTGAACAGTAAAGTCCTCTCTCGACGAACCAAAATCAAGCTCTACAAGTCGCTTATCATTCCCGTCCTGCTTTACGGTGCAGAAGCTTGGACGATGTCAACATCAGATGAGACGACACTAGGAGTTTTCGAGAGGAAAATTTTGCGCAAAATTTATGGTCCTCAGAACATTGGCAACGGCGAATACCGCAGACGATGGAACGATGAGCTGTACGAGTTATACGACGCCGGAGGAAGCCGAGGAAGGGGAAGGCCTCCACTCCGTTGGAGGGACCAGGTGGAGAGCGACCTGGTTACACTTGGGATCTCCAACTGGCGCCGAACTGCGAAGGAGAGAGACAGGTGGCGCACTATCGTCGATTCGGCTATAACCGGCTAATCGGTTGCAACGCCCATCACATACATACATAAACGGCATACTCTTCAGTGCGATCTTGAGTATACTCATCGGTATACTCTTCAGAGTCATCTTCAATGTACTCATCGCTATACTCTTTAGTCCGATCTCAGTCTGCTGAAGAGTATCATCATCTTCTGTATACTAATAGGCATACTCTTCAGTGCGATCTTCAGTATACTCTAGACTGCGATCTTCTGTATATTCATCGCTATACTCTTCAGTGTGATTTTTATTGTACTGATTGATATACTCTTCAGTACGATCTTGTACTCAGAGTTCAAATAGTAGGATGATCCTTAGCATACTACTCCAGCGATCATCAGACTAACATTTTTTCTTTCTTCCTCCACCTCGACTCTCTTCCTATCCAGCAATAAAATGTTCCAGGAAAAATATTTATGTTGCGTTGCTGAGGTTAATTAACTGTAAACTGTGGCAATACATTAAGTGCGAGCAAGTAGTTGAAAGAACAAGAACAAAAATTGCTAACAGCGTTGCACCAATATTTATAAAGCAGTTTAAACTAGTGCAAAAAAGCGCAGCGTGTTAATTGAAAGTCCAGTCTTTTTTTGTTCACAGCAACTGCATTATGTAATCACTAACAGCATACATATTTATGCCACGTGCAGTTGTTACTGCTGGCTTGTTTGCTATTTTATTATTCTGCTTGTGGCCAGCATACTTTGGCAAATTAACAGTTGCTTTGTGGCCAAGTGCAATGTCAGCCCACCTTTGCTGCTATTTTGCTCTCTTTTGCTCGCACACTTGCTCTCCGTGGTGTTCTTATTGGTATGCGTCGCAGGCATTCGGTAGCCAGTGAGCTTACAACATTGTCGTCTGATTATTTGTTCCGTTGGTATGTGCAGAACTTCCGCCTTCCAATGATGCAGTTGTGTTAATTAGTGATGACGATGAGTTTAATAAGCGATAAATCAATAACAACTGCATCGAAAAATATCGAATTTTATATATTTAAAATATTTAATGATATATTCCTATTCTAGCCACGATTACATAGTTAAAGTGCTTGTTATTTGTAGAAAAATCGATAACCGACGTAGTACAGAATTATCGATATCAGAATTTTTATTTTACATTAAGTGTTTATAAAAATTCTAAGCGTACTGTGGTGCGTATTTATGTTGTATTATCGATAACTCGATAAATAACAAATCGATAATTTAGTTATCGGCAAATATTTTTTAATTACTACCGATTTCTGAAATATTAAATACTATAAGGTGTTTTATTAAAATTATAAGAGTTATGTTTTGTGTATTTATTGCTTTTTATTTATTGTATTATCGATAATTCGGGAAATAATATATCGATATATTCATTTTCCAAATTCTTAGGTATTATTGGGTGTTTATAAAAGATATCAGAGTAATGTGGTGTATATTTAATGCTCATTATTTATTATATGATCGATAAATCGATAGATATTGAATCGATATTTTATCGATTTCGATATTTTATTAAATATAATTTAGTAGTTATCATGCCTAATCTATTATTAACATAAATTTTTATTATAATTTAATTATCTACAAATTTATCAATTAATCGAAGTAAAATTATCGATTTTGTGATGGAAAAAATTATTCATAAAAAAGTTTGCGATAAATATATCCTTACTGCTAGATATTTAATGTTGCCACCCGGTATGTGGTCTTTCGTCCAAACCTCAGTCGCCTGCAGCTTCTTCACTCCAATCTTGAGTAAATACTCATTAGAGCTTTAGCTTATTCGAATTCTAAGAATCAACAAATATTTCATACAACTACCTGACAATTGCTCTAACAACAACATTGACATTGCTGGCGCGCTGACCGTTAATCGGCACCAGCTTTATCTAGTTAGTTGTTTTGCTAACCCTTTTCTCGTTAAGCACATTTGCTCCCTTTGCTCGTTTTCAACAAAATCTGATTATTTCTTTCGCTTTGTGTGTTAATTTGTATGCAGCGTCTGTTTTCTGCTTTATTTATTTATTTTATTTTTTTCATTTTAAAATTTTTTTATCTCTCCTACAGTTTTCGCTTGATGTTGTTCGGCCGCTATAGTTTGTGTTGCTCTTATTGTTGTTGTTGTAGTTATGTCATTGTCGTGATGTCATTAAAAATGTTTTGTACTCGGTACATTTCACTGCCACAAAACAGCTCCCTGTATTAGGCGTACTCCTCGCGCCATCTACTCGCTGTAGCATATACTCGTACTCGTCGTCGTTATTTGACAGTTTGACGCCATCGCCTTTGACTGTTGCTCTTACTTACCACGCTTGATGCCAATGTCATTGGCATTGTCATTGCCAGTTTTATTGCTCTTTGTTTTGTTGACTTGCCTACCGTGTGTATTCGGCTCCTTAAGCACTTATCGTGCTTACAAAGTACTCGCTGTATTTGCAATTCGCCAAAGTTGATTTTAAGCTACTTGACTTTAATGTCACTGTCAGGATTTTCTCTGTGTGTTGTGTTTCCATGCACAACTTCTATTCTATTATTATTTGTATTTTTGTTAGCTTTGCAGTCTCGGCTTCTGTTCGTGTCTGTCTTACTGATTATTTGGTTGCTCGTTTGAATGTCGATTGCTATCAGCGCTTACTGGCAGCGTGTAAAGAAAAAAACAGAAGAAACCAAATCGTTGACGTTATCGGCTAGTGATTTCGGATATGTTCTTAAGTTCTAGCAGAAAACAGCAATTAGATAAATGGGAGATAACACAAATGCGATTTAATTTGGTTGCAACATTTGAGGCGGACAAGTTTTCGGGGAAAGACAGGTGGGAATTCAAGCTTGAACTGGCTGTGAAAAATATCTGATATCTTGTTATATAAAAGAAGAACCGAAGATTACTTCAGCAGTACCTCACTTGTAAATGAAACTCAGAAATTCCAGAGAACTCCAAAACGACTGGAAAACCGAACTGAAGACCATTTCGCCAAGAGAAATCCACCTTATGTGGGTCTTAAAACACTGTACCAATAGTCCAGTCCTTTTGGACTGATTATAGAAGATCCCAAATTGACAATAGATCGTCTTTCACTTCGAATACTCTTGATATGAAGCAACTGAACTGAGAAGGAACTCTGAATCCGAGACATTGATTTCGGAAGTTCCACAGAATTTCAAAAGAACTGTGAAATGGAACTGAAACCATTTCGCCAAGAAAAAGTCACATAACGTAGGTCTTAAAAACTTAAAAGAAGATCCCAAATAGATTAAAAAACTTCTTTCGTCTTCAAAGAGTGAAAACTCTTGTTGTGAAGCAACTGATAGCAGAATCAATTCTGAATCCGAGACATTGATTTAGGAAATTGCTGAGAACTTGAAAAGAACTGCGAAACAGAACTGAAGACCACTTTAGCAATACAAGACCACCTAGCTCAGGTCTTAAAATGTTATAAGATCCCAAATTGACAAAATATTGTTTTTCACTTCGAGGCCTCTTGCTATGAAATAACTGACCACAGAAGCAACTCTAAATCCGAGACATTGAGTTTTGTTTACCTCTGGCTCAGTTATCAGCCAGGTTAGATGGACTTTTTATTGGATATCGCTCAAATTCATGTCAATCTGCGGATCGTTTTAGTCGAAAAAATTTACGAAAATTATAATAGGTGCCAACGGATGAAAGTATATTTATAGGTGAAATAAAAAAATCCTTGGTACTGGGGCTTATTTGAATATTAGACTAGAAACGTTCCAAACGGGAAATAAGACTATATCTTTAGGAAGTCATGAGGTCCGAATTCATTTGCCTCGTTAAATAATATGGAGCTGAAAACCTCGAATTCCGAACCCTTCGAACAATCAATTTGTGATTTCTTCAAAGAGCTTTCTCATATTGATATTAGGATCAATCAAAACCTAAGCTCCAAAAGCTTAACCAAAAGTCACAACAATTATATCTTCAGCAAGTATTGTCACTTGGAAACCAAAACCTTGCCTCCCTTAAATCCCCTCTTTTATTACACCAACCATTTATTATGCCGTCCGTCATTTGTTGCTAATCTATTGCTGCCACTGACTGTGTTTTTCTAATTTAATTCTACATTTTCTTCTTCTACTGTTGTTTGTATTATTGTTGTTTGTGTTATTGCCCGCCGCCCTGTTGACGCTTAATGCTGATATTGATGACATCGTCGCCGATATTTAACAAGCGCGATCGACGTGAATGGGCGACATGTTTTGTTGCATGTTGCATGTTACGAACACCAGTTAACCATGCATGTAACTAGCTACCAGCAGCTACTACATACATAGCAGCCAAGCGGCAGTTACCGACAGCCGAACCACCATTAGTAGAGTGTAAAGCATTGCTGTTCAATAAATGCCTCGGCCAATATTGTTATCTATTGCCTAAGCTGCGGGTTATTGTCGGTTTGTTGTTAGTCAAGTTCAATAGCGAAGATGCTACAAAAAGCTGAGGTTTAAGAAAAATTCTATTAGTTTAAATGTGTGTTGGATGTATGTACTTAAGGATGTCTTCTGAGTACACCCAGAGTTGCATTTTGTGAATAGCAAAGTAAAAGAAGGTGTCCTCTTAAGACTTAGATTTTCGATACCCGAAGCACCCTGAGTACTTATTTCAAGTCTGAATCGAAGAGGTTCCCAGAGTGGGTCTAACGATATCCAAGAGAGGTTGTCTGCTTGTGAAAAAAGATAAGATGTCTTCTTAAGATTTAGATTTCTGGTACCTTCTTATCCTACACGGTCCATCTACTTTATATGCAACGATTTGTATCAGATCCATTGTTTGGGGTAGGATGAAGAACCACCTCGATATGTTAACCGAATGAGCCAAGCCCTAATAGTTTATCCTCTTCTGTTTCTCATTACTTTCTTTCTAGAGACATCCAATTATAGAGCTCGAGACCGAAAAACGATCGAGCTCTAGGTGTACTGTAGCTGTACTTTATTCTCCCCTTATCTGACTTGGCTGCAGTTTTCGAGATCGCCGAGCTCCTCTACATAGTATCCTTAGTAAGAAACGATCGAAGCCTCAAACCTCGTCAGTCGGAAAATTGGACTTTTGGATTCAAGAAATCGTTCAATCTCCATATGCACCAGGATTCCTACAAATATCTCACAGACGGAAACTTAAAGAAGATCCCCTCAGTCTATCTCGTCTCTTAGAATTGAAACCACTTCTCACTAATCCAATTTATAGTACCGAGAGTCTGCCGATATCCTCATTTACACCTGCTTTTCACATTTGTCTCTATTTCTATTGTCGTTGCTGTGCATTTGGTGCTACCACTAATATTGTTATTGTTTCAGGAACTAATATTGTTTTTGTTGTCCCTATGTTTGTTCTGTTGTCTCCAGCTACATTTGAAATGACAGCAATTTTCGTTCAAAAAAGTGCCGCGTCGCAGCATGTGGCACGGAGCTGCGGAGCAACAACAACGACACACACGAACATAGAAACACACATTCCAACACATCTTCCGAGAAGCTGCCGCAATCAGCCTGCAGTTGGTAGTTGGTACCGGCCGACAGCCGTTCAGCCACCAGCAAGCGCCGACAACATTTGCCGCCACGATTGCAATGTCAACGCAACGATACCAGCGAAACTGGCAGGCGAGCAATGCCTTCGCTTTTACTACAAATACTTTGAGCACCCGCAGATATTTCGCTGCCACTCGTTGTCGTCTTCCACTTCTTCTTCTTTGTCGACTACTCCTGCTGCGACTGTGGCGGCAGCAGCATCTTCTGCTGCTCATCTCATTTCTAAGTAAACCTCCTGCCCTTCATTAGCCAACCAGCCAGCCCACACGGTTGGGTTCATCTTCATATCGCCTGTCTTCCGTGCGGCTGGCTGCTGGCGGCGACTTATGGCGTTGCAACGCGTTCATTGCAACGCTTCTGTATGACAATTCGATTGCCACTGGCTGTTTGCTTGCCGCAGGGCACAACGTCACAACGACGACGACGACACTGCAAGATATATTAAAACAAATACAAAACACAGCGGCGTGTCCTTCCCTCCGCCCGTCCGCGTTGTTGTGTGTTTGTTCTTTGCTGCAACTTCTAAGTATGTGTTGCCATCGCCGACCAGAAGCTGAGGTTAACAACCAACCAACGCTTTTGCGCGTGTTCGCGCCACAATCTTGATATGTTTGTTGCCGCTGCCATTGCCATTGCCACGGCTTAAACTGCTTCATTGCCTTTAGTATGGTGGTTACATGCATAAATTGCAACAAAAACACTCGACTTTACTGCTGCCATCTACGACCTCTTCTTTCTAATGAATGTCGATGGCGAAAGAGCTTCCAGATTTTCGAATTCACCTATCTTAGTTGTAAAGAAATGGTAAATACGGCTGTTGTTGTATTTTTCGCGAATATATAATTTTTAACCCTGCGAAGGACAAAAGACTTACGAGAGTTTTAAGGAGCTTCAATCAGGCTGATGTCTAAAATGCAGAACTGACATAAGTTTTCAATGAAAAGCTCCAAAGCTTCCCTAAAACTTTTGTGGCGAAGGAGGAGCTTTTAATTTTAGGTTAGTTTCTTCGAGAATTTCACGCTGGAATGCTTGCATGAGGAAGTGGTCCAACTTTATGAATCCAATAGCTTGTCTTATCGGTCTCAGAGCTCTTCAGACGACTGAATTATTAAGGTCAGACCTTTCTGGTATTTCAAGTACTGGTACATCCAACGATAGATCTACTCTAGCAGGCTATTAATATTATGATCTTCTTAAACTAAGTGATGGCTTATCAGTTTTGATCCTATAAGCTTTGGAAAAACCTTTTGTCAAAACGCAATAAAATACATAATTCAGTTTAACCAGTTCTTCATGGATATGTCTCATCTTTTCCTCAAGTTCTGAAAACAGGCTTAATATGAATATGAATGATCTTGCAATCTTTCATATTTCGGTTTTCAAAGGCCTGGTCAGTTAGGTGTTAACTTTCTCAAGTTCTGAAAGCATATCAAACATCTCCCAATAAGCTTTCCGAAGGTTTAAGGGCATGATCGAACTATTCTTTTCACATTTCGGTTTTCAAAAGCTTGGTCAGTTAAGGGTTAACTTTCGCTTCATTATCATTGCAAATCCCTTGCGGTTGTTGCTTAATTCGGATCTAGCTAAATGTTTAATTAAAAGCTCATAAGCATGAAACGAAAATTCAGGTTGACTTTGATGAGGTTAAAGCGAAAAAAAAATAAAAAATAAAAATACGAAATGCAAACAACAACAAAAACAAAGCCAAGACCTTGCCTGCAATAAAGTACAAAGCATAGTTATATGGAAAACAACAACAACAACACAACATACAACTAACGAACTGCATACAACAGCAAAGTAAACATAAAGCGTTGCAACACAAACAAAATTAAGCAAAAATCACAACAACACAATTTCTTTGGACCGCATTATTGTTGTTGCTTTTTAGCATTTTCCTGCAGCCAGTCTCTAAAAATTTCAAGTACAGCAAGTAACATACCATTTGCTGCCACGCTGCTTAGTCGGCAGCAATTAATGCCGAGCGTTTGCTGTTGTCTTAAGCACAGCTGTAAAACGCTTGTTAGCTATAGCAATAAGCCAATTTCCTAGATTTAATATACCTACAGACAAATATATATGAGTACATATTTATCGAACATAAGCTCGTAATGTGTCACTGGACCACCGCTGTGGTGAACTTTTGTAGGTCGCGCCAGCGTAGCTAATCCTAAGTGTACGATGTGTAGTGCAATTTTTATGTTTGATCATCAATAATTGTGTAGATTCTGCTAACAGTGTTATGTGTATTTATGCGGTGAGATCTGTTATCAATATATGGTATGTATGTCATGTTTGTTGTACCCATGTAATGAGTTCGTGTTACAACTGTTGACTCTCTTAATTGTTTGGAATTTAGTGGCGTTACAAATTGTTAATCTGTGCTGTTTCGGCGAGCAGTTGTTGAGATCTGAGTGGGTTTAGCTTCAGTTACTTGGTTGTAGGTCAAGAATACTGCTTTAGAGAATCCGGTTTCCGGTTTTTTATTGGCCCAAAGACCAATCTTGATTTAGAGCTTTTGAAATATTTTCTAATGTTGTCCAAGATCTTTTACTAGAAACTACATTTATTTTTCTCCAACCTGATTCTTCGCATTAAATACAAAGCTAAACCACGGTCCTTAATTTTCTGTTCTAGTATACATATGTTCCTAAAGATAGTAGTCGGATAAAAGGATGGTAAAAAAACCTTCCTCTACATAAAAAAATATCTTAAATCAAAAAACTATATTTTTATTGAGAGACAAGTAAGGAAAGTCTAAATTTGGATGAAAGCGAACATTTTATACTCTTGCAATTTATTGTTGTAATATTATTAAGATAACACACAATTTGACCCGTATATTCGGTATAAAGTTCACAAGAAAATTGCCATATATTATATGAGGGCTGAGGTAATTCCAGAACCGATTTCCCTCATTTTCACTACCAAGGTGCACTATATCCAAGACTATATGTTCACTTAAGATATTTTAAATATTAACCGATTTATGAGGTATTAAGCACATCGTAGTCTCTACAAGTCCCTCATCATTCCCGTCCTATTTTATGGTGCAGAAGCGTGGACGGTGTCAACATCTGATGAGACGGCACTAGGAGTTTTCGAGAGAAAGGTTTTGCGGAAGATTTATGGTCCCTTAAACATTGACAACGTCGAATACCGCAGACGATGGAATGAAGAGCTGTATGTGTTGTTCGATGACGTAGACATAGTTCAGCGAATAAAAAGACAGCGGCTACGCTGGCTAGGTCATGTTGTTCGAATGGACGAAAGTGCTCCAGCTCTGAAAGTTTTCGATTCAGTACCCGCTGGTGGAAGCCGAGGAAGAGGGGGACTCACCTCCGATGGAAGCACCAGATGGAGAAAGACCTGTCTTCACTTGATATTACCAATTAGCGCCAAACTGCCAAAAGGAGAGTTGCGTGGCGCGCGTAAGCAGTGTCTACGCCAGTCAAGAAGAAGAAGAAGCACATCGAAGTTTTGAAAATCCTATAATGAGGTATATGGGAGCTAGGAGAAGTTATGGTGAAATTATGATGATTTGTACCATTTTTTGTAAAGAGACACATTATTAAAAGAAAATCCAGGGTCTTCAAAAGTTATACTGCGATTTCGACAATTTTTACACAACGGATGTCACAGCCCAAATACATTATTTGTGTAAAGTTTTATTTCGCTATCTTCATTGGCTCGCAATGTACATCTTATAAAGTGAAGGAATCAGATGGAATTCAAAATTGTGTTATATGGGAAGTAGGCGGAGTTGTGAACCGATTTCGCCCATTCTTCATTCGTGTCACCAGGGTGTCAGTGAAAATAGTATAAACCGAATTTCATTGAAATCGGTCGAGTTGCTCTTGAGATATGGTTTCTGACCTATAAATGAGCGACGCCACGCCCATTTTCCATTTTGTAAAAATTCTGAATACATCTTTCATCTGCCGTTTCTTCTGTAAAATTAAAAAAAAAATTAAATCCAAATATTCCCTTCCTAGAGCGATCCTTTGTAACTTTATTTATGTTAGGTTATGACACTATGTGTTTTCGGTTTTCACCATTTTGTGGGCGTGGCAATGTCCGATTTTGATTTTGATTATGATTAGTAACGTTTTCTGAACATTATTATTGCCAGTCCCGAAAATTTTCGGGATCCCGAAAGTTAAAAAATGTAATAAACGGAAGATAAATTATGCGAAAATCGTTATTTTACATTTAATTTGGCGATAGAGGCGATACTGTTGTCAGTCCCGATATTTTTCGGGATCCCGAAAAAAAAGTAAAAAAGAAAAAAAAATATATTTATATATATACTAGCAGACCCGACCACACGTTTTTGTGGCTAAGGTATACATTAAATTAGATTTTTTGAATATTGAATATAGTCAAAAAATTCTTACGCGCAAAGACGAAAACATTATAGCCGGTTGATATACATTATGGTAGATCTGTACTAAGCGTACTCCTGGAACGAAATCCTAAATTGTCGCACTAAGAACATCGACATCTTTGTTTTTTACCACCAATATAGGACATTCAATCAGCCATTTATGGTTATTATATTGTGGTTTCATGTCGGGAAAAACACGATGAATAAGCTCCTCTTTCGAGACCATGAAGTGACAGAAGCCCGTTAAAAATGTTATTAATACATTGAGGTGTCAACTGCGTCGCTACCATTTCCAACTATTTCTACATTCGCAGTATGATATTGTTGGAAAAACCCAACACTCGTTTGTTATTTGTTCATTGACGATTTTTTATGTGTCGCCACAAAGTAGATGATTTTAGGCATGTGATTAGTTCGCCAGCAACAGTTGATCCAGGAATAACTGGAATAGTCTGGCGAAAATCACCTGCCAGAATCATGGCTTCACCAAAAATATTTTCTTTGTCGCGTAAATCTTTTAAAGTCCTGTGCAGTCCTTCCAGCGACTTAAATATCTGGAAAATCTCCTTTGTAGCTCTTTTTGGCGAGTTTGCAGACTGGTGTTTGTTGATTTGCAATTTAGTAGTAATTTCAAGGCCGAAAGTACTGCCTACTAACAGGTGCCAAATTGCCCCTATTCCCGTTAACCTTAGTGGTGAAAATAAGTGAAATAGGTTTTCGAATTACATCAGCCCTTATATACTATATAAGAGAATTTTCGTTATTCTATTGGACTTTATTTCAAATTGTGTGTAATAAAATTAAATCAATAAATTTCGAGAATATAAAGTGTTTGGTTGCCTTTCCCTACTTGTTATAAATTGTTTTGGGCTTTCGATACAGCATTAAACAATTGAATAATGATAAAAATATTTTAACAAAGCAACAATGATAACTTTGAAAATAATATTATTATTTTTTATAATTTTGTTGTCAATTCAAATAAAATCATCTTCTTGTTATCTTCCTTACAATTTTTCCATATTTACTTACTTTCTAATCTTTCCCTGGCCTTCCATAAATATTTCAAAACTAAAATTAGCCAGATCGGTTTGGCCCTTCTCAACTTTTTGCGAGACTTACGACACAAATTGTTTGTATGGCAGATTAGAAAATTGTGGATTTAAGACTTTTTCAGGCAATTTTTAAAATTTTTCTCTTCCTAAGAACCATCCCGGTACCTCTAGAAACATTCTAAAAAAAGAATTTGCGAAATCGGTCCAGCGGTTCTCGAGTTATGCGCTTAGCAACACATTTTGCGATTCATTTTTATATTATAGATGTATATTCTAATAATATTTTGTAATATTATATTTTTCAATCTCCTTTCAAGCTCCTTCTAGACCAGAGTACAGTTTGACAGTATCGAACCCGTACATTTTAATAATAAGCATATTTATTTTTAAATCCCCCTATTATTCCATTTATATTAAGAAAAATTAATTAAAATACCAAAAAGGTTCACACAGCATGCTACAATTCCATTACCGCAACACCAACAAGAACAAAATAATCCTCTTCATTCTCGCACAAAGCATTTTCATAAATTAAAATAAAATATACACAGCTGTTTGTTAATAAGCATATCAAGGAGTTATTGAAATGACACAGAGGTAATAAATTTGTGAAATGCGCAACGGAGTAGGCAAATGAGACTTGAGCCAACGCAGCGGGTAGTCGCGTGAAGCACCCACAGCGACGAGCGAAATGCAAGCGATTAAAGAAGGGAGGCAAAAAAGGACAGCAAAAAAAAGGAGACTCTAAAAGGAGCCAACACGCATGCGTGAAACTTTGGCACACAACTCCCTCAGCGCGCTTAAGACTCAATTTGGTTGCTCAAAGGTGCCGCTTTGTTGCTTTGACTGCACATTTTTGGACATTTACGCACAAATGCTGGCAACATGTGTTTTGTGGCATGCAACGTGGGCATGTGTGGTTGAACAATTGAAATTTGTGCCTGCAGTTTGCTGGTCGGTCGAATGCATTTGGCAAGTCTCGCGGCGGCGGCTTATCGCTTTAGTTATCATCCATTTTTGGCTAACAAAAAACAGCAAAAACAACAACAAATGCGTTTGCTGCAGTTTCGGTTGCATGTACTCACTGGTGACGAGTTCAAGAGGTCGAATGGGACCTGCTCTCGCCGCTTTGTGGCTTAAGACAACTCGCAAGCTGAGGGTGTGTTGCTTGAAGTAAGCAATAAGGACCCTTTGCGGACGGCAGCTGACTGGATTTAGCAACAACAACACAACTATTTACCTTAGTGTTGTTGTTGTTATGCTTCTTAACTTGCTGTTTGTTTGCTGTCTTTATTGCGAAATTTTGCAGGAGCTTAAGCAACCAGCAACCAACGTCCAGCAGCTTGCACTAAGTTTGCCGTTTTCAGCTTCCAGTTACACTTAACAACAATGAAAGCAGCTTCGGCAAACAAACAAACATGGCACTAAGCAAATACACAAATAAATAGCAAGCACCAACAACAACAACAACAACATATAAGAGATTACCACAACGCAGCAAAGGGCCACAGTTCGCCGATATTTTCGAACTCAAGGCGCTTTGCTTTGAAATCGCTTTGGCGTAAAAAGACACTCGGCTCCATCACATTTGTTTGCTTTTGTGCTTTTCAGCTTTTGTTCTGCTGTTGTTTGGTTTCTTGGTTTGTTTAGTTGCTTTTGCGTGCAGTATTATGTCTTTCAGGCTTTTGTTGTTATGTCTTTCATGCTTATGTTGTTGTTTTTCATGCCCTAATCTCTTGTCGCCTCTTATTTGTTTGCTTAGTTAAATCCTGTGTGGTAAGACTATTAAAGGTTTCGAAAACGTTTTAAAAATGGTTAACAAAGGCAAACACGCCTAGTAATGGAGCATTAAAGGTATAAGAAGGCCATTAAAGGTGCAATAAAAACAACAATTGCAGTAGGACAAGTTGAAAATATCAAGAATAATAAAATTTAATGTGATTTTTATACAAAGTTGTCGGCATTGCAAGACTGCATGGACTTTGAAAACCGATCTCTGAAGTTCTTTGAGACTTTCCTATAAGACTAGGGAAGCACCTGTATAATGCCTGTCCAAGTGCCCTCTGTTGGATCTGCGATAGAGCTGGGCATCCACAGAGAAAGAGAAAAATTGTTTCCTTATTCTCTTCTAGCCGCGACAAATGTTATTATAGAGCATGCTCATCTTTCTTGCATATTTTCCAGATGGCCAATGCCCCATTATAGTAGCTGTAAGTCTGAGAATATTTTTCCTGGAGCTATTTAATAAGACTGGAGTTCTCTTCTGATCGATCATAATGGGCATGACAGTAACTCAGCCTCGGATTCGTCTAGAAAGGCTTAGCTAACTCGTCTGTTTTTTCGTTACCGTAAATGTTCCTGCGGCCGGGAACCCATACCAAGTCTAGTTGTAACTTGTTTTCTAGGGAGCTCAATGCCTTCTTGCAGTTATAGACTATGCTGGAGCTAGTCATTGGTCATTAGTCATATTCACAGAATATTTTAGCCTTCGCTTGGAAGATGTTAGCCGAGTTCGGTATACGGATGGAGAGAGAAATGCTATGGAGGAGGAGTAAAGAATCGGGTTCGTTGGTAAAAATATAATTCTTTGGTTTTAACTTAGGTATTCTAGAATTTCGATTTGCACTTCAGAGTTTGTTCCCATGGTGAACGTTAGAAAAAACTAAAGTTTGTTTCCACACATTATATGAGTTCTGAACATAAAATACTAAATAAAATCCCAGAACCCTCTGTTTGGAAAACTCAGATGTTTCATAGACAAAAATTGTCTTTTCGATTTTATTCCATTTGAGCTACAGCTTGGAAGATCTAGGCTTAATCAACTTAGATTTTTCGGATATGATTTCATATAGGAAATTCCAGATAATGTACGCGGATAAAGCTCTGCGAGCAGGATGAATGAGAGTAGGTTATAATGATTATCCTCTTAGTAACCTGGTTCACTTTTTTCCTAACTTCTTCCAAGAATCGCTCCTATTAATATGTCATGAAGAATAAGTTCAAATTTCAGTTGGAAATTCATTCAAAAATTTCGCTCCAATACTATTCAGACTCCTCCAATTAATGTCAGATAAAAATAACATCAAAAATATGCAAATTCAGATTGAACTACCATTGTTTGAGACTACTTGGGTGGTCAATAAATCACTAAACTGTTATAAACACCGAAAAGGTAACTCAACAGTCTTTAGTATTTTGATTAAGCTATTCTTTGTGTGGCTTCTTTATTTATTAACATATTTAATTCTAAATTTGGCGAGCATATAAATCATAAAGCTGAAATTGAGCTGTTAGCATAAATACGCCCATATCTTTAATTTTTTCTTTTGTTTTCTTTCTCTAATCAAAAACTCAGCAGTTTTGTAGTCTACCAAATATGCTTTAGGTTTGTCTACCTGTGCTAGGACCACACACATTGTTTTGAGCTAAGATTTGCCTTCGTTACTGATTTAAATATAAACTGAGCTTTTAATTTTTGCGACTTCCTGTTTGACTGTGAGTAAGGTTTGAGAAGCATAGAATTTAAATTATTGGTTAAAATTCATAAATGCAAAAGATTCGAGAGCGCTTAGAAGTTGTGCATGTTAAAAAGGAAGAAAAACTTCTTCGTTTCAAGTTAAGTTTTGAATAATTTTATCTTCAGAGTCGCCCTGTTATATTAACCGAGGAAGAAAACAAAAGACTTAAGCAACGAACTTCGAGCTTTCTTATAGAATTTTTTAAATATAATTGAAATTATAGATAATATTCTTTTCATTCATTCAATAATTTAATCTTTTAAAAGTTGGTTTTTGTTTAATTTCAAAATTATTTCCACACTCAATATTGCTACATTCAACACCCTTACACATGATATCATACATATCTACCTTTCTCAGCTATAGAATACAAATTTTATACGTAACAGTTGCTACCTTGTATCAGGCGACAAGCCCTTTTGCCATTTACGGCTATTTACCAAGCAGAAAGCCACAAATAAAAACAGGAAGAATACCTGGGTTTTATATTTGCAGTGTGACAATGGCAAGCTGCTACCAATAAACATTTTTTATGACTTCTGCAACAGTTTTGTCTTGCAACATCAGCAACAATAGTCTGCAGTGCAGAAAAAGGTGTTGGTTTCTAAGAAAAACGGCGCCAATATTATCATGAATGAACGAAGGTGCTGAGCGAAGCGGCAATTAGGTTGAAGGTGTGATCGCTTTAGAGAATTATAGCTTGATTTTTTGTTGAAATCAAAAAAATATATATATTTCTTTGCGGTATGAAATACTTAATATTTTATTTAAAGTATACTGTCTGTTCGCAAAAATATTTCAAATTAAAAAATAAGTATATCTGTAAATTTTAGGTCTAAGTATGAAAGCTCTAAAAAAGCTTTTATGACAAAAGCTTCATAGTAAATTGTTTGCAGTGTGATTAACTTCATTTTCAAATATTAGATGTAAATATGAAAGCTCACAAAAAGCTTTCACAAGAAAGAGCTTTCATGCTTAGACCTAAAATTTACAGATATACTTATTTTTTCATTTCACAAGAAAAGCTTTTTCTTTATAGTTAAGTTTGTTACCGTAACATTAAATGTATCTGAAAATTTTAAGTCTATGTAAGAAAGCTTCAAAAAATGTTAATGTAAATATTAAAGCTCTAAAAAAGCTTTCACAACAAAAGCTTTATCTTCATAGCGAAATTTTTTACAGTCATATCAAGTTCATTTGCAAATTTTAGGTCTAAACATGAAAGCTCTAAAAAAGCTTTCACCTAAAAAGCTCTATTTCGAAAGAATCAAACTTCTTTATATAACTTAACCGATCAACATGTATCTGAATTTAAATCTGTCCATCCGAATTCAAGCTTAAGTGCCGAAAATATGGCAGATCTTAAGCTTTGGTTCTACAAAGCTACACTTTTTCTAATTCACAATCACAGACTTATTGATGAAATGTAGAAACAATAAAAACATCTGCTATCAGCAAAGAACAAACGTTTGCAAGCACTATTTCCTGTTTCCACTTCCTATACGTTAAACATGGAGAGGGAAGACGAAGAAGAGGAGCGTCGAAGACTACTGCAGACAAGCAAAAACCATAAATATGCCTAATACGGCAGGCGAAGCCATTGAAACGATTACTTTTCAATAACGAAGCAAATGAAAGCAGTAAAGAATCAGCAACAACAACATTAGTAACAACAACACAAGAGTGCAATAAAGAAGGGTGCGCATGCGCACGAAAATTTATGCCAAATGCAGACGGTAAGCGGATGCTGTGCACCAGCTTGTGGCGTGAGTGGCATACTAACAACAACAACAATAAATGTTTCTTATTGCACTTGCTGTCGTTGTTGTTGTTACTATTATTATTGTTATTATTAGTTGAGTTTTTGTTTTAGGATTTCACTAACATAAAAGCCATTAAGATAACAATTTTATAGGATTTCATGGGGCCGCGCATTGCAAAGGCCGCGCGTGCACACCAAGGGCCTGACAAGCGTTGCTACGTGCAGCGCTCAGGCACGCCGCTCGGTCGGTGGCACGTTGTTGGCTGCTGTGCGCACGCGCATTGAAGATGCGCCAAAATGTCATTGACTAGCTGAGCAACGACGGCTAAAGTGTGTGCAGACAATATTGGCTGAAATGAGCAAAAACAACACAGCTACAACAATAGCAACAACAACAACACAAAATAATAATAATAATGCCCACTTGCAACAGGTTGTTGTGCGGCCCTACCCTGCTGCGGCAGCAATATTGTGCTTTGTTGCTGCTAATGTTGTTGCTTGTTTGTTGTTTATTGTTGCTGCGGCAACAACATGCTGGCTTATTAAACGGCATTGCTGTTTTCTTACTTCATACTTATATACCGGCGTATGTTGTTGTTATTGTTATCATTTGTGGCTTGCTGCATTTTACTATTGTGTTGTTGTGCAGTTAATTTGTTGTTGTTCTATTTATTTGTTGTTGCTATTGTTGTTTTCGCTATTGTTGCACATTGCCAATAAATGGCGATTTATTTTGTTGATTTTATAAAGCCGATTCACTTGCTGATAGCATTTACTTTTTAATTTCTTTGCTTGCTTCTTCTTCCTTTGTTGTTGTTGCTAAATGTTCTACCATGTTGTTTGTTGTAATATTAGTTGTAAAGTTGTTCGTTAGCTGCTGATATTCAAATTCGTTACTTTTTTCAATGATGCCAAAGTGAAGGTTAGACAACTAGAAACTTGCAAAATAGAAAAAAATTTAAAATTAAAGTATGGTGAAGTAAGGTCGGTTGATTACGAACGCAATCGCATTTACAATACATTTAGTTCAACCACAAAATTAATTAATATTTTTTTCGGATCTTCTCCTGCCAGTAACAGATTTTTCAGATGATTTCGATCTCCGTAGCTTCTAGAAAATTGAGAAATCAAGAGTGAGAGAGGGAGAAAGAAAAAGAAAAGAGGTAGGGAGTAACTGAAATTCGATGCATCAGAGGCCGAAGGCTGTTGTAAACAATTAGATAACCCATTTGCTATAGTCCTGATATTCCGAAATCGTTTCTATCGAATAGATCACAATCTTCTTCTAAATAAACCGATTCACGTCCTTACTATGTTCTGTAGTTACTCATTGAACAATCGGTTAACATGAAAAGGAGTTCAAAATGAAACTGATACCAATAATTTGATGTCCCCTTAGAAATATAGTTTTGCGCCCTACCGAAATGGGACTAACCTTTTCCCGTTAGACGTCCTCACGTTTTCCTCTTTCCTAAAGTTCATTAAACAATACATCAACATGATATAAGAGAGTGACCAGAGAGTGAGAGGAAAAGAAAAGAGAGAGGGCGAGTCGATGTACTGGAGACAGAAGGCTGTTGCAGTCAATCAGATTAGCCCTTAGATATATTATTGGTTTTCCGAGATCATTTCTATCGTATAGATAAACTCTTTCTCTAAAGAAACCGATTCTCGTCCTCAATATGTTCCGTAGTTACTCATTGAACAAACGCTGAAAAGGAGCTCAATATGAATACGATACAAATAATTTGATGTCCACTTCGGAAGTTAGTTTTCCTTTCTAACGAATGGGGACTATTCTTTCCTTGTTGTTAAAGAGAGAGAGAGAGAGAGACTAAGAGAGAAGGCGATTCGATGCACTAGAGACCGAAGGCTGTTGCATCCAATCAGATCACCCATTAGATTTATTCTGCGCATTCCGATATAATTTCTCTCGAATAGAAAAAAATCGTTCTCTATAGAAACCGATTCTTGTCGTCAATATGTTCCGAATAGCTTTGTTCTACATCAAATGGGAGCTAACTCTCTCCCATTAGATCTTCTTTTTCTCGCTCGCACTACATTCCACAGTTCATTTAACAATGTACCACATGAACCTGATCATAAAAAGTGTTTGAGCCTTTAAGGATGAACTAAAAGATCGATATAGTTGATTTGGGGTTTTAGAAGCTCTGCTACTGAAGTTTATATCATCCAGTTTTTGCATCGTGTATGTTGATTTATGAAAAATTTCTTCAGTATTTTGCCACTTGAAATGTTGTTAGGGAGTGATCTATAGATAATTTATGTGTCCGAAAAAATAGTTCAAAAAGCATTTATCTCCCTCCTTTATCGAAAAAATGTTGTGGAAAAGGCTTGGGGCTTGGCATGAAAGAGCGAATATAGCAATAAGAATAAGTGTCTATCTCATGGATGAGTCTCAAATAGTTTTTTTAACTCAAAATAATATCTGTCTATCTTGAAGATCTAAAAACATCAAATAATATGAACGGGAGCAGACAAAGCAGATTTAGAGAATAAGTTTAGTCAGAAGATAGTCCTCAATTGCCGGAACAAAAGTATCATTGTTCTCTCCCTCCTCTTTCAGTCTCTCTGAGAGTCATTTGCGCCGAAAGCTTTGGGCTCGTGTCTCAGCTAAAATATCCTACATTTATATAGTTATGGTAGTACAGACATACACCGAAGACTTTGAAAAGAGCATGAAAACTCAAGTTTCCACGTAATTTCTCTTTCAATTAAGTATTTCTAATTGCACATAAATTGATCTCTCATACAATTTACAATCACAAAGTGCACTTTTTTAAACAATACTAGCATACCTTTAATATATAACTCCACTTCAAGATGGTTTCCAACATTTCTTCTCCCTTAATTTATTACGCCAACAGTTGGACTTCCTTATCCTTTCTTATTGTTGCATTATACTTTTTGCGCTCTACAATGCCAACATCTTTTATTTCGCTATAGACTTCTAATACTCCCAAGTGATCGACGAATTGCACTGCGCATCCATGGCCGAAGGGCCAGCAACAACAAACAAAACGTAACTAATGGCAAATAGGAAGATATTCTTCCTTGTGCTGAAGGCCAACCGCATTTGGCGCAAGTATCTAATAACGAAATCGAGAGGGGCAAATGTTTGTATTGTTGCGCAACACACAGACAAATCGACAGATGGCTTTTTATTGCTGGCAAAAAACAATACTAAATATTAAACGAAATGGAAGAAAATGAAAATAAAAATAAATAAGTAAGAGAAGTAAATAAAAAAGAAAATAGTGAAGATTTGCAGCTGTGTGGCTGGCTGCAGCTACCATTGACGGCCAGGAAATGCGCATAAATTGCACTTTGTCGATTTGTTGTCGTTTGCGAAGCTTTCGCTTATATTGCTGTTGTTGCTGCTGATATTGTTGTTGTTGCAATTCATTTCAAACCTTACGCAAACATAAATAAAGCGCGAAGATAAACGAGCGTAGAATTATTATTTGTAATTACAATGCGAATCACACAAAAATTCAAACGAAGACACTGCGGAAGAGTGCAGCTTGTAATGCTTTGGCTTGAAGGAAGCTGACAAACGAGCAAGCAGGCTCTGAGGTTGAAAGAACGGTTCCGAGTTGCTGTAGGGAGTGAATAGGTCTCAAGGAAGTAGCTTTTAGATGAATTTAGAATTCAAGGTTCTCTTTGACTGGGCTCAGAAAGTGTTCTATGATCACTTAGGATAGATCCAGCAATCTTTGTTCTCAACAAGGTTTTAAATTGAAATAAAATTGAAATTTTAAAATTTAAATACTGTTCTGTGTAGAAGATGTGTATAAGAATCTATCAAATTTCAAATTCATATCTATAGCCCATAATCGGTATCTTTTAGCTTGACTGATCCTGATCTTGTGACAGATGATGGATCATTTGAAATCTTTCACAAACATATCGCCTATCAAAGAACTCAAATGTCTTGGATTAAAATATGTCGTCAGTAAGGCCTACCATGGCCTTATGAAAGATCTGTTATGAGCACCATGGACCCAGATAGAATCGAAGATCCAGATAGCTAAAACTTGTAGGACTGGGGTTGGTAAGGTTGAGACGTCTTATGATTTTCAATCGTATTTCGAAAAATCCTAAAGAGATAAGTCCTCGTTTGGGACTCCCGAAGTGATGCCTGAGTGATGGAAGCACCTCTTCTACTTTAAGGCACTTTAGGTTGGTCAATGTTAGCTTCCGTCAAACAGCTTTCAGATTATTCCAGGGGAAAGCTTTAAGGAAGATATAAGAAACCCTCCATAATAGCTTTTGGAATCAATGGATTGAAGAGCTATATAAACTGAAGTCAACTTAGAAGCATACGAAACAACAAGGGAGGAGTAGTAATACCATGGAGACGAAACAGAGAAATGTATACAGTTCAAGACCGATTAAACTGCTTAGGATACTGCAGAGCTTACTGTATTAGAAGTATGGGAGAACAGAGCTTTCTTAAGAATTCTAGCTTTACATTGGATGTATAGAAGAACTGCCAGTTTTGAGACGATCCTGGCAGGGCTATAATATTTAATGAAGTGGTACAACCTCGAGTCTTTCATTATTCACGGTCTCTTCGAGTCACCAGAAACTTTCCACCAAACTTTTCCAACAGGCTACATTACGCTCTCCCTGCAAATGGTTGCCACTAAATGTAGATAGGCGCAAATAGGTAAAGAAGATGCCTCAACTAACTAACAAAGCTGCAAAAACCCATCAAGCCGACGCGCACAACCAACTAAGAGTCATTGAGACGGGCTAAACAATCAACAGATTTGAATTTATTGCACATAGAAAATGTTTTATTACCCCCACGCTCGGTACGTAAGGGGCTGCAGCAGTATATCGCCGTTGCGACAGCAATGGAACGCAAATCAATAGAAAATATGAGACAGGCGATGAGCTGAGCCAAGCGGGCAAATGCTGAAATTGGAGAAAGAATTGCAAATTCGTACGAATTGAAAGGACCACGCAGCGCAGGCAAATGCGTGTGTTGACGACGCTATGAATTTATTACACTTAGGGGTCCCTTGAACGACGGTCGATGGAAAGGTGTGACGAAGGGTCTTTGGAACGAGCGGGTGTATGGGCAATAAGCCAAGCACTAACTAGCTATTTAGTTGCTTAGTTAGGCGGTTTGTTGTTGGCAGTTGTTGGACAAACAAGCAATTTAACTTGCAACATTAAATGTTGTGCCTCACAACTAAGAGCTCTCCCTTGTGGACCCAACAACCTAAACTCGCTCTACTCAAATTTCCATTTCGTTACTAGTTTGGTTGAGGGACTTTTCAATGAGCCGAGATTTTTTAATTACTACGCCGCGATTTTTACGATGCCACATAAAATCCGTGTGTGTGTGTGGAGTATACGACAAAAAGTAAAATGGCGAAAACACAAAAGTTGAAAGTGAAACATTTTAATGGTCACAACAATCAATAAATCCCAGCTATATACTCAGCAAAACACAAAATAGAGAGCTGGAAAGAAGGGAGATGAAACAGGAACGCGCAAAAGTGAAAAAGGTCTGCTCAAGTCCGGAACCGCGTCGCAGATATTATGACAGTGCGTTGCATCGTCCATTTGTTGTGTGGCAAGTTCAACAATCAATGTGTTTCTCCCGCCTCACGTTGCCGTCCGAAACACTCATTCAATCCTGTTTCAACTCATCAAAAGCTTCCGTCTCTTTATGGTCTCGCCTCGGCAGCTTTCGCCCTGCAGTCCGGCCCATCGATTTTTAAGTGGCTAATTTGAAATGACACATTCAAGTTAATAAATTTGATATATGATTGACAAGCATTTTCGTTTTGTCCACTTGTTTTCGTAGTCTTCAGCGACATGCGGTCGTTAGTTCTTGAACCCCTGATTGAGTGTGTGTTTTTATGTGCGTTCTTTAAGTATCCCTTTTATTTGCTTGGAAATTAAGTATGCGTCGAATAAAATGACAAAGCTTGCAATATATTTGTGAAACATAAACGCCAAATTGCCAAAGGGCTTGGAATAAATGCCGCAGACACTGGAACTACGTACGCAGGTGGTCAAAGTGAACGTAGAAGATCAACCGAGCGGAAAGGTTTGGTTGCAATTCTTAGAAGATTTTGTAGCCGGCCGCTACAGTCGAGTAGAAAAAGAACGCGAATTTAGTATTTAAATAAAGCCCGATAAAAATGTTAAATAGATGCAAGAGCCTTTCGGAGAAGACTTGTAAGATCGGATATTTTGATTGGATAACGTCAAAAAAGCACTTTACGAAATTGGAAATATCTCTCTTTGATTACTTCTAAAGATATCGGCTCATTAAGATTTAACGACTTCAAGCCATTTGATATGTATGTATGTGATTGGCGTTGCAACCGTTTAGCCGGTTATAGCCGAATCGACGATAGTGCGCCACCTGTCTCTCTCCTTCGCAGTTCGGCGCCAGTTAGAGATCCCAAGTGTAACCAGGTCGCTCTCCACCTGGTCCCTCCAACGGAGTGGAGGCCTTCCCCTTCCTCGGCTTCCTCCGGCGGGTACTGCATCGAACACTTTCAGGGCTGGAGTGTTTTCGTCCATTCGGACAACATGACCTAGCCAGCGTAGCCGCTGTCTTTTTATTCGCTGAACTATGTCAATGTCGTCGTATAACTCGTACAGCTCATCGTTCCATCGTCTGCGGTATTCGCCGTTGCCAATGTTCTGAGGACCATAAATCTTACGCAAAATTTTCCTCTCGAAAACTCCTAGTGTCGTCTCATCTGATGTTGACATCGTCCAAGCTTCTGCACCGTAAAGCAGGACGGGAATGATAAGCGACTTGTAGAGCTTGATTTTGGTTCGTCGAGAGAGGACTTTACTGTTCAATTGCCTACTCAGTCCAAAGTAGCACCTGTTGGCAAGAGTTATTCTGCGCTGGATTTCGAGGCTGACATTGTTCGTGTTGTTGATGCTGGTTCCCAGGTATACGAAATTATCTACGACCTCGAAGTTATGACTGTCAACAGTGACGTGGGAGCCAAGACGCGAATGCGCCGACTGTTTGTTTGATGACAGGAGATATTTCGTCTTGTCCTCAATCACCTCCAGACCCATTCGCTTCGCCTCCTTATCCATGCGGGAAAAAGCAGAACAAACGGCGCGGTTGTTGCTTCCGATGATATCAATATCATCGGCGTACGCCAGGAGCTGTACACTCTTGTAGAAGATTGTACCTTCTCGGTTTAGCTCTGCAGCTCTTATAATTTTTTCCAGCATCAGGTTAAAAAAGTCGCACGATAGTGAGTCACCTTGTCTGAAACCTCGTTTGGTATCGAACGGCTCGGAGAGGTCCTTCCCAATCATGACGGAGCTTTTGGTGTTGCTCAACGTCAATTTACACAGCCGTATTAGTTTTGCGGGGATACCAAATTCAGACATCGCGGCGTAAAGGCAGCTCCTTTTCGTGCTGTCGAAAGCAGCTTTAAAATCGACAAAAAGGTGGTGTGTGTCGATCCTCTTTTCTCGGGTCTTTTCCAAGATTTGGCGCATGGTGAATATCTGGTCAGTTGTCGATTTTCCAGGTCTAAAGCCACACTGATAAGGTCCAATCAGTTTGTTGACGGTGGGCTTTAGTCTTTCACACAATACGCTCGATAGAACCTTGTATGCGATATTTAGGAGGCTGATCCCACGGTAATTGGCGCAGATTGTGGGATCTCCCTTTTTATGGATTGGGCAGAGCACACTGAGATTCCAATCGTCAGGCATGCTTTCTTCCGACCATATTCTGCAAAGAAGCTGATGCATGCACCTTATCAGTTCTTCGCCGCCGTATTTGAATAGTTCTGCCGGTAATCTATCGGCCCCCGCTGCTTTGTTGTTCTTCAAGCGGGTAATTGCTATTCGAATTTCTTCATGGTCGGGTAATGGAACATCTGTTCCATCGTCATCGATTGGGGGATCGGGTTCGCCATCTCCTGGTGTTGTACTCTCACTGCCATTCAGCAGGTCGGAGAAGTGTTCCCTCCATAATCCCAGTATGCCCTGGACATCGGTTACCAGATTACCACCTTGGTCTCTACATGAGGATGCTCCGGTCTTGAAACCTTCGTTAAGTCGCTTCATTTTTTCATAAAATTTTCGAGCATTCCCTCTGTCTGCCAGCTTCTCAAGCTCTTCGTACTCACGCATTTCGGCCTCTTTCTTTTTTTGTCTGCAAATGCGTCTCGCTTCCCTCTTCAGCTCTCGGTATCTATCCCATCCCGCACGTGTTGTGGTCGTTTGCAATGTTGCGAGGTAGGCAGTCTGTTTTCTCTCCGCTGCGAGACGGCACTCCTCATCGTACCAGCTTGTTTTTTGTCGTTGCCGAAAACCAATTGTTTCGGCTGCAGCGGTACGCAGTGAGTTTGAGATGCCGTTCCACAGTTCCCTTATACCGAGATGCTGATGAGTGCTCTCAGAGAGCAGGAGTGCAAGTCGAGTAGAGTATTTCGTGGCTGTCTGTTGCGATTGCAGCTTTTCGACGTCGAACCTTCCTTGTGTTTGTTGACGGGCATTCTTTGCTGCACAGAGGCGGGTGCGTATCTTCGCTGCGACCAGATAATGGTCCGAGTCTATATTTGGTCCTCGGAGCGTACGCACGTCTAAAACACAGGAGACATGTCTTCCGTCTATCACAACGTGATCGATTTGGTTCCGCGTGTTTCGATCAGGAGACAGCCAAGTAGCTTGATGTATTTTCTTATGCTGGAATCTGGTACTACAGACGACCATATTTCGGGCCCCAGCGAAGTCGATCAGCCTCAGGCCGTTTGGCGATGTTTCGTCATGGAGGCTGAATTTTCCGACTGTTGTGCCAAAGACACCTTCTTTACCCACCCTGGCGTTAAAATCACCAAGCACGACTTTTACATCGTGGCGGGGGCAGCGCTCATAGGTGCGTTCTAGGCGCTCATAGAAAGCATCTTTGGTCACATCGTCCTTCTCTTCCGTTGGGGCGTGGGCGCAAATCAGCGATATGTTGAAGAACCTCGCTTTGATGCGGATTGTGGCTAGACGTTCATCCACCGGGGTGAATGCCAGGACTCTGCGACGGAGTCTCTCTCCCACCACAAATCCAACACCAAATTTGCGCTCCTTTATATGGCCGCTGTAGTAGATGTCACAAGGACCCACCTTCTTCCGTCCTTGTCCCGTCCATCGCACTTCTTGGATGGCGGTGATGTCAGCCTTAAGTCGTATGAGGACATCAACCAGCTGGGCAGAGGCACCTTCCCAATTAAGGGTCCGGACATTCCAGGTGCATGCCCTTATATCATTATCCTTAAAACGTTTGCAGGGGTCGTCATCAAAAGGGGGGTGTCTCATCCGAGGCTTTCGTAGATTTTTCATTGGGGGGTGTTTTTATGTGGTGGGTCCCAAACCCTACGCACAACCGCATAAGCGGGCTTCGCCTTCTCACTTTAGCTCGCCTTCAAACGGATGTCTGTTGGCTACCCAGAGGATACTTGGTCTAAAACCGGAAGTCGTGAGCTGCTTGAACCATGTGGAAAAGAATCGTTTCTGGCCACTCCCAAGTGAGTGACAATCAAAAACTTTCCTCACTTGCGTGAACTTCTACACATGATCCCATCCTCCAAGCCATTTGATATTCAGTCCTTAAAAGATGTATAAAAGCTTATGATTTCGAGCTTTAACGAGCTTTTGCAACGAGTTTGTGGGTTTCATTAATTCCACTGCAATCTCTCACTTAAGCTTAAGAATATTGATGAGAGTTATAAAAATGTCGTTCGGATTCGAAAAAATCCTTTTCCCGATCTTTGAAAATGGGCTCGGAACCTTTTGTGAAGAAATTAAATCTCGGAGATCTCATTCAGGGTATGTCTCTCTGTACCCAAAGCCACAATTTTCTTTAGTGAAGACTTCAAAATATTGTTCTTTTGGTCGAGGGAGAACCAATTTATAACAATAACAGGAGAAGAAAAGCTTTCAGGTTCACCATACCTCAAAAAAAAACTGTATCGATCTCAACTCAGCATCGATATTGGTCTTTCTTTATGCCATTCGAGAATAAAATGATACTCGTTATCAACTGAGCTTTCACTAGTTTGAGTTTTCTAATGTCAAGCTTTTTTGAGCATTCAGGTTCACTAAACTTTAAAAAACTCTCTCGATTTCAAAACTTAGCATTGATTTTGTGCTTTCTTCTTGCCATTCGTGGAATAAATGCTAGTTACTCGTTATCAAAAGAGCTTTCACTAGTTTAAGCTTTTTTATGTCAAGCTTTTATTGAGCTTTCACATGTGACTAGTTGTCAAAAGAGCTTTTACTAGTTTAAGCATTTCTATGTCAAGTTTTTATCGAGCTTTCACATATAATTAATTATCAAAAGAGCTTTCAATAATATATGCTTGTCCATATCGGGCTTTCTTGGGCTTTCATTTGCAAAAAGTTTTTAATACGCTGTCTATTTTTTTATTTTTTACGTATATACTGTGTCTTTTTGTATTAAATCCCTTTGTAGACTTTTGCCTTCAAAAATATATTTATATTGTTAAAGATATACTTCAGGCGCCTTTAATCGCATTAAAACGCTTGTCATATCTTCTTACCGCTTAAAGCAGCTTGACAGACTTATAAGAAATTTACAACTGACAGGCGAAATCTCTTCGACAAACCCAAATCAGATGAAAAGAATGCACACCCACGTCAAAAGTGCGTACTCCACTTGAGTATAAAATATATTTGCAGTCCACCCGAAAGCTAAAAACCAGCCGACTTTCGGCAACCACCTACCGCAGTGGTGCTGTCAGTTGTCAACACACAAGCACTTCCTTAAAACTGTCAAATGTGAGTAAAAATGAGCAGCTTTATGCAAAAGTCATAAAACAAAAGCACACAATTAAAAGCTTTACGCTAAAAATTACGCCAAAAATATTTCATTAAAAAAAAAACGAAGTTGCCAAAAAATGTACGAGAAATTTGACGGTTATTATTTGCCAAAAAGCCAAATATCAGCTGCTTGACGGAACAAATTACGCGCGTAAAACAAAAAAAAGCTGCACAAAAAGAGCACTCATCAACTGCGCTGAAGAAGCAAAAAGACAGCTGACGTTTAAAACACGCAGTTGACAGCTGAAAATATTTGCATAAAACTTAATAAGAATTGCATGCGTCTAAAAAAAAAGAAAACAAAAGTAATGAGTAAATGTATAATGCGAGCAAAACAAAAGGCTGCAGCAGATTACGCTAAAGTGACGCTGAGTGACAGGCGTGAAGTGCGAAGTAGAATCCGAAGTGGTCATAACTGAAGTATGCAACCTGGAGTAGAGTATAACGCGCATGAGAAGCGTCAAAAGTGTCCAAAGTGCTTAAGAGTATCTGTGTTTTTGAAGAATTTGTTTTGTTAAGCGTGTGAAATAGATTTATATTTTGAGAGTGTATGAAAAATGGAGAGTGAATAATAAAAGTGAGCAAATAAACCAAAGTGGTGTTGTTGTAACTAAAGATACTTGATCAAAGGTTAAGTTATCAAACTCAGAAGTTAAGTAAGTTAAGTTTTGTATTATAGTACGTTTAATGTGCTTAACAAACTGGAGTTTTTGAAAATATTGGTGTTTAGCGGTTAACACTACTACTTAAACACGGATTTTACCATATTTTTATACTCTCGCAACAAATGTTGCTAAAGAGAGTATTATAGTTTTGTTCACATAACGGTTGTTTGTAACACCAAAAACTAAAAGAGTTAGATATAGAGTCATATATACCAAAGTGATCAGGGTGACGAGTAGATTTGAAATCCGGATGTCTGTCCGTCCGTCCGTCTGTCCGTCCGTCCGTCTGTCCGTCTGTCCGTCTGTGCAAGCTGTAACTTGATTAAAAATTAAGATATCTTGACGAAACTTGGCACAAATATTCCTTGGCACCATAAGAAGATCAAGTGCGAAAATGGGCAGAATCGGACCATTGCCACGCCCACAAAATGGCGAAAACCAAAAACACATAAAGTGTCATAACTAAGCCATAAATGAAGATATAAAAGTAAAATTTGGAATAAAGGATCGTACTAGGAGGGGGCATATTTTGATGTAATTTTTTTGGGGAAGTGGGCGTGGCCCCGCCCACAAATCGGTTATTTGTATTTAACTCGCAAACTAATAAAGCTATATAAACCAAACTTTCTGCAGTCGGTTCTCTTACATATCCCACCACACACCATGAAAATAGTTGAAATCGGATAATAACCACGCCCACCTCCCATACAAAGGTTAGGTTGAAAATTACTAAAAGTGGGTTAACCAACTAACGAAAAACGTCAGAAACACTAAATTTTGGAGAAGAAATAGCAGAAGAGAGCTGTACTCAGATTTTTTTACGAAATGGAAAATGGGCGTGGCATCGCCCACTTATGGGTCAAAAACCATATCTCAGGAACTACTCGACTGATTCGAAAGAAATTCGGTATATAATATTTTCTTGACACCCTGATAACACGGACAAAAAATGGCCGAAATCGGTTCACAACCACTACTACTTTCCTTGTAACTCAATTTTGAAATCCATCTTATTCCTTCACCTTATAATGTAAACATAAGGAACCAATGAAGATAACGGAATAAATTTTTACACAATTAGTGCATATCATCTCTGGCTTCACTTGTGAAAAAATTGTCGAAAACGGACCATAACTTTTCAAGGCCCCAGATATCGAACATGTTGAACTCAGCGCCTAAGGATAAATTTTAACCGAAAATACGGGTAAATATCTTTGATATCTCAATTTAATTCAGAGGAAATTGTTTTCTTCTAATAGTGTGTCTGTGTTCCAAAAATTATTTAAATCGGGTCATAGCATTTCCATATACCTCATTGTAGGTTTTTCAAAAATATGTTGAGCATATATGTATTGGTTAAATTTCTTCAATAAATTGCGAGAGTATAAAATGTTCGGTTGCACCCGAACTTAGCCTTTCCTTACTTGTTTTGCTTAAACACACTATAAATTTCTTTTTCGACTTTCATTTTTATTATTTTGTTTGAAAGTTTCGGTGTTTAGTGTTAAACACTACTCTTAAGCACGGAGTTTATCATATTTATGTGCTCTAAGTTGTCTTAAACATGTTTTAGACTTCATTTTTCGAAATTAATTTTGCAATTTTTGAGTTTAGCATTAAACACAACTCTTAAACACTGAATTTACCAAACAAGCTAGTTATAAAGTTGCCTTTAACATTATCTTTTCTTGTAGTTAGTAGGAATCAAACCTTTCTTTGAAAATTTTTGGTGTTGAGCATTAAACACAACTCTTAAACACTGTATTTACCATACAAATTCTTGCTTAACTTGCCTTAAACATATAAGTTTATCAGGGACCCTATCTTGCAGAAATGTTTCTTAAGCACAACTTTTTATACCTATGTTTTTTTTTAATGTAAGAATTCTTCTGTCCATGTTTCCCCTGATTTACTGATTTATTCTCTTTGCGTATTCTATGTGTTCTTTTTTGTTGTTTACTCACGATCATATAGACACTTCGTTCCACAATAAAAAATCAAATAATCGTGCCCATATAATAGCCGGAAGACAAATAAAAGCTTAAAGCCGGCGCGACAATGGCAAAAGCTGTCAACACTGCTGACACATTAGTCGCGTGTAAATATGAACGCAATTGTTCCACATGAGTGTAAACAAACATTAAACTTATGCATAAATTAGGGGTGTCAAAGTGGTAGCGGTGAGTTAATAATGGTGAAAGCTTCTTAAGAACGAAAGCTCTTCAATGAGAAAAGCTTTTATTAGTGTGCCCCCATTATTTTCGAGGAAGCTTTAATTTATAATGCTTTTATCAATAGCAAAATTTTGTTATGGCAATCACTCAAAATTAGCTCTCCAAAAGCAGACAAAGGCACATAAAAGCTCAAATAAATATGCATGAGATATTGTGGTTTTATTTTTGGAAAAATATATTTTATATACTAATTTCCGTGACTTTTTAAAAATCGTTTTATAAAAAGTGAAGAACATGCCTAGCATCAAACTTGATGACACATAAATCGGGGTTTTCATGAAAATAAATAAAAGTATTACTTGTGTAAAGCTTTATGGTAAACAATGACGCATTAGTATTATAAGTAATCTCTGTATATTTAAAAATTAATTTTTATTTTTTTTTTATTTAATGTTTATCTTTTTTTTTGTCTTTGCAGGTATGTAAATTTTTGTCAAAAACTTTTAAGAAGTCGCTTGGTAAGTTTAAAAGCAAATCAGAATATATGTAAACGGATGTATGTATATCTCTCGATGACAATTTTAATGATTTTTAAAACGAAAATTCCTTTTCCGATGTAAGCTCTATCTGACTCTGAAAGCTCTAGAGCGTCGAAAGCTCACTCAAAAGCTTCAGGAACAAAAATTGTGTGCTATAAAATATGCAGAGAGTTTACACTTTAGAGTGAAAGCATGACAAATTTTGAAAGCTCGTGAAAGCTCTTTATGATTAATTAGGAAGTTCTGTATAAAGTGAGAGAGGTTTTGTTTGTGTTCGGCAGAAGTACTCTATATGCTTTTTTAAAACATTAATGTGGTATCACAATATACTCCTATATTGTGTTCAATTATTTATAAATTTATTATTACTTTCGCATGACTTTTTTGACAAGAGTGTAGAAAATTGGAAAAAAATTATTATGTAGTCTATATAAATAGTCATATGAATACAAATAATGGCGTGTTTGTTAGTAATCAATAAAATTGCCATCGCTGAACTGTTCCACCAAATGGACAATGACGCTCGTAGGCAGACAATGATAGCATTTTTCTGCCGAATTCATGACTGTCATCGCTTTAATGCGAGCTAATTGAAATTACGTTCATTGACTTCCAAAAGCCAGCTTAAATGTTTCTTATTACTTTTATTTTTGCTGCTTTCTTTTGATACATTTGTTGATGGAATATTTCACTTTTATTAGTTTGTGTTTTTTTTTGTTGGAACGAGGGTTGTTTGATATATCAGCATTATTTTTTACCTTTTTATTTGAAAATTTTAAAGCTATTTGAAGAGGAAAGGTTTTCAATAAAGCTTTTCTGGTCCAGATAACTTGAAGACCCGGCTACTAAAGGAACTACGATTTCTTTAGTTAGTTTTGTCTGTAGATTTCTTTTATAAATATTACTTTTCTATATTTTTGAGAAAATTTGTAAAATCGTTTATGACACTTCATGAGAGCTTTCATAAAGCTTTCATTGCTTAGCGATAAGTGGATAAGTGGTTCCTTCGAAAAAACCGTCTATATTCGCAAGGTTATGTAAAAATAGCTCTTTATTGCTAATCAACAGCAGTTGACAGTTGCAGTGTTGTATTTTATCTCACCACGAGGTAAAGTTCTAAAATATTTCTTTTCAAATCACGAAACCCAATTGTTATTCTCGATAAAATTGTGAGAAAATGGCTACATATATGTTGACCAAACAACAACAGCAATTGACAGTTGACAGTTACAGTGTTGAGTTTGTTTTCACCACGTGGTAAATTTTTGCAAATGCTGGCCTCTCAAACCACACTCGTGTTATGGTGATCACACATAACTTCAAAATTAGCTTTATAAGGTAATAGCGCTTCGAAGACTAGTTCCAAGAAGCGTAAGCATTAAACTGACGAAAAATTGTAAACAATTTGTTGTTGCAAATTTACGCCCACTTCGTGCCGCGCTGTTAAAAAAACGTAATTCAAGAACATTGCACGACTTAAATGTGGCATGAAACTTGAGTTTTTATTTACTTTATTGTTGTTTTTATTATATTTTGAATTCTTTTCAAGTGTTGAAGTGTTGTTGAAAGCTGTTTTCGTCTATTTTCATGTCTTTCTCTTTTTATATACATATTTTATTCTTGGAAGTCGCTATTATTTCATGCGCTTAGAGGGTTTTTGACTCCACAACTCGAACAGACTCGAACAAATGTAATCGCATTAAGCGACTTACATATGTACGAGTATTTATAAGACACTTCTAGCAGCTGAGCTATTTTGCAGCTTGAAAAAAAAAAAACGGCAAAAAGTTAGTAAGATAAATTCGCAAAATATTCCTCAAGTGCGTTAAGCTTTCATGCACGCTTTGTACACATGATTAGTTATATGATCGAGACAGTAGAGGGCGCGCGGATTTTTTTAGCGGAGATGAAAGTCATTGAAAATACGATGCGGAAGATTTTTTGATGGAATGTAGTGCTAGAGTTTTTTTTGAGAAATATATATATGAATTAAAAAACAATAAATTAAAATTCTTCTATGCCAAATTCTTGCCTCTCAGCTTGTTTGCTCACCACTAAGCGTGCGGCAAGCCAGGCCGAATTGATTGCCATTGACAGTATTGATGAAATATAACAACAAAATGGTTGTGTTGATTGACTGAGTGTTAAATGCCGCAAACGGTAGCAAAGCGGACTCTAAAGTGGCTGTTGCTGACAGCTTGCGGTGGTGAAGTGGTGTATATAAATATATACCTCTACATATGTATATCGGACATATAATATATTATGAGAAATAAGTAGAATATTCTAAAAGGCTCTAGGCATATGATAGTTGAACTAAGATTTTTTCAGGAAATTATGCAGTGCCCGGAGACTAAAAATATTTTTAGGAAAAAAAAATCGAAAATCGAAAATCTCTTAATCCGAAAAATCATTGATGCATAAACTGGCGCGACAGTCTACCAGACATCAAAAACATAACATGGATTACAAGCGATCAAAATAAAATTTTTTTTGTTAGATATTTTTCTCAAAATAAATATTTTTATTAAAAAAAATGTATAAAAGACATACCTAACAAGTAAATTATGAAAAAATATGTACATACATATACGCACATACCCAAACCCCACAAAATCATACCAAAACAAGCGATTGTTTATCCAATCACAGTCACAATATGTTGTCAAAGATAACAACATACAAAAATTATTACCACAACAACAAGTAAAATAAACGAAATCATAACAATCGACAGAATCGCCAGCAACTAAAGTGCTCGACGCTAATCAAGTGGTTTCCGAAAAAAATCTTCAGAAAGTCATAAAAAATTCGGGCGCCACTTAGCAGCCACGCTTTGTTGTTGTTTGACTTTGTGCGCTCATTTCATAAACGAATTCAATGAATAGTGAAGGTCAAAATGCTTAAAGGGAATTAAAATTTGCTGACCGAATATAATGCAAAAAAATAATAAATAAACAAAAGTAATCAGAAATAAAAATAGGAAGAAATATGTATGAAAATAATAAATTAAAACTAAGTTGAAATAAAGAATTATGAAAGTAAGAAGAGTTAAAAATATGTTTGAAATATATTTTTAAGAAATTTCGATTCCATATGAATCGATACAGATAGAATTTTCTAATTTTCACGTTTTTACGTTACCGATTTGAGTCTTAACTTCATTTTAAATGATACAACCAAGTTCTCTTAAAATTTATCTCTTCGAAAACCGTTAACCTGTTTCTTCTCTTTCCAATCAGTGAAGATTTATTTCAGCTTCGATTGGTTCATGAATTTTCCCTCATTGTCCTAGTACAATACAATAAATAGATATCACATACATGCATCTCACAATTCATCCAATATTCTCTACCAAGAACCATACAGGCCCCATATCGTTATCTAGAATCTATCTGACATTGTTCACCGTCAACACTTCTCATTAAAACAAGGGCCTTATAGAATTTTTTTGGATAGTCTGCCTTGTTCAGAAAATATGATTTGATAAGAATTACTGTTCCATTTATAGCAAGACAAAGAATAACAGATACAGGTTTGCGACACGCTGTATTCTTCTTCATTACTACCATGATGTCATAGACTTATTTATTTTTCTGTCAAATGTTCTTCAATAAATGTAATTAGACAAATTTGTCATCATCTCTTCAATATTTCTCTCGTTCGCGTCATCATGACTGTCTTGGGATCGCGTGTAATCTTAATGTTTCGAGTGGTTTTTCGTACTTTCCAAACCTGAAAAATTTGAAATCAGTAAAGATGTGATTTGACTTATATCAGTCTGTTCAAATATTAGGTAGCATAGCAATGATTACATTTTTACCTTCATCTCCTTAATCTTTGCAGAAGATTTTAGTCAGCTCAGTGTGAGCTCCTCATGTCAGTGTTTCAATGATTAGTTGGCTCGAGAACTATTCGTGGGTTCTTGGGTTTCTCAGATCCGATCTTCTAATAGTTAGTTAATATTTCGATGATTAAATATTCCTGATTTTTCTCTGCTTGTTAGGAAATGATCCTTTAATTTTAAAAGATTAATTATTTTTGGGGGTTTCATGGAGTGGTTTATTTAATGTTGGTATGCTATTTATTTGGGTTCAATAATATTGCCAAATTGACCTTCCTGACCTGAAATTATGAAGACTTTAAAAGAACTTTACTTGTGGTTCACTGATCTTGCCATCTATCAATAAGCGATCTCTACGAGGACATAAAACAGTAATAAAGATTTGTAAATTTTTTGAGTTCAATATTTTATACACAAAATACATTTAATGTGTAGAGATGGTCAAGTACCATTTCTATCTGTACTTTGAATCCACATTGGCGCCTGCTATAATTAATAAGCGCGATTAATGTGTTTGCTACATGCTGACGACCTCCGTTGGAGTCAAACATTTTTATTTTTTTATCTGATTATAATTTTTCAAATTATTGTCTTTAATTATTTCTCGTGCGCCATTTGCGGCAGTCTCTGTTCTATACTACACTTCTCTTACATTTCATATAAAAAATATTTGTCTTGCTCATAAATTTCGTGAATTTTAGCTTTCGTTTAACGAAAAAAACGCAATTCAATTTAGCAATTAATACCAATTTACGCAGATCTAAATATTTAGTGTTTATAAATGTTTTTGTTGATGACAAAGCACTTAAAGTTTTTTTGTTACAATTGGCGTTTCCGCCGCATAAGGCAGCCGCCAATAAACTATAGTGACAAATTTGTTTGACTTTGACTTTTTTGGGTGATTTTTTGTCTGTTCTTGTTTTTCTGAACTCTGATTGCTGATGTGTGTAGATATGGACAGTAAAGTGCTCACTGATGTGATATCTTTGAACTTATTGAGGTTAGACTTGGCGTCAGTGGCTAAAATTAACTTATGAATGAACTGTTAGGCAAAATCATTTATTAAGATTGAAAAAATTATATATAAAAAACAATTTTTTATTGGAAATTATTCATAAGTCGTTCTTAAATATTTTAAATACTATTTAGGTGTCGAACTCTTTTGAAATTGAGTAACACTACCGACTCATACCCTGTATTTCACCTTCACTTTTTCTTAGTAGTAGTAGCTTTCAGTGGTCATATATCAACCTTTGAAGTTTACATCAGTATGTGTTCCTCATATATAGCATAATGTTTCCCACTACCTTCTCAGTAAAACACTAATTTCGCCAATTTCGAATATTCGAAAATTTCGATATGGGCTATTTTATATATTTTCATAGTAAAATAAAGTTAAATATCTTATATAGAAATCGAGTACTCTAATAGACCCTGCGTTGTCTATCTTGTATTTCAATCTTAATTACTCTTTATCATAGTAGGCTTTGTATGTTGGGGTTATGGAAAGAAGGCCTAATATGGAAATTGGATTACGATTTTTTGTCCATTTTCTACATTTATAATGATCTATTTCTTATCTTAGATTATAGTCGGATCTTTAGGATGCCATGAAACACCTCTCAAAGAAGGGATGATATAGTTGACTTGAAGTTCTGTTCTAGAAAATGAGTTCTTAAGGACTGTCACCGTGTCATGACTAATATATTTCATAGAACCCTTAGTCCGATAGATAAATACTGTTTTTATCGATTTTGGTCGGAACAGGAATGGAACCCTGTGGCGGAAAAAAATTCCCTTGAATTATTTCGAGGAAGGCTACAGATTTGAAAGTTTTTAGCCTGTTATAAATTCGGGTTGTCCAGGTTTTGTAGACTCAAGTATTATGGGAACGGAACTCTTTCCCATACACCTTGCTATTGCTTATCTATATTCTTTCCACTCTACAAGATCCAATAAACATTCACATCGAATATGTATATACTATATGTACGAATTCCATGAAATTATTACAAAATGATTTTAGCTTCACAGCATCAGCAAATTTCAAATGCGCCACTTGTTCATTTGCCCGAAATTCTATTCCCTTTAAGCTTCTTCTATTATAAGATACGGCTATCATATAGATGAAGCAAAGCTTGAAAAATATTTTTTGTGCCATAACTGTGACTGATTGGCTGCCATTTGCGCAATTTCATTTGAAATTCTACAAGTTTGTGTTGTTGTAGCCTCAAATTCGCGAAGCTGGTAAAATGATATGAGTGATGTAGGTAGAATATTTTAGAGTATTGTTGTCTTATTGGTGTTAAATTTTTGTTTTTCACTCATATACATAACATAATCAGTTCGTAGGCTATCTAAAACGATCTTTAATGATCAATTTTAGCACAAGAACAGAGCAAAAACTCATTTGTTCGTCTAGTCTAGATAGATCTTTCATAAAAACTGTTAACTTTTATTTTGTAGGAAGTGTTGTCTAGAAGAGTGTCTAAGAAAGTAGGAACTAAGTTTTATCAATATCCAGCATATAGTTAACGGAGAGCTTTTTCAAAGAACTAAAAGTCATTTGTGATGTTTTTTTTTTCGAAAAGAGACAAAACGAGATCATGATGGATCCTCACTACTACTGTACTAAATTTATTGAATATGAAATTGGATAAATTACATAAAAAATGTTCCCATCTTACATCGACCTATTACATTTCTTCGTTCAAAATTTTCCCATAAAAACTCTCTTTCACTCTGTACGTAATATTTTGGAACCCTTCACTAAAAATCATACGCGTTGTACGCCGTCAACCTGTCAAGTTTGTTAGCCCGCACACTACTGTTATTGTCTAACGGTATAACAAAAACAAAGTTGCAACAATGTAAAATTTACACATTTTATTAGCAGCACACTATCAGTTAACGATCTGGCTGATCGGTGATCGATGACTCTATGTAGATTGCACAACCGAAAAAAATCATGGGCGTTTCTCTTATCGCTAATGATGATCACTTCCAAATATTTTGTCAGCGCTTGTTTACAAAGTGATCTGCATATTTTGCTCGGGCGCATCGCTAACAAAGGTTGGCTGTTATTGAAATTACAACGTGTTTTTTTTGTTGTATTTCGCCATTTCTTTTGCTATTGACTTTGAAAAATTCGACAGACAGCATTGAATTCCCAAATTTTTTTGTGGACGATATCTTATCGTAGCATTAAATGAGCAATCAAGTGAACAAGCTCATTTTGAGCGACACAGCTGACCTATTTCGGGTTTCTAGTTTGTTCGAGTAGTGGTTGTTGTTGCTGCTGTTTTAGCTGTCACTCTTGGCTGTCTAGTTTGCAATTACAACACTATTGTTTTGATTTTAGTATATTTTGTTTTATTAATTTGCAAATAATTTGAGACTTTAAATAAATTAATGGAGGGAAAAGAAATTATTAACAAGTCCATTGTTGAGAGAATTCTTTTCTGTAATTCAAAACTTTTTTTTTCTATTTTTTTAATTTATTTTTTAATTTCTTAAACTTTTTTTAAATATTTCTTTCGTGCAAATTTCTCCCACATCTCGTTCGTACCATTTATTATTAATAATCACCTTTATAAATATGCGCAAAAGCACCAAAGCCAATAACATCGACACGAAAAAGCCACAAATTCAACACACACCCGCTTCCCTCACACAATACTCACATATATATCACTCACGCCCGCATCGTCAATACGTGTCTAACCAAGTTTATTGAACTTAATTACAGGTTGTCCTACACTAACTGTTAGCCACCCTGTGTCGGTACCGTTTTCAGTTCGTATGTCCAGCTGCTGTTCCCATGCGTTGGACATAGACTCTCCGCAGCCCCTTTTATCTTTCGCCATCTGCATAACTGCCACTTAGCTTATGAATATCTGTTCTTCAAGCTTTCTTGACTTTGTGAAAGACTGTTCTCTTCCAAGCCGTCTGCCGTTGAGTTCATTTCGGCTCAATACATAGAATTCGTGCTACAAAGTAACGCTGAAACTTTCGTTCACACACGTTTCCTTCAGTGACTTTTCTATTTCAATTTATAGTTTCTTTATTTTTCGCCAATAATTATAGCTTGCAGTGACGCGATCTCCATTTGAAGCAAAATGTACTAATATTAAAACATTTTGCGCAATATTATTGTATAATTATAGAGTACTTTAGAAGGGAGATTATTTTTCAGTGATGTCAGTTAACTGGGTCATGTCGTTGTTGAAGATATTGTTTGGTAGGAAATAAGGGCATTCGAAGTTCTATGATCCATATCAGTGAGCTCTTGAAAACTACAGTTAGGTGTATTTTTCAAGAAGAGAGAGATCACAATGAGTAATGAAAGAATAGTTAGAGAACACGAAGGCGCCTAGTTTGAAAAATTGGAGGATAACAAAATCGGATGGTCGAGGTATTATGCTCAATATCGGTTGGTTCCAGAGTAAAAACAGTTTGGTGGAGAAAATAAAGACAATATCTATACCTCATGAAAAACAAGTAATATTCAAGGAACAGAATAGAGATAGTAGAGTTAAGAAAGCAGACTGAGAGAGAGAGAGATGAAGAAATAATATAGTTTATTTTGTAGCAAATGTTATACATATTATAAAAGCCTCATTAAATATTTTTGTAGAAAGGTATCGATAGTCTTTGATCGTTAGGAATTATTCTTGGAAGAGAGAATTGATAAGAAGGAGATAAAGAGAGATGGACAAATAATATTGTTTTTGTTGTAGCAAAGTACTATAAAACCTTCCCCAATTTTATAAATATTCTTGTAAAAAGGTGTCGGTAGAAATTATTTGTCCGTTTAGGAGCAAGTGAAGGTTTGAATAATTAAGACAAGTGTTTTATGAAAAAAGCTTACAGTCGAAACGATCTATCAGCAGATCATATAAGGCGATGGTTTGTAGCTCTTAATAAGCATTAAAGAACTCTTTGATGGATTTTGACTAATAATAAGGAAAGATATGAGGAACATACATATTACATAAGTTTAGTTCATAAAATAGCTTAAAATAGCTCCAGAACCTCCTTCCGTTTGAACCATGAAAATATGAGAGTGTTTGCTATGGTATACCATATTTTTTGTAGTAGAAAACGACCAGCTCTATTAAAAATATGTTGAGTAAATAAAGTAGTCGATGGTGATGTCGATATATTTGGTAGTAATAAGCAAGTAGTCCAAAGTTAAATTGAAGCCAAGGAACTATCCTTTTATACAATCTACGAGTGGAAGTTTACTAAGTTTTTTGTTACACGAAGTCATTCAACGATACTTATTTATATTGAAGACGACACTTATCATGAGAAGTAGGATGATTTGGAGTCGAAGAATCATAGGTTTCTGAAGTCGAATTCTAGTATGTACCCCATGACGAATTAGGAATGGAAGAATCCTGACTATATGAATGATGATTCATGATCTAGTGGTGCACTTTGGGACAAATGACTGTTACGGTAGTCATCCTTCATCTACAGAGTTCGTAGAACGAAGAGTTACCTTCTCAGAGCCTATTTATGTATTAAAATAGGTGTTAACTGTCAAAATTGCTCTCACCTTCGGTCATATTAAGCTGGAATGCCATTTAAGCTGATAATTCCGAAGTAGTAGCGGTTATAGTTTTGCATTACAGGGTGGTACATAAGCACAATCACATTTACTTCATCATATATGTTTTTATATATATTATCACAACTCTTCGACAATCACTGCTCAGCTACTAGTTGCTCGCTAGATCATACTATGTTTTTTTTGTATTTTATACTCAATATTTTTATAGCTTCTCTATTTACGCGCCACTCAAAATTTTATGAGCAAATAAATTTGCAAATTAGTAGTTGCTGTAAAAATTAACTCATAAAAATTCTTTCAAACAACAAAGCCAATAATATAAGCGGCTACAGCGCCAACAACCATACTAACAACTACAACATGATAAAAAGAATAACAACAACCACAACAACATTGGTAATAATAATACTAATAACAATAGTCTGCTTACGCTCAAATTACAAAAGCAAAGCGGGATTCTTTTTATTTCGAATCTTGTTCAACTCTTCTATGGCAATGGTGCAGCAGAAGAAAATGGGGAGTTGAGATATCACACAAACACACATACACATGCTTTTGGGGGTCCGCAGCCAGTTAGCCAGGCAGGCAGCTCGTTAAAGTTAGCCAAAAACAATAGCAATAAAGAAATGTGCGGTCAGTTAGCAGCTGCGCAGCGTTGAGTTTTCAAGTTTAGCGCACCAAGAAAAAAAAAACAAAACAAAGGTTGCCACATATTCAGAAATGTGTGTGTGTGTGTGTGTGTGTATGTAGGAGTTGGGCGAAATGTGGTAGCAAATTTTCATTATTCGTTAATATTTTTATTGTTTTTGTTGTGTTGTGTGTTGTGAGTTTGTGTTTTCTCCCGTGGAAAGTCATAAAATTGCTACAACTTGGCGTGTTGTTGCTAATTTGTTTGTCTATGTTGTCAGTTAATTACAGTTGTGGCTGCAGCAAATCTATGCTGCTGCTGTCGAATTACTACTAGTATCGATTGTAATTTATTTATTTCTGTGTAAGTGGTCAATTTAGTTATAAAGGCGGAGTTTGGGGTTGCGGTAGCGCTACCAGTTTGTGGAGGTAACTAATAGAATAAAAAATGATTTAAAGGATAATACACATAAATGAGAGTAAATGGATGAGTATGATATGTATTTTTTTGTGGACCGATCTAATATATATACCTATCTATTAGTACCGTCTAACAAAGCAATGAGTGGACCAATCGGTTTGACAATTGTTAATAAAAAATGGAGGATCGAACTTCAAAGTTGATTCAACACAAACTGAGTTCTAACAGGCATTAAGCTATTCTATACAAGTCCAATCTTTACACTCAAGTTGCTTATTCATATATCTAAAGCGGTATTCATTGTCTTCTACTTCTTTCGTGTTGTTGAAACTGTACGAAATGAACTCGGCAATTTTTTTCTGTGTTCACTTGGTTGAATCTCTGTCTCATGAACATGTACTATGTCTAATATAGCTAAAAATTCCAAAATCCTCTAAGTCGAATGGGTTAGAACCAGTTATTTCGGTTGTTTTAGCACCACTGTCTCTAGGGCTCTGAACTCTAAAGAACTTTAGAATACTTTTCATTAATGTTTGATTTAGACTCTGTTATATTTTCCAAGTCCAGAGAAAATGTTTTCCTTTAAACTTTTTTCTACTTCTTAAGAACAATAAGTCTCATTATAGACCCATAATATCGTATTAGTATCAGTCTCCAAGCTTTGCATTAGCATTATAAGTTTTGTTCTGGTCTATGGGTATATAGATTGATAAATTGGAATCAGACTCTCTAGTACATATATCTATATTCCATTGATGGTTCCTAAAAACTGTGTTCAAATCCTCAACTTCGTCTCATCCTCGTCTAAGATCGGTTCTGCTTTTCTAAGCAGAAAAATAAAAAAGAAAGAAGGTTCGATGAACTCTGCAATTTTTGGACTTAGTCTTATAATAAATTGTTTCGGAACAGTTTTGGCCGCTGAGCGAATTGGCCTATGATCAATTAAATCTATAACTGATACTGACTACTATCAACCCTTTGAATTTAAATTATTCCACATATCGCAAAACTAACTTTGACCGTGGAACTAAGAGAATTCTAGCTTTGTAAGGTTATAACATGTTCGATGTTCATTTCAGTAAAACGCACAGTTTGACTAGCACTGTATAACAGTGGGCTGATGCTGTACAAATTGAGCACGAAATTAATAAGAACAAATTCAAAAACATACATTCGAGCCATTCTACCGATCGATACACCCGAAATTTTTCAAATACTATAAGAGATGAATAAGGATTTCGAGGTTCAAGCAGTTATTGGAAATAGTGAGCTTTGCAACCTTGAAAAATCAATAGGGGTTTCCAGTACTTCACAATCTTTAGACGATGAAGAAGTTCCGATTGAACTCAAACTACTGGGATTTTTTTTTTACTAGAGCTGCTAAAATTCATAGATTCTCGTCTTCTCCTTAAAAAAATGATTTCGTACTAATTTCATCGAGGAAGAGTCCATGTCCGTATCTCAACTACTAATAGAACTAAAGTAAAGCTCAAAACAGCCACCATTGTACCAATTTCTTTCTGCAGTGCATTTGTAAGCAACAAATTGTTGCAAGCACAACTCAGAACAAACCGATCGAACCATCAACTGATCCATGTACTCACGAACATCCAAAACCTTGCAAGTTGCAACACAAGAGCAAGGCCAGCGAGCCAATAACTGTTGCACTGTTAAAACAATTAAGCCACAACAGTTCTAACAAGAACTGCTCTTAAGCAAATTGAAGCATAGTCTCCAAGCCCGACTAGAACTAATCAAGCTCAACGCTGCACATTGTAGAGTAGAGTTGTTGATGCCACAAACGAGTTCTCTGTGCTTGCAATAATAAGTTTGCAAAAATTCAATCTCTATGCTGCAATAAAGCCAGCGATGCTCGTAACAGCGTAGACTAGAATCTCCAAAGTGTTCTGTTATTGCATTTGTTCTGTTAGTGGTCTCTGACTCCTGGCTCTCGGCTCGGCTGGCTGCGACATCAGCTTATTTGAGCTGGCGTCCACACAGCTTCTTTTGCCTGATCGCTGCGATGTCTCCGCTGTGGTCAAGCTGTGTTCAGTGAGATTTCGGACTTTGCTTAAATTGGTTGTATATTCCTGCTCTTCATTAGGGACTCCAGCTGCTTGCTGTGATTCAATGCAGTGAGCGTGTATGAAAGGTTTTGTGAATAAATTTGCGTGTTTATGGAAAGGTGAAGTTGTTAAAAATTTGAAAAAGTGAACTAAAAATATAAAAAAAGGAAACTGAAAATATTTAATATATAAAAAATAACAAAATAAAGGGTGCTTCTTAAAGTGGTTGTATATCGTTTTTCGAACATAATAGTTAATATTAAAATATACTACATTCTTAAAAAATGTTTTAACGTAATACAAGTATATAAAGAATATTGTTTGAATTCGAAAAGTTTCAAGTTTTTAAATAATAACAAAATATTTAAAAATTAATTAATTTACTCTACGTAAATGGTGCTTTGAGTTACTGTAAATATTTTCAAAGTGTTGTGTCATAAATTTAATTTGTTTAATTCTGTGAAAAATAAAAGGTTGGAAGATTACAAATGTTTCGCATGCGTATGGCAACACTGAATGTCAAGAAAGGTAATGATAGATTTATAAAATAATTTCTAAAAGTAGTTTTAGTACTTTAATTTGTTTAGATGTTTTTTTTAATTTTATAAAAGATGATATCATGAACATTAACTTGATCTGGTAATACTTTAAATTCGAAATCATAACAATTGGAATTTTTATAGAATTTTAAAAATTTTACCAATTAAAATAGACTTCTCAAAGTTCTTCAATTATGATATATTCCAGATGGGATAGTTTGTCTCGATATATAATTTCCATACCTAGTAAGAGAGCTTACATTATATCTGAAGATCCTTTATCATAATAATGACGCACCCCTTATCTATTCCAGCCTAAAATATCTGTTTCGTAATTAGTAATTATAATAATATTAAGAACTAACCCTAGTCATTAGCATAGATTTTCTTCTAATTTCCTTGTATATATCTTAGAAGATTTTTATTGTTTTCGTATTATAGATTTTTTATAGAAAAAGCAGAAATTATAGAAATAGAAATAGCAGCTTTCGGAAGTCCCAATTTACGTAAAAAAAATTTCAAATTAAGGTCGGTTAGAATTTGAATACTCTATAACTATCGCTTTTTATCACTAATCCAATGATAATGGTCCGGGATCACTTAGAAGTCATTCATGATTTGATTTTGATAAATCCAGTTCGGAGTCAAAAATTATATGTTCCATGACTGAATCGAAGCAAGTATTCGCAAATAATTTATAAATACCCCTGTTTTACTTGAAGTCGATTAAGGAACGACTTCCTCAAAAGTGGTTGTACTGGGTTTTGAAAAATGTCAGAACTCTTATTCTGACTTTATTACCTTTTTCAATAGTTAGATAACTTAGCTACACGTTTTAATTATGTATTTTACAGATCTACTATTTTTAAGATCTTCTACAGGATCCCTGTATATAGACCCTATTCCTTAGGTCTGACTAGTTTTAGGTATAGATCAATTGTTCTGAGATCTTCCAGATACTTTTAAATGAGATTATTTTTTTTCTCTCAATATTTATAAAGCCTTTGGAAAGCGAATAATCAATTTTAGAATCTCTAGTAATAGAATCTTGGGATCATTGCATAGATAAAACAATATTTGTAGATTAAAACAGTTGAAAAAGGTATATTGTTTTATATACGCGATGTTTAGAAGACGTTAAAATTAGTAAAGTACGTTTTAAAGGACATGCTTAAAGCTAAATGTTTTAGTTAGCCTTTTTCTAGTTTAGGAATATAAGGGTATAGGTTATGTTATATTTAGGAAGAAAAAAGAAAGATGTTGGAAATTATGAGGAATGTTTCGATGTTCGAAGAGGTGTTCAAATTACTATTTTATATTCTAAACCATGAATTTCATACGGGTCTACAGCAAAAAAAAAACAAGTTAGGTTTCCGAAAAGATATGTAGTTATGAATCGAAATATATTGGGTTGTTTTATAAATCGGTTATGTTATTCGAGATTAGAGAATAGAAAGAGTTAAATCACACTGGATAATATGAATAAATAAAGCTTACTATAAGGCTGGGACTACACTTGAATGTTGAAGAATATTAATATAGGTTATGTTATTCGAGAATGTAAATCGGTTATGTTATTCGAGATTAGAGAATAGAAAGAGTTAAATCACACTGTATAATATGAATAAATAAAGCTTACTATAAGGCTGGGACTATACTTGAATGTTGAAGAATATTAATATAGGTTAGATAATGACCTATGGTCTGTGATTACTAAGGGAAAATTATGCTATCCTCGGTTACCTTTATTTCCAAACTGATGTGGTGATCTGAAAGGATGATCGTCACTTTGAGAGCAGTGGAAACGAATGATGAAATGATGAATATGATCTCTCTTTCTTATACTAAAAATGTGTAATTTTTGAACCAAATATCATTTTTTACACCTGTCAGAATCTATATTACTCCATTATTATTTAAATAACAAGCACATTAGTCATAAACTGTGTCTTCAACCTGAATTAACCAAACTATGAACACGCCTAAACTACCAACTGCAGCGCAATAATAATTACTCACCTGGCAATAATATACACTTATAATTACTCAGCTGTATATTTTTGTGCGAATTTCTCATATCTAAATGCAATTTCCGTTGACAAATTGACCGGTCGAACAGCATTTTAGTCATACACAATCACTGGCCAGCTAACAACAACGCGCTTTGGCTCATTTGCAAATCAACTTTTTTTTTTCAAAACCATCCCAAACCGCAATTTATTGTTATGTAATAATTATATTGAGTATTTATGAGTTGGTGATGCATCAGTCGTCGGTGAGCGGGCATTTCAATTTGCCACTTCATCATCGTTGCACTCATTAGCATTTTGCTACTTCATTATTATGTTGTTGTTTACTGTATTCTAGTGTTTTTTTTATTGTTATTACCACTGTTCATCATCAACGTTGCACTCATCCATCATCATTAGCAGTAAAATGCTATCAGCAGCCTGACCATCTCGTTGACCAATGCCACTATTTGCCATTTGTAGCGTGTTGTTGTTGCTGACTTTTTTGTTGCTGTTTTTTATTGTTGTCAGCATCTTCTAGCTGATACCTAAATGTACTGTTATTTGAACGTCATTTCCTTCCCACCATTTCGTTTTGCGCACGCGTGACTCTCTTTAAATTCGCATTATATTTTATTGCCACTCGGTGCGGCAACAACTCGGCTCGTTCGTATTTTGCCAGCAGTTGCATCGCCTGTTCGCTGCTACCATAACTTTTTGTTATGCATTTTATTGCTGTTTATTATTATTACGTACATATATATTTTTTTCTTCTTCTAATCTTATCTGTTGCGCGTTTTAGCCAATTGGCCAGCGCTGGAGCTGCTGCACGTCCTCGAGTCTCAATTCCCGTTTGTTTGTATATGCGCCTGTGCAACAGTTGCCTGCCAGCCTGCGCTGTGTTGCGTGGCGTGTCTGATTAATAAAAATTTACCGCAATCTGCCTCAAACGGAGGCTAGCGTTAGAGCCAAGCCAACGGTTGTTTTCCCTTTCTGGTTCGAGTGGCAAAGCGCACGAGATGAAGTTCTGTTAGCTGCAGAGTAGATGAGGTGGAAGCGAGTGATAAAGTAGAAAACTAACTTCGCCTTGTGACTCCAGACACTGCCGTTATGCAGTCAGACAGGCGCTGGTGCTGCCACAGTTGTTTTTCTGTTATTGCTTTATGGCCAAAAGTGACAGCAGTTGCAGCATTCACTACTTGTCCATTCAGCTGTCCATGCGCAAGGCGCGACTAAGTGGTGAGTGTGTGCGCCTGCGCGTCGAGAACGTCAGTTAGTCGCAGAGCCAACTAAGTAACCGTAAGCCTCAACTATGCGCATATGTGTTGCAAATGCGCACTGCCACTCGGTTCTTGTGAGACCATCTAGTCTACCCGTGTCCGCAACTCTGCGCTGGACTCCAACTAACTCGATATAACACACTGACTTGCCTGTTCTTCGCGCCTATGCCAGTGCCAATTTAAAATGTATGCTTGCAATGCGTGTCGACTACCCGACAACGTTCCGCTCAAGCCTCTGCCGCTTACATTCCCAGCTCAGCGCTACCTTCATCTCTCATCTCCGGCGCATTGTGGCCTCTTAGCCATTGGCAACTACCGTACACGCAGCGACATTCTTCCACTTTGTGCTGCGCGCGCCTGCTTATTCAGATCTTCGTGTCGTCAGCCGCCGCGTCGTTGTGGCGTGTTGCGTGCCGTGGATGCATATCTTCCGCGTGTACGCATTTAATTCAACGCACTTGGTCAACTAACGCATAAATACAAAAACAGCAAAAAAATCGTTAAACCTCGTACAAATGTATGCATTCTCCACTTGTTGCGCTTCTCACAGGCGCGCATGCGCGTCCACACTTTGCCTCTTTCAGCGCTGCGCCGCGTTTCTTATGCTGCACGCTAAAAGTCACCAGTCTTTCTTTATTTTCGCAACTATCGCAGTTGTTGTCGTTGTTGTTGCTGTTGCGCATGCGCAGTTAATCAATTATAACGACTCTTGATTTCCTTCCTGATCTAGATCAAGATTTCAAACGCGAGATTGCAGTGTGTTGCGGTTCACTTTGCTGTACTTCTCCGCTGTTGTTTTTGTTTGGTTGCATCTTCGCTGGCATTGTTTTTGTATTTACAGTTTTAGAATTGCGTTAAGTGTTGGCTGATTTAATCTTCTTTTTCGCATCTTTTTTCTCTTTTTTTGTTTACTTGGCTTGTTTTTCTTACGCGTTCGTATTCTTCTTGCATTAGTCTCAACACGTTTTGTCTTCATTGGCCTCTAGTTGCGCCTACATTGTGATTTTTAAACTATTAAGTCATTCAATTAAATTGCATTAATGACTATCCTCATCTCGCAGGCAGCAATTATAGTCTCTCAGCAGTCGTTTTGTTCTGATTTTTAGTTGTTGCTGAGGGTGATATGTTCTGGGGGTTCTGGAGAGAACTGACAGGTGTTACATATGTAGATTAGGTTTAACTACATTGGATTTGTTACAGTCGGGTCTTTGCAAAAATTACTCGGGTCTCTCGAATAAATTTATTTCAGCGTCTATGATAAGTGAAGAGTTCGGTTCCAAAACTCTGCAGAGAGTGACGTATGTCTCTATTTATAGGGCCATCACTTGTTGTGGTTCGTCTTTACATCGAATGAAATCAATATACAGGACTCATGAAATGTTTACGTAAGTCTCGTAGAACCTTCTAACATTCTATTTATAGGTCCATCACTTGTTGTGGGCTGTCTTTTTCATCGACTGACATCAACATATATTTCGGGTTACCCTTCTTCGTACTCCTGAAGGGTGGCTCTGCTTCAAGTAGATGATCGCATATAATTTTCAACAATCCAAAATTTATATTCTTAAATAATTTTCTACGAAATCTTCTCTCCTAGTTGTTTTGTGTTTAAATTCTCTAAATTCCAGTCAACCATCCGCTTAAATAACGAAATTTCATTAACCGGTTGAGAATTACAGAAAATTCTTTTAACACCTAAATGTAGGCAACGATTTAAGCAATTTTACCACCATTGACACTGTAGCCGTATGCATGTAAGAGCTACATTGCTTTGAGATGCTTTCAGTAATAAATTGTCTAGAACTTATTCGACTTCAACGCCACCAAATTCTTCAACACTACCAAATATGCTTATTAAGCGCATATAATTCAAAAATTTCTCCTGCAACAAATCACAATTCTGTTTGAAAGCAAATCACTCACACTCACGCGCGCAATTAAATTCACCACAGGCTACCGGAAGGCCAGCCAGACGCCAGCGCCTTCTACCCATTTAAAGTCGAAAATATTATGCGCTTGACCAACTTACACATATTTGATAATTTCCAACGATTTTACAGTTTTTCACAACTCAACAGTTATTTATTCATTTTTTACGTCGCATTTTTGTGCATATTTTCCATATGCCACACTTAAGGACTTAACAATATCTGCCAAGGTACCTATGTGAGTCTACATACGTTGAATTTCCATATTTGCGCCACTATTCCCTGCAGAACGGCCGTAATTCATTGCATTTTGTTGTCGTCCCCTTTTTTCCCCGACTTTGCATACATAAATTTTCGTTCATTTTCTCAGCAGCGCTCATAAATCTTTGGCAACAAACCGCGAGTAGTAGTTGGGCTCACATAATTCCTTTGGCGCATGCGCTTTGGTTAGATGACGTCGGCCGTGACCTACCTTTGTTTCGGCGCTGGTTTCTGTTTTTGTTTTTGAGCGATGTGATTTATTTTTGGACTGCCTAAGCATATGGGTTAAAGGAAAAGAGGAAAATGAGTTATCCAAAAATGATGTGAGTGAAAAATTGCGCATTGATTTAAATGTATATGGAAATATATGAATATGGGCGTTCAGTATGGAAGTATCTTGAAGGCTTAGTAGCTTGGTCTAAATTATTCCTATGAAATGTCTTACTTATTTTACAATTTTTAGTCGGTCAGTTCTGATAAACACACTCCTTGAGGAAATAATTGACTATGCTTGCATTTCGGTGGAAAAGTTCATTTTTTCTTCGAGATCTCTCCTTCCTTATTTGATCATAAAACATATTTTTGAAAATAATAAGTACCATATCTGGTTCCCGCAAAGAAATCTCATAGAATTTACAAGGATAGACATAATTGAAGCTCTAAGCTCACGACTTTTTCTTAGCTTCCAAATATTTTCTCACGGGTAGTTATCTGCGGATGATTCAGTGCTATCCCAAATTGTGGCTTCTTCAAAAGTATTATGCAGGTTTGGACAAAGCTGAGCGCGGTCTACTATCAGGATTTTCTTGTACCGTTATTTTAATCTTTGCTGGAACTCTCATCCTCTAAAATCAATGGTGTAATCTAAAGCACAGTACCTCGACCTCTGATGATAAAGGACAAGCTGTAAAGGTTATTAAAAACAATTACTCTACCAGGTTCCACTCAGTCAAACGCTGATTTCAATTCTGATGTTTACGAAGTATTTCAGAAACACCCATAACCTCAAAATATATATTCATATTAAATTTTGGTTTGCTTTATCCAAGTCCAAGTCCAAGTGCTGTAAAATCTGTATGTAATTTAATTAAACTTCATATAAGGGCTTGTAATTCTCAACAAGTTTATTAATAGCTCTCTCAAATAGCATATACCCATTTCAATGTTCTCAAAGTTCTGTAGAGGAGTGAAAAGAGACTTCAAGGGTTCTGAGATCTGGAACTTCACTGGTTAGTGTTTGATTCGATGGCTTACTGAAGATTAGTCCATATGAAGACTCATAACCATATAAAGACTTCTAACCAAAAATTAGATAAGAAATACTGTTCTAAATTTCGACCGCTCATTTAACTTCTGAGAACCCGAGCTTTCGGAGAGTTAGAATTGTTTAAGCTTTACCGAAAAAGCAAAGAAGACTTAATATATACAAATTGTCAAAATAAGGGACGATGCGGAAGTATCGCGAACATCGCCTATTGACTGAACAAAGTTGGGCGGATGAAAAGACTACAACTAAATTCAACATGTGACTACATATATGTTGGCTAACATGCATATAGCATAGCTAATAAGACGTTCAAAACTAAATATATCTATAGAATATAGTATACCATATATATATATAAACATCGTGTATGGCAAAAATCTCATTGGCACGACTTTGAACTTGGCGCATTTGGAAGACAGTAACCGCAGTCGACTTAGCACCTACATATACACAGGCAGAAATATATTTTGTTTGCTGTTATAGTGCCGACTCACACACAACAACAACAATGCAAAGCGCACCGGCGAAAAACGCCGGCACAAATGGCAACCGCAACGAATTCGCCAAACTTTATAGCGGCAACGACGATGATGACGACAAATTGCGCGCGGCGACTAAAGCGCTGCCATTCGTAGCCGGTCTAAGGTGTATACTAGGCGCTGTAGCATGCAAAATTGAGACAACAGCCAGTAAGGCGCGCGCCTTGACTGCCGCGTTGTGGTTTGTGTGTTGAGCGGCGCGGTAGAGCGCATGTGCATATAGTGGTTTCCAGTGCGCGCGCTCACTGTATAATGAGACAGGCAGGCGCGCGGTGGAGTTGTGCAGGGAATGGTGTATCGTAACTGCATGCGCACTGCCTCCACAACCGTGCGCTCCCGCACTTATATGCCCATACATGTGCTTTATGGGCGACCCAAAATTGTGGCTGGGCATTTGGCAGCGCATAAAAATCTTCGAATGCGCCAGCGTCGCGTTGAGACTTAAATAAAATATGCTTTTTTCGGATAATCTGGTATTTTTTTGGCATGGAAATTTTAGCCAGCTTCCTCTACGTGTGTCGTTTGTTAGCGCGGCTGTCCCTTATAGCGACGGTTGCATAAAGAATTGCTTACACTCGTAACCCAAAATCATTGTAGCCACTGTTGGGAGTTGCATCCTTCTAACCACCTCAACAGCCACATCGACGACTGGCCAACCATTTATTTTCCACACTTACCGCATTTAGTAGCTTTTTAGGTCGACTGCCATGTCTAATATCTATTTCTCCTTACAATCATTTGTTTATTTCCACTTTTGACTTCGCTTTACAACATTTATTCTTTTATTTTTTTCTCTTGCGGTGGCCAACATTAACGCCTGCCGTTCGTGCCACACAGTCGACCGCAACCTAAAGAAGGCTGTCTCAGCTTCTGCTGCTGTTGCTACTTCCACGCTTTTTTCTGGGTTAATTTAAATTTGTTGTTGTTGTAATCAAAAGTAAAAATGATTATCACTTCTTCGTGCCTTGCGTGTCTGTATCCGCGACCACGCTGCTACGTACGCGTTGCTTACTTCGCTGGGTCAGTCAGCGCAACCATGCGCTCCTACAATTCCTTATTCCATAGCAAATATAGCTGCTGTTATTGTTGTAATTTCCATGTAGCATTAAATTCACTCGCATAGTCGAGAAATGATTTACATGTCCCAATTTTTGTCAGTAATTTGCCGGCTTCTTCTTCTTCTTCTGCCTGGTTTTACACGGTCGAGCCTTCATGGCTGTGCCTTCCACTTTTCCTGGTAATTTTTTAGACTTTTTCGTTTTTTGGTTGTGTTTTTGCTTTTGATTGCCTTAATTTGCCTAGAAGTTAGTTCGAGGTCAGCAGGCATCTTCTTGATTTCGGTGAGAATTTTCCAGTCTAGGTCAGCGTTGCATTCTATGGCAATTATCGAAAATTTGCGCTTTTATGATTTATTTTACTTTTGAGACTTTTATTCGTCGGCAATTTCTCCATATTTTATGGTTGACAAATTTGTTGACCTAAAAATGGCGTTACTTAAGTGCTGATTTATGATTTCTTTTTTTGATTTTGACATGGAGAATATTAATCTTTTACTTTGAGTTGACAGGTCCTGAGTTTAGTAGGGTTTCCATGGAGCTTTTTCTTTTAGAAACTCATATATTTTACAAAGCTATGCCAGTTAGAAACCCAAGTGCAATAGAACACGCCATTCCACATTCAGTGAGGACTCTTGTTTAACCAAGACATTAAGGAGCTCGTATTGAGTTTGGATTTTATGAAGAATTAATAAGAAATACAGAAAAAGTACAAGGCCGTTAGAACGATTTTGTTGGCTTTGGATCTGAAACGACTCTGTTGTGAAACGATTCCGAAGCTCCTTCCCAACGAGGATATCTCCAGTAGATAAATACGTCAATACATATCATTCAATTATCTAGACCGCACATTCTCTCTTTCGCCTCTTTTCGATTGCGAGAATTGTATTAAAGTTAATGTCTTGGAACAGCAATGAAATCTGGTACCGAAAACTAACACGAAACATATTTATCTTAAATCAAAGAACTCACTAATTTTATTTAATTTGCTGATTTTTATAAAAACATTTAACCTTTTTAATGAAACCCTATATTTATCTTCTCTTTGCAGGTATGTACATGATTATTTGTTCTCAGATCTTATGATACAAGGTAATTTATTTATGTTAAGTATAGATTAGATTTTGATAGAGATCTTAAGATAATAGTAGAAATATTCGTATTATTTCTCGAAACTCCCGACATGTCTCCGAACCGAAAGATGAGAACATATAAACTTTATACGCATAGGTTCCCACTGGACGTGCGAGCTCACTTTGAATACCACTTTGACCTCTTCCAGCTTGATTTACAAAAACTTTGAAAATTTCTTGGGTTTGGTCTCTAAATCATCTGGGTTTCGATGGAGTTTTCACTGGCAAAACTCAGAATGCCAAGGATTTCAACTTATTTCAGAGATGTTCCAAGTAAGAAACCGTCTTCTTCAATTCGGCTTAGCTCCTTCTCTAGTGCTGTCTTCACCCATCGACCTGTTCCAGCTTGATTTACAAAAACTTTGAAAATTTGTTGGGTTTGGTCTCTAAATCATCTGGGGTTCGATGGAGTTTTTACTGGCAAAACCTAAATGCCAAGGTTTTCAATTCTACATTAGCCAATTTAGAGATGATCCATGTAAAAAATCGTCATCTTCAATACGGCTTAGATCCTCCCAGGTTAGGTTCCCAAAAAAACCGATTCTGTATTTATCAGCAAATCTATCCTTCAGTTTGTTATGAAGCATACTAGAAGATATTGATGAAAGATCTAGGATTGGCCTTATCAAGCCTCTGGAAAAGATCGAACGTTATCGGTCCAAGATCCGACACTATCGAAGAGCAAGTGTTCAGATCCACAACTCCAATTGCTTATAGTGCCTTCATAAGTAAGCCAGACCTCAGCATAACCTCAAAATTTTTAATTTTTAGTCGATCACCATAAGTTACATACTAAAATTCTCGGAAACACTTCTGAACCACGAACTTTAACCTATGACTTGCTCTTCCAACAAACTCAACAAACACCCAGTTGCTGTTGATATTTTCCCACCAACAGTCAATCACGTTCAGAATATTGAGCACAATCGCAGCCACACAAAGCTTAAAGTGCTGACACATGAGCTATAAATATGTCAAATGTCGAAAAAAAGGAGAGTAGAAGTAAGAAGCGCAATGCGGGGAATTACAACGGCCGCTAACCCTATGGGGCCTGTGCAGACAAAACGCAAACAGTAGTCACAAAAGGAGAGACAATAAATGGCAGATAATAAATTAAAAGCAAAGCAAGAAACGCGCGCAAACGTCGCGCAATGAAATGACGAGTGCGACGCCAAAGTGAGCGGCAAGTAAAATATGAAGGGAGACGTTGAGCTAAACGAAGTTATGAAGCAGTCTGCGGCCGTTGGCAGCGCGCGCCGCTTCCTAACCGCGCGCTCTACGCGCCGCGCCCTTTGTTACACTAATCCGCGCGGCTCACAGTAGCGACAGCAGCCGCCCCACAACACCGCTTAGTTATGACAATAAAAGATTAGATGAAAAAGCAACAATAACAATTGTAATAAAAATAATACTAATAATAGCAAATACGATTATCATAATGAAAGAGCGTTGTTCATCACAGCAAAGCGGCAGCGCGGATGATGGAAAAACTCAAATCAACGAACGCAGCGAAATGAGCGCGCTACTGTAAGCCGCGCGCGCGCACAATCAAAGCAATGAATTGTTATTTTTCTTTCTACACTCCAACTTGTTGTTGTAGTTAATTTATTATTACGAAAGCGCGCTTTTATGTAAGCAATCAAGTACCCTGCGGCGCGCGGCGCATTAACGACGCGCAGCCCTAAGGAATCATTAGTTGGTCGCTTGTAAGAGCGCAGGCGGGCACACACTCGCGCGCCTTGAACGTTAAAACGTCAAATTGAAAATAATTAAAGGTTAATTTATGGAGAGTGATGTCTGCTAAAACAGCCATAAGCGCTAGCACACATATATGTGCAGAAAAGAGTTGTTTGCAGAAAAAAAGATTGTTGCAAAAAAATAAGCAAATCGCCCAACATCTGAGGCGCACTAAAACAATTGTTAGACCGCTTAAGTGTTGACTTGTGGGCGGTGTTGCGCATTGGCAAATGAGCGCCTGAGTGATGATGGCGTAACTAAATGACTAGCTGACTGGCTAACTTACGACGCGCTTCCTTGATGACTTGCTGGAAGTAGTTGCGTTGTGGTAGCGTGTGTGAGTGACAGGTCGCTGCTTAAGGGCGTGATTTTAAGTGCTCGCCTCAAATGTGTAGATTAGTGGGCTTAAGTGGGCATTTAAATGGGTGTTGGAGAAAATCAATTCGAGAAAATAGTTAAGAATTATATGCAAATTATAATTTGGGAAGTATCTAAGCTCCAATTTTGGGTTGTTGTTGTAGCGTCAGGAGCATTCTCTGAATTAGAGGAAGGACGCCGAATTGACAGCCTTTGGTCGGATAAAAATCAGAGTGTATTCCGTTTACGAAGACCCGACTGCTGTGAGAATTGTTTTGATTTGGGTCCAAGGTATCGACTTAAAGCTTTTTAAGCTCAGTAGCCCATTAATCTCAGGTTGCTTTAAGAGTACAAAATTTCTATATATGGTATATGCTTCAGCAGATAATATGGCCATTAGATAAGTCCGTGATTAACCTTCGTCGAAAGTTCCCTATCTAACACTTGAAGGATGAACAAGAACTCCAAGGAGATCTACTATCAATGGTCTATCTCACCCGATTTTCTTAAGGTTTCTGAGCCTCTCTTAAAATGGTATTTCAATTGCAGAGAGAATCACTATTGGAAGTTTACGGGATAGGACCTAAGGATCTAGTCATGTGGTATGGTCTAGCATAGGTTCTGTTTGGACTCTCTCCAGAAGACTTTTCTCTTCACTTTTACTCTTTAAATAAGAAAAAGTTGGCAACACTATCTTTACTGCTCCTTTTGAACAAAGGGGACGATGTTATAGTATACGAGATTGCAAAACCTTTTTGATTAAGGTTAGATATCATCTCAAGAGCTCTCACATTAACCGAACCACATCCGTTCAAGTCCGCATACTCACTATGACAGCTCTATGGAAGAAGATAAAACTCAGCACTTCTCATTCCGTTGATTAGGGTTGTTAGACCTAGGCGGAAAACCTTTAGAGAATCATTCAGAATTCGGTCCAACAGCTTTCGAGTGAGCCTGAGAACTTTACCGGTAGAGTTTTGCGCCTCTATTCATTCTTATAGGGATTATTCTTATTTCCTTTTCACCATCTCTTTTTCCCGATTTCTCCGTCATCGATTATTTTGAGCTTTAAGACCTTTCATAGTCGTATTAAGATCTATTTGCGGAAAACCTCGCTTTCCTTTCTGTCTTCTGTAATAGTCCATCTTGTAATCCATGTTTAAGCGGGGCCTTCACAAGCACTTTTCTCATTCTATTCTTCACGAAAACCTCCGCAGCAGATGCTCCTCTACCAATATTACTACAGTATGTTATTATTTAATAATATGCTTGTCATAAATAACAGCATTGAAATGGCTATATAAAGGCCGGCTGAAAAGCTGGCGAGTGGGAAAGTTTTGTAGAATGCTGCACACAACAACAATAAATACCAGAATCAAAGCCTAACAAAAACGCTACAACAATGGCTTGCACATGTTCACAAGAAGTGAAAAACCGCATACAGCGAAAAAAGGAAGCTTTTGACTAAAGTATGCAGTAGCCGCAATAGAGAACAACAAAAGTCGCTTGTAAATAGTAAAAATGCAAGAATAACCGCTATGCAATAACTTGTTAGTCAGGAAATCTATATTTGCAAAATTTATATGGTGAAACAGCCGCTTGGCCGACGCAGCAAACAACAAGAACCGCTTTGATATACATACATACAATATACTGGCAGACAGGTGAGCAACAATAATAGTGAATTTATGGACAGTGTTGCTCAAACTTTTTAATTAGCTTGCGTTTGACGTGAATGGGGTGAGCATTTACTTTTATGCATAGCGCATCATTGCAATATTTCTCATCTAAGCTAATATATAGTTCTCTGATTCTCTGGTGATTCACGTATCATTTTTAGTGATAGATGTCCCTTGTTCTGTGATATACGAATGACCTTAAAGTTATAATTTATGATCATCATAATCATCACTTGGCTCTACAGTTTTTTGTGAGCTTAGGCCTGCTACTCAGTCTTTTGCGGTCACTCTCCAGTTTTCCAGCAGTAGCTTCATAAGATCTTCGTTTAATTCATCCTTCCTTCTTGGTCTTGGCCTTCCTCTTGCTCTGCCGATGAATGCTTTCGCGTCCATTTCCTTCTCCGTACTACTATATACGAGTATATTAGGTTCCGGGATCTATGATATTTAGTATGTAATCTAGTCTAAGATCTAAGTTGTTTATATTCTCTGTTCTGAGGTCCATGATCTGTTCTTATTTCTGATCTATGTCAGATGATATTGCTGCTATTGTATCTCTTATTATCCTGCGGTCTCTGATTTGATATATTCTATCGTTAACGGATCGTATATTCTACATCTGTTCTCTGAGATGAAGAATCTAAGTTAGGTATTATATTTCATAGGACCTCTTATGTATATTTCATGATATTTTACTTGTAAACTTTCACCGGATATTTATATTCAAACTGTGATCCATGATCTAGAACATATATCTTATCTTACATATATTATCTGATAAAAGTTGTTCTTGGAATAAGCGATGATCTATAAAAAATAATCTAGGAGGCAGGACTAAAAGTATCTATTCGAAGATTTCGAATCTATCATACATAATCTATCGTCTATGATTCATGATCTATGGGTCCTTAAATAGATTCCTTAATGGGGAAGTTATCGAAAAGTTAAGGTAAAAGGGACTCAACTTCTACCGAGTATTATTTGAGTGAAATGAATGAAAGTGAAAGATCTTCTTAAAGTCGCTGCAGCTGGGTTTTACAAGCATTTCCCCTAAAATAAGCTTGTATGGAATGACAGTAACAACCTAACCTCAAACAAGCCTAGAAACAACCTATACAAATCGCAAAACAACAACACCAGTTTTACCAGCAAACTTGAACTCGAATTCAACAATTGTTACCACAACCGCCACAATGGGCTGGGCAAAACAGCAACAATATTTACATTACAATACAATATAAACAAGATTTCCTGTTTCACCGCTGATTTCCCAGGGTAAACAAACAAGTCAGCACCGCATGCTGCAAGCAACAAAAGTTGTGCAAATAAGGAGCGCCAACAACAGCAAAGACTGCAGAACAGTGGGCAGACAGTCAAGGAAAAGCTACACAAGTGTATGGACTTGAAGACTAGCAAACTGTTGCATGCAGCTAGAACACCTACTATACTCTACTAAACTCCCATAGATACTTACATACATACAGACACATGTGTGTACTTCGCCACATTTGCCAATATTTGTCCAAAAGCGCGACTGCAAACAAATAATAAAGCATTGCGAAAATGAAAAACTGCAAAAACTATATATTAAAAATAAAAAACGAAAAAACTGGTTACTGTCATTGCTGCTGCAACCGTAGAAGAGGAAGCAATATAATATATTAAGTACATATAAACCGCAATCGTTATAATAACAAGCGCTTTACAATGCTAGCTAACTGCTGGACAGACGAGCAGACGGGACTGGTTAGTCAAGCGCAGTGACTACGAGTAAAACGACCACGCACTTTGTGCCGTCGTCACACGATCCGTGACAGTACATATGTACTTAGCTATGTATATTTGTGCATATATGTAGCTAAATATATGTGTAAGCCTGCAAATAGTAGCGACTTAACTATCCGGTCGATCTGCGTCACAATCTAGCCATGACTACTAGAGTTGCTGCTGGTAAGAAAATTGCCTTTGTGTCTTCAAACAAAGAATTTTGTATTTAAAGCGAGGTTTGTTAGCAACCGCGAAGCTATAACAAAAGTAAGAATAAAAGTTTGAACTGATCAGAAAGGGTTCAAAAATTGACAGGATCTCTAGGTGAAACAGTGAGACCAGATGTTAGATTCTGAAGTCGAGATCGTAGGAGAGGAGCTATAATAAAAGTAAGAATAAGAGTTTAGATTGATCAATCAGGGTTCAAGAAATTGAGAGGATCTCTTGGTGAAACAGTGAGACCAGATGTTAGATTCTGAAGTCGAGATTGTAGGAGAGGAGCTATAATAAAAGTCTGACTATAAGTTTGGACTGATCAGTCAGGGTTCAAGAAATTGAGAGGAAAACAGTGAGGTGAGGTGAGGTGAAACAGTGAGACCAGATGTTAGATTCTGAAGTCGGGATTGTAACGGGTGATTTTTTTGAGGTTAGGATTTTCATGCATTAGTATTTGACAGATCACGTGGGATTTCAGACATGGTGTCAAAGAGAAAGATGCTCAGTATGCTTTGACATTTCATCATGAATAGACTTACTAACGAGCAACGCTTGCAAATCATTGAATTTTATTACCAAAATCAGTGTTCGGTTCGAAATGTGTTTATCGACAAATTTTGTTCAGCGATGAGGCTCATTTCTGGTTGAATGGCTACGTAAATAAGCAAAATTGCCGCATTTGGGGTGAAGAGCAACCAGAAGCCGTTCAAGAACTGCCCATGCATCCCGAAAAATGCACTGTTTGGTGTGGTTTGTACGCTGGTGGAATCATTGGACCGTATTTTTTCAAAGATGCTGTTGGACGCAACGTTACGGTGAATGGCGATCGCTATCGTTCGATGCTAACAAACTTTTTGTTGCCAAAAATGGAAGAACTGAACTTGGTTGACATGTGGTTTCAACAAGATGGCGCTACATGCCACACAGCTCGCGATTCTATGGCCATTTTGAGGGAAAACTTCGGAGAACAATTCATCTCAAGAAATGGACCCGTAAGTTGGCCACCAAGATCATGCGATTTAACGCCTTTAGACTATTTTTTGTGGGGCTACGTCAAGTCTAAAGTCTACAGAAATAAGCCAGCAACTATTCCAGCTTTGGAAGACAACATTTCCGAAGAAATTCGGGCTATTCCGGCCGAAATGCTCGAAAAAGTTGCCCAAAATTGGACTTTCCGAATGGACCACCTAAGACGCAGCCGCGGTCAACATTTAAATGAAATTATCTTCAAAAAGTAAATGTCATGAACCAATCTAACGTTTCAAATAAAGAACCGATGAGATTTTATGCGTTTTTTTTTTTTAAAAAGTTATCAAGCTCTTAAAAAATCACCCTTTATCAGGGGAGCTATAACAAAAGTAAGAATAAGAGTTTAGATTTATCAATCAGGGTTTAAGAAATTGAGAGGATCTCTATTCGATGGGTCTTAGTTTCTTGGTAGACGTAATAAGTGTTTTATTATTGTCGTGAATAAAAGCCGATGGCCATCCAATCGGGTTTTATCCTTGCTTTACAAAGTTGCGTCTCTTTATTATAAACAAATCTTCGAGGATGTATCTTAATTCTATTATTAAGTTAACGTACTCTTCTAATATTTTTCGGATCTTCCAGTCTATATTTTTTATAAAAGAAATGATTGGTTCCATCAAATTTGTGGACCGACAGTTTGACGATTTTCTGGAAGCGACTCGTTTGTTGTAGCTTGCGGTAGTGACTTTTTTCATTTGCATCGGTGACTATGGTTTGGATGATAAATCTTGCCTCTTTCTTGCCAAACTGTCCCTGAATAGTGGTTACATTTCTCATAATCGCGGACCGTAAGACAAAGATCTACAGTATATTAACAGAGATTAATAGAGAGCAAAATTAGCTTCAGTCCCCATTCAGCTTGTGTAAAGAACTCTTGCATTAGTCTTTCACAATTACAAAGCTCAGTAAAAGCTCCAAGCTCATGATTAGTTTTGTATTGCTTTATAATGATAAAAGATTGATATTTGATCTAAATTTTTACACTTTTCAATGTTAATAGACTGGAGTCTTGTCCTCATATCGACTTTGAAGAGCTTATTTTATAGAACTTGACCCCATTTGCTGATAATAATTAGTTGTGTAGAAGCTTTAGAAGTTATATAGCTTCTTAAAGGCTCTCTCTTAAGGTCGAATGGTATACATCTTGAAGTCATATGTCATATTAACTGATATAACAACCAAGATTCCTCTTAGGTATAAAAAAAGCTTTCCAATGGGTTTTCTAAACTATACTTCGGTCGGTAAAGGTACTTACGAAACTCGTAGTGATCTATTTGGTTTATGTCAATATTAAACAATAGCCCAGACAGACCCCTTCATGCCAACTTTTTGTTTAATATACAATATTTATGAATATTTTTAATCAATTCATTCGTAAGTGCATTCATAGCACCAACCCATGGTGTTCTCCCCTCTCCCCTTCAACTGCTGAACAATACAAATGCGATTCCCCAAACAACATTAAATTGCTTCCTTTGAGAATTTATGCTTCCTGAGACGGTATGAATGTATGTATGTATGTAGCAACGACTTGGGTTGGGTGTTGCCTTACCACTCTAATCACCAATCAAAATCATAATGCCGAGAGAACTTATCACCAAAGCAGCTGAATAAGAAGTAGGAAGTTGCCGCAGCAGCAGACAAGCAAAAGAATAAATAAATAAAGTTGAAGAAGAAATAAATGCAAACAAACAAACAATCAGCGAATAAAAATGAGTAAACAAATAAATAAACGAGAGATCGAGGCAAGTAGTGGACTTAACAACAACAATAATAACAATAACAATAGTAGATATATATTTATTGTAGTTATATTTTCTTAGCAGTAAATCTGTTAAAGCCTTAGAGAATATAGCAAACGGCAAACGGCATAACGAGCCGGTGCAAGTCTGGACTTCATACACAACGTACAAGACGACAACGACGACGCATATGGCCGGTTGCAAACGGTTATCGCAAACAAGCAAATGCTTCCGGGGACATCACGGGATCCGCACCGCAATTGTGCATGCAATTGAACTGGAAACAAAAACAGGCACCGCTAACCGAGCGCAACAGCCCGATCATGAAGGAGGGTAGGAAGTGGGGGAAACTTAACGTGCATTCTTGCACCAGATTAATGCATGCCACAGCAATTGCAGCAGTGCAGTTTGGTGCTGGAGCTTACTCGGGCGCATCACTACGCCGGCCCGCCAACTGGTAGGCACTTCGATTGTCCACTAGACTGTCCGCTCACCGGGCTGCCGTGCGCTTTGCATGAGTTGCACAATCATTTTGCATGCAGCTGCAAGATGTACTTGCGTCTGACGTGAGCGGGTGATATGGTGGGGCTGTATGTAATTGAAAAAAGGTCCAAGTTCGAACCACCCACTTAAGCTGAATGCCGAAGAATTGCGCCAAGTCATTGGCATGTGGTATTGTGGCATTCAAAATAGAGGCAGCTGCACACTTTCCACATGCAATACATGCAAGCCAAGCCTCGGAATAATAACCTTAGAATATCGAAAAATAAATAAAACATAACCTCAAAAAAATATATATAAAGCGAATATGAATAAAAACAAAGCATAAAAATGCAAACGAGTTGCAACATGCACTAAACGTAGCGCAAGGTAAAAATAAAGCCGGCAATAAACAGCATAGAACTAGCGAAGAACTGACGCGAGCAGATGAGAAATTGCTGAAATGCTTGTGGCGTTAGCGAGCGTGCATTGAACTCGACGGGCGTGCGCAAAAAAAAGAAAGAACATAAAACAAAAACAACATACAAAACAATAAAAAACAACAACCTTCCAACAACACGCAGTCAGCGAACGAAGTCACGTCATTTGGAGCTTGTGGCGCAGCTTAACAGCGCTCAGCTCCAGCAACATGTGTATGGAGTTTCATTAGTCGCAGCAACCTGACATATGTACGTACTTGTAGCGAGCTAAAGTCGCTGTTTATAGCAGGCGCACGGTTAACGAACAGCGGCGCGATCGGCTAATGCTACAACGCAGCCTATTAGCAGCTTAAAAGGAAGTAATGAGGCAGAAACATACATTCGCGAAATGTTTAGAGGCACTTAGGTGGATGTCTCGTAACACTGCGAGAAAAAATAGAGATAGAGAGAGAGAGAGAGAGTGAGTGAGAAAGAGAGGATGTAATGGGAGAGAGAGAGTCATAGTGTTGCAACAATAAAAGTTTTAGCTTTTCTGGAAGCATGAGTTCGTTTCATCTAATACAAAAGAAGAAAGGTTTATGCCGAACAGTTCCAGAGATCCGAGCAAAATGTTCGTAGATTCTAAATTTTTTTCTCACTTTCATCCTTCGGGTCCATTCTATGAAGCTTTTACTTATGTTCATCTGTTAAGTTGAACTCGTCATCATTTATTTTAAAATGTTTGTCAAATGTCTAGCGATCCCATCCACGTATCTACGAATGAGAGTCGGAGGTCAACCTCGGTAATCCAGCGAGTTTCGATGACAATCTTTTTCTTCCGGATATTTGCCATTTCATATCTAGAGTTGTATTGTTGCATATGAATTTGGCTTCCCATTGGAGTCGTCTACTTCCTAATAGGTCCAAATAAATCTGAAAATTATTCAGAGCGTATTTCGTTAGACTAATCTCGATGCTGCGCTCCAGATTGACATGACATATTTTGGGTTAAAGGTGACGTAGAAGAGAAGACAGGATTTCCAATCGCAAAAAACTATTTTTGAGACAGTTATACCATATATTATCCATGAGTTCGATAAATATCAATCGGGTCGAAGAAGTTTATTTAAAATTTAGTGGAACTAAAGCTAAATCTTGATATAGAGCTATATGTACACTTTCGGTCTGGAAAATTAATAAAACGGTTCCTCCGTTCTTACAAAAAATTATTAATGGTAAGGTTCTCGCGTTGTCGGACGGTAAGAGGCGAAGTAAGGTTCATTCCTAAAATCAAGGGTAATAACCGTCAGGGTCAGGGTTCCCACTTCATTTTGACGACCAAACGAGAACGAAGGTTAAAACCGATGTAGGATCTTTGACGATTAAGGATTTTACCTTAATTTCGATAACAAAAACCCTGAAAAGGAAATAAGGAAAGTATAAAGATTCTATAATGTGAAAATTATAAGGGATGGATTAAATATTTATCCAACGAAATCTTTCGAAAACCTTTTAAATGTTCCGAAAGAAGTACAGAACGATATCAAAATCACTGGAGCGAAGAGACTACTATGCGACTATGACTACTATGAGAGAAGGGCATCAATTGTTTGAGCAAAAAGAGGGGAGAGCAAATAGGTGAGCACCTAGCCAAATAAAGCGATGCTGTGAGGTGAGTGAGAGCATCAACCTGAGTGGATGCGTTCATGCGTACATATGTTTTATACGGTATGACGAGCATTCGACTGTGAAGCCTCTAATTTGTAGCAAAGCAAGAGCTAAATTGCGGAGGATGAATGCAATAAAAATAATATTTTGAGTAAAGCAGAGCACAACAAACTGGCAACTTATAGAGCAGAAAAAGAGAGCAAATTGTGGGGTTTACTGACTAGTGAATGCTAGAAAAAAATCATGAAAAATTTGCTGTAGCTAACATATGTATATGTTAACTACATACATATAACCGTATGTAATATTGGCGTGTAGGTAATTATCCAAGGACGCGTTTTCTGCTACGTAATGAAACGACCTTGAGTTTGACGTCTCGCTGAAGTGCTTGCCACGCAGCACAGATTCACATACAGCTGTGTACCTATGTACCTATATAAATACGAGGTATATGCGTGCGTGTGCCCTGTTGCATGCCCTGGAAGTGCAGAAGGTGCATGCATGCATGTTGTTGGGGCAGGCGTGCTGGAGCAAACTCGTGGCAACTTGCAGGCATTTGTGGTGGCATGATGTGTTGTAGTGCTGTGTTGGTGTTGCAACTATGCGACCTGCACGCTTGCTGCTTGCCACTGCTGCTGCTACGGCCTGTGTGTGTGGTATGTAAATAGTGCAACTATTTTTATAACAACAGCAACGGCAGCAAAAGTGTTGATTTCTGGCAGCAGGCAGACAGGCCCGGCCCGATCAGCAGCGGGAGCAGCAAATATGCTGTTTTCCCCCTTGCATGGCAATGCATTTATTATTATTACCTTAATATGGTTATCTGTGGAATTTTTACGATTGCTATGCAGGCAGGCAAGTAAGCCTACATATATACATACATATAGGTATATAAATATATACATATGTGGACAGCAAATAGCCGATAAGCTGAGCTGCATTCTACTTGCATTTATTCTTGCAATACAAAAGTTGAAAATCTTGCAACGGCCGCAAAAATCGCATGCGATTTATTTAGTCTGCAACTTTTCTTGTATAACTTTTTTTGGACTACTGCTGCGCATGCGTGCTTTACTTTGGCAGTGGAGATGTTTTTGATATCATTATTTATTTATTTATCTTTCTTTATATTGTTTTTGTTTTTGTGTCAGTTTGGTAGTTGAAGATTTATGTGGCAGTTTGCGACAACATCTGCGGTGATAAGCGAAGGTCTGCAATACTTTTAAGCGCTTTTGTTCTAATAAAAGTTAATAGAAGTCAAACCAAATTCAATGCGAAGCAGTTTATCACTTGTGTAGACACTTAGCGCTCCAAATGTTTCTTTTAATTGTTTAAAAGCCCATTAAAGCATTTAAATATCATTTAAATCATTTGAATTATGCATATGGTTAATGCGAAATAGTAAAGAAATCGCTTTTTTTGACTTGGTCACAATGTCGTCCAGTCGCTCGAAGCAAGCCATGACACTCACGTTCACAGTTAATTGAGTTTTAATGACAATCACTTGTGGCTGGCACCAAAAAGTGCAAATTAGAAGCTTAAAACCAGTCTATCGCTTAATTTTTTGGGAAATAATTTGTCTTTTTTATTTATTAAAACATATTTATTGAAAACGGTGGCAATAATTGAATAGAATTGACATAAATCAGTAAATAAGTAATTTTTGAGGTTAAGTTGAAATGTTTTGACCTTGTAAATACAATTTTTGTGGTTTTCCGAATATTTCAAAAATCACTAAGAAAATATTTATTATTATTATTTAATTAATTCCTCAATTAACTAGTTGAGTTCTTCTGAGATTAAATGTGAAAAATATAGGAGTCAATCATTAACTTTCTGTAACAAATTTTTTTGGTTATTAAAAAGTATTTTTCTAAGAAAGAGTCAGACGGCCTTATATTGATGAGACATTGGTCACTAAATAGCCATTAATTCACTCCTCAAGACCCTAGAGTGATTATTTACCATAGTATTTATTCTTTGTATTCACAAAGAAGGTAGATCTGATAAAACCGAATTCGGAACTCGATGAAGATGAAAAGTAAATCGAGTTTACCTTCACTTTGATTATATATCTGAAAACGAAAGTCTTGTCTCGAAAACTTCATTTCTTATATGTTGTTGGCAAATTTGACACTTTGCAAGATTTTAATTTTTGTACCAGGTACAATTATAGGTCAAAATATTACTTTAATCTATTTCCTGAAACCATAAATCAACCAGAGGTTTTGGGAACCTTTTATCGGAAAATAATCTTTACTATGCTACATAATCTTAAGAATGACCTCAAAAGTCTTTACCGAATCACTTCGTTGAAATTGAAATCAAATATTTTTGAGACTAGCTTATTTTTAAAGACCCTTTGAAGAACATATTAGAGATTCACAGTGTGGCATGAATACAAGTTTGAGGTGTTCGGGAAGCATCATCTAACTTGAGAGAGGTTCATGCCAAGCTGCTGACATCCGAAGCAGTACGTGATCACAATTTTCTACTGACTTTCACTTTTCGGGTCTATCCTTTGAGACTTTAACCTCTGTTAATCTGTTAAGTTGAACTCATCATCATTTCTTTTAACATTTTTGTAAAATGGCTAGTGATCCCATCCACGAATCTATGAATGAGAGTCTGAATCTATGAGAGAGAGAGAGAGGGAGTCAACCTCGGGAGTCCAGTGATAGAAGTAAGTTTTTTAACAATTAAGTGTTTACACCGGGGATGGGATAGTGAAAATTTAATTATATGAAAAAAGGGCTGAAGCTTGAATTTTATTTAGGACAAATCCCTCCCCTTAAATCTCTGACAGCCACTTTAAAATTTTGCTGCGCATCTTCTTATGACCTTTATTGGATGACATACTTTATAACTAGACATTTACACTGCGAACACAAGGTCAAATAACACAATAGTTCCCCCGCCAAAATGCTGAGAAATCGTAATTGAAAAATAAAACTTCAAAAGGAATCCCACAACAAACAATTACATGAAATTACATAACTTTTGTGTAGTTTTTTGGCCGCGGGTGTTTTGCATAGGTGGCCCAGATTAAGACGCATTTGTGACCCGCGTTTCATTTTCAGCTGTGTGAACGCTTACAATTTGTTTTTGTTTGCTTCGTTTGTAATCTAAATGAAGTTGCGTGGAATTTAGTTTTAGCCATTTGCTCTGTGGTCTTTTTGTTTTTGTTTCTCATTGCTGCTTCATGCGTAATTAAAATGTAGGCGCGCTTTTGTTAATTTTGGCCTGAGACTGCCTCAACATCACATGAAGTCTATGCAGCTAAATGATCAACTGATTGAGGTATTTATAATTAATTACAAAGCAAAATATTTTTGCAGATTTTTTGGCTTTTAAAATAAATATTATAATAATCTGGGAAAAATTGGTGAGAATTTTTTTGAGAATCTTTGTTTTGTTTTTTAGTCTTCTTTTTTGAACAAAAAATTAATCTAAAAGGTCAATTAGCGCTTTGAGCATTCAGTATTCTAATTTTTGTAATCAACAGATATTTGAAAAAAATTAGCAGGTTGCCATCTGTTTCAAATATTTTAAAATCTTTGGTACATGAAAAAATAATTTTTAAAATGTCAACAGAAATAAATAAAGTCATTTAAGAGAGTTTTCCATTAAATATGTCTAATAACAGTTGCCACCTGTTTATAAAATTTTATTCAGTTAAATTGAAAAAAAAAAAATTTTAATCAAATATTTCAATATAGACAGATTTTGAAAATATTATCTCGAAAATATATTTTAAGAGGAGTTGCCACCTGTTCAAAAAATAAATGTATGACAAAATTTATAAAATAGATCCAGTATTACTATATTAGCATCAAACGTATAATTATAAATTTAAAAATATTATAAATATAAAGGGTTGCCACCTGTTCATACAATTTTATTCAGTTACAATGAAAAATATTTGATTAAATATTTTAATATGTACATTAAACTAAGCAGGTTTTGAAAATATTATTTCGAATAAATTTTTAACAGAGTTGACACCTGTTCGAAAAAAATAAGTTTCAGAAAAATGTATAAAATAGATCCAGTATTGGTATAAAACGTATTTTATTCTTCGTACAAATTTTTGCAATTTTTATGGCTAAAATTATAGGAAATTTATTAATATTTTTCTACTTTTTAGTAAATAATTATATTTTTTATTAATTCACCATATTTTTTAAACTCTAGGACTAATTTTTTTTTTTCTTATTCTTTCTTTGCAGGTATGTGTTTTGGCTTTTTACATCCAAAAATATATAATTTTTACGAATACGTAAATTTTAAGCCAACTTTATGAAGGTCAATTATCCTTACTAAGGTAAAATATATGAAAATCTACAACAAAAATCCCACCATTTCATACTTTGTTTCTATTCTCCCACCAATTGCAACCGGAATTCAAATTCACACCGCTTTCAGCATTCGTTTTTACATACCCGATCATTTCGTTTAACGGTTTAAAGGCTGTCGTAGCTGGTAGCACCCACTTTTATTGCACAGCAGTTATACGGATTTCCTTGTGTTAACTTGTAATTTCGCTAATCCCTTTTATGGCAATTTTTCCACATTTTCCACTCCCTACCTTACTTGACATGGGAAACTGTGCTTTCAGCAGCTTACTGCACTTCTCCTTTGTTGCGGGTAAGCAGTACTCCTGCTAGTGTTCTCACCGCCTTTCTAGCGCACCGGCTTCGTCTGTCAATCATTTGCACTTTAACTTGCGTTTAGGCTATTATTCTCAGCTATTTACCCTTTTGGCAGCAATCAAATTGTTAGTCTGACAAGTTGGCGCTAGAATTTTGGTATTTTCTTTCTAGTTTTTCACTTAGTGAGTGGCTTGTGAGAGACTTTCGTTTAAGCTTATTGAAAGATAGCGGAAGGTGTTTAGGGTTGTCAAGTGTTTATTTGGAGAATACTTATATACGAGAAGAGTTAGGAATAAATCCATTTTTTTTCATACAACGTGTTATTGTTGTTGTTATAGTATTACAGCGGCTACTTTCATAGTAAAAAAATTGAGCTTAGAAGCTTAACATTTTTTTATAAATAATAATATCTGGCAACTCTACCACCCTCCATTAAGTACCGTTTTGTCGAAAAACCTCCTCCATTAAATATGCAAACTCAGCAGGAAATGCATGAATGAGCAGCAGTGCATGCCTCCAAAAAGAATCTTTGCATTATTATTACCGTTGTTGTTGTTGTTTTAGTTGAGCGCATGTAAATTGCATGCAATTTAACTGTTAATATTAAATGACCAAACTACACCTACAACATAACGATGGGGGAGTTATTGAAAATCCAACCAAAAGAAACAAACCAGCTAGCAGAGGCCAAGACCAAGACCAAGACCAAGACTAGGAAGCCATTCGGCAATAAAGTCGCTAAAGAACTCTTCAAGCGCTTATTGTTGCAACACAACACAGCATAGTGAGTAGCGCATTGCCTGCAACAATGCAGCCACTCGTAATGTGGCAGCAATCACATTATTATTTTGGCATAACATACAGGCCGGCCTTTGATGCGCCCATATGTGTGTGTTCGTATGTATGTGCGCTTGTGTAATGAATGCACATCAAATTTTAAACATAAACGTGATGAAATTGTTTAACCTTGCGGCATTGAAAGTCAAATTTTTATTTGATTTTTTAGTTTTGTTTTTGTTGTTGCAAAATTGTTGTAATTTTGAACTTTTAAGCTTCCTGCTTTGCTGGGAGTGTGCACTTGAGAGAATATTTACATTAAGGTGGTTCTAAATGATTTAAATATTTTTTGAATTACCTAAAATCGGTCCATCAAGTCTTAAAGATAACAATAGCACCTATGAAAATATATATATATTAGGGTGGGTCTTTTTTTAATATATTTATTACCGAAAATCGGTACAGAAAATTAAAAAAAATGACTAGCGCTTATGAAAATATTTGAACTTAGGTGGTTCTAAGCAAGTGAAAATACTTCCATTAGGGTGGTTCTATTTTCATTTCTTATATTTATTTTTTACCTAAAATCAGTACACACTTTTTTAAAAATCTTCTAAGCGCTTAGAAGATGTTAACATTAGGGTGGTTATAATTATTATTATTATTTATTGTACCTAAAATCGATACAAATAGCGTATGAAATAAAGGCAATTAAATTAGGTGATGCTAAGCTTCTGAGATTATTTCTATTAGGGTGGGTCAAAATTTATTTGGACATTTCAATTTTTTTACCTAAAATCGGTACAAATAAATTGCACAGATCATCAAAGATTATGAAGGCAATTAAACTAGGATTATACTAAGCTTCTCAGGTTATTTCCATCAATGTGTTTCAAAATTTATTTCGTCATTTTAAAATTTTTACCGACAATCGGTACAAATAAATTTTAAAGTTTACCTTAACGCTTTAGAAAATATTAGCGTTAGGGTGGTATATTTTTATTTTATATTTTTTATTTATATTTTTTACCTAAAATAGTCTATAAGATAATCTAAGCGATTATGAAGAATATAAAGTATATTAAGTACAGAGCTTAGCTTGACAGATCAGGTTCTAATTTTTTTTCAAAATTTTCAAAAAAATAGGTACAAATCGAATATATTGTCTTTGCACTTATGAGTAAATAAACATTAGGGAGGTTTATTTCAATTATTATGGAAAATCTAAAGATTAAACACGACGCTTGTGTAGATATATTTAGATTAAATTTGTTCTAACTTTATTCGATATTTTGTACTTTTTACCTTTAATCGGTAAGAAAACATCTACGAAATAATTTTGTTTGTAATTTTTTTTCGGAATCGGTACCAAAAGTAATAATTTTTGATTCTGGTATTTTAGTTGTTTTAACGGTACTTAATATTAAAATAAAATTTTGAATCAAATAATTAAAAAATATTTTTTAAGAAGCACCCTAATGCTTGAAAATATTTCCGTATATGGCGTAATATTATCATACCGTCTTTTACGTTTGGGAAAATCATTCTATTTTTTGTTCTTGCACAGAATTATTATATTCGCCATAACCTCAAACCCAATATCTTATATAATTCACCACTACAACAAATATTCCATAATACGTTTAATAATATTTCAAATACAATTATTTTTTTCCTATTTTCCATTAAGTTATTCGCATTTCATTGCACTCGCTTTGCTACGCCATAAAGCACAGTTATTTAACGCTATATTAAACTTTAAAGCCTAACACACCGACTGAGCGCACCCTTTGCCTTATAATCTACGACATGCATATGTGTCTCACCCAGCCTTGGCTTGGTTGGCGTTTTGTCCCTGTCGCTATCTGCGCTCTGGCATAGCAAATCGAGTCGCGCCTAACAACTTGGTCACGGCCTTTTCGACTCCACCTCGAATTTTAGGCTCAAGCCCAACGTATGTACCTAGCGCCTAGTCTGCACTCATATCCGTAGCTCGATTGCGCTTCTATTTATTTGCGAACTTTTGTTGTAAATTCTTTTCGGCGCTTTTTTTTCTAATTTCTTTCGGTTTCGTTGTGCAGTTAGAGAAGCTCTTAAAATTTAATGTGTATACATTAAGCTTGAGTATAGTCGTTGCATGCATTACATATGTCCGTAGACACTCACCGCAGCTATGCTGTAATACCTCATCGTCTGTGTTCATTATTTTTCGCCACTTTTGCCGCTTTATCATTTTTATAACACTGATTTCCTTTAGCTTGCTCTTTTATTACGATGTTTTTGCTGTTGTTGTTGTTGTTTTTGTGTTGTGCTTCTTTAATGTTTTCTACGACTTATTCGGTTGGAAAATTTATGGATATTGCGAAATTGTATTCTGTGTGTCCGGCATGCAGTTATGTCAGAGTGAGTAGTCAGTGCATGACGCTTTGAAAATTAGGTAATGTATGTTTAGAGGTTCGGGTTCATGTAAGCTTTCATTCTATAAAGCTTAAAAATATTTTTTATATATTTGATGGATGGAAACATTCATATTTATTCAATCACATATATAAATTGAGGAACAGTCGTTCAAAATTGCTAAAATTCTCGACTTCATTAACAAATTTTGAGATAGTTTATCCTCTCTCTAGTTTATCCCTCTGGTTATGGCGTTCCATTATCAATCCTGAGAAGTACCTCAATCTTCGTCAAAATATGTGTGAGCTTTAAGCTCATATCAATTTCAGAAGCTCATTCAATTCTTTTCACATATCATCTCTCTCTGTCTTTTCCTCTCGATCTATTTAGAGAATTTCTGAAGGAAGTAAGATCTTGTGACTAAATATAAATAGAATTTATTAAAATTCCATATTTTCTTAGAGAGACACAGAGTCTTTTAGGCCTATAAGACATTGAAAAATAAAACTATTATAGTTACTAGATATTCTATTGGTCTACAACTTTGCTTCCGCCGTTTTCCAATAGATGTCTCTAGGGTCAAGCATTTGTCGATTAAATCGATTAAATCATTTTATATCGATCTTGGACATTTGTGTCAACTTTAACCCAACAAAATATTTGAAGAGATCTGTTTGCATCCCAAACTTATTCTCAACTGAAAATTTCACTTTTTGAGCCGAATTCTCGACATTTGCGGGAAATTTTGCTATTCTTTTTTAATTCCAAGAAAAGTGCAGCTGAGGTTCATCGACATTTGTAACATCGACCTTCATAACCGTTTTTATACAAAAATAGCCTTAAATTAAAAAAAAAATCGGCGGAAGCAAAGTTGTACCTAATACATAAAATAAGTTATACGCTTCTCGAAAGCTACCTGGCCTGATCTGTCTAATTCCGCCTTAAAATGTGTTAAAATTTAGTAATATTATTACAAACCTTAATGATGATTCTTGAAACTAGAAAGTACTATAAATAAGCTTTTTAAAAAGCTTCACCATAGCGCCACCTATGGGGAAGAATTTTTTCTACAAAACAGTAAGGCAGTTCCAATCTAATATACAAGCCGTACACTTTTCTAACAAAATTGTACTCTAACTAAACTCTTTAGAAATTCTGGAAGTGCAGCGCCATCTTTCGGCAACATTTTTTTATTTATAAAAGTGAAGTTGGATACCTCCATTATTTGTATTACCTCTTTGGGTTGTTTAATTTGTTATCAATGAGCAGTAGTAAATTGCTCCTGAAAATTATTTTGAGATCAGCGCCACCTATCGGTAAGCCTTTTTATATTTAACTATTGAACGCGAAGGTTCAATGTACTATTTATGTAGGGATTTATTCCTCCCTTTGGAAGTTTTAGCTTGATTTTTTCTAACCAGAAATGGCAAAGGGCATTTGAGACTGATCTTTCGAGCTCAGCGACATCTGGCGGAACTTTTAAAGTAAATATTACTTTCAATTGATATTCCTAAAATTTACTATTCATGATATATTTTTTCAGTATTTCTAATTATTAGTTGTGAGCAAAACTAGTTCAACCTGTCGTTACATGTTCCAATTTCTTGATTTTGTTATTGTAATTAACCATTAGCTTTTTGTTGTTTGCTTTTTGAATTTTTTTAAATGCTTGGGTCACGCTTTTTCGCCTAAAATGCCAGTTGATAGCCACTTAAAGAGAATTTTTGCTGCTTTCTGCAAAAGTAGACATATGCTGTTGTCTATATATGTATATATCCACGGTATATGTATATGTTTGTCCGTCTGTCTATGCATGCCATCCTTTGTTTTTCGGCTATTAATCTTCCACTTTTGTTTATTTGCGTACATTTCAACGAATCACGATTCACGCGTTTGGATTACCTTCTAAAATTTCGCAGTTTTATAACACGTGCACTCAACCACTCAAACAGGCATGTTTATATACATATTTATGTTTATACACATTGTTTATACACATGAATGTCTATATGTGTATGTATATATGTTTTTATAAAGCACGAAAAAAGCCATGCTGAAGCAAATTACGTTGCTTTGCATTTACCTAACAGCTTATCAGGTCAAACGACCTGAAAACAACAACAATAGTAAATTCTTCAAACAGCGCCAATCATTCCAATTTTAATGGCGTACTTTTTTAATGGTCCTTACAGTGGTATTTGTTGTTCAATAATTGTTGTTCTTGCCAGCTTGACTGTTGCGCTAAATATTTAAATGGCCCCCAACACAGCTGGCTGGCTAGCGGAGCTGAGCAGCGCGTGTCTCCCCACAAGTATGCATTTGGTCAGCTGTTTTTCGGTTGGAGCTCTGACATTCTAAGCGTGCGCATTTATCTACAATCAACGCCAAATAAATAAATATTTTAAGTGTGACTGCAATAAAAGTGGTGCGCTGCACTTCTGCCAGCAAAAAACACACTCACTGATGCTTAATGGCGCAGTCCCCCAGTTGTGGTCCCACTCGGTTGGAGCGTTTAATAAAGCAGTAATCTTTAAATGGCTGTTAACCTAATTTTCCAACGACAGCCAAATAAACACAAATTGAATGTGCATTTAATTGTATTGATTGTGTGCGAAATATCACAACACAGTTATTTGTTTATATGCACTATATGTGTATGCGTGTGTGTGTAGTTGGCGAAAAGGCAAGCGCAACCACTGAATACTATATTTATTGGCTGTAAGAAAGTAGGGATTGTGTTGTATAAATATTTAATCTGAAATAAAAAAAAGAATAAATGAAGAATAAAATAACAGCGTCTACAGTCATGTGAAAAAATTTGGCATAATTTTCTAAAAAAAAAAATTTTTTTGATTTAGATAAAAAAAATTTTGATTTATATAAAAATATTTTTTAATAAAAAAACCTTAAAAAAATTGAAATTTGATATATATTCTCTACAGTCATGTGTTAAATTTTTGCATAATTTTTTTTATTATTATTTTTTATTTAAGTATATAAAAATTTAAACAAAGCATAAAAATACTTCGATATAAAAAATAAACCATCTACAGTCATGTGATAAATTTGAGTATAAAGTTAACAAAAAATATAAAAATAAAATACTCATCAAAATAGGTATGAAAAAATAAAAATCATAGCAAAATATATTCAAAATTAATGAATTATCTCTACAGTCGTGTGATAAATTTTAGCATAATTAAAAAAAAATCGAAATAAAAAAATTAACATTTTATTTTATTTAAAAAATTAAAAAAAAAAAATATTTTAAAAATTAATTATTAATCCCTGCAGTCTTCTGTTAAATATTTGCACAATTTTATGAAGTATTTTTTTTAATTAAATATGAAATAGTAAAATAAAACTCAAGACTACATAATTATAACAAATTAAACATCAACAGCTACAGTCATGTGGTAAATTTGAGTATAATATTAAAAAAAATATTAATCTACATAAGCATGAAAAAATTAAAAATTATACCAAATTATACACAATATTAATCAAATATCCCTACAGTCGTGCGATAATTTTTAGCATAATTAAAAAATAATAATATAAACAGCATGTGCATAAAAATTTATTATAGTAAAAAAATAAGAATAAATATTTTCAAAATTAAACATTATCTTTCAGTCATGCGTTAAATTTTTCAATAATTTTATAAAAATTAATATATATAAAAAAAAATAAAACATAAAAATACATGAATATTAAAAAAATATCAACACCTACAGTAATGAGTTAAATTGTAGCATGCTTCACAAAAATATTTTAACAAAACATTTTTTTATATCTTAAGTATGATAAAAAAGTATAAAAATATATACAGTCATGTGTTAAATTTTAGCATAATTTTCCAAAAAAAAAAATTTAAATATAAAAAATATTTAAATATCAATTTTATTTTAATGAAAAAATTAAAAAAATAATTATTTACAAAAATAAGTAATAACCCTTACAGTCATGTGCTAAATTTTTGAATAATTTTATAAATGCATTTTTTTTATCTAAATTAAATTTGAAAAACAAAAAATAACATAAAAATAAAAAATGGAACATCGACACGTACAGTGATGTGCTAAATTTTAGCATTGCTTCACAGAGATTATTAAAAAAAAATATATTTTAAATCTTAAGAATGACAATAAATAAAAATAAATCAAATACACATACCAACATTATCAGCACTTACAGTCATGAGAAAAATTTTAGCATGACTCAGGTATAATTTCCTCAAAAAATATGTTTAATCATAAGCATGAAAATGCAAAAATATGTACATACATATATATTATAAAATATAAATCAAAAATAAAATATCATCGCCTACAGTCATGTGATAAATTTCAACATGATTCGCGTATAATTTTCACTACAAAACCAAAAAAAAACATTTTTTTCTTGAGTTATTATCTGCTGCTCATTCTAAACCAAATTTGCTGGTCAGCAATTGTTGTCCGAGAGTTTTTTCTTGTTGTTGCACAAAGTGAAAGGCTAGCAGTTCTGCCTTACTTGCCTGCCACACCGCGGCTATTTACTTAAGTTGTAACTGCGCTTTTGTGTTGTTGCTGCAAAATACACTTCGGCTGCCTTGCTTACAATACATTTTTATATTATATATATTTCATTTTAACGGTTTTTTCTGTTTTGCTGCAATTTCTTAACAAGTCATTTTGGCATTTCGTGCGCAGCACATGTAAATGTCGCCAATGAAAGCAGCACAAGGAAATCGCTGCAAAAAGAATTTATATAAAAAAATGTAAAAAAAAAAAACAAAAAAGCAACAACAACAAAGCGTGTAGCGTGTAGCGTGTAGCTAGCGATCAGCAGTTGTAATAACAAGTTAGCAAAAGGCGCATACGAATGTCAAAATTTACATTAACATTGGCCATGACAATGCGCTCGCTCGCACACACACAAACTTGGCTGCTGGCAGCAGCTTTACAATAAAAGCTGTAATAACAACAATGCGTCCAGAAACAAGCGCAACACGCTGCCTCGTTTTTGGTCATAAATAATGCATGAATTTGTTTGGTCAGTTTCCGTTTTTCCGCAATGCTTTGGTGTTGGTGCTTTTTTTGTTTGGTTGCGGATTCAAAGCAAAATGTTTGAGGCTGTAAAGGAAGCTATTTTGTTGGGATTGATATATTTTTCAAATGTTGGAATTTTGACAATTTTTTGGTAGATGAGGAGAAAAATTACTTTTCTTAAAAAAAATTATGAAAATGCAAATTTACAAAAATTAAAAAAATATATATTTTTTTTACAACGGAACCGGTGTTCTTGTTGGATGTATTATACACAATTCTATGAAGCAAAAAAGTATTAATTTTCTTTTGTTGATGAGAATTTTTTAAATAATTTATATCTTCAATTTAACTCTTTAAACTTTAAAATCATTGTCATATTTGTTTCAAAAATTAAAAATATATAATATATTAAATTATTTTTCAAATATACTCAATTTCAATAAATAAGGAAATTATTCAAGAAAGAAAGAAATTATTCAAGAAAAAATTATTAAAAAATAATTTTGAATCCTTTGTTGGAAATATAAAATATTTTTCATGAAAAGTATTTCTCAGGTTAATTTTCAATTTCATTTTGTTCAGAAAATATACAATGATAGTATACAATGATTCAATACTAACAACAATTCAATTCTAATAACTTAAAAATAATAATTAAAAGCTAAATGTTAGAGAAATTCATTTGCTGCTACAGTTGCCTTGCTAAGTCTGAAGGCCTCTGATGAGTCTGGATGCCTCTTCATTTACATGCTGTATAAGCCTCATTTCGCGAGTCTTTGCAAGTTTGGTTATTTCGTTTACTACAGGATTCACACCAAGATCACGGGGAAGGTCAGCAGATCTAACATACCAAGGAGCATTAACTATACTTCTTAGTACCTTATTTTGGAAGCGCTGAATGCAGGCAATACAGTTTTGACTTGAGCAACCCCATAGTTGAGCTCCATAGGCCCAAATTGGCTTTATTACTTGATTATAAAAATTTAATCTAAAAAATTTTCAAAACACCAAATTTTTATTAAAATATATTAGATTAAAATAAGATAGTTACAATTTTTAGAATTGAAATGGGTTTGCGTTTCACTATTTCATTTCATTTAAATTTAAAATTAAAAAAAAAAAATTCTTTTTCAAAACTTCAAATTTAAAATATTCGAAATTCTAAATAAAATAATTTGTTATAGCCAGTATTATATTAAAAAATTGATAATTTATTTTTTTTTATTTTCTTATTATATATGAAACCTTCAAATTTTTCCTATTAAAAATATATCTAAATTTTAACTCAATGAAATTTCTGATATCAAAAATAAATCTATTTTCTTTACTACAAAATAAATTTTTTTTTTCAAAGAATTTTAGTACATTTGAGAAAATATTTTCATATAAAATGGCGCATAAATCGCATGCGATATTTTTCTACTAACTGCATTCCTAATTCATTGACACTAAAATTCATATATTTGTCTTCAATTCTAAAAAGATTACAGAAAAAATCAAAAGTTACGTAATATGCCACCGTTATCCCAACTGTATTCTCAGCAACATTGCATTGAAAGAAATTTTTATGACGAGTTCGTTGCTTAAGTCTTTCGTTTCCGCATTGCCGGCAAGTCAAGAATTGAACGATCGCACTTCGAGTGTGTGTGTGTAAAAGCATGTGTTTCCTCATATCAGCAATTTTGCACATTTTTATTGTAGCTAACAGTTGGCCAGCAGTACCGTAATACACTTATCATTGCAATTTTTATTTTCTAATTAAATTTCAGCGTAATAAAAGCGCCATTTTGTTGCTTGTTCTTTTTGTTTTTTTTTTTTTTTTGCCGGCAAGCAACTGTCAGCCGCTAATTGCCGCACTCAAAGCTTTGAAGTGTGTTCTTAGATAATGCAAATGCGCTGTTGTTGCTGCTATTTAGAAAATTATAATGGCGTAATGGCAACAACAAATCGTCGATACATTTATTAGCTAATTAATGGCTTAATCTCGCGTGGCTTGCATTCCTTTGCAGCGACCGCCTAATGCCGCAGCATGATTAAATCACACCACCGGACATGTCGGCGGCGGCGCTGTGCTGGCCATTAACGGTGTTTGCTGAGCGGTGGAAATGGAAATGTGTGCAATGAGTTGAGGCAAAAATGCAGTTATAGATTCTTAAGTGACTGCCATGGCATGCCAAGTTACTAATGTTGCGTTTTAACACATTTTCTCAGTGAACTCACACACATATTCATATATGTACATATGTCTTCTATTCTTCACTCAAACGTCTAATTTATTTTTATATTCGATTTCCTGTTCTTAAAATCCGTGCTGCTGCTTCAAAGATTTGTCTTGCCATGACATTTAGACGCAGTCACCGCGCCTACATTTCATTTGCAATACAAGGCAACAAAAAACAAAAAACAAAAAACAATTGAAATAAATAAATGTTTATATAAAAATAAATGAAAATTAAAAGACATGCATTATGCAGTGTGAAGTCAGTAGTTTTGTTGTTCTCCCATTTGGATGTGGGTTTGGTCCATACTTTGCGGACACAGTTTACTGACTGCTGCCTGCCCTCATTGGCACTCGCAGTACTGGCTTGTTGCGCCCACACACGCTTAGTAGACGAGCATGTGCACTGACATAAAGGGTGATTTTTTAAGAGCTTGATAACTTTTTAAAAAAAAAAAACGCATAAAATTTGCAAAATCTCATCGGTTCTTTATTTGAAACGTTAGATTGGTTCATGACATTTACTTTTTGAAGATAATTTCATTTAAATGTTGACCGTGGCTGCGTCTTAGGTGGTCCATTCGGAAAGTCCAATTTTGGGCAACTTTTTCGAGCATTTCGGCCGGAATAGCCCGAATTTCTTCGGAAATGTTGTCTTCCAAAGCTGGAATAGTTGCTGGCTTATTTCTGTAGACTTTAGACTTGACGTAGCCCCACAAAAAATAGTCTAAAGGCGTTAAATCGCATGATCTTGGTGGCCAACTTACGGGTCCATTTCTTGAGATGAATTGTTCTCCGAAGTTTTCCCTCAAAATGGCCATAGAATCGCGAGCTGTGTGGCATGTAGCGCCATCTTGTTGAAACCACATGTCAACCAAGTTCAGTTCTTCCATTTTTGGCAACAAAAAGTTTGTTAGCATCGAACGATAGCGATCGCCATTCACCGTAACGTTGCGTCCAACAGCATCTTTGAAAAAATACGGTCCAATGATTCCACCAGCGTACAAACCACACCAAACAGTGCATTTTTCGGGATGCATGGGCAGTTCTTGAACGGCTTCTGGTTGCTCTTCACCCCAAATGCGGCAATTTTGCTTATTTACGTAGCCATTCAACCAGAAATGAGCCTCATCGCTGAACAAAATTTGTCGATAAAAAAGCGGATTTTCTGCCAACTTTTCTAGGGCCCATTCACTGAAAATTCGACGTTGTGGCAGATCGTTCGGCTTCAGTTCTTGCACGAGCTGTATTTTATACGGTTTTACACCAAGATCTTTGCGTAAAATCTTCCATGTGGTCGAATAACACAAACCCAATTGCTGCGAACGGCGACGAATCGACATTTCACGGTCTTCAGCCACACTCTCAGAAACAGATGCAATATTCTCTTCTGTACGCACTGTACGCATTCGTGTGGTTGGTTTAATGTCCAATAAAGTAAACTGAGTGCGAAACTTGGTCACAATCGCATTAATTGTTTGCTCACTTGGTCGATTATGTAGACCATAAATCGGACGTAAAGCGCGAAACACATTTCGAACCGAACACTGATTTTGGTAATAAAATTCAATGATTTGCAAGCGTTGCTCGTTAGTAAGTCTATTCATGATGAAATGTTAAAGCATACTGAGCATCTTTCTCTTTGACACCATGTCTGAAATCCCACGTGATCTGTCAAATACTAATGCATGAAAATCCTAACCTCAAAAAAATCACCCGTTACAAACATATATATACAAAAACAACTAACTAGGTTCACAAAGTCCACAAAGCATACACATGGCCACCATAAATATGTAGTACTTGCATGCTAATTAGAAAATTCTCTACTTAGGTTGACTGTTAGAAATTTCTTGGCACCACTGAAATGCATACTAACACATATCAATTTTCGTTTTGCAGCATCAGCAGGCGAAATTTGAGTTTTTAGTGCCTGTGAGTGGTTAGTAAAATATTTTAATTTTTTTTTTTTTAATTTTTAAAGGCCATTAAATGTGTTAATTTAAGTGAGTTGTTCGGTAGTATATGGTCATGGGAAATTTTAATTTTTTAAATAAATGGGTATGGGTATGGGTATGGTATGGATAAAGTTTAAAAAAATATTTTTTTATATATTCTAAAAACAACTAAAAAAACATGAAAGAGAAATTTTGAAGACAAAATTATTGTAAAAAGTAGTAGAAATATTGCGAATAAAATTAAAAAAAAAAACTGTCAGCTATTTAAATAACGAAATCTACTTCAGAGATCTATCTCTCAACAGAATCTGCTCTACCACAGCAGAGATTCAAAATAAAACTAGTTTTAAAAAACTTAAGTACTATGTAAAAAGTAAAAGGAAGTAGTTCCAAAAAGTAGTAAACATATTTTTAATAATTTTATTTAAAAAAGTATATAAATATAATAAAAAAAAAAACGAACTAAAAAATAAACAAATAGATATTATGCAGCAAGTAGAAATTTCATATTAGCTCAATTGAAAGTATTAAAATAGGAGCAAAAAAAGAAATTTTACTCGCAAATAATATTCTAAATAGTAGTAGAAATATTCGCTGGCAAGAAATTTATATCAACTAGACGAAATTACACAGAAGAAGCCATAAATTATATTTTATTACAAAAAAATAGAATTAGATTTTGTATACTCAAATCAATTGCAAAATAGTAGTAGAAATTGTTTTGGCAGAAAATGTTTAAAATTTTCCGAAATATTTTTCGTTAAAAAAAACTAAGAACAAAAACGATAAATTAAAGTTTCTCATAACAACATTGGAATAAAAAAATGGTAGTAGAATTAATAGTAACAAAAATTTTCTAAAAAGTACTAGAAAATGTAGCAAAAGGTTAAGTAAGAAGATAATGATTTACATCAAAATAATCGGTAAAAAATAGTAGTAAAATAATTTTTTGAAAAAAAATTAAACACTCATGTATTCTTAGTAGTAGAATTTCTTGTTATCGAAATATTTCGTCTAAATGGACAAAATTAACAAAAATATACAGTGAATTATATTTGCTGGCAATAATGTTAGCAGTAGAAAAATAGTAGTAGAAAATTTAGTACTACAAACTTTTTTGAATAGAGTACAAAAATTAAAAACATTAGAAATTTCATGAAAATATTATTAATAAATTGCTAAGAATATTTTAGAAACCATCTGAAGATCTCAGCGTCGTGCTGTTGTTGTCTGAGGAATCACATAAAAAATCTTCGACTTTGGCTATATTATCTGATAGGTTCTTGATTATCTATTCTTAACTTTCCGAAAACTTCAATCGAGCTCAAGGCCAAGAGCATCCCACCTTGTCAGAAATTGCCGCTTCCACTTCGTATACTGGGTTAATACCCATTCCGACAAAAAGATCGATTTATATATATGTTGGCATAGGTTCTGAGAGCTACCCCAGGAAATTTTTATACAAATCAAGGTCTTTCAGATATCCTCGTACAAGCCTTTAAGATTGTGCTTTATTGGGATTATATGAGATCGGGGCATCTATTTGTAGACTTTCTAAAATCTGCAAACCTGTTCAGGTATTACCTCTTCCACTTCGAATACTGACAACTAAGAATTCTTATATAAAATGTCGACTAAGCTGTCAAAGGTTCTGGAAGCTGCTTGAGTTTTCATATAAATCAAGGCATTTTAATTATACAGGCTTTTAAGATTGGGTTTTAGTAGGAATATATGAGATCTAAGGAGAGAGGTATTAGAATATATATCGCTTATATGTATCTTCAGAACTTATGACTGAGTTTTAGGTGAGATGAGACTGGGTCATTAAGGTTATATAAGGATGTCGAAAAAGTACATTGATCCTTGCAATGAAAATATCCAATTGATCTAGTTCGTTGTAGAAAGTTCTACAGCAAAATCTGAAAAGAATTTTTTTATGCAAAAATTTTTTTGTATAGAACGATCCTCAATAGAAGCATGGAACCACAACTCAATTGAACTACTTTGTAAACGAAATGCTAAAGAACAAATCCATACATAAAAGCGCGAAACGATTTTGTGATTTATTTCGTTTTCATGCATGAAATCGTAACAATAATCAAGCAGCAAAATATACAAATGGCAAACAATAAAGCTGAATTTTTTATTTACTACACAGAATGGCACAGAATGATATGCAAATTGATGAAGTAAGCAAACGCCCACAACTGGTGGCGTTCTAGCGCTAAATGAAAGAGGCAGTAAATGCTTGGAAACACATAAAATATCAATATAATTGGCTAAACATTTCACAAAAGAACGGGAGAAAAAAATGAACAATAACAAAAGAGCTAACAGCGCCACAAGCTAAATGCTGGCATGATCTCAGCGCGATCACCGTCGAATAAATCGGGCGCGTTTAAAGCGAGGTCGTATGGTTGAACGCTTGTACATTTTTTTCTAGACTAGAAAGTGCGGGTGTTGTTAGCACTATTTGAGTTTCACTACTTTTTTTCCGAACGATTTCATTGTTGTTGTCAGTGAAGATCAGCGCGATCAGTAAAAAAGCTAAAGGCAACAACAACTTGTAAATAAGTTAAGCGCGCGCGCATTATGTGCCGCTTTGCGCTTTCATTGTAAGCTGCTTTCCAAATTCGATTTATCAGCTTGAGCGCGGCAAACACAACTTACAACTGCGGCTTAACTAAAGCTACAGAATCGCGCGCTTAAGATGTATATGAGTATGTGTGTGCCATGAAAAGCGCCTAGTCAGGCTTCCTGCCGCTTTTCGCTTTTTTGACTTCCTAGTCATCGTGTCTGCCTGATAAGAATCTGCTCTAAATTCGCTGACGTTCTTTTCGGCCAGCGCAGCGCACTCACAAAAAATTACAAATAAAGAGTCTAGTAACTTTTTTTGTTGCGCGCGCACTCACACTCACTCACACACCACATTTCACAGTCAATAAATCAGCCCCAGCAAGAAAGTAAGAATTGGCTAACCAGTTGTCTACAGCTCGCTGGCGCGCAGGCAAAAACAGACATGCCACAAATGCGCAAGCGCATTGTTGGGCGCTGATAGAAAGCGAAAGAAGTTGGCGCTAATGCGGCCAAACGCGTGAGCGGCGTTGCGCGCTGCTATCGTTGCGGCATGATCGTCGGCGCGCACTGATCGCGCGGTGATTTGAATGCGTTTGCATCCGTTTCGTTTGCGTGCGCGCGCGCTCGTCCGCGGTTGCAACCGAAATGTCAGTCGCAGATTTGTTTTCGTTGTTGTTTTATTCTCCGTTTCTTTTTCTTTAAATAAATATTTAAATGATTTGCGCGCTTAGCTTGTCTGTCTGTGATTGTTTACTTTTAGTTGCATGTGGCATTTCCATTGTTGCGCGCCGCCGTTGCGTTGTCAATGCCGCTCCAGCGTGTGTTCTGTAGTTGTATGCTTTTGCTGTTTCCTGCTCCAAGGAATGCTGTCAAGTTTTTTACATGACTTACTGCGCTTTTGTTGTTGTATTGTTTGTCAGCACTTTTACTACGTTGTTGTGTTGGCTGACTTCCTGCCACAAATTTGGTCATTCAACTTTCACAAATGTATAAATGATTGAGACAACAAGTTCGAGAAAAAGTGCCACAAATAATATAAGCCAAAAGCAAAAATAATAAAAACCCAAAACCAGCAGCATTATTAATAAAATTTAGGAAACTGATTTAAATTTTAAAAGTTGCATATTCTCCTCCATGAGTTCTCCAGATTTCTTCTTCAGTACATGGATTCTACTCGAGTCTGTAGTTCCAAGGAAATGATCTGAGCTAAGTAAGACATTTCTCAGGTTTCGTTCTCTGAAGTCATAATCTCTGTCCCCCTCTTATTTTCAACTAAAATACGATCCATACATCTTTAGAGTCAGGGATCTTTAAGTCGTCCATTTGTTCCTTGGAACTATTTTATTCCGTACTCATTAAACCTAGAATTTCCATTTTATTTCTACTTATATTCAACTCCGTGATCCATTCATCTATCTCTCCTCAGTGATCTATCTCCTTTTGTACTCCGAAGAGCCCCAGCTGCTGGAGGTCGATTTCCATATCGCTTCCATTCTATACAACTAAGTGATCCATCAAGTCATCTCTCCTGAATAATCCATCTGCTCTTGATGAGGTCGAACCGCTGGAACTCGATATCCATTTGGTTTTCTTTTTACTCAACTCTATAATCCATAAGTCCATCTGTCCTCAGTAATGTATCTCATCTTGATCCTCGAAGAGCCCCAGCTGTATGAGCTCGATATCCATTTCGTTTTCATTCTGATCACCTCTGTGTTCAATTCATCCTTCTCTCCTCAGTAATCCACCTCCTCTTGCTCTTCGAAAAGACCCCGTTGCTGGAGCTCAATATCAATTTCGTTTCCATTCTATTCAACTCAGTGATTCATCCAACCATCTCTCCTCAGTAATTAATATTCTCTTGATCTTGGTAGAGCTGCAGCTGAGCATCCACGTTATCTAGCCGACTGGTACGACTTCCCGTCCTATCTTAGAACTTCTTCAGCACCACATGAGTCCATCTAAAGTTAAAAGAGTTCGGCTTCTAGTGGACTCTATTCTTATGGACTTCTTCGCATAATACTGATTTGTTCCGTAATACTTTGGACTTCATGTAAGGAACTCCCTTTCAACTGTTGAGCACATGAAAGTATTCTTAGAGCCAAGTTGCAGGACAAACCAAATAAATTTGGCACTCTGACCATCTAATCTACTCCGTCACATCTTTGAATCCTACCACACCTGTTTCATACTCACTTTTATTTCAATCACAATCACTTTTCAACTTTTCCTCAAACCACTTGCTGCGACCAGAAGCAACACCGCTTGCATCATGAACTTGTCAACACTTTTCCCGAGCCTTCAACGCCGCCCACCAGAGTTTGCCACTTCCTTCTGATACCAACTTCGATTGTCTGTGACTGCACCTTCACTGAACCCGCCACATCAAGCATACATACATGTGGCAGCATGCAGCATGCAACATGCGCCGATGCAACTGTACAACATTAACACTTCATCATTATCAGCTGCCGCGGGTGCATCATTTATCTTCGCGCAATTGCAAGCGCAAGCCACGGTCGCTTGCCACAGAGACATATACATACATATATCCATGCAACATTGTGGCCACAGCCGCGCTGTCGACCTAATTTTCTAGCTGCCGCATGGCGTATCTTCCGAGATTTTAGTTTTTCGGTAATGTTGGCGGCAAAAAAAGTTGCAAGCGCTGTTGTTGCCTGACGCGCGTCTCTAGACTGCACTCATTATGTTGACTTTTGTGGCAGTTATGTTGTTGTGGTTGTCATGCGCGCAGCGGGTGGTTTTCGCTTTTTTGAAGTTCTACAGCTCGAAGATCTGTACTTCTTTTCTAAAAAAAAATAATAAAAAAATAAAATTTGACTTAGCTATTTCGGCTAGAAATAAATACTATCCAAGCTCACTTTTGTTATTTACCGTTATGTGTGTGTGGCACGCGCACCCCGTGTGGCGCTTTTACCCACTTTTCCACACACTTACATATACATTTAACTCAAAATGCCTTCATCTTTGTGCCACCATCCGCTGTGTTACTCTCTTTCGCGGCCTTGCAACAGCGAACTGCGCTTTTATCTGGCATCATTAAGTGTTGTTGTTTTTACTTTTCACTACTTCATTTGAAATACGCTCAACGGCATTGTCACCTCATGTGGCGCATTAAATGTACTTTCCACTGCCACATTTCGTATATCTTTTGCGCCTGCGCGCCATCAGCTGCGCTTGCCGCACGCGGCACATATGTGACTGTGTGTGCATTTAGAATGCGCCTCAAAACGAAATTAATTTTCAACTTCTCATTTTCTCAACTCCTACTGTATTGTTTATAAATATAGGTCGTTGTTGCCACTTGTGGTGCGCGCGCACATCTAAATTGGGCCACCAGCATTACGACGTCTTACCATTTGCCACAACTACAAATATGTTTACATACCGCATATAATGATTCTATTGATATGCGTTGGCAAATTGCCTTAGCTTGAGACTTTTCAAACGTACTCAGGCATCTGTAGAGGTGTATCAAATGCCATCACCGCTGCGTTTGTTGTGATATCAAAGTATTTAAATTCTTGCTTTTTTTAATTTTAATTGGGCGCACAGCTGAGCGTAGATTTTACTCAACATATGTTGGTGCGGTTTTGATGATTTATTTTGATTAAATTGCTCTTGCCATACACCATGGAAAGCATAAAGCGAGATGAAGTGATTAAAGTCGTCTATGAAAATTACGATTATGTTCAGTTTAGAACTCAGTACCGCTACAGTGTAAGTCATAAGTTAGATTATGTTTGTCGAAAGCTTTAAAAATGCGTAAAATAGAAGTTAATGACGAAAGATTTCTGGTAGGCTTTCATTAAAGCTTTTTAAAGCTCGATGATCTACTCATTAAGTTTATATTTCCTAAATAGTGATCCCGGTATAATCTCAGAAAGCAATAAATCTACTAACCATTTCATATATAAAATTAAAGCTTTTAAATATAGATCAAAGCTTTCAAGATCTTCTTACTAAACTGTTGTTGCGCTTTGGCAAATAAAATTTTCACTTCTTCGAGGGTCGAAAATTGTTGTTACGGTTTAATAATTCAAAATTCCATAAAAGCTTGCCGAAAGCTCATTGGAAAGCTTCATTCATTAAATCTTTTATTAACTGACAAAAGCTTTTTTTTTGTTTGTCTAACAAATAAAAACTCATTAAAGACTTAATGAAAGCTCCTTGAAAGATTTCATTAAAGCTTTTCTTAGTTGGCAAACGATTATTCTTAATTAATTAGGAGACTTATACGTTAGTTTAATACTGGCTTATACTAACGTATATAATTTATACAATGCAGTCCAAAGCTTATTAGCTATAAGAAAGGCAAAGCTTTTATTTTTAGCGTCCATTTTCTCCAAAATCATATACTAATTATTATTACTACGTCCACAGTTAGAAAAACATCATATTTAATTCGAAAATTTATACCTTTACTGAACCCAAGTCAAATAGTTTCAATGCGATTAAGCTTTGTCTTCCAATCTACTAACAATAATAAATAATGTATGAAAAAGAGAAAATATCAAGTATTAAAGCTTGAGTGAACACAAATTGATTCTGAAATTTTAAAAATTAAATTTTATTCCAAAAGCTTTGATTTGAACAAAGCTCAAAGCTTCGATTTGTACGAAAAGTTGGTACTAAATTATGAAAGATGAGAAGTGGGATACATTTCCAAAGTCAATCAAAAATATACTTATTCTTCAAAATGTATCAATTCTTCAATAGAAATCATAGTTTTTTATATTATCTGTATGATCAATATTACAAATCACACCCTAAATGTAGGCAACGAAAAAATAATAAGTAAATACTGCACATTAATAGGCGCTATGTGGTATAAGCTCATCCAAGGCATACACAATTTCCACTTCCTAGGAAATTATCAAGTTTATTGAATTTTTTAAAGGAAAAATTATTACAAAGTTGCCACATATTTTAATTTTTGCTTGCAATTTAGCTACCTTACAACAAATATAGGATAATACTTATTAACTCATACTCATACCCATAAATATTCCAAAAAGTAGGTAGCTAGTTGAAAGGAACACTCAATTTAATATGCTAATTATTCTGCCATAAATAACTAATTTTACAGTTAATATTCGGTATATGTGCCACAACTGCAACTAATTGCACTACACCCTCTTTAAACACGTTTCGGTAGAGTTTAATGGATTTCACAGCATGGAAAGCAAGAGAGAGAGAGAGAGAGAGAGAGAGAGAGAGAGAGAGAGAGAGAGAGATAGAGAAATAGAGAGGAAATTAATATTGCATGAATTTGCCAGAATATGCAAATTTTCCAATTGCAAAAACACAAACGTTGGAAATAACCGCGTAGATATTTAATAAAAATTTCCCATACACAGATAAATAATTTTGAGCCGAGAAAGAGGAGGAGTATTTTCAAACTGGAGAGGTACCTTAACTACAACTGTTCTTGATTGTTTATGCTCAAGTGGAAAACATCATTCTACACACATACCTACTGCCTTGATTTCCCTTTACAGCCGCTCGCTGTAGGTTTTCACGCTTCCCACGTTTGTTGCAAGCGCACTTCCTTACTATCGCTCCTTTTCCTTCGCTCCTCACTCTTATTCACTCCCTCTCTCTTCTTCCAGAAATCACATGTTTTTCCAAACTATTAACTCAGTTACCTGCTTGTCTCATTTGACTGTTATTGCCCTTTTATTGATGCGCTTGTCAATGCCTCGTCTATTTCGTGTGCAGCAACAGCCACTCGCTCGCTGTCGAAAGCGCATGTTTCCTTTTGTTGACATCACGTGTCGCAAATTTATTGGGTCACTAAATATTTTCCTCGTGTCATAAATAACTGGCCGCAAGAGCATCGCGTTTCAATAGCACAGCATAGCATGGCATACCGTGGCATAGCATCACTATTGCTATTGTTGCACTGAGATTTTACGAATTTAGGTGTCCAGTTACTCTTTCGCTGCCACCGCTTTGCCAATTGTTTTGCTTTCCATTATAACTATTTATTGTAATTATCCATAGTGTAATGTACGTGAGAATTTGAATTTTCACATTCACTTCGATTTTTTCATTTTGTTGGGAGATTTTTTGCTTTGTTAATAAGATTTATGATTATTCAATTTGGGCACTTTAAGATTTCTGTATAAAAAATAAGCTTATGCTGAAGATTTAGTCCAAGTATATATGTTTTATTTTATATCTTGAGCTCTCTTTAAGCCCAAACAAACTTCATTTATATATCCTTAAAATTCTTATATTCATTTATTTATAGAATATAGATAATACGTAAAAGCTTACGAAAGCTCTTTTCTATAATAAATGATTTCATAAATTCAGCATGAGTGAGCTCAAATATGAGTCTTGTCCCTCGAACATGAATGCATCACTATTGCTATTGTTGCACTGAGATTTTACGAATTTAGGTGTCCAGTTACTCTTTCGCTGCCACCGCTTTGCCAATTGTTTTGCTTTCCATTATATTTATTTATTGTAATTATCCATAGTGTAATGTACGTGAGAATTTGAATTTTCACATTCACTTCGATTTTTTCATTTTGTTGGGAGATTTTTTGCTTTGTTAATAAGATTTATGATTATTCAATTTGGGCACTTTAAGATTTCTGTATAAAAAATAAGCTTATGCTGAAGATTTAGTCCAAGTATATATGTTTTATTTTATATCTTGAGCTCTCTTTAAGCCCAAACAAACTTCATTTATATATCCTTAAAATTCTTATATTCATTTATTTATAGAATATAGATAATACGTAAAAGCTTACGAAAGCTCTTTTCTATAATAAATGATTTCATAAATTCAGCATGAGTGAGCTCAAATATGAGTCTTGTCCCTCGAACATGAAATTAATTAATAACAGTGAATTCTTTGTTAAGACATGTATCAGTTTTTGGACCAACCGTTAGAAAATTATTTTATGCCTTAAAGCTTTATAGTTCAATGGTTTCTGACAACAGAGGAAAGCTCTTTCATTTAAAAGATATCTAAAAATCAGCTGAGAATTCTAGGTTAATATAAATTGACTAATATAAATATAGTGCTAGCTTGAAAAAGTTTACCTAAAGCTTTAAGCTCACTTTAAAAAGTAAATTGAATTTATTTCGATATGGCATACCAAGGATGATAAGTTTTATAAATCGACTCTCAGGAGGTTGTGGTTTGGATAAAATGTGAAAGCTTACCAAAAGCTTTTAAAAAGGTCAAAGAGTGATTTTATACCTTTCTTTTGTGCTTTGCTTTATGAAAAGATTTCATTATTTTTACATTTTTTTCTAGTAAGGGTTCAATAATAGAATTCGCATTCGCACTAAGGGATCCAATAAGGATGGTTCCGATATTTCTCCATTAAAAGTGTATTAATGTGAAAACTAGTGTTACTAAAAACGATTTCTGTTGAAATTATTTAATTTCTCTGCAATTTACTCATATGACGTGATATTAATAAGATTCATATTATATTGTATTGCAAAAATTTGTATGATCAATAATTTTTACTTACCTCATTAATTTTCTTCATTTTTATTTTTGTAAATTTTTGTGATTTTTTTTAACATTTTTTTTTAACAAACACAATTAAACTCCTCTATGTCATTTTTCATTTGTTGAATATTCAATAAGCTCATACCAATGCACACGTTCTGTTATATACAATGGCACATACAAATATCTTGTCTTAGATAATTATATTTAAGGTAAAAGTCACGTTTGCCCATTTCACATTTACTCGAATAACGTCAGCACTGATTACGACAGCAAATCGCTTTTGTTACAATTATTTTTTCTTTTTTGTATACCAGAGCACATTTTTATGCAAAAATTTTTGTCTCGTTAAAAAATAGTTTACGTATGAATATGATGAAGTAGGGTGAGGAGGTAAAACTGAAGAAATTAAAGTGACCAAAAATTATAACAAAAATTTTTTCAAAAGGTTAAAAATTCAAAAATTTTTTTAGAGTGAATAATGATTTTTTAATCATGAAAACTATGGAGAAAAAATTTACATTCTTAATTTTACTTTCAAATTAATTTAGAGTATTAAATAATTTTTTTTTATTTAAAAAATTTAATTTTTATAAAACATATTATTTTTTTAAATTTTAAGTATTGATTATTGAAATTAATGCAGATGACACATTATTTTTTATTATATTATTTTTTATTTTGTTTTATTTTATTTTATTTTACTTTATTTTATTTTATTTTATTTTATTTTATTTTATTTTATTTTATTTTATTTTATTTTATTTTATTTTATTTTATTTTATTTTATTTTATTTATTTTGAATTCCTTAACTTAAGTGATTATAAATTTGGCCTTTAAGCTCTCAAGCCAAAAATTAGAAAATTTCAAATTAAAATTTCTGCCATCAAAATGAGCTGGGTTTGAGCGAAATTTTAGTACCGTAACGAAGCATAAACAATTGAAGTTGCTACAATTTGCGTTTCGTGCACTTTTCCAGCCAATTTACATTTCCTGCTTAATTGGACTTTTCCCTTACACAATCGGTGTCCACCAAGAGCGCCAAAGAAACAACAAAAGCAACAAAGTATACTTTTTACATAAAAAAAAGTTGTAAAAAAAATTATATGAAAAATAGTTTATATGAAAAAGTCTATCAAACACTAAGTAATCTTCATAGTACTTTCTATTAGAAACCGCTGGCGCATCTTCAACTTCGCTCACTTTTGATTTTGGCCAATTTTTATGAGCAGCTTTTCAACGATTTTATTGGCTTTTCATTTGCCCTTTAGATTTGGCCAGCAAATGGTCAGTGGGTGAGTGGAATGAGGGGTGATCTTAGCAGCAGCCCCAGCGCCAGCGCTAGTCAACCATGAACTCCGACTACAATACAATACGCTTTGGCTATTTCATTTTGTCCAACAACAACAACAGCCGATGCGCTATGATTGCCATGACCGTGCCACATAACGAATTGCAACGTGCCACACAACCAGCGCGCTGCACAATGCTCAGCTCATCACAGTTCGAGTTGACTTTTGTCTAAATATCGGTGTTTTTCCTCTACACAACTTGAACGTCATTAAAATGACGCGCCAAACGTGCTGCGGATGACACGCTGTGCGGCGCGGCATAATCACCTAAAAACGTGCACACACACAAACAAAAAACAATGTATGTTGTTGTAGGTTTGTGTGTTTTAGTTAGTTTATACCTTCGCGCTACAAAGCAGCAGGCTGTGAAATATGAAATGTTCGCGCTGCATGCAACAGCGCAGCAACAACAACAAATTCATTCGAAAAAAAACAGCAACAACAACAAAAATATTGGAATTTTATTTTCATACTCGTATTTATTTACTGTTATTGGTTGTTTGTTGTTGCTTTTGTTTTTTGTCTGTTGTTGCTGTTCCACTATGATATAGTGCCACATAAAAGGGAAATTGTTCGCATTGTCGCTTAAAGTGCCAGCGCGCAGGCGATCTTCACTCCCGCTGTCTACTATATTGTTGTTGTTGTTGCCGACTCACTCACTTTCATAGGTTGGGAATTTTTTCGCTCGTCTTTTTTTTCGATCGATTCTTTTCTGTTGCTGCAGCGCCCCCACTTGACGTTTGTGATTGTTGTTGGCAAAATTGCAATCGAATTGGTGTTTTGTTGTTGTTGTGCTGTTTTTGTGCTTTGTTTTAGCATTTTTATTGACTCTTTTGTTTTGCATTGTTGTTATTGTTGTTGTATATTTCATTTATTGGCGCTTCGCATATTCAATTTCATTATCAATGACTTTCACGTTTTTTGCCAACCAGCTTCTTGCTGTCAATTTGTTATTGTTGTATTTGTTATTATTGCATTTTTTTATTGTACATTTGTTTCCAGTTTTTTTGTTGTGAATTTGTCTCTTTTTGTGTATTCAAAAAAATACTTTATTGAGCTATTAACACGACAAAAAGTGAGAGTATCATCTTTGACATTGACTGCGCCGCGTCTGCCGTTGCCGCTGCACCGCTGTGCGCTGTCACAATTTATTGCCAATAAAATATAAATATTACTTATTAAAGTCCACTAAAGTAAATTGTATGTCGCGAATCGTGTTTCAATTTCATTGCGACAAAAAAAAAAAACTTTTGATATAAGATATGGTTACTTATGGCTCGTGTAAATACAAAAATAGATGCTTGTGCTACTTAAGTTGCATGTTGTGATTTGGATTACACTTATATATGTATATATAGGTATGATGGGATTCGAATAAAAAATAATTTTATAAGAAAACTTGACTCTCTCTGTTCGAATTTATGTGTTGTTTTCTGAAATTTTCTGAAAACTGTCCAGAAATGACATTTTGATTTTTTTACATTATTAGTAAAAACTCTATTTCTAGATTATTGGTATCATCAAAAATCAAAAAGGATGTTTTTTGAGGAGAAAAAGGACCTACGAGTTATCTCGTAGTTGGCAGTCAACGTGTTAAATAGTTTTAGCTACTGAACTTAACCGAATTGGAGAACCCATTGGTCCCCGATAAGTGATGCTTTTATCAAAAAAGAAGATGAGTCTAGTTTTTACTCTCCTCAATTGCTCAAAATTTCTTGTAAAATAGAAAGATATCACAAAACTGCTGGATTAGGCTTAGCTATGTAGATTTCTAATCAATTGTCTATACCTTCGGAGAGTAATTTGTTTTGATGAAGCAATGAAGCAAAACTCCTATAAATGCCTTTATAAAGTTCATCAATCATCGCAGACTTCTTGGCATAGATCATAGACTTGTCGTAGGTCCACAGAATATAGTCTAACGGCCTCAAATCGCACGACCGAGACGGCCATTTAACTAGGCCATTTCGTGAGATAGCACGTTCACCAAACTTGGTTTTTCAATAAATCGATTGTGACATACGCTGTGTGGCTTGTGGCGCCGTTCTGTTGGAACAACATATTGCCTAACTTCATATCATCCAATTCCGGTTAATAATATGGGGTTATCATTGAACGATAGCGATTCCCATTCACAGTAACGTGCCAGTCTTGATCATCACGAAAGAAGTACGGCTAAATGACGCCGCCGGCCCATAAAACAAACACACCAAACCGTAATTTTTTCAGAATGCAATGGTGACTCATGGAGTACGTGTGGATTACTGCCTTACCAATAACTCATATTTTGTTTATTGACTAAGACATGAGCCTCATCGGAGGATGGAGTCATATGTAGAAGTTCACGTAAGTGAGGAAAGTTTCTGACTGCCATTCACTTGGGAGTGGCCAGGAACGATTCGTTGCATGTGGCTCAAGCAGCTCACGACTTCCGGTCTCAGGCCAAGTATCCTCTGAGTAGCCATCAGACATCCGTTTGGAGGCGAGCTAAAGTGAGAAGGCGAATCTCGCTTATGCGGTTGTGCGTAGGATTTGTGACCCACCACATAAACCAACCAATCCAAGAAATGTGATGAACGGAAGGTGGGTACTTGTGACATCTACTACAGCGGCCATATAAAGGAGCGCAAATTCGGTGTGGGATTCGTGGTGGGAGAGAGACTCCGTCGTAGAGTCCTGGCATTCACTCTGGTGGATGAACTTCTAGCCACAATCCGCATCAATGCGAGATTCTTCAACATATCGCTGATTTGCGCCCACGCCCCGACGGACGAGAAGGATGAAGTGATCAAAGATACGTTCTATGAGCGCTATGGAACATACCTATAAGCGCTGCCCCCGCCACGATGTCAAAATCGTGCTTGGTGATGAAGCCATTCAGCCAGAAATGAGCCTAATCGCTAGGACGGAGCGCTCTTAAAGTTGTGGCCACTGCCTCCGAATTTCGGTAGTAAATTTTAATATTTTCGACTCGTTGTTGGATAGTATATTTTTCCATGATTAAATTGCCAACCTTACTGAAGAGAAATGTCAAAAGAGCGGGAAAAAATCATATCATTCAAGTAAGGAAACAAAGGCCTTCGGTATCGAATCCTACTTGACGTCTTAAGATGTTGTTGAAATGTTGTTAAGAATTATTTTAGAGTTTTAGGAAAGTTTTGTACCGAATATTGATTTCTATAATTTCCTCACCAACGTCCCGTTGAAGCTATATTGGATTGATATCGTAAATAAGCTAAGTTTTGCTAAGAAATCCGAGTGCTTATGAATGCAAAAGAATTGGCTATCCGAATCTTTGTACTATATATATATGTACATTCTGAACTCTTTGCGTAACTGTTGAATTCATACTGCTGCTTCCACTACTGTGATGGGTATGTTTGATCTTACATATAATGATATTGATCTTCACATAAAATCTACTTAACTGATAAAAAATATTTAATTCTATATATTTTCTTTAAATTCGATTTTGTTTGGTAAAATAAAAAATATAAATTATATATTTTTTTATTTTATTATTATTATTATACAGAACTAATATCATTATTTTCTCTTCTTCTTTGCAGGTAAGCGATCATTGGTATATATGGAAGGTCGACTGCTTAAATTTATTGATTGAAAATATTCTGAAAGAATGAGGTAATTCATAAAAGTTGTGATAATTTCCTCTTAAAAATATTTTCGTTGGTCTTATAGCGACATTCTTGAAATCGATCCCAAAAATTAGAGCGAAATCTTTATACATGATCTCAAATTGGTGCCCCAGGGTCTCCCTTCTCTTTTAAATTTCAGTTTATAAGACTTTTATAAGACTTATTATTATCTTCAATTATCTATTTTAAAAAAGAGTTCTGTATAAACAGTTTGGTTAAGTGAGTGACTATCGTCTATATTGTAAGATATCAGAGACTGAACTGGACTCTCTATAGAGTATTAAAGAGAAATCAGTTAATAACACAGCCACACAAAAAAAGATTAGTTCTGACCTAGAGATCTCAAAATGCGTATCTTATGTTTTTGGGGTCGTTAAATCCGAATCCGGTTCATTTAACCCTATCAGATCAGGCTTTTGATTTATACCCAGAAAAAAATATAACAGACACAGTATTTTAAAATTCATCGGATTCACTTGAAAATCGCCACTCGGGGATTTTCGGGGTCATAGAGTACGAATCCGTTGTCTGTTTTTCAAAATTCAAAATGGTGGATCCAATATGGCGGAAGTTTTTTTTTTTTTTGAAAGTTCATCGGAATCGCTTGAAACTGTTTTTGATGTTTTCTTTGAAAGTCAATTCTTTCTTATGAATTAACTATACAGAAAAGTTGCTGAAGCGCCTATAAAACCCCAGGTAATCGAACCTAACCTCAAAAAAAAATTTGTTTTTATAATAATGATCAGAAGTGTGGCTAAACTTCCTAGGTAAACTGTTCTACACCTGCTTTTAGCATACACTTAAAATACCTTCATCGTCTGTCTCAAAATGCCACCATCAATCCTCTTTAATTGCCACTCCAGCAACAAAAAAATATGCAACTCACGTGCTGCATGAAAAGTGACCTACAAAATGATTTTAATTAATTTCCCAAGAAGATGGAACGCATTTTGAAGTGAGTGAAAAGTTATTAAAAGAAACGTATTTAATTGAAAAATTACAACAACAAAAACGAAAATAAAAGTGCAACGCAACTGTAAGACTGAGGCTGAGAATTTTTGTATCACAACAAAAGCAACAATGCACAAAAATTAAACCAAAATTCACTTGCGCCTATCAACAGTGGGGCCTTTGTAGTAAAAGTGCATAAATTTATTGCTTTCATTAAATTTTTGTAATTTTTGTTTTTGCTGTAAGCCCTTTTACTACCTTTCAACGCACGCTCTGCACTTGCAGCACTTTCAATGCGTTGTAATTTATTCTCGTAAATTCTGGCTATTATTAGTGTTCTTCAATGGTGAGTTTGTTATTGTTGTTATTGCCATAAAAAGAGTTGCTCATAATTTATGACGCATGCGTGCTGATATTGTTGCATGGCTGGCGACTGCTGGTGACTGGTGCAACAATCAGGCCACTGCCGCTACACGCGGTCCACCGCCAAGCTTTTGGTGTCAGCGCAAGCGCAGTTAACCCCTTTTAGAACGACAATGGTGTGTGTAATCAATGTAATCATTATTATGCTTGACAACGGCACTGTCAAAACTGTTAATCATAATATTCGGCAATTTTCTGAGGACTTCGGTTTTTTGGTGATTTTTTTGTAATTTTTTTGGATTTTCGTTTTTTTTTTGTTATGGTGTTATTTGCCTTTAAACAAAAATTTAATGCGATTTTTTGCACCCATTTCAGGTGGAGAAAAGTGTAGGGAGAAATAAAAAAAAAATAAAAAATATATAAAAAAAATTAAAAAAAAAATATAAAAAAAAATTTTAAACAAAAATTATAAAAAAATATAAAAAGTAAAAGTTGAGAAATTTATGAGCATAAAGTAAAGTGAAAAGCTTCCACAAGGTTTCCAGTGTGTGTGTTTCTTCAACGACCGTCAGTCCAGCTCTGCAACACGCTACATGCTTTATAGCTTCATTTGAGCCGGCCGGCTGGTTGGCTGTACTGCTTAGTCGATACAGAGCCAAAAATCGAAAATCGAAAGAAAATGAAATGAAAGCAATTTATCAAAGCATAAAAAGGCGATAAAAAGGTTGTTTTGTTGAAGAAGAGAGACAACAAAATAAAAAATTAAAAAAAAAATATATAAAAAAATAAACTCTCAAAAAAATAACAAAAAATTTCCAAAAAAATACAAGCGATGCACACAATGAGAATCAACACTCTTGCAACATGTTACGGAAGAAGCTTGCATTGCTTGCGCGCTCGTAAAAAAAATGCGTTCGTAAGTCATACTGCCGGCTCGAAATGAGGTCAAAGTAAAAGCCAAGGCAAGTCCAGGCGAAGCAGAAGCTTACAACAAAAATAATGAAGAACAACAACAACAATGCAAAGAAGTTTGTTATTCTTCACTTTTTTTTTTTTATTTTTGCTTGCTTGCGGCTTACAACATGCGCGCGTTGACAGCTAAACGCTCCAGCTTCAAATGCAACGCTCAACTGTAGGCCTGTCTTCGGCCGCTAGTGCAACTTTGCGGGCTTGGCTTTTCGGCCTTTTGTTTATGTTTTTACTTTTAGGAATTTCTTCTTCTGTTTCTTTTCTTTCACTGTTTGCCGGCGAGTGCGAGTAAGCATAGAATCGCTGCTGACCGCTCGTGTGGCCCAAACGACCTTAACGGTACTTGTATTCAAATTCTGTTTTGCTTTCTAGCTTATATTTCATGCTCTTCCACAGACTTTTTATTCTCTTTTTTCACAATTCTTACGTTTTTTTTGCTGTAATTTGATCGCTTATAAGCAAATATTTAATTCATGCACTCTAACCGCTGCTGGCAACATAGTTGCATATGCCACACACAAGCACTGCTTTATAAAATAAAAAATAAATAAAATATTTGCTTGAAATTTATGCTAAAATATGTGCATATATACTAGCTCAGATATAATATAAGCTTGTGTGTGCATACATACACCCTCAACAGCGGCGCAAGTTTGTGTCTTAAGTCTTTTGTTGCTGCCTGCTAACGGCAATTTGGCAGTTTATAATTTTATTGATAACAATTACTTATCGCAACGCGTTTGCTAGCGCACCCACTCCAAACGGCAGTGCTTGTTTTATAAAAAAAATATAAAGAGTTGTATAAAAGCAGCAAGTTTGTCGCTTAAGTCTTTAGTTTGTGCTTGGTTTGTGGTGTTTTGTATTGTTATAGGGAAAAATGCTAATTTTCATTTCGCTTGAAATTTTGTTATCTTTGATTTCAGCAGCATTCTTTCGACTTTTCGCCATTTAGTGTTAGATTTATAGGAGTTTGTGTCTTAAGTCTTTTGTTAATTGAGGAATTCGTAAATTTTTGTGTTAACGGAAGTTAATTAATAAAGTAATATTTACGAAAATCTTTCAAAAGAAAGCTTTAATTGCTGCACAGCAGTTGCTTAATTGCATTAATTAATTTAAAATAAAATTTCGAGAAAATTCGAAATTCTCTAAATTCAGCTTGGTCAACGCCTTTTATACAAATTGCCATAATATAGTCAATTTAACTTAATTTAACCAACATATTTATAAACTTTCAATTATAAAAAGCTAATAAATTCTAATATCTAAAACTTGAAATTTGAAATTAATTTCTTCTCTTTCACGAAATTGGTATGAAAATGAAAAAATTTGAATGAAATGAAATTTTCACATAAAACTGATACTGAAGCTATGTGAATTAAAATGATAGCAAACGAGCTGAGAGAATCTACTACAATAAATAAAATACATATAATGAAAAAAATTAGGAAATTTATTTTTTAATTGATTTTTTTATTCTATGAAATTACAAGGAATTTTTAAAATTAAAAAAACAAGTTTGATCTCCTGAAAAATTATTTTTGTTTTGAGCTTAAAATTTTTTCCAACCAAAAGATTTTTTATATATATTTTTTTTTAATTTTTTTAATTATAACTTTTTTTCATAAATAATTTTTTATAGATTTTTCATACATATTTTTTTTATTTAAAAAGTTTATATTTTTATGTTTCTTCAAAATAGTAAAAAAAAATATCAAATAACAATGTTTATTTTTTTCATAATTTCTATTTGATTTTTTAGTTATAATTTTTTTTTATAAATATCTTTTATATATTTTTCACAAATATTTTTTTTTTATTTTAAAAATTTATTTTTTCATTATTCTTCAAAATAGCAAAAAAAAATAAAATAACAAATATTTAATGGTCTTAATATTACATTTTTTTTTAACTTTTTCCATTATTTTTTTAATAAATAATTTTTAATTTTTTTTCATAAATAATTTTTTTTAATATTGCCCAAAAAATTATTAAAATTATTTTTATATTCTTATTTTTTTATTTTTTTATTTTTATTCAATTTAATTGTTTTCCCCTTGCGCTCTGTTCTTACCCACATGAAACACATCTCCGCTCGTGCTTTACTTTCTTGCCGCGCATTTGCGTACATTTGCATTTAACCTGCTTTCACTTGCATGTCATGACTTGCGAAATGTCCAACCAATACAGCATGCCAACTTGCAATTTTTTTGACCAAAATGCAGCAAGCAACTGTCCAACAGTACTACATGCAACTGCAATGCAATGCTGTGCCGTTGCATGTTGCAACTGTCGCGGCACCAAAGCATTTTTCAAGATTTTTCGCCATTTTTTTGCTACTTTTTTACTGAGTTCTATCGCCTTTTCGTGCTTCCTGCAATTTCTCAACGCTGACATTTCAGTTGTGTGGCACAGTCTGGCTGACTATGTGCCTGCACCAGTTCAAACAGCAAAACGAAATATTTGTTGTCAACAACAGCGCGCATATGGCAAATTATTCAACGGTTGTGTGTGTGTATTTGTGTGGGTGGCATATGGCTTAATCTTGAATTTGGGCATTCTAAAATTCCTGCAGCCGTAAGCTAAATGCTGCACAGCAGTTGCGGTGGCAAATACTTTTTATAATTTTTTTTTTGTATTTTTTTCTAATATTTATCCAACTACTTGCCACAAAAATATGTGCTGCCATAAAATTGAATTTTTTCCAACATTTTGCCAGCAACTTGCCACACTTACTACCGATGTGGCTTACGGCAGGCGCTTGTTCCGCTTCACCTTGGCTATGCGGGTGGTTGCACATATCAAATTTCACCTTCACTGTGGCAGTCTCGGCTTCTGGCGTGTTCTTTTGCTGTTCGCTTTGCTTGTCATCTGGTCTCTCTTGGCAATTTTGTTCATTTTTTTACAATTGTATGTATTTGTTGGTGTGTTTAATATGTGGCAGCGTGCGACTGGTGGCAAGTTGGCTTAAATTTTAGGTGCTACTAGTCCATATATACACATATACAAACATTTTTTGCTTAGATTTTGGGAAAAAAAAACTTTCAAAAAGCTCAAATTTCAAAACATTTTTTAGAACAGCTGTTCTTTTCTAAGCGATTTCTGGTATAGAAAATTTATTTTGTTACGGTTCGGCAACATAGTTTTTCATAAACTTTTTTTAAACTAATTTTTTATTACAAACAGCCTTTGAATATGGCTTCGTTAACCTGCTGTTACCAATTTTGTTAAATACTAGGGTTGTCATCGGATGTATTGAGATAAAAATTTGTACTAAAATTTAGCAAACAAAATATTTGTTGAAATTATATTATATTACTATAATATATTGCAAGCAAATACAATAAAATTTAATAGGGTTGCCACCAAACATATTTTTTTATTATCATAAAATAAAATTTTTATTGTTCTACTAGTGATGCAAATTCAAATTAGCTACATATTATTATTTTATATATTTTTAGTAATAGGGTTGCCATTCAAATATTCTATTTTATTTCGAATTTTAAAATTTTAAATACCGGTTTGACATATGCGTATAGGGTTGCCATGTGGTAAATTTCAAAAACAAAATTTCTAATAGGGTTGCCATTGTACGTATTTAAAAAAAAATTCTTCCAAATTAAACATAGTACATTATGACTTAATAAAAAATATAAACTAATATAAAATATTAATAATTATGTTTTTCAATAAAAAAATTATTATAAAATATTTCATTATAATAAGGTTGCCATATAACTTTTATTGGTAAATAAAAACCGTAAATTTTGTAGTTTCAGTAATGCTAAGAAAAACATAATCTACTAATATTATAATATTCATATTTCAAACCATTTGCTAATAGGGTTGCCATTGTATATATTAAAAAAATGGCTTCCAATTTAACATCATAATTTATTTTATCTATTATAATATTTTATGACATTTGAAAAGCAAATATAAAATATTAATAATTATGTTTAAAAAAATAGATTTTGTAAATTATTTTATTTTAATAGGGTTGCCATATAGCTTTTTTGTGAAAAACTAGTATATACATTCCTTTTAATATTTTTGCATACAGTTTATTCAGTGAAAAGCATAATTCTAAACTGAGATAAACAGTTATAAAAAAATCAATAGAATTGCCATATAATTAGATATTAAATGTTTTATGAATAAAATTAAATTTTTATATTTTTTTTTAATTATTTTTATTTTTTTAATTATTCTATGAGAATCCTCTAGAATTGGTAGCCAACAACAGTATAATATTTTCTTTTCTTATATTAAATGGCCACAAAAATCTGCTATGAAAATAGATAGCCATACTGCCATCTAAAATTTATCACTGAATTTACATATAATATACACACCAACTGCATCCTCAAATTGCCTGCCAATAACTAATATAATAAAATATAATACTGAGACTACTGTAACTGTCAAGCTACAACAGCAACGCTAAACTTGTACCGCTATAATGCCAATTGTCATTGTCAACTGTCAAAGTCGTCATTTCATGACAGTTAAAATAAAAAATCCATAGCATGCAAGGCAATAAAAACAAGATAACTGTAAAATAATAACAATAACACCCACGTTGTTGACCGTTTTTGTGCGCCAGAGTATTTTTACTACAACTTTTTACCACCACAAAGAAGCAACTCACATAAAAATTTGCATAAAATGCAAAAAATGACACTTAACATACGCGCATACAAATGTTTTTTTCATCTTTTTTTTTCAAAATAAAAAGCCTCTTGTAGTAACAGCATAAATGCTGTTGTGTAAAATATTGTAAAGTCAATACATGCAGTTTCCTTTGTTATTGTTGTTGCTGTCTGGCAACAATAACGGTCATCGATCATGTTTTTGCTGCTTGAAAATAAAAGTAACTGCCATTTAATATGTTTTTTCGAAGAGTTTTGATGGTTTTTAGGGTTGGTTGGTGTTTTATATGAAGGCAGTTGAAGACAATTTGTTTGGTGTTGTTGTTATAGCTATTTATTTCAAGTATAGTAAGGATAGTATGTGGGTTATTTATGTAAGCTCGAAGCATAAATTGTTTTTTTTTTTTAATATATTTTCATACGTATTTTTTTGACTTCAACATAAGAAAAAAGAGGATCAATAAGTGAGGAAGAAGGATCGAAAATATCTGAAACATGAATTCTAGAAGCAACCCTAGATTTATTAATGAAGCTCATTGATTAAATTTAAATCTAGCGATTGGATCTTTGAGAGATATGTATATAAGTCTGCGATACCTTGAGATCTCATTGGCCTGAGAGGAACTATTTCTGGTACAATATAAGAAAAATGTCTTAATATTTTGCTTTAAATTTATGATCCATAGACTTACCTTGCAAATAAATTCAAAAACATGTCCTCGCATATATTTTATACCAATTCATTTTACAACCAAATAATAGAGTTTTTTACGCATTTCGAATATACTTAATGCTCTTTATTCAAAAACAAAAGAACATAATATTTAAATCCATTTGAGAATTCTTTTGTTCAGTAAAGCATCCAAATCCTTGAAATACACTTGTTGGCACTCACATAGTAGCTATTTTCTAGCAATAAAAAGAAGAATATCAATGAAATACAAAAAATATTGACGAAGTGGTCTAGAAGAGCTGAGAATTGTATATAATAAAAAGAAAGAAATAAAAAATTAAAAATATATTGAAATCCAAGTAAGCCTCCAACAATCACAGGACACAGCAAAAAACTCCTGAAAAAAACGGTTAGGCACCCAACTGCATTTGCTTCGCTAAAATCACATTGTGACGCTCTCACACGCTTGAGGGCTTGCCTTTCTATTTACCCATTTACTTTATTTCGTTTTTATGCATATTTAATATTCTTTTGATACGCTTTCCTTTGCTGCTACAATACAAAATAGCAACAATATTTATTTTGCATGTGAATGAGATTTTGAGTGCTGCTGCTCCTTGTGCCCATTTATTTGTAACCAACTAACCTTTCTCAAACAAATTCAACTCAAACATATATACATACATACATGAGTGTTTGCATGCATTTATGCATTTGATTTTCCATTGCATTTATTTATATTATATTGTCCGTGGCACAACGCCCTTAAGATATTGGCACTCGACTTTGCCACATATAAATGTGAATATTTTTTTTATTTTTATTTTTATTATTCTTTTTTCTGAGGCCTCAGTTCTGCTTTTTGTTAAATAGACTTTTTTCTAAAATTAATATTGTATTTCTATCTCTGTCTTAACACTATTTGAATAAGTTCACAGGTAACTACTGTAGGAGCTCTGTTTCTAGTGTATGTGACATTTATAGAAACTAACCTAACTTTTTATTAACATATTTGTTATAAGAAATATAGATGATGATTGGATGATTTCCAATTATAAAACAACATGAGCTTACAGATTGTCAATATCAACATAATCTGAAGCTTCTTTAACGTATTCACAGTGAAAATTAAAATAACTCTTCTTTGAGAACCTGGTCTGAAAATTAGGGTCCCACAGACGGTTTCTAAGCAAATAGCAGCCACTTAGTATGTTGATCTGACACTGAGCTTGTTGTTCTAAAACCACTGAAGAGCATTCAGATGACTTACAGCCCGTCAACGTCACTTTCTTTAAATCAAATCAATCAAAAAAGTACTCGGCTCGACTAGATCGTGATAAAATTGACATCTCTTCAGATACTTCTTACTAGACAAACTATTAAAGAATAGAATTAGTAGTAGAGTCAGTACTCGTAGTAGTAGTTAGTAGAGTCATATTTGAATCCCATCCCCTGACATCAGCAGAGATCTGAATTTTACTCGCGATCCAAAATGTTTAGCTGATCGGTACAGACTAAACGTCCCAGACATCTGCGACTACTAGATAGAATGATAGTGTAATATTGCTTAGGTCGGGAACGCACAGACTGGGACTATAATACCTCAGAGCGCGGACACGAGATTCCCAAGTGTCTCAACTCCCATATCCAAAGGTTCTCGAGCCGAAGTTTAAAACCAGTTGAAGCTTTAAGACTTCTTATACTTGTAAGTGACATAACATTCAGAAGAATTACAAAATTTGTTCGTCTGCCGGTATTAACAGAGAACACTACCTCGAGCTTACTTACACTTTTAGAGTGAAACCGGAGTATAAATCTTTATCAATTAATACGGGCTTTCACTATTAACAACACAGCCACACAAAAGCAATTTTGTTATGATCTGGGGATCTTACTATTTGCATTACATGTTTTTCAGGTCGCTGAATCCGAATCCAAGGCCCATTTAACCCCATCAGGTTTTTGAGATAACCCCTGAAAATCAATATAGCGGACAGCGATTATTAAAATTCATCGGATTCGTTTGGAAGTCGCTATCCAGGGGTTTTCGGGGTCGCTAAGTACGAATCCGGTGTCGGTTTTTCAAAATTCAAAATGGCGTATCCAATATGGTCGACGATTTTTTGAAAAATGCATCGGAATCGCTTGAATTTCGTATCTCGGGGTTTTCGGGGTCGCTAATGGACCCCTAGATCATAAGAATTTTTTTTGTGTGCCTATGTAATTCATATAAATCGGATAAGATAGTATCGTATTCTAAAACTAACTGCTTGTTTTCTCGGAAAATTGTTGTATGCTTTTCAAACAAGGATTTTATTTGGTAAAAGGCGACCTCGATTAGCTGCTTATAGATTATTAAAAAAAAAGCGTTGCCAGACTCTTTTTCTAATTTCTTAATCTCATGTTCTTCAAAATTTGGTTACAAGAGCTTTGAAAGTCCTGATCAATTAAGCTAAAAGGAATATTGTTGCATTAATTCTTCTTATCACAGCAACAGCAAAGCTTTAGACTCACTGAAACTTCATTTCCATCATAGAAAAGAGTGAAATTTAAGCCTACAATAAACAGTATTGAGCTACCGCTATGAACACCACTTACCACCAAGCCTACTCCTTTAACTGTTTATATCCTTAAAGTCATAAATAACACGAGTCATTATATATTGAAGAAATCTCAGTAAGCAAACGACTAAATTTCGACAGCGAAAAAGCAACAAATCAACGCCACTTCAAAGCTATTTTGCATAAACAAGCAGTTAAGTGAGTTAAACACAACAACAATGCTATACAGCATTTCAACAATTCACCAGAGACAATTCGTCTTGCCTTGCCTTGCCTTTGCCATATACTCTTATCCAGCACCACTGACCCATTTTGCTTTCATACGACAAGCACAAAGCAAAGAATCGCATATCACTAAATGGTTTTCCTTTCTGTCCATTATTTGACACATTTACAGCTACGTTTATGATGCATCACACAGCCAACGTGGCAATAAAAAATAAATAATAAAAGTAAAAAAATTGAAAACAAAAAAAATCTGAAAGATTTTACAACTTCTTTTCGCCATTCACCCAATTGATGTTGGCGCATGCGCAAATGTATTGTTCCTCCACTTCTTGTTATTGGGCAAGCAGTTGCTGTTGACCATTGTTAAAGTGAAATGTGGCTGAAATATATGGAGCAGTTAAGTATTTGGCAATGCGCGATATGTCAAAAATGCCCGTCCACTGTCCAGCGTTGTTGCAACGCACAACGTCGCCAAGTAGTAATGCCATGTGGCTGGCATGTTGTCCGTCCATGCGACAGTTCGTGCGCCTGTCGATTATGACCAAATTATAATGAGATAGCTGGAACGCCTGGATGGCGGTGCACGAAGCTGTCGGCCGCTATGCCTACATGTTGCACATACTCGTATACACCGAGTTTGCGCGTAAAGCAGGTCACTTTTTGTTGTTGTTGCGCGAAACATTTTTTTTCATTTATTTTTGGCGCTTGACAATAATTTTCAGTGCGGCTACTTGGTGCAGTAAGCCTTCCTTTTCGCCCTCGGCTGTGTTTTATGGGCGCGCATGCGCGCGCATTTGTCCCAATTTCGCTAATTTTATTTTTACATTATGTGTTTTTTCTTCCGCGAAATTTGCACTGCCACGAAATTGATATATTCTTTTATATATATATAAAGTGTGTTTATCATATTTTTGGCTTAATTTTACTTACTTTGTTGCCTGCACTTGTGTCTCGACACCGCCATATTATTAAGCTATTTTATTGGGTCACAAATGTGTTGATAGCCATGTTGCAGTGGCGGCTTGATAAATGCGCTTAAATTTATCGAAAAGCCTTGAAAAGCAGCGCACGTTGGACGGGAATGTGAGATAAAGTATAAACGTTTTGGACTATCAGTCAACGGTATTCCACGCTTGTTGGTACCAAAAAGATGAAAATAAATTTAAAAAAATATAAATAAAAATGTTTATAAACATTTGTTCTCCGCGCAACATGTTTCTCAACACAAAATGTTGCTAAATGTTTCAGTGCAACATGTTGCTGAAGTTATTCTGGCACACAGAAGCAAGGAACTTGTGCCCAGAAAGCTAAAAGCATTGGCTTTGATAATATAACCTCGGTAAATTAGACATTCTTGTAGGTTAGTCCAACTGCTTGATTAATAATCCGAGAACTATTCCTATTTGTTTGTGCGAGCTCCTTGAAAATTAAGCTTGAGTTAATTCTTCATTATACTTTACAGTAATACAATAATACAATAATACTTTTGATGCCATGAGAAACCTATAATTATTACAAGAACATGATCTAGGCATATCCACGAGTGATAGTTTCACTCTTCGTTCTTGAATTTCTAAAATTTAGCCTTTTTCTTATATGAATCTGACTTTTAAAGGAAGACTTATTACAAATCTTGCATGTAGAAGCCGCCTTAGAAGATACTATTTTGTTGACTTACAATCTCAAATTCTAGGTTAGGTTAGGTAAGGTTAACGGGTAGATCTCCTCAAATGCACATAATCACTGAGACAGATTCGACTGTACATTGTGACACCAGTAAAAACTCCTAACGGATCACTAACACCCTTATGCTACAATGAAGCGCTTAGACTCAATAATAAAGTTCTTATGTCGGCTAAAGTCGATTCCAGTCACTTCGCTAGGTTCACAGAAAATATGCCTACCGAGGTGCTTTAACCTAAGACTGGCGAATGCTAGACATTGAAGGAGAAAGTGCTTGGACGATTCCTCTTCGACTTCCTCGAAACAGCTTTGACATGATCCCTAGCCGCACCGCGTGTGTGCCTATTGGGCAATGATCAGTAAGCAGTCCAATGATCGCGAAGAGATGAGCCTTACTGAGCGACAGTAGCTACAAAGACCGTTTTCGATCCACAGTAGGCTAAAAGGACCTCGCTACTGCGCAGTTGCTGGTTGACAGTGTGTCCAGCGCTCTGGAGCAAGTGGACCACGAACTGCCCACATGTTTTCACTCCGGCGCCAATATTGCTAGGGTAAACTAGCAGTTTCCAACTATTCCGCGGGTATCCTCACAAGTCGGATTTACAAGTAGTAGTATCTCAACTTCTAACTTTTTTATGAAATTTTATGTTTTATTATCATTATATAGCATATTTTTAGGCGATCGATATTAGTATTTCGTTTGTTAAGCATCACTTGGCTGCACTTCTCAAACGATTAATTGAATTAACTAAATATTTTCTGCGGCATAAGAAATTTCTATTTTCATAAGTATAACTTTGGTATTCATTTGACTTCAAGCCTTGAAGACCCTTAAGATGGAGAACCACTATTTCTCTGGATAATTTCCTAACTTTTCTATTTTGGAAACAATATATTTATAATTCTCCTCAGGATATGTGGTTCATACGAATCCTCCCGGTTTCCCGGTTTCCCGGTTTCATATTTCTCCGACTCCACTCCATCACCTTCAGCTCAAACAAATCATACTCCACATTAAACTCACCACACCACAGCATAACCAGCGCTAACAACATCAAGCAACATGTTGCCGCAACATACTTCACTTACCACACACTGCTGCTCGACTTCAACACTATCCAACACACCTTGAGTGCTCACTCAATTCCTACTACCTTTCTCCAACATTGCGCTCACATCGATCACTCTCTACTTCTCTCTCACCTGCCGGTAAGCTTCAACTTCACTTTCGCTCAACAACATTCACTAATCAAACGAGATCACTTACTGATGCTCCGCTGCCTTTTCACAGGCGCACACTGCACATACATTTATGCTTGTATGTATGTATGCATTGCACCGCTTCCGCTTGCCTGCTTGTCTGCCGGTTCGACAGTGATCGAAGACGCCAACAGACAATGTTGCTTCGCTCGAGTTGCACGGTCTGGTCTATATGCATGCCGCAAATGCTTTACCGCCACCACCAAACACCACTGCGACGACTATCCGGCAAGTAACTCTATGCTGCCTGTGCCGTTGCTGCATCATTCCGTTGTTGCATTTCCACTTGGACACGTGTGGCATGCGGCATTTCACCGGCTGCTCGAGCTAAAAATAATTCCGTTTGCTTGCATTTGTACGTACATTGCACTTTCGGCGTGATAGCGGTGCGCAAAGTGAGTGACAGACTGGCTGACGGTTGACTCTGAAAATTTGAACGGTTGCATTTAAAATTAAAATTTGTGGCAAATGAACTTAAGTGTAATTTGAATGTTAGAATATTTTTCGGTGCTAAAATAAAGTTATGTGTTTGTAAATAAAGATTGTTCATTAAAAATTATATTTAATTAAACGCTTTTGCTTCATTTGTGTCTTTTGCAAACGAAGTTTAAAGTGGACTGATTAAAAATTACAGATCAAGTGAATTGATCGTTGAGGATCACAGTTGATCTTGAACTAAAGTTTGAGACTTTGTGCATAAATTGTGAATTTAATTTCGTCTCACTTGATTACTTACGAAGTAAATCAAAGACACTTGAAGTGCTTAAAAGTATAGACAATTCCAAATATTGTTGATCAGTGATCGTGCCAAAAGTTTTTTTACCAACAAATTGTGTCTGATTGATAACAGAAGTGCAGCAAAATGAGAGATCGTAAGTTTTTGACACAAGTTTAATTATTACTTTCATTATTTAATGATCTTTAATTTATATGATCACTGATCGCAGCAGTTAAAAATAGTAACTTCCGATAAATACATATAAAATATATATTGTTTTGTTTGTCTTAAAATATTTTGCTATCAAAGCTATCACAATCGAAAAAAACGATACATAAAGATAACATGATCGATTGAAGTACACTTTGGTATCTTACCCAATATTCAAAAATTTTATAACTTAAAATAATATTTTAGTGTTATACTTTTGTGACTGTATCCTAGAATTTTACGGTAATTTTAAACAGCAATCATCCGGATATCTTATTTATGACACTGATCCTTTAACTACTGTTCTATCAATGATCATCTACCAATCTAATTATATAATTGTGGGTCTCAAGAAAGAAATTTCGACAATAAACCCACAGCATATTTTCCCATAAACCAAAAATTCCACACTGGTGATCATCAAACGATCGTGTTTGCAATTCCTATTGTCTGCGCTCGCCAGGAATGCAGACAGTAAACAAATCCTATGGTAACAAGCAAATACCTTAGTGGCAAGCACAGTCTCTTCAACAAATCTTGGCTGATAACTACAAAGTACAAAAGTAAATATGGTACCAAGCAGCAAACAGTTAAATCGTGGCCTATCGATCAGTGATCGCTAAACAAACAGGACACTTTAATAAAGCGGGTTAAGGGTTTACCTATCCGATTTGAAAGTGATATGTTATAAGACCGAATGAATTGAAAGTGCTTAATTGTTTAAAGAGATTTGTTGGCTACAAGGCGATTAATATCTGTTAATGAGAAAAAATAATATATGAGACCCTCTTTATGAGCTCACTAATTAAATTAGTCTTGTATATTTGAAAATCAAGGAAGGCTCTAAAAGGTCAAGTTCAATAGGTGTTCAACAAATTTATTGAAAGCATGATCACGACTTGTGAGAAAGTTAGATACTAAAATGCTGCAAGAAGATTACTTCAATTTAGCTAATTATTTTAAGCATCGATCACCAAGAGCAGTGATATTAGGTGATCTACTTTTGTTTAAGTTGTTTTCTTTGTTTATAAAGTGATCTTGGCATGTGCCTTAATCATCTTTGTCTGATATTTATTAATTATTCTCTTAGTAATGTTTTTTAATATCCTCTCTAACCACATTATTGATCTACTCTACTGATATCTGAACCGATCTCTGAACTCTGTTAACATATTTTAGTCAGATAAATGGGAGGGAATTAATATTTGACCTGAAACACTTAATTGATACAAATTAAAGACTCTCGGTATACTTTACAGTGATATTAATGTCACGATCGCTAATTGTATGGTTTCTTGATCCCTTATATGATATTCCTGTTATAATTGTGTAATGGTGATCACTGATCTCTTACTCTTTAATGATCGTCATAATTTAATTAAAGATCTTCTGATATTTTTTTCAGATATAAAAGTAGGTCAAGAGATTACATACTACTAAGTGAGAAATATTTTACTATAGTTTTTAAATGAGTTATTTACAAGAAAGATTACTTGAGTACTGCTTAAGAGTGATCTTGTTCTCGCTATCATTGATAATATGATGTGATGTGATCTTCCTGTAATAATTGTGTATTTGATGATCACTGATCTCCTACTCTCGAGTACTGATCTTCCTTTATAATCGCAAGATATATTTTTCCAGCGTTTTTTATCTGATTTTATTAAGCATTTTCAAATATAACCACTCACCTTCACACACTAATAATCCTTCAGCAAACAATAACTAAGTGATAATGGCCATAAATGATCAGTGATCTTGTTGCACATCGAACAAGTGGTTCTTTAGTGTAAATTATTGTTTTAGTGTAAATTACCTACTTAGTAATATTGTTCTTAAGATACTAGTGATAATGTCTTTCAATTGAGTAAGGTGTATTAGTGAAGGATCAGTGATCGTGTTGAACTCACTTGCTTAATGTGCGTGTGGAAAAATAGTGCAAATAAACCCTTTGTTATTTTTGGAAAATCTTTCTTGAAGTTTGAACTCAAATTATGGCTATGGTTAAGTACTTTACGTAATATTTGCTTAAAGCGCAGACACACCAATATAAATTTACACGGCAAATACGAAGCACTTGAGGTAGTTTGAAGTAGTTATCGATGTGTGAAGCGGGCACAGGCAAATATTTATAGAGGTTAAGTAAACTAAGGTGTATAGATGTGGTAATTAAAAAGGGATTTTGGTTTGCTTACAGATTTTGGTATTTTTTTCGTGATTTTTTTTCCACTTTCTTGCTTTGAAGAAAGGCGATATTGTTGCAAACATGCTACTTTTGTTTTTGCTTTTTTGCCGCTATTTATGGCTTTGTTTTGATTTTTGGGTATTTCTGCTGTCTCTGACGCATGTCGCATGGAATTTTGGGATTATGCAACATTGGTTAACAACAAAGGAACGGCGGGCGTAAAGCAATTAAGTGCACAAATATCCACAAAATATTACTCAATGAGTTTCAAATGAGTGCCAAATGAGTTTAAAAAATAAAAAAACAACAACAAAAATTTCAAAGGGAGGAAATAAAGGAATTTGCTTTTGTATGCCCTTTCTTATAGCAAATTAGTGGAAAAAAGTGCGAAAACAATTGTTGAGTGGCACTTGAAAGTGCTACTTTCAACAGATCACAAAAGCAAAGCAACAACCAATGAGTGGCGATTATGAAAATCAGAGAATACAAGCAGACATACCTACATACCCATAATAAAGCAATTAAAATGTCATTGCACAAAGCGTAAACCTACAAGGCACAACACAATAACAACAAAAGAAAAGAGTCGTCAACAAAAAAACAAAAAAAAGAAACGACGAAGAAAAAAGAAATTGGAAAAAAATTAAAGAAAAAAGTCGAAGAAAAAAAGCAAGAAAAACCGCCAAACACTTAACAAAGCCAAGGTGACCAGACTATGACCGACCGTCAGGTAATTTAAAGGCGAGCAACTGTCTAAGCGGCCAAGCAAAGCAGGCATGCCGCTAACGACCGCAACACACATGCGCACACCTTGGCTGTTGTTGTTGTTGTTGTTGCTGCAGTCCGGATATGAGTGTGAGTTTTTTGGTTCCCCAACCAACAGCTGGACACAGAATGTGTGTGGAAGTGAGGCGGCGCTGTTGTTGTTGTTATTACGTTTTTTTATTATTATTTGCTTAACAGCCAATAGACGATCATAAAAATATGATTAAGCGCGCATGCGTGCCACATGCAACACACAAGCAGCAACAGTTACATATGGTGATTATATGAAAATGCAGGTCATACACAGCCGATAAATAAATATGTGCCAGGGGAAATTAAAAAAAAAAAAAACAAATAGTGACAAAAAATTACAACAAACACAGACGCTGGCGGCAGAAATGACATAAAAGTCATAATCATTGATCAAATAGCGTTTGCTTGGTGAATGCGGGCGGCTTTTTGATGGCGAAGAAGGGATCGCCAAGAAAGTCAGTTACAGAGCAAATACAAATACAAAAATACAAGCATAAATATATGAGTCTGTATGTATTTAAAAAGTCAATAAATAAAGCATTATGCGATATTGTGTAACCAATGTGACAATGCTTTAAGAAAATATGAAAATAATCAATGTGTGACAAGATTTTGTAAAATCAATTATTCTTTTATGCTATTTGTTTTGATTCTTCAAGTGCTTGTACACATATTGTAAGTGTTTTGTTTTGAATTGTTAAGAGTTAAGTGCGTAAGAGTCAATTTTACATAATGCGCATGCGCCAAAGCGACAGCTGTATTAAGGGCTTCAATGAGAAAAAAAAATTATGTAAAATCATAAGAATGTGCATTTACATTGAATAACTTTATTTTCCAATTTTAATATTAGTCCCGAAAAAATCAATATCCCAAAAAATCGGGATCCCGAAAATTTTCAAATTTCAAAAATGGTACTATCGATATTTAAAACACAAAATAATAACTATTTCTTAATTTTAGTTGTCATAAATACTCCATACTTCCATTTTTCTCAAGCTTTTATAGCCACACCTTGAGAACTTATTGGAATGAAGTTCTAATTCGTTGATTTTCTTTAGCCCTTTTTAGGCCTTTCTGATGGCAATTAACTGCAGTGCCACAACAAATTTGTGAAAAAATGCAAATCATCTAATAAGATTAATTTCGAAAAAGGTGGGAAATATGCATTCGGGTAAATCCCACAGGCATTTACGAACTCAAACTAATTTTTATCTTAAATTTGTAAGCATATTAATATTATGATATAAACTCTCCGGATGGATATATTTCGAGCTATCCAATTTCGCATCAGTTCTGGCTTATAATTCAGCAATATACATATACATATGTATATAATATACCTATGAACATGCTCTCTCAAGTGGCTCATTATGTCATTCGAAGAGAAATTCAAAACGGCTTCATTTATTTGCCACTGATTTGATTAGCAAGACAGCACCAACTTTTAGGATCGGTTTATGGCTTAATTTGGTTTCGAGCTTGATTTAAAGTCAAAGTTCATCTGACATTTCGCCTAATTTGTAGTACTCATCAAAGAAAAGAATATTCACTTGACCGTTGAAAGTTATTAGAGCACAATATTTAATGCATTAATTGTATTTTTGATTATAGATAGCTTTTTGAGACCATTTAGTGCTCCTAAATGTAGGCAACATTAAAGGGATTGCCTACATTTAGGGTGATGCTTCAAAAGCTTATATAATAAATGTAACTTTGTGCTCAATTTTTTTTCAAACAAATACTAAATATGAAAACATATTAAACAGATAAATATATTGAACTGATTTCGAGTTAAAAAAAACTTACTCAGAATTTTCAAAAAATTCTACTGAACTCATTGATGTACTTACTTGGCTGGATAGTTAGTTGAGAGTGTATGTCGAAATATATCTACTCGAACAATTTATTAATTTTTCTTCAAACATTCGTATATAATCTCAGCTCAAACGGTATTCTTTCTCTAGTTTAATATTACATTTAACGGTTTAATGATTTATTTTTTTACTTTCCTGTCTTTTTGAATTTTTTCACACATTTCATCAACGTTTCTGCCAACTCATCAAATCGCATTAGCACCAGAAACATTTGTAACTTTTCGACTTCAAATATTAAATCAATCACAAGTGATTTTTTAATAGCACATTGGCTATAATGAACTTGGGAGGTCGGTCAACTTGTTAAAGGAAAAAAAAATTAAAAAATGGTAAAAAAATCAAGAACTCAAAAAAAGCAAAATCACGTCATCTAACCGGCATCGGCGGCTTTTGGTTAGACATTTTTTCTTTGTAACCTAAAAAAAAATTGAAGCCTTCTTTGATCTTCAGATAAAACGGAAATAGCAAATGCACCGCCATTGACCACAAGCTGCATTTCCGTTTCACACTTGCACTCATTAAATAGAGTCTGTGCAAATAATAGTCTATAAATAGCGGTGCGTGTGGTTGATGCTTATGTAAACATACATATATTATTATTTATTAGAGCATGCCGCGGGCGGAAGAAAGCAAATAAGAAAGTATTTATTTAAAATGATTTCCGCTTTTGGCGGTGATTTTGTTGTAAGTCAAAGGGAGAGTAATTTTGCTTTAGTTCATAGTATAAAACTTCCTATGAGAAATTAGTTGAGTTTTATAGCCCAAATTGTAATTAATTTTTTTTTTAATTTTTTCTTTAAATAATAATTTTTCGGACTTTTAATAATTTTTCGGACTTATTTTAAATAAAAAATAATTTTTGGATTTATTTTTAATAAAAAATAGTTTTTTGGATTAAAAAAATTAAAACTTAAAAAAAATATTTTTTTTTGTTTTAAATTAAAAAAAATGTATTTTTAATTTTTTTTGTATTAAAAGAAATAATATTTTTTTGTTTTTTTTTTTATTAGCTTAGTATACAAATATATTTTGGAATTTATTTAAATTTACCTTACTTCATCACAAATTCTAAATACTTCAAAATTTTGACCCAAATATCGCTGTAACTGTCATTTATTGACAGTGCCACACCGAAATTTCAGAATATTTTTCTTTTGACTTTTATTTTCTTTTTTACTTGCATTTTGTTCTATTATCTCGCACTGCATTTGGACAAATATTAATTTTTGCATACACCCGCATACAAAATCACTTTGAGCGTTCCACTTTGACAGCTGCCAATGCAATTTGAAAACGTTTAGAGCAGTTTTGAGTAAAAAAAAAAAACAACAAAAAATTCTGACAGACAAATAATATGCAACAATTCGACATAATATTAAACTGGGGAACAAATATATGTATAAAATAATAAAAAATATGAATTTAAAAAAAATATATAAACTAAAATTATTAAAAAAAGAATCCAAAAAAGTACGAAAAAAATCCAAAAAAAAATATTTTAAAAAATCCCAAAAAGTATGAAAAAAATATAAACACTTATAAATAAAAAATTAAAAGCATAAAAGACAATAAAAGACAATAAAAGCTCACTAAAACTGTGCGAAAAATATGCCTTTAACAACAGCAATAACAATAAAACACGCAACAAAAAATATTATTACAACACACAATAAAGAATCCAATAAAAGTATTGCGCAATTTTGCAGAGAGAACAATAAAAAAATTCGCTATGTAAATAAGCAAATATTTATGTACATGAGTGTACAATTATACACCGCTGAGTGCTGCAGTTACGGCAGCTGTCATAAACTGTCTACGGCTGTCATAAATGGGAACACTCTAACGCCCAGGCAGAAACGCGCCCATATGAAAGGTAAAAAACGGAAACCAAAGTAAGTGAGCAAAAGAAACTGAGCGAAAAAACCTAAAAAAATAGCAAACAAACAATCAAAAATATATAAAAAATGGCATGTAAGAAATTGGACTGCAGTGAGTTGGAAAAGCAGCAAAATTTTGGTTAAAAAACAATGAAAAATGCGGTAAATAGCTCATAAATGTATTACATACGACTACAAATAGCATTGTGTGAGATTGTGTCTGTAAAGACTCGCCTAGCATGTGGGCTATGCAAACAGACAACGCAAAGGAAGTCGCTCTTAAAGAGTGCGCTGAACTTTTGCTTTTATTTGTGCGATTTTGATGAATGAATTAGTAAGAAGAGTTAAAAAAAATTACAATAAAATAAAATAAAAATGTTTTAAAGAGTTATAAAAATTAATAAAAAAAATATTAAAAAAAATTAATGAAATTATAAAAATAAAAAATATATGTATATATAAAAATCCATTAAAAATTATATAATTCTTTTCTAATACCCAAAACTTTTTTCATAGTCGAGTCACTTTTTCTTAGTCCCACTAAACTCTTCTTTCGTTCTTGTGTTAGCATTTTCTTTTTTGTCTTCCATTCAACTTCTTCCTCATTTCACTCATGCTTAGCACCATTTTGCACAATGACCTTCGTATAGACGTGTTTGCCACCGTATTTTTCCATGCAGCACGGTTGTGAAGGAAAACGTGCAAAAAATAAGGCACTTAAGCGTTTTTACGCTTACTTTTGGCAGAGATGGCAGCGGAATGGGGGTATTCACTGTTTACAATAAAAAATATCCTTGGAAAAATATGTGGAACTGGAATGATTTTTGTAATGCCACAAAATATGATCCAAAATACTTCTCATCTAGGTTAGGTTAAACTGGTAGGCGAATACGCCACTCATAGACCTATTTAGGTCCGTTGCGATACCAGATGGAGTGTCGTCACGTTGTCCACGAGGAGTAGTCATCCTTTAGGATGTCTGCGCTTAACGCGAATTTTAAAAGCATTTGTGGCTTCACTTTTGATACCTCTTCCAGATTCTCATATTGTGAGGCCCCCAAGTAGCGAAGTCGCTGCCTTGACAATGCAGGGCAGGTACACAGAAGATGCTTCATTGTTTCTATTGCACCTTGCTCTTGACATTTCCTACAGTTATCTCGATCTGTAAGTCCCATTTTGTAGGCATGTGCCGCCACCAGACAGTGACCTGTGAGTATTCCCACCAAACTCCTACAGTCCCTTCTATCGAGTGACAGAATGAGTTTGGTGTACTTCTGGTCTACGGTTTTACACATGGCTTTAGCGGTTTTACACCCCGGTATATTTGTCCAACGTGTTAGGATTTTTCTTTTCATGCTCCTGTCCAGATCATCGAACAGACTAATATTTACCACAAAAATTACTTAACTCAAAATAATAAGTAGATCTCCTTACACTAAAAAAAAGCTCAATTCGGAGCTCGCTGTCATATAAAGTAAGGATCTATTACCTTAAAACACATATTAAACATAATGTTTCGTCTTAATACCTGTTTCTCAACACCCATCTACAACAAGCATCAGTCAAAATTCTAATTTATTTTAAATTAATTTCATAAGAGCTTCTCTTTTAACAAAATGATTATTTTTGTTAATTGTCACTTAAGGACTGATACTGTGAAGCCCTTTTTTTTAAGCTATTATTTCTCTATATACCTTCTTAAAACTCACCACTGGAGGATAAAAAGTGGCTTGTCGGTATACCAAAGATCTTTCAAAAATTTTAATTTGTTTTATCTAGTCGAGTTGTAATTGATATTCGAAAATACCCCTCTCTCATCAGTTTGGCTTAAGTTATAATAGAGCTCTAGATGATCTTATTTGCATTTGAGATTTCTCTACTGTCGAGTTTTAATTCGTATTGGAAAGAATAGCCGTCAGAAGTGCTCGGATCTAGTAGTAGGAGGGGCTGAAGACTCTGAAATTACTGAAAAAATTCGGAAGCTGTCATAAACCTTAAATTATTAGCAATAAATGCATAAAGTTGTTTTTTTATTCGCATTGAAAAAAATGCTTGTAATTCTCAACAGGTTTAAAAAAATGTTGGATTTCAGGCTTTCAAAGAAAGGATTCCTACTTTTAAATAATGTAAAACAAGTCGTTCTTAAATTAACCTTTTTATCTCCAAATATATTTAAATTAATCCAGAACAGTTAGTGTTCCATATATCAATCATATACTATACATTCTTGCTCTATATGGAGTCTGGCTGGCTATGCTGAATGTTGATCAAATTTGGATAGATTTCTAATTCGGATTTTTTGGGTATTTTTAAATTCGAAATTAATAATTTTGAAACCAAACAAATTTTTTCGATGTCGAAATCGACTAATTCAACTAATTTCGAAAACGATGAATTTGATGGCATCGAAATTTAAAACATATGTGAATTCTATATATTTAAAATAACTCAAATTCAAAAATTCAAATGATCTAAGATTATAAAGTGAAATATTTTACTCCATTTTTTCGCCAAAATCAACTCACTTACCTCACACAGTGAATCCCCGCTTTGAAGTCATTTCACTCTTTTATGGCCTGTACTTACGCCCTGCTACATTTGTTAACACACCGTAAAGCACGTTGTAATTACAGAATAATAAAAGTAGCAACAAAAACAACAACAACAAAATACCACATCCGCATAAAAACACGCATAAGCAAATGTGAGTGTGTCTGTGTTGTTGTTGAAAAAAATGTTAGTATGGCATAGCGGCAGTCAGCATACAAGCAGACGAGTATGAAGCAAAAATATGCGTGGAACGTAGTTAATAAGTAATAATAAGTAGTTAGTAGTTAGTAGTGTAGTAGCAGCCAACACGTCATATTAGCCAACTGAATATGGGTAACAACAAATGGCTGTGAGCTGTGAGATGTGCGCTGTGTGGACTCAGTTGAGGCTGATGACTTGGCGATGGAATGCAGATAATGCACTGCTGCTGAGGCACTGAAAAGGGGAGCAGAAATGCTTGGAAAAAATCAGTAGAAGCATTGGAGAGGAAAAACTGCGAGCAGATCTAACATATCTAGCGAAAAAAAAAAACAAGTAGGGAGTAGGGCGCAAAACAAGTGGAGAAAAGAAAAGCAAACGCGCTCGCGATGCAGTCAAGTGTGTGGCTAATGGAGTTGGTAGTTAGTTGGTAAGTTAGTTGTTGTTGTTTTTTGTTAGATATGCAACAGGCAACTAAGCGTGGCACATTGTACGTAGGCAGTTTGCTACCAACTGGAAGTATTTTTTGCTAACAATTTTGTTGTTGCTAGTTATGCTTAGATGCTTGCGATAGGATGAATATACTGCTCATGTTATAATTATATGCATATGTGTGTGTGCGTGTGTGTTTATGTATTTGAAGAATGAGCGTAATGCTGGTAGACGCGTTATGAGCATGCAAAGATTAATTGCCAAGAATTTGCTACTGTTCAGCCATGTTGCGTATACATATGTTTATATATGTACATTCTTACGCACAATGCTTCTTCATCTAACTACAAGTATGCCAGCTTGCCATTACTTTGATGAAAAAAATGCGTTTACTTAGCCTGCCTGTTAGTCTATATAATTTGTATGTGAAAAAAATATGGCATAAAAAGAAACTCTCAATGGGTTCAACAACACGCTGGGAAATGGTTGCAGCTTTTTCCTTTTTCCTACAACTCTCGACGCTTCACTGACTTCTTAAGCGCTTTTTTATGTATAAAAGCACACACACATACTTACATAAACATACAATAAATGTTGGTCATTAACTTTTTGCTGTCACTGTCCATTTTTCTGCTTCAGTCGCCACTTCTTATAAGCCTCATATATGTATGTGTCTCCAGTCTCAGCTGACACGTACAAATTCTTTAGCAATATTATGTGCGAAAATTTTCAATATGAAATTGGTATGCAAGCGTAGTACGTTTTCCCTTTTACAAATATATCAAACAATTCACACCATGTAAGCGAAATAATAAAATGGTAATTAATTGCATGAAATTAAATAACCATAAAATTTAATGGAATGCTAATAAAGTCATAATAAATTATATTAAGAGTAAATATAACATAAATACATATAGCTGTAGAATATATTTATTCGTATTTAATTACATTTATATATTTAATTAAAAAAATTTATAATTAAAGTAATTGTAATTAAAATAAAAATTCAAGTAATCTAAGTAATTATAATTAAAAATTTATTTTTTGCAAATAATAAAGTCAAAACAAATTTAAAAAATTTGCAAAAAAAAATCTGTATTTAAAAAAGTAATTTATTAAGTAATGATTACTACTGGATATTTATTACGACTATGCATATCAAAAAATTAAGAAGACGTGATTTATTTGCATTGTCAATTTTAGTAATTAAGTGTGGAATTAAATATGTAATCATTACTATTTGGCATGTTTGAATTAAGTAGTGATTACTTCTCAAAATTGTAATATTACTTTTGAATATATAGAATAGGAAACGGAAAATTCCATAATTAAATAAATAACTTTAGTAATGAAAAAATAATTGATTGAGTAATGATTACACTGAATAATGTTAAATGCAAAACATATATTAATCAATACATATAAAAATAAGCAGTTATTACATATCTGCTTTAATATTTTAAGTAATTAAAAAGTAATTAATTACGTAATGATTACCATTTACTATTTTTGAATTAATGTAAATGCTAAATACCTGCAGAGTATTCGAGTTTGAAGCAATTTGTTTGCATTATTTGTACAGCACTTGAAATGTATTTATAAATTGGATTTAAATTACTAAAATACTTCATTTATCATTAATATTCTTAACAAATCGATGGTAAATAACCTAACTAAAAGTAATCAAGTCTAACCTAGCGAATAAATACATACAAATATACAATATACAGTTGGACTACCTAACTCGTATCTCCTTAATCCACAAAAAACCCAAGTTATGGAAGCTAATTTGTATAAAATTTAACTTCTATTACCAATTCAAGAGTTTGAGTTATGAAGAACTTCGAGTTATAGAAGTTCAAGTTATGGAAGTTCAACTGTATACCCAAATACATAAAAAAAATTCTAAGTACTTGACCACTTTAGTCATCAACTTACCTTAAGTGTCTTCATAGTTGGCAAACTGTCCTTTGTCACGTTGTTGACAGCCTTCGTATATTTCTATTATGTCAGTCACTAAGTCAATTATTTGCAATTATGCAGAGGAGCAAACAACCTTCTTACTTTTTTACATAAAAATGTAGTATTATATACATACGTATTACTGCACTAAGTTGGGTAAATAGTAGGCAAAGTATTTTAGTAAGAAAAATATTTCTGTAGAATCAATTCAATGGTTGAGTCTGTTATGGTGTCTAATTGAGCGATTACTACTTTACTTGTTGAGTTGTTCTCAGAAGGAGCATGAGTAGAGCAGTAGCTTCCTTATTAAATATTCTCAACGCATTTTTAACTTTCCATAGACATTCTTCTGTGTATTGGCGATGTATGAGAGTTCGTGTAGTTCCGAAGAATTATTAAGGTATTTTAGTCAAAAGTGATTCATGTTGATGTTCTACTATATATTCGTAATAGATTTGTTCTAAAGAACTCTTCAGTTGTCTTTCAATATTAGTCAGACATTTTTTACTCATATAGCTCAACGAGGAAAAGTTTTCAGAAAGCCGTGGAAGTTGAACGGCCTAAAAACAGGACACTTCAGTCTATACAATTCTTATGTGCGTGTATTTTAGGATATTCTAAGTTATTTCAATGAAGAAAAAAGAAAGATAGATCAATTTATCAAGTTTTGATGTATCTAACAAATAACTCGTCTAAATGAAATAGGTCGGTATAATACCCCTGACAGACGTCGCGTTAATTCGAATTAACTGCTCTAATGGGAGTTAATTCGAGAGTTATCTCAGTTAATTCGGTTTACTAACTCCCATTTAATCCTCAAAATTTTAGAGAGTTAGTGGGAATTCGTATCATTTTCGTTGGCAACATTGTTAAACATGGCCGCTTTTTATCTGTTGTGAATGAAAATGTTCAATACTGACAGCTGGTTTTCAATTAAATGTAAACAAAAACATACGTATGCTAATTTTTTCTAAAATGGAAGATCTAGTAATAACGTATTTATGTCTATTTTTTAATAATTAGTTGTTTTGAACTATTTGTGCGGCTAACAACCGCAATATTTGCTTTCTATCCAATTTTATTTCACCAAATTTGAAATATTATTGCCAATCAGCTGTTATGGGAGTTTATAACTCCCTTTGCTGCCGTCTGTCACCCACAAAATTGGAACTGATTAAAAGCGCAGTTATTCCGAATTAATGCCGCCGTCTGTCAGGCGTATAATCAAGTTGAGAGAGTATAGCTAGCAGTTAAGTTACTTTAGTGAAGTATCCAGACTCTCTCTCTCTCTCTTGTATCGATTTCAACTTGCGGTGTGTTGGTACTTCTCCAAGCAAGAGAGCTGAGCTCAAACTTAGCGAGCAGTGAAATGTCGAATCGAAGAAGACAAAAATATATTTTTGTGAGATGTATACATTTTTTATTCAGAATATGCATTTATTCTCAAACAGATTGCCTCAATTAATACAAACAAAATTTAATAATGCATAATTTTGTTCTTATCTAGGCAAACATTTGCATACTCTACTATTTACTTATCATTTATTTCATTAACTCTTTCCATGTCATTGGTCAGACAAATTTTTCAGCTGACTATTGACAATTCTTCTGTACATTCTACCATTCATATCAGCAGATATGCAAATGAATTGATATATGTATATTTAGCACATATAGTATAGTATATATAAATGAAAAAAAACATATAAATATGTGTATGTATGTATAAAGTAACCAAGTAATTTACTACCTTCCATAGCAAATTCTTCAGCGCCGCTATCATTGGCCGCCTTTTTATGTATTCAAAGCGTGTTGCAAGCGAAATTCTTCTATATATTAATTTCTATATATATTTATATACATATATGTATATTATACAGTCTGATATATTTACATACAGCGAATATTTATCGATACCCTCGCCGGCAATAAATACCAATATTTGCATGTTACAATGTAAGCGTTTACCTGACAAATATTGGCTTGTTGTATTGGAAAAGAAGTGGCGCTGGAAAATTTATCGGTTGCTATGCAAATTCAATTTACGTGCAGCAACAGGTTCTCTTAGAGGCTTATATATGTATACATATATCAGATTTTGGCATGCAGAAAAGAAGTATGAGGATATTATAGTTCTTTAATAGAAATAACTGCAGTATAAAGGCAATTCTGATGGTATACTAAAGTCACTATAGAGTTGAATTCTGACGAGAAGGTTTTCTTGTAACAACTAGGGTGAGATTGGTTCATATAGTTCGATATCTTTAGATATAATAGAATATTTACCATATTGAGAGTTTATAATAAAACGTATGGCCGATCTACCCCTACTCCAGGTTAGGTTATCTCCGTAACTGTCCCTACACCATCGATACAGAAAATATAATATTACATTGTAAGCTCTCAGACAATCTCCAAATGGTAGTCTTTCACACAAGAAATATCTGCAAGAATGTTTTATTGGAATCACAATGACTGTATGAAGCCAGATCTCATAAAAACTAAGGAATATTGTTTCAATTTAAAAACATTTTTATAAGAAGATATTCTTTAAGACAACCCAAGTCCTAACCCAAGAATACTAACTGTCAATACAACTTATTTTAATTAGACCTAGAGCTACGACAGTTGATGAGAGAGATCTGTTAGTGTCCTGATCTAGCTGGAAAAACACATTGATATATATTTTTTTAGTAGAAGTCGGATATGCATCAAAGAAAGATCAAGCCTCTAGTTGTTAATAATACCTAAACTCTTTTTCTAAGAAGAGGAGTCTAATTGAGAACTCAAGATCTTTCTCGTCCTCTTCATATATTAGAGGGCGTTATTACTCAAGTTATATAAATCGTAAATGGATTAATTTTGAGTCCCACTAGAGACTGATAAAGTTGTGACCCTAGACCTAACAGATCTTATTCACAGGAGAATTTCAACCGATTACAGGATCAATTCACTTTTTTTGAAAATAACTTGAGAAATAATGTAAGTTTCGGAATGTTTTAATAAATTGTAAGAAGTTTCCTGCTCAGAGGCTTCTTACACTATACTAATACGAACTAAAATTATGAAAATAGTCTTTCATAACGGTATTTCTTCAAACTAACGATCCTGAAAGAATACATATATTGCCTGCCTAGATCTATTAATATCTTCTCAATTTGACCTTCTTTTTATAGAAAAAAGTAGAAAAAACTTTCCTCACACGTTTCAATTTGACTTTCTTCTTCACTATCGACACTGTTAATAGGCAAATCACTTCTTCTTCTACAAAACATGACTTCACACTTTTCCTTGCTACTGTGCACATAGCTCAAGCTGTTTTCTCCGTCCCTATGTGTTGGAGTAAGTGTTGCTGCCACAAGAAATGTTGCACATAATGTAGACAACAAATTGTTGGGTGTTGCTACAATGATTGTGGCTAAAATAAACACAACGCACACATACAAACGCACACAAATGCTGAGTTTAGACAATAACAATTCATGTGTTTGTATGAAAATGTTGCCATGTCATGCGAATTTTATACAAAACGAGTGAAGTGCGATATTTATAAATGCATACACAGTTATACGCATGTATTTAAGTGTGCAAGTAATTGTGTGCCACATGTTGTGGCAAGCTGTTCAACACTTGGAAGTGTTAAACAAGTCGTAAGGGAAAGAAATTAAAGAAATACATAAAAACAAATAAAAACACACAAAACTACATATCATAGCACGCTGCAACAACAACAACAATAATTGTAAACTTTAACATTGCAACAAAGCCACAAACAGCCAGTAGACAGCTGAAAAAATGCAACAACAAATTTTAATCGAACAACAACCAACACATGCCACAACAACAATGTTGTGACCTCAAAACACAGAAAAAATCAGCAACAACAACAACAAACACAAAGTACATGCAACAGCAACATGAAAAAGGTGCGTGTTTTACACGCTGCATCGAAGTGAAAAGCGAAAGGGCAGCTAATAAAAACATACATACATACATATGTACTGTACAATAACAAAAACAATATAGCAATAAAAAGTAAAATTGAAATCGTTACAAAAACAAAAGTGAAAATAACCCAATCTGTAGTCAGCATAATGATTACAACAAAAAATGCAAAAAAAAATTGTTAATATTGATACAGTGTTGCATGCCACAACACGGTGACTTTAATTATTTGTCATGCTTTTTTTGTTGTTGTTGTCACTTGCTTGTTTGCCGCAAAAGCGAAATTAATAGTTGTTGTTAGTGCTTTTTGTAGCTGATTGCTGAAGAACCCAATTTGCATTGATTTTTTTTTTTTGTTAGGGCAGCATTGGTTCTGCTCATCTCCCATAGGAGAGTGAGAGCTTGAGAATTATTTCAAAAGCAATGTTGGCTTCACACCTTTTGCTGAGAGTGAATTGCAAATTTTGAGAGGTTTTCAATGTCTTAAATTAAAAAATTTCGAAATTACGGGTTTCCCATAAACAATTTCGATATCCCCCTTTTTCGGGATTTGATTGAAAGTGTTTAGATATTTTTAGTTATATTTCTATTCTTCGTTTAACCAATTCACAAATTTCAGGATTTCAGAATTTCAGTTTCGTTCAGAAATTTTCTGGATCCCGTTTTTTCGGGATTTTTTCAAAATTTTTTATTAATTTTTTTTTGAAATTTTGAAAACTATTTTGGAGGTCTCTTAGAAGATTTAGAATTTATTTAGATTTCTGCGAATCTGCAAAAATTATTATTTTTGAAGTGGCTTTTGCTATACTAATCCGTCAAATACCACAAATTACTCATACGCACTGTCCTCCAGGCTTTATATTAGCCAAATTTGCATAAATAACAGTGCCAATTTCTTGTTCGACAACTTCTTATTTAGAAATAAGATTTTATTAATTATATATTTCCTACAGAATTCTACTATAAAAATTATAGCAAAAATTAAGATAATTTTTTCCTATAAATTTATTCAAATTTACGGTAGTAAAAGCAAGAATTATTTTCTTGCACTTTCCTTAAAGAATTATTGCAAAACATAATCCTATAAAAAATTATAGCAAAAATAAAAATGATTTTTTCCTATAAAATACTTGTTAGTGAAAATTGCAAATAAGTTCATTGCACTGCTCTTTAAAAATTATAGCAAAACATAATCCTAAAATATTATAGCAAAAATTGAAATTATTTTTCCCTATAAAATATATTTTATGGTAAAAATTGCAGTTATTTCATTGCACTGCTTTTAAGAAATTATAGCAAAACATAATCCTAAAATATTCTAGCAAAAATTGAAATTATTTTTTCCTATTAAATATTTTTTATGGTAAAAATTGCAGTATTTCATGTGGCTTTTAAGAAATTATAGCAAAAATTTAAATAATTTCAGAGAATTTTCCCCTTAAAAAGTTATTGAAAAATTGCAATTCTTTATGAAATTTTTAGAAAAGCCAAAATTATTTCAATTTATTAAATTATAAAATTATAGCAAATATTTAAATTATTTCTATTTATTATTTTTTCTTTTTATGGTCAAAACCAAATTCTAAATCTATCAATATTTTAAATTCTTCTCAGCCTGTAGCTTCAAGCTTTCATGACGTGATAACTGTATGCCATTAATACTTACTGCCTAAAATGTCAAGTGAAAGATTCAACCACAAAGCAACACTGTTGTATGCAAAGCATATGCAAAACTCAATAAACGAGGCAATAAATGCTTATGCCTATCATAAAGAAGATAAAAGCGCGAGCAGCGAAGCGAAATAAATACATGAAATACTTAGTATATATTTCAATATACATATATACATAAATACATATAGTAAATTGAAAAAAAAAAAAAACAAAAAAAGTGAATTGGTTAAATGAAAGCAAACATGGCTTTGTTAGCTATCGAGCTATAAATAAATATTGAAAAGGTTTTTGTGTTTATACAAGCTTAGATTTGAGAAGGAAGTGTAGTTGGAACACAATCCCGAAATTTTTACAAAAAATTTTGGTTCAAAAAATTTCGGGATCCCGTAAAATATTAATTGAAATTAAAATTAAATTGAATCAAGTCAGCTGCTATTTCTTTTATCTAAAATTATAAGCGATAGAAAATTGTAACAGTTATGGGTATCCCGATATTTAAAATTTATTAAATTTGTTTAAGAATTTTATAAAAAAAATTACAAAAAAAATCTCAAAATTAATTTCAAACCCGAAATCCCAAAATTTTATAAAAATTTTAATACTATAAAATTATACACAAAAAATTTTGTTTATTAATTTTTTCTGCAATCCCGAAATTTTTCCAAAATCCCGACATTTTTTTCGGGATCAAAAAAACAATTTTAACCAAAATTTATTTATAATAATTTCTATTAAATTAATATTCAGTAGAGGCAAACAAAAATCTGCTATATTTACTTGGTAGCAGGCAACTCAGGAATTTTCGATATTGGCATCACTAATGCCAATATGCTGTTTCTACACTACTCTACCAATCATATTATTGTGCAAGCACTTGTCCAATGACCCGCATATGCAACACTTTTACAACAACAACAACAATGTTATAGCAACAAGTGTTTTGGCTAGAGAGTTGCTTGGAATTATAGATTCATATGTATGTACTACTTGCTACATTTTGCATATTTAATTAAGCTTGCATTTTCATGAAGTTACAACATTTACTAGCTGTAAATTTCAACAAAATGGACGATAAATTTCACTAAACACGAAACAAATGAAATAAATTATAACAAAAGTGCTGGGAAGCCTCGTGGTGGCCATAAAGTACGGGATGCAACGATGACCGCTGGCAATTGAAATATATTAGTGACATATACGGTGCACATTGATGTTGCAAGCATGTTAACAAGGCATTGTTCAACAGAGACATAAAGCCAAATAAATTTTGTAAGGTGGCAACAATTGCTAACAGGTGCACATTTGTTGCTGGCAACATGTTGCGGGCGGTGAAAAGCCATAAAGCTTGCAAAAGTCACTGATTTTTTGTTGGCAAGCCAATAGATATACAGAGCAACGTGCAACAAAGTCTAGTAAAGTGCATAGAATTTGAAAAAATAGCAACAACAACTTACTAGCTAGCTGCAGCAGTAACATAAATATCCATCTCTTTTGAAGATAAGGCGAATTATAGACAGCGTCGACAACGGCGACAATTATGCAAAGCGCAAAAAGGCAGCAGCAAAAACTGCTAACCATGCAACCTGTCGCAGTCGACAACCTGCTGCCGTTAGCCGCCAGCACACAGCACGCTGCTGGCTGTGCAATGCTTAAATCACGTGCAGTCAGAAAAAAAAGCTAAAAATATATTTCTATGCTTTCTTGTAGCGTGGCAAATAAGCTATATGGCAAGCATTTTTGCCGTTCGACAGTGGCACAACTTATGTACATGTTGCATGCTACCCGCTGCTGTTGGTTGTTGCAACAACTATGGCCAGTGTCAGCGCTGTACAGTTAGGGTTAGGCGGCCAACTTTACTTAACTATTTATTACAAACGGTATGGGTATACAATAGCAACAACAACAACAGTTACACACGTTGTAGTCTGGTGAGTGTTCTTGTTGTTGCATTGCACTTGCTGCGTTAGCTTGTCGAAATTTGCGCATTTTTCTCGTACTATCGTTGTTTTCCGTTGCAAAATATGTGGTTAGTAATGTAACGTGCGTGTAGTTTCAGGTGGTTTTTGTTGTTGTTGTTTACAGTCTGTTGGTCGACAAGTGCATTGGGTACACTGTGAGAAGGTTTTATGGTTATTTCGATATTTTATATTTAAAATTTTATAAATTGAAAAAAAAAAAATGAATAAACTAAATTTTAATTACCATTCCAAAAGTTTTAAAATTTTCATATACAAAAAATTTTAAAGTTGTTTTAAAAATTATTTTCGAAATTTTAAATGATTCTTAAGATTTATTTTTTTATTTCTTAACAAAAAATATTTTTTTTTCGATTTTTTTATATAAAAAATATAATGAACAAATTTTTAATTGTTTATTGATATAACAACCATTCCAAAAGTTTTCAAATTCCAAAAATTTCAAAATTTCAAAAATTAAAAAAAAAAATATTTTCGAAATTTTAATTCATTCTTGAGATTTTTTATATTAAAAAATGTAATAAACATTTTTTTTATTAGTTTCTAAAATATTTATTTATCAATACCAAAAATTTTAAAAATATTTTTAAAAATTATTTTCGAAATTTTAAAAAGTCTTGAGATTTATTTTTTTATTTCTTAACAAAAAATATTTTTTCCTGATCTTTTTCTCACATAAAAAAAATTTAATGAACAAATTTTTAATTATTTTCTAAAATATTTGTTTGTCATTACAACCATTCCGAAAGTTTTCAAAATTTCAATTTCAAAAAATTTCAAAATTTTACAAAATTAAAAAAAATTATTTCCGAAATTTTAAATCATTCTTGAGATTTATTTTTTTATTTCTTTACAAATAATTTTATTTAATTTTTTTTTTAATTAAAAAAATTTGTTTTTAAAATTTGTTATTAAAATAATTTTCGAATTTAATAATTATTTTCATTTTTAATTTTTCTATTTTTTTCATTAAAATTTTAATTTTTTTTTTACGAAACCCATTTAAAAACATTTTTCAAGTTTTATAAATTTTTACTAACTCTAGAAAAATATCGCCCAGTGCATCACCTTACGCCAACAACTGCGTGCATTTCCCCGCTAAACGCATAGCAATTTTCAAATTTATTTCACGGATTTTCTATAGTTTATTTGTACCACCCAATCACCGGCCGGTTTGCTTGCGCCTTCACATGAAAACCGTTAGCTGGCAGCATAGACAAGTCGTCAAGCAAGCTGCCTCGACAACAGTGAAGGAAGAGGAGGAGCGGGAGTGTGGAGAAAAACCAGCAATCAGCCATAACACATTTGGCAAAACACGCGCTTCGCCGCATTAGCAACACGCGCACCACAACAACTAATACCGTATTGGCAACAACAACAACAAACACACTTGCAACAAGCAACACATGGGCGGCAACATAGTTTTCGCAAAATAATTTGAATTTTGGTTTTGTTATTGTTGTTTTTCCGCATTTCCACGTTGACACTGGCTTTGGTGCAGACGCTGCGCGCGCCTGTCACGTTGACATTTAAACGGTGCATGTCTGTGTGTGACTTCATAAATTTACGCCGTGTGGCAACTCGTTTTTGAAAAAAGCTGTTTTCATTTTTGTTGTTGCTTTTGCTGCTGTTGTTGCTACGTTAAAAAGAAGCAGCAAACAAGTAGTTGGTTAACAAGACGCTACATCATTTTACCGTAATTTGTTTAGTGTGTCTGCGAGGCAACACTTGTGGCTTGTGCGTGCCACATACATGTTTGGGCGCTTATAATTACTTTAAACAGCTGATTTTGACAGTTCACACCTCAATGGCGAGGTTGGCCGCAAGTTATGGCAACGAAATTAGTCGATTGCTTGCACTACAACAAATAGTACAACAACAATTTGTAAACTTGTCGTTGTCATATTTCATTTATGTCATTTGTTTTTGTACAACTACTACAACTGCTAAGCAATAAATATGTTGCACACGGCTGATCACTAATTGCTTGAATGCGCATGCGCGCATACTCATATTGTAAATTATCATTTAATGTGACAGCTCATATATTTTGCGATCACATATAGGCTTACAATCACACTTGCACACATATGAAGTCACCAAATATGGCTTCCATGTCGCTGTCAATGTTTACTGTCCAGTTAGTATGCAATTTTTCAGCATTTAGTGCCACTGTGCCTCATACATTAGCGGACAGCGCGTCGCGTTTTTTATGCTTAAATTGTTTTTGCTTTGCAATCACTTTTCACTTGCACTAATTGCTTTCAATTTTTGTTCAAATTTCGCGCAAATGTTCCTTAATTTGGCATATCTGCTCATTGAAGTGTCACAATTTTGCTTGTCAAACTCAGTTCGCTTGTGTCTTTGCTGCTAATATTATTTGACATGTGCAACACAGTGTTGCAAGCAGTATGTACATACAACAATTTGGACAAGACAAAATGTTGAAAGGAAGGTGTGTTTTGTTGAAAGGCGCTTAGCAACTGGAGTTATTGATATTGCAACACAGTTATGTAAATTGAATGAGCCAAGAAAAAGAAAAAAAAGAAGAAAAAATTTCATAAAATCTTGGATGAAAATGTTTACAAATTTAAGAAGTTATATTTATTAAAATTACTTTAAAATTTAATTAATTTTATTAAACAAAAAATACAATTCCAATTTCCAAAAAAATCAAGTTTTATTTTAAAACTGATTCATGATATAGCAATCTATTAAGATTACTATCGCTCCAATCAAAGATTAAGAAATTAATATTTGAGAATCGCACTGAACTAATCCTAAACTCATACCATCTAACCTCGTTCAGAAACCTTAACAGTGTTCCATGGCTGATGAACGCGATACTATCTCTTTGGGGATACAGCGCCCCATTACCTGACTCCTTTAATCGCAATCGCCGGGCAGTCAAGGAGTATGTGCTCAGGTGTGTCCGCTACTAGATCACAGAATCGGCACTGATCCAACGAGTATATTTCTAGATTGTTTATATGGCGTTTCAATCAATGCTAATGAGTTTTTTCATTAATTATACATGTATGAATTGCCAAATTTTGTTATGATTCTTCTATTCTTGCCACATATTTTCTACTTTTATATTTATACTAATTTATCTTTTCTGTTTTTATTCTCATTCCAGGTACGAGTATGTATTCATGTTTTATAGAACTTAAGGATGAGAACAGCATGATAAATCTAAATCAAGACAAATACAGTGATAAGTATTAGAGTATTAACATAATGTCGAAAATATAGAATTTTTTCAGGAATGAATTGAAATGATACAGCCATTATAACATGACCCATGTTTCAAAAATCAGATGATGAAATTCTTTCTTGAAGGTTCATACATTCCAGTAGAGATGAGACTTAAATACTTTGAAAACATTCACTAGATGATGCGATTTCTTACAGACATATGTGCCACCTATAACTTTTCAAGATAATCTTTTGGATCATTATTAGGTGTCATTCTGATATAATGACTGACTCATGACGGATCAGGTTTCCAGAAAAAAAGGGTGTTAGTACTAATTTTTTGTTTATCTAAAGTTTTTGCTCGGAGATTATTCTTTGACTGAATACAATAATGTCATTAGTCATACTAGAGAATACCTTAAAAGTAGTTTGTAGTATTATATGAGATATTTTGATGTTATGATGGATGTGGGCGCCAATTTGTGAGTACTATAAATATTCATTACCCATGCCTAAAGCTATTTCATTTTATCATAGAGCTCCAATAGATCAATTTCAAACGGCTGCTCGTCTTTTATCAATGGCTGACGAAATACATATAGTTGACAATTTTCATTTGTAGCACAGTTTCGGTAAAATTCTGTCGAGCTTCGAGTGAAGCTTTCAAGAGTAGAAGTTCATTCTAGTAGAAAAAAACACTAGTTTGCTTGCTGCAGCGACTTTTAAGACCAAAGATAAGCAGTGGTTTGCTTGGTAGAGCAATTTTGTCGATTAATTTTCGAAAACTAAATAAATCTGAAAAAATGCCATCTATAATTTTATGTAAAAACAATTTTTCTAAAAATGAAAGTTAACTCAAAGCTAACAAAATTACACAACTCCTAACCGCACCTAATAAATGCCAGACTAAAAGACTTCCTAATAAAAATCACAGACAAATTCAAGTAAATTTTTGTTACGCTTATCACAAATCCACAGTTATGCCTATCAAAATCGCTAGTTGGTCACAAATTCATTGAAAATAACACACATAAATGTGCTGTATGATTGTGGACCCACATACATAAATGACTATGTCATTTTCAAAGTGCAAACGGCAGCAATTATTGCAAGTGAAGCGCAACCGTGTCGCAGGAGTCCCTTCGCTAGCGAGTGTGACAAGTAGGGAAAGGCGTAGCGAAGTTGCCACCATTCGCATTAGTTGCGCTCACCCACAGCCAGCGAGCGCTGAATTTGGCGACAAGCGGCAGCTCGTTTAGACACTTGCCCAGTTGTAATATGCATGTTGCTGCAACACTTGAACGCTTTTCGATTGCACTAATTGTTGTTGCATGCACTTGTTGGACAGCGTCAACGCCAGTGTAGGGGCGCTTGCCCCATACATATACACATGGACTTGCGGCAGCACATTCATTTGCATGGCAGTCAGCCATTAACCTCTGTTGATGTCAGATTTGACATGGCAAAGCGCCGCGACGACACAACAGCAAAAAAACAGCAACAAACATTTATGTGAACAATGACAACTATTGTGTGGCACAAAGAGTGCAATATGTGAATGTGCAACATAAGCATTTCCTATAAAAAATAAAGTGAACACATACACACACAGAAGCGCAAATAACTGAATGCAACAAAATGGGTGCATGGCGCGCCGCGGCGGTGCTGGGGTGTTGCAGCGCCGCAAGTAGTGTTGCAAATTGTAATGAGTGCACACATTCATACAAATGTTGGTAAATTATTACAGTTCCAGTGCTGTGTTATGTGGCAAGCCAAGTGTTTGTCGTTTGTGCCGCTGTTTACACAGTCGCATTTATTTATGTCTGACAGTTGACATGTGACGGTTAAAGGTCGAGGCTCCAGCGCTTAGAATCGAGAATCGAGAATGTGGAAATGAGTTTGTGTTGAAGGAAATGGGATTATAAAAATGCATTTATGACTAAGAATAGTTCACACAGAGCAGTGTATGCTATGTTTTTGAAGAGGGGAAACATAAATAGTAAACTTGCAACATGAGGTGGCAAGTATGCAAATATCCAAACCTCTTTGTTGTTAGTTAAAATTGCAAATTTATTGTTGCAAGTTGTTTAAAGAGCCGGTGATTACAAGGAATCTGGCAACGTTTGCAAGGAGAAAAATAGTGAATATCAATTTAAAAAGAAAATCTCTTAGCATCTATAGAGAGTCAGCTTCATGACCGCCTAATTGTGAATTATATTTCCAAGAATTGATCGCTATCAAATATTCTCAAGACGTCATGAATGATTTACCACATTTTGGTTCCAAGTCCTTTCTTTTTAATTTTGTTTTTAGCAGTAAATCATCGGATTGTCCATTTTACCAACCAAACTCTTATTTTTTTCTTACAATAATGGTCACAGAAGTTATTTGGAACCGAATGGCAGGAGAAATCATTCGGGTTGGTTCAGGCTTCTCATGTAATCTGAATCTCTTACTATTAGGTTGGCAAATATCTCCCTTCCGCTTTTTTGTTTTTTATTCAATGCTTTATAAAAAGTCTTATAGTGATCGGATTTAGTTCAAATATGCGACGTTACGTTCGATATTCGGTTTCCATCTAGACGGCAACTTCATAATACCCCCCTCATAGAAGCCCCCTCCTTATTTGCGAAGAACTCGGACAGCCACTTTTCTCAAGCCTTTTTTGAGTTCAACTTTACACCACCAAAAGTGTTTGCCGCGGACAGGAACAGGTGGTAAGCACTTGGCGCTATGTCTGGGCTATATGGTGGATACGATAAAATCTCCCATCCGAGCTCCCGTAGCTTCTGACGAGTCATCAACGAAGTGTGTGGTCTAGCGTTGTCCTGGTGGAACACTACACCCTTCCTGTTGGCCAATTCTGGACGCTTCTGCTCGATCGCCTGCTTCAAGCGGTCCAGTTGTTCGCAGTAGATGGTAAAATTAAGCGTTTGGACATATGGGAGCAGCTCATTCCCTTCCAATCCCACCAAACACGCAACAAAGCCTTCCTGGCCGGTTATACGGTTCAAGTAAATTTATCACTCATTTATTTCCATAAGATATAAGAAGTTTAGAGAAAAAAAGAAAGAGGGGGTATAGAAAGGGAAAGTGAGAAAAAAAATGGTCATTGAGAATTTTTAGCTACTTTGATGAGGGTTGATCTTTGCTTGAACTATACTTTGACTTCGTTTACAAACCTTGGTCCATGACTTCTATAAGTTCACTTTGTGTTAGAGCCTTCAGAACCCAAGGTGAAGTTGCTCGTTTGGGAGTGGCGCTCTCTCAATCTCAGTTTTTGTATAATTGTCATTCGAAGATGAAAAGAAAAATCCCTGTTGGTCGCATTCAATAAATCGATAGCATCGATTTTGTATTAAATAATGTATAAAGATGAAATTATTTGCGATTAAAATTTAATAGACGGATCAAATATGTTGGTCCTTGCAAGTACTGCTACTTACTTCTTCTGTTCTACGAAAGTGAGGTTATGATAAATATATTCATATAAATTAGTATGTTCAGCTTGAAATCCTCTTGTTTAAAGTAATACTGGTAGACCTTGACCGATCTGGATCTTTTTCGTTCACCTATCTATCGTGGGAACCATTTTCAGGTATTCTACTTGCAACCATTACCAAATTTATTTACTTAAATTCAACATAAATTTTAACTTGCAACACTCTTCAAACATCCTCAAGGTCTCACCCACCAAGCAAATGCAACCGCTTTAAAGCATAACAAACACTTTTGTGAACTGAGTGTAACACCATAAATGCAGCAATTAAACTTATTATTTTATGTAAAGTGACTTAAATGCAGCAACATTGTACGCTTACCAAGCGTGCAACCAACCAACTATTAATGATGATTCTCTTAGAAATCTCTGTTGCGCCAAGCAAACAAAGGCTTTGGAAAAGTACAAAAAATACACCAAAAAATCACACCAACGCCACACATAAGCGCTTATGAAGAAGAAGTCTAGCTTTGGTATTTCTAAAGCAAACCGGCTAACTGTACTCGGTGTTAACAGCCGTTAGCGCTCACTCAACTCACTCACCTCATACAATTCGTCACAACGCATCACTCAGCCAGCAATCAGCCAATGAATTGAAGATTCCTTTGTAGCGCAATCAAATACATTTAATAATAATGCATAATAATCCGCTATAGAAAATTTGTTATTGATAACCAAACAGTTGTGTGCAAGAATAAAGCACTGGGCTAGCGTGTTGCATAAGTAGGCGATTGCTGTTGCAGTGCATGAAGAGTGTAGAAGGAGAGATTGAGTGGAGTGTGAGCGGTTGTAACAAATTTCAAATGAAAAATAAAAAAAAGTTTTTGTTCTCTTCTGATTTAGCTATTCTACGAAAATGCTGCACAAAGGTGAGAATAAATACATTAACAATTATGCCACATTTAATTACGGTATATACAAAAGCTTGGGTATGACGTAAAATACCGTAATTACCATAGACATATTGAATTATGAGTGATGAAGCATCGCATACTCGAGATTCTTAACGAAGTGGCATGAATCGCAAGTATTGTTGGTAACAAGCTGGCTAGTATGATATGCGGTGCTATGCTATGTTATGTTATGTCTCATAGTAATAAAAAAATCATAATTAAAGTACCGTTTTGTGACTTGTCAGCGTTTGATTGATTTACTGTCACGTTTTCTTCAATACTATTCATCTTTTACGCATAAATTTCTTAAACGCTTCAATAGCTGAAGAATCAAAGTATGCGTTAAAGCGTTAGAATCTTTGCTGTTCTTCAAAAAGCTTACAAGACTTCTTACAAACAACAACAACAAGTCAATAATGCATGCGGAAGCACGAATTGAAGTTTTGAGCTCGCTTGACATGCGCTTTATTATGTATACTGAGCTATGCTATGTTATGTTTTACTATGCTATGTTGTGCTAAGCTATTTATTCTATGCTACACTGTGCTATGTATTACTATGCTATGTTGTGCTATTTAATGTTATGTTATGTTATGTTGTGTTGTGTTATGTTGTGTTAAGTCATGTTATGCTATGTTATGTTGTGTTAAGTCATCTTATGTTTTGTTATGTTATGTTATGCTATGTTATGTTGTTAAGTTATGTTTTTCTATGCTATGTTATGTTGTGTTATGTTGTGTTACGTTATATTAAGTCATATTATGTTATGTTATGTTATGCTATGTTATGTTATGTTATGTCATGTTAAGCTACGCTGTGCTGTGCTATGCTTTGCTATGCTATGTTTTTCTATGTTATGTTCTACTTGCTATATTATGTCATACTGTACTATTTTACCTTATGCTACCAACCAACAACGACAATCACCACAATAAATGTCGTGTCAATTTTGAAAAGTTCAAACGAAATAATTTAAACGTAATTTATTTTGCTGGCAACAACAACAATAACAACAACTTGGATACTATTGTATCCAAAGCACTTAGCACAGCACAGCATAGTTGTGTAATTTAATTTAGAGAAGTGCAGAAATTGCTTTGAAGAGCATCTCCCGCACGAGCTGTCAACCGGAGATGGAGTGTTGTAACTGTTGTACGGTGTTGGCTTGACGCATAGCGCGCATGATTGACTGCCAATGCAATTGTTTTTGTTGGCATTGTTGTAACTAGGCAACAACAGCAGTGATTGAACCAACTGACCAGTACGTGGCAAGCAACTGTACTTCGTAGTTATAACAATAGAGTGCGCTGTTAAATGCTCTGCTGGACAGCTGCTTGATGCGACGCTGAAGAGTGGAATGCGCAACTGTCAGGAGTGAGAAGCTGCGACACAATGCCACAAAAGCGAAAATTTATATTTTTAACCCAACTCGTTAGCCTGCATTATCTGGTAGGCCTTGTGTGTGCACCCACTCACTGTTGAACCCTGTCCCCTTGTACCCATTGTACCCCTTGTATCAGGGCGTTGCTTTGTTTACTTACACAATTTTTTTCCCAACATTTCTTATTCAATGTCAATGCTGTGACCTTTTGCTGCGCAAAAGAAGATATCAGCAGTAAATGGAAATAGCAAAATAAGTTTTACAACAACAACAACAGCAAGTAACGTTTATGAAATTTTCATGAATTGTTGAAGTACCGTTTTAACTACGTGCCAACAACATTGGCAGCATTTTTTTGCAGCGCTTGTTGCAACAGCAACAGCATATTGCCCCAAAGCAATTGTCGAGCCGCTAGGCAGGCAGTCACCGCCAGCAGTTTGTAGCAGGTTCATTGTCTGTGTGCCACCGTTGTCTTCCTGCTTACAGCATTTGCACGCCGCTTTCAAATTACTATTCAACGTCGGCAACATTTGCCATTTTTCTCGTCGCTCGCAGTCGTAAATCAAATTCAATAATGTGCGCGCACACATTGCGCAATTCATTTGTGTGCAACAAGTTGTCTGCGAAAAGCACTTGCTTGTTGCTTGTTTGCGCTGTACATTGTTGGTGTTGTTGTAACAATTATTTTCTGCTGCTGCTTGTGGCTATGGTGCCATATGGCAGTTTTTGCAAATTTATTTTCCTGTTCGCACATCTCCAACAACTGTTGCGCCCAGTCCTACAATACTGGTTGCCTCTTCAGTGACCGGTCATTTGAGTTGTCTTTATGGCGTGATCTTTTTGCTGCTTGAAAATTCTGTTCTTCTTTGTTTGCTGGTGCGGTGATTTTTTTTAAAGGCTTTTAAAAGTTCGACGATTCCTCAGATCTGATACAGAGTATCATCAGTTAGACTTTATAGCATCAGTTTTAATAATTCTAATTGGTGGTATCTTCCCTTCTCTTGCTTACAATGTTCGCCCTGAAGCCAGTATTCTACCAAATCAGACCAAATCAGTTTTAAGAAACAATGAAGATCAGATTAAAAAGTGCCTATATTTCAATACAACTTATTTAGCTAACTTACTAGATTAAAAAATATTTCTTAGAACTCTTTTTATTTCTTAATATCTAATATTCGGAATAGAACACATTCTAGCCTATAGCTAAATTTCTTAACTCCGAGTATTCTTGGATAATTACCCTTAGGAAAACTGAGATAATACTATAGGCATGCCTAAACCTTTCTCAGAATCCTCGCAAGTCAAACTACCTAATATCGATGTACCTCCCAGGCCTCAGATACCCTTATACAGAACCAAAAAGATCCGCTTAATTCATTCAATAAACCTTATCAGATTTATAAGAATGTTCTTAGACCAAACTGTCATATGTCTCACCTTGAGATCTTCATTACTCCTATACCCTTTTATACGTTGAAAGAATAGCTTTTTCTCTAAAAATTAGTATCGGTCTTTAATAGTCAAAATGTATTCCTAATATCGATTCTATAATTATAACTTAAGTTTCTACCAAAGATTGGATCTCTTTTTAATCGTAGTCTGCTAATACATATATATCTCATACTCTGGAACCTATGAAATATTTAGAGGATAATCATTAGAAAACTTTCGTCATATCTATCTTCTTATATTTCCTTCTTCGTTAACCTTCAGACCGTTGGTTTAGGTCTATGTTCTCAACTGGTTTTTAGCAACTTAGAGGAAACCAAATTTCTATAATACTACTTAACCAAGTATCGATTTTATATAAATTTCATCTTAAATATCAAGAGAATCGAACCAATAACGAAAAAGAGAAGTCATTACATCTTGAAACTAACCAATTTAGTCTTGAAAGATAATATAATCCAACCCACCATAAATTATTCAATGGATCTCGCTTCATTTCATACTGATTCTTCTAATACATATATCATTTTAGACACATTAGGTCAATATCTATTGAAAAATTCTTTAAAAAATCACTCCAGATTTGTTTTTTGATAATTTTTCTCAATTATTATATAACAGTATTTTATATAATATATTATTTAATCAAGAAATCGCATTTCTTTAATATACACATTTACCAAAATCTTTTTTTGCATTGAAATATGCATAAAACCATCCATTGTGCCAACATCTTTCAACTTTAATCAACATTTATTTCTTATTTATATAAACTTTTTTTTTGATTATTCAAATTTTTTTTAACATAATTTTTATTATTAAATAAGCAAAGCATTCTCCATTACACACACAATTCAAATTAGCATTTCCTTTCTTCTATCTATCGCTCATCTCATTTTATGAGCTCAAAGCAACAATGGTTGTATGTTCAACCGTAAGCCCCCTTACCGCTTAATACAAAAACTTACAGTTAACTGTTTGAAAAATATACAAATATGCTCTAATAACTGAATGTCATCTTTCATTGCTTCAATTTATTTAAATTATTTTTCTTTTCATTAATGCTTTTCATTTGTCTCTTATTTACGTTCGTTTGGCACCCCACCGTGACAATGTCATTACAGTAATTTCACCTGTTTCATCAACAATCCGGCCACAAAGCGCGCTTTTTATTGACTTTGACATTTAAGTGACAATTCGCTTTTCTTTCGTCGTACTCTCTTTTATGGCTTTTACGACTTTCATTTATTGCTTTTGTTTTGACCTTTCGTTTTTTATTGGCTTGCTTTTAAATGCAGTTATTAGCTATTGTTCGGGTTTCTGGTTTCTCACTCGGGTTTTAGTTCAGTGAGGGGTTTAAATGGTGAGTGAATTTACAAAAATGTTGTAAACTTTATAATACTTCTTAGTTGTTGGTTTTTCTTTGAATGAAGAGAAGGTCATTTTTGTGTTCTTTTAGTATTTTTAAGCGCCAACATTTCGAATGTGGTTAAAACATTGGAGTCTTCACTTGGTTGATTCCGAAATGTTGAAAATTTGAAAATTTTCCTCCACCTATATCACTCTGGAGTTGTCTCAGTGAGTCAGTTTGGAATTGAGCGAGTATGATCTAGTAAACATCGCTGATTTTAGAGTTCCCACATAAAAAGGCTGTGATTCTCAAACTACTTGGGATCATTGAAGATGGTTTAGATGAAAATTTTCATCTATCTAGAGATGGCACGGCAGGTCAGTTCCGAATTGGGCGGGTATGTACTACTAGACACGATTTTTTAGTAAACATGACTCATGACTCGCTGATCTGAGAGTTTCTCACATAAAGACGTTGTGATTCTCAAACTACTTGGGATCATTGAAGCTGGTTTAGATGAAAATTTCCATCTATCTAGAGATGGCACGGCAGGTCAGTTCTATCAGCTACATTTGGGAGTGTATAAACTAATAGACACAATTATTTAGTAAACATGACTCATGACACGCTGATCTGAGAGTTCCTCACATAAAGCGTTGTGATTCTCAAACTTCTTGGGATCATTGCAGCTTGTTTTAGATGAAAATTTTCATCTATCTAGAGATGGCACGGCAGGTCAGTTCCGAATTGGGAGGGTATGAACTAATAGACAGGATTATTTAGTAAACATGACTCATGACTCGCTGACCTTAGTGTTCCTTAGTAAGGAGGCTGTGATACTCAAACTACTTGACATCATTGAAGCTGATTCAGATTAAGACTTTCATCTAACTACAGATGGTACGATCAGTTCGGAATTGAGAGGGTATTAACTAATAAATACGATTCACTCGCTGAACTTAGAGATTCTCTGAGCCGAGGCAGTCGATTCTTGAACGTCCTTGAATCATTAGAAAATTTTTAGCAGAAGATTTACATAATTCTAGAGATGGCTCGTTGAGTCAGTGTCGAATTGGGAGTGAGAGAAATTTCCTGTTGAAGGAATTTTGGGAGCATTCCTAAGACTTTTATGATAAATTGTTCAAAATTAAGAGACACAGCTTAACAACACTATATGTTCCTCAAGACAAATAACCTCACTAATTTAGTATGAAGAAAATTTAGGCTTATGCACACCCTATACTGTTTCATAACCTATAAAAAATGAAATTTCCTTAATTTGAATTTACATAAGTCTCAAGCGCCCACTCAGCGGCATATTTATTTACTTTCTAAAGTGAATTAAAATATTTTATAAAATAATTAAGCATATGAATATTCATATGAAGTGAATTGCCCACAGCAGAGCGCCTACTCTACTGTCACCACTTGAGAGTATCTATCAACATTGGTGTGTCAAGTGGCTGGCGGCGTTGATGATTTAAATTACACGCAGTTGCATAAAATCACACACCGAATTCATAATTCACCACGAGCAATTATGCGATTTTAATTAAGATATTTCGAATATCCATTTCACTCGCTGGAAATCCTATTAAAATTTATTTATAAATGTATTTATATATTTTTATTTTTTTTATATTTTTATTTTTTTTTATATTTTTATTTTTCATATATTTCGCCTCTTTTATTTAATTATAAACGCTTCTTCTTTTTTGCTGTCTGCGCATCACTTTCAGCTCACCGGCCATTGTGATGTAACACACGAAAGTGTTTGTGGATAAAAAAAAACTGCGGATTTAATTTACCACAAAAGTGTTGCAGACACGAATCCATCAAGATGACGGCACGCTGTTGCGAATTATTTCATTTCATTTTCATGCTGTCTTTGTTGACAGTCCGGCGATTATTTATTATTATTTATTTTTATTACAGCTGTTATTTTGGCCAACAACACTGCGAGACGCGACGCTTTTGCAGTGTGTCCGCAAAAATAACTGTTGTTGTTACAGCTTCGAAAAAAAAACACCTCGTATTGTAATTTTTCAAATCGAATATTTCACAATCGAAAAAAAAAACAACTTTCATTTTTTATTGTACTGATTTTTTTTTTAATTTTTTTACTGTTTTTTTCTTATTTTTATTTATTTTTTTCTGTTTATTATTTTTTAAATTTATTTATTTTTTTTTTATTTTTTTTTTTAATTTTTTTCTGTGTTTACATTTCATTTAAACAGTTAAACATTTTTGTACGTCTCTTACAAATTTTTTGTTGGGTTTAACCAATTTGTAATGCCTTGTTATGCTGTCAGTGTGTTTATTACTTATAAACATAACCGAGCGTAGTCTCTCAACTGATCTACATACCTTCAGATGTGCTGTTATGGCAAAAAACTAGTTCACTAACAAATTGCTTTACAACTGACTCTTATTAGTTAACAAACTGCTACAAATAACTTCGTTTGCTTTTTCTTTCTTCTTTCTAATTTGAAACTCCCGCTAGGTTGGTAATTAATTACGCACAAACTTTGGGTATGGCCGGAGTGAGTTGTGGCCAATGATGCCACCAAAAATAATTGAAGTAATTTTTTTCTTGCATTTTATAAAATGTTTTGCTTTCTTTGGCTTAATTTTTTTTTTAATTTTTTATACATTATTTTTTGCTTTCCTCGGCCTTACTAGATGTCTAAGATTCATCGGTTTTATTTTTATAAATTCATAAACATATTTCATCATCCACTATGCCTATTCACTTGATCAGCGCTGTAAAAATTATCGTTATGTGTTTATCCATTGAATACAGTTATGGTTGATTATAATTGCAACACTTTTGCCTAACCTTAAAAAATTAATTTCACTAATCAAATATTGTTTTAGTGAAATTGTTGCCCGCTGTGAGTGATTGATGGTCAGAGTAGTTATTTTCTTGGTAAGGTTGAAATTACTGAATGGATCATCGATAAATTTTTAGTATGGACTGCCGGGTTCTTAATATCGCTCTATATTCTATATAAATATCTAAATTATTTCTCCTAGAACCAAGCGCTCAAGAGACTTATAATGTAAAGTTGACTTCCAAAAGAACTAAATTATGATAATTATTGATGGAATTATAAATATGGTATTATCTCAGAAACATTCAGTAATACTTGATCTCTGCTTTTGTTTCAAAGGATCAACTAAGTTAACTTTGAATGCGGAACGTCACCAACCATTATAAACACCTTATATACCCAAGCGTTATGAAACATTATCACCAGTTATATTATGTTTACATGAGAATATTAGGTTTTAGGGCTGATCCTTCCGAAAAGAGTCACAAGAGATTCCATGCCGTAAACTCTTCAAGACGAATATCATAGACCTTCAATGGTCGACAAAGCGTTTTGAGCATTCCACAAATTTGTTGAGGCGGCTATTAAGTATTCGGGCCAGTTCAACTATTTCGTGCTACCGAGTGGTTTCAGCCTCAGTTTAGCAAAAGTCGGACAGTGAAGAAGAAAGTGGCTAGACGTTTCAATCTCACCTTTTTCCATGGATTTTGAGACCCTTAAAAAAGCCTATACTAAGGACTCTATCTAATTGTCTGCCTTTAGGGAAACACGGGTCTGCGGTATGACGATCTCAGATCGGATTGGGGATTAGTTCCGATTTATTCCGGAAAAAGGACTCTATCTAATTGTCTGCCTTTAGGGAAACACGGGTCTGCGGTATGACGATCTCAGATCGGATCGGGTTTATTCTAGAATAAAATTGTCAAACTTCTTTAGGCATCTGATTTGGGATGAGTTCCGATTTCCGTCGAAATAAAATTTTCAAACTGATTTGATTTTACTTTAGGTGCCAGTAGGAATTGCCTCTGGAAATGATACTCTCTACTAAACTCTATAAACCTAAAAACTTTCATAAACCCTTTGATCTTGTTAGTCTTTTCAGTCTATTTTGAAAGACAACAAAAATTTTCGCACCAATTTTGCTCTGTTTTTTCTTTTGAACCAACATAAATCAACACGGCGACATGTCCAAGGAAGTTATGTGCAAGTTGATTGTAAATTTTCGAACACCACTCAACGCCGCAGCGAACTAATACTGTTGTAAATTTCAACACGTACACTCCCTGCAAAACAAACGGGCAGCTGTGCGAGTTACAATTTTTCGGCAAAAATTTAAATTCGTCACACATCGTTGAGAAAACGGCGATATAAAACTCACGCACACACACACAGAGACGCAGAGACACCCGCAAAATTTGGAGCGCCGAGAAGTCAAAAGTTTAGCAGGCAGACAGGCGGCGAGTGAATTTCACATGCCGCAAACTGGGTTGCGCGCTGCAAAGTGATCTTATTTTTGAACTCCCTCAAATAAAAATCAAAATAAAAGTTAAACGAAGCAATAAACGAAACAAAACGACGATTAGGCAGTGAACTGTTATTGATCGCAAAATTTCTGGCTGACTGGAAATGCTTATGGAGCTGGCTTGAAATGGGGCTTGACTGTCGGACTGTTTGAATGTGTTAGTGAGTGGCGCGATGATGGGCTGACGAAATGACGTACGGACGGGTGGACGGACGGATCGACTGTGCGAAAGACGGGCTGGAGATTGAATGAGTTAGAGAGTGGCAGTCTGATGAAGTGACATACCGACGGGCTGACGGGCTGACGGTCTGACGCACCAACGTACCGTTGGATCGACTGTGCTAGTGACGTGCGTCCGTCCGCGTACTGCTGACGACAGTGCCATGGCATTTGGCGGCAATTCAATGTAGTTCACAACAATTTGAGTGGGACTCAGCAAGAGATACTCTTTTAATAAGTCGCAATGTAGTCGCTTGTGTGTGTGATTCGATCCGGCGATCGATGGCGCGCAGCTACTTTGGATGTCAAATCACGGATCACTGATCAATTTCGAGTGATTAAGCGAAAAGTAGTGAAGAACAAAAATAAAAAAAATACAACAAAAAACAAGAAATCACCAGAAACGCGAAAAATGAGCAAACCCGTTGTACCCGAAAAAGCAAAAATCTCTGAATTGCTGCCTGCAAGCGATCACATTTGCAGCCGGACAATTTGGCGCTTTAATTCTTCGTATTTTCTCATTTCCTTGTTGATTTTTGTGTGTTGTTGAACTCACGAATTTTCATATGAAATTGCGCACAAATGTCGAACTTTTCGCATGTTCAATTTCAACGTAATTGCCGAGTGAAATTAGCGACGAAAAATCACTTTAATGAACATTTTAATTAGCTGGCAGGTACGAGTACGCTTTGGAGTTTTCCCCCAGCCAATTTGGATTCTAATCGCGCTAAGTAATGTTGGAGACAGAGTTTTTTGTTATTTTATTTCCTCTACTTTCTATTGACTTTCGATTGCAGTTGAAGCATTTCTCATTTTTATCCAAATACATTCTAATGGAAAGTTGACTTTGTTGCGAAACGTACTTGTCAATTCTGAAATTGCATTAAGAAGACATTATAGTAATTATGTACTCTTATAGCCCGGTTTTTAAATTTCACATTCCATTCGTTCTTCAGAGAGCTATCACACTTTTAGTGATTTTAAAAAGTACCGTTATCTGTTCTTTGTTTGTTCTTATTTATAACGTAGCAAGTTTTGTCGTGATATCTCTCAGAAAGCGAGGCGACCTCCAATATTCAGAGTGACCTTATGTGATCGTAAACGTCTCTGAAGATGTTTGACTACTATCTTTGTTGACTTAGCGTTTCATGAGAATTGTGAGAGCAGTGCCTATATAAATAACTGCTTTTAATTGTCGAGGATCGGTACTCCAGTTTTATTTAGAATATCTTCCTGTTTCGCCTCTAGCTTCGGTATCGGTCTACCATATCCTCAAGTTCGGAGACCTCACTTTTGACATCTAAACACAATTCTTACTTCCTTGGTCAAGTTATTTTATTTGTATCTTTCGAAAACCTCAAGTACCCGCTACTCTTTTATTGTTATGAATCAGAACACTCGACTGTGACCTTGATTGTGATCTCTTTTATTCTAAATGAGTCGACTTGTTCTATTGTGACCTATAGGAACTCCAATTATCTGCATTACAGTGACCGTCCATGTATTTGTGGATTCTCATATCCAGATCCAGCGTTTTACAATTCTCAAATCGAAGAAGGAAGGAAGCGGATTACAGCAGAGATCTACCTAAAAGACGAGGAAAATACAAATAACTTTGCGGAAAATTCGATTTATATCTATTTTCGATCTTATCCTGAATCAGTGATCTCACTACTAATATCTCTCAGTCCTATGTAATTATATTTCTATTTAATCTATCTTCTTTAATGATTTTTGTACTCGATGAAACTCTTGATTCTATGCCACATTGGGCTCTGCAGTTAGCTGTTCCAAGTTATTGCTAACCTCACTATTTTCGGAACTAAATGAAATGAACAGTTCCATTAAATAATTATTCCTTCACATACTTCCACAAACTAGTTTTCCTTTTCAGCCTCCAGTCCTCCTCTTTGCTCTATCCTAGAATACTCCTCATATACCGCTTGCTGCATGTCGCGCTCTGCCCTCAATGCCTATACTTCAAACATCCTCCCTTCCAATCTACTACAAGCATCGTTCACTTCACAGCATTCGCTTGCGCCGATATTGTAAATTCGCACCAATCTATAAATAACTCAACGACAACATAACAAACAATATTCTTGTCTTGCAGTTAAATTTAAACTCACCTACAAGTCTAAAGATAGCCAAGCGGCGACGACGACGCCTGCACATGTGGTGATAGATGCGTCTAAAAGTAGAACCACACACTATATATATAGTTTAAGTATAGCCGAAGTAGCGCGCAGTGCGGTAGCCCAGCTCAAGCGCGGGTCAATGCGGTCCAGCGCGCAAAAGGGCTCGCTGCTGTGTGCCCAGCTTGTACCTTCATATATATATAGTCCGCCTTGTCCATTATCTTTCAGCAATTGTTTAACTCGACCGCTGTTCTTTTCATTTCATCTGTGGCTTTTATACTTTATGGCACTCCTCGTGGCTGCTGCCTGCTGCTTTCATGTTGTAATCTCTGGGGTAATCAGCGCCAAACAATACACAAATAAAGGATTAACTTAATAGTATTTAAAAAAGCTACAAATAAATATGTGCAACGCACGGTTTGCGTGTTGCCTTTGCGTTCTTCTGCAGCCTAAAGATTGCTCCTTTAATTTAAGTTTTTTTTTTTGTTGCTCTTCTTTGTAGTTTTTAACTATTTTTCTCGCATTTTTCTTTAAGTAATCGACGATCAATTGAAAACGCGTGCCAAACACGCAAATAACTTTGAAGCTGTTGATATAGTGGTTGTATATTGGTAGTTAATGGGAAAATTTGTGGCGAAGAAAGTGATAAATGTAAAGTTACTAAAGTCTCTGAAGCTCTTAATTCACCTCTTAGTCCTAGGAATGAAGATTATTCATTTATAGCTTTATTTGGCTATATGATAAACTTGAGTTTACTGATTGGACTACGAATCTCGAATTTCTTAAAAAAACAAACGACAGTTTTAAATGAGAGTTCTTCAGTAATGTAATGCTATCATCAGTGTGACAAGTGAGAGAACTGGAAGCCTTCTAATATCATCGCCCTTGAAAAGCAATTCCTGACAGATCGGTATTGGAAGATTCCGGCTTTTTACAGAAAAGCCGTCGAACCAGACCAGAAAGCCTTGCAAATATTAGACACTTTACATTAAGATAATACTGAAATTAAAACTTGATATGACTATATATTTCGAAATTGTCGATATTTCTATATTAACGAACTTTCTTCTCTTTATGATTTCAGGTAATAAAATGAAGCTTTTTGCATTGCGTTATCGTGGTAAGCTATGGCTTTAAGTTAAGAAATGTATATTTCCAAAAATTATATAAAGTCCAGAGTGTCCAGACCGGGTTGGTAACTAACAGGGACTTCCGACAGTCACTTCGTTAAATATTCGAACTAAGAGTTAAATTTAGATGACAATTATACACTTATTTCACGAAATAGTTCCTTAAAGTGAAGAATTCTTTAATTTCGGAAAGTAACTGTGTCTTTAAGTTTTTATTTAATGATTTATGAGGCATGAGGATAAAGAGGCATCCAGCTTTCCTATTGGTCGACCAATTACAAAGTAAAACGAGAGAGAGGGAGGATAGCAAACACTTGGATTCAAGATTAATAACTGATGAGAGATTTTTTTCGGAAATTGCGTATATTGAAATCCATTGGGAGAGTTTTTACTCCATCTCCATTAGCTTTTGTGGTACATTAACTACAACTTTTGACTTTGTAAATCGATATTTATGTATTAGACTTCCCTGATTACAGCAGTTACTCTCCGTTCTTCAAAAGAACACATCTAAGTATTTCCTCCTCTCTCTCGTTTAAGGTTCTTTGATGCAGCAAAAGACCTTGAAGGTCGCAGTACTTTAACCCTCCAATGGCATACCTTATACCCTCTCACACTTCGTCCACACATGCTCGTAAGTGTGACGCTACGACAAACTCTGGTTCGTCCTTAAGTAACTGTCAAGCAAATTCAATAGATAAGATACCCCGCTCTGGCGAGAAAAAAAAGGGAACTTGACACATCGCGCCCACATTGATTCCTTGTAAATTCTACGTTTTTGTGCGGCACTGCGCGAGCGCGTCTAAATATTTTGCTATGGACAACACGTTACATGGCATTGTGGCTGTGGCTGTTGCCGTTGCGCTATTGCTGTTGTTGCAGCTGACAATCGTGCAACATGCAATGTAGCCAACGAGTAAACAAACCAAGCCAAACACACTATAAATGCACAAACAAAAACCAAATGCGCGCGGTATGCCAGGCCGCGTCGCCACATTGGAGCGCTTGCAAGGCGGCGGAGTTGAACGCGCGCGCGCGCTATCAATTTAATAGCATCAGCGCATTTCATGATGCGCCCTTTTTGCAATAACAACAACAATGGCTGCAACAGTTTTTGTTTCTCGTAATTGTTGTCGTAGCTGTCTCTGCAGCTGTGCGCCTATTGTTGTTGTTGCTATTCGCGTGCATTGTTCCTTGGAAAATTTGCGCCGCATTGCAGAAGGATGCCCATGCGCCTGTCGCCATCGCCATCGTCATCGCTAAAACATTGCTGCCGCGCCGCCACGATGCTGTTTGGCATTTTTTCTTGCACTGTTGCATGCCTGTTGTCTGTGTCGTTCGTTGCACGTTGCACGTTGCAAGCTATTGCTATTGAATGTTTGCCATTTTCTTGGCGTCTATTTTTAGACCGCCTTTGCCGCCGCTCAGTCCGCATGTGATAAGAAAGAAACGCGCAATGTTGTGCGGCAAGCTGGCGCGTTGCATGCCACATTAGCGTTGCATAGTTGTTTGTATATACAAATGCATGCAATGATTGCGATTGGCGCAGCCACGACATTGTGACGGCGACGAGGCAGCCGCAGCGTCAGTCAGCCAAATAAGGCGCTGTAAAGCGGGCGAGTGCCGCCATGTGGCGGAGGTCGAACGCCAAGTGCGCGGTACACACGCCATGCCTTTGCACAGTAGGGTGGAGTGGGTGACATATGAGATATTTTTTTATTGAAAATCAATTTTGAGTAGAATAGCAATGAAAACACATTTTTGTATATACTACAATTTAAAAAAAAATTTATTATCTATTACTTTTTTATTTTAATAAATATTACGAAAAAAAATATAACTAATTTTGATATTAATTATTTTCGTAAAAATTCTTGTAATTTAAAAATAGAAAAAAAATTAATTTTTTAATTTCTTCTTTTTCAAAAAAAAAATTATAAAAAATTAGTTTTAAAAAATAATTAAACAATTTTTGAAATTTTATTTTTCTAATTATTTAATTTATTTTTAATTTTGTTTGCAAATTTCGTTAAATTTTTATTCAAATTATTTTGAAAATATGATTTTTTCACTAAACAATTTTTAAAATATTTTTTTTTTAATTTTTTTTTTCACTTTTTGCACAACTTCGCCCCACTTTGCCTTCGCTTAGCAACCGCATTTGTGGTATTTTTCTTGTAATTCCCCATTGAAAGCGCGCAAATATAATGGTTTCTTTGCTCTACCGAACGCTACAGAGCGATCGTGCACCTCAACACCCCACCTTGTGCGCCTCCCCAGCAATGCCATTGAGTTAGCAGCAGCAATAAGGGCCAATTGGGCATTATTACAAACCTCTACATACATACAGCAAGATACTGCCACAGCAAAACATACACACATTAGAACACTGTTGAATCTGGCATTTTGTGAAGAAAGGGATTTCACAGTTTTTTGATTTACTTTGGCAATTTCCGAGATAAGTAAGGCGCAAAAAAGCCCGGCGAACGCAATAAATTTCGTAAAAACGACAGGAAAACGTTGAAAAGTGAAAAATATTGACAGGAAGTTGCATGCAACAGGCAGGCGCGTTAAAACAAATAAGCTCCAACGTTGGGCGCGAACGAGCGGCAAGTTGCGCGCCGCGGAAGAGCACATGTGCCGCGTGGCCTTTAATGCCGAGTTGTTGTTGTGCGCATTCTTCATCAAGGCAAGGTAAGCCAAGGCAAAACCCCAAGGTGGCCAACTAAGTTTGTGCCACATGTGCGCCTGAGAATTGACTTAGATGGGCGTTTATGTTTGCTTTAATCTGCGCGATGGCTGCAGCAGCGGCAGAAGCAACGCGCGCTTGTTTGTTGGTGAGAAAAATTTTGTTTAAGAAGCATTTTGATTTCATTCTTTCCACCTTTGCTTTCGCTTTGTGAGTGGAAGAAGATTTTGAAGTGTTGATTAGTTGTGTTAGGAAAACTGTGAAAATTGTGCTGTGTGTATTAATTTCCGCGCGTGTTGCGAAGGAAGTGTTTGCTATTTGCCGATTTCTCCTTCTCTACTCTTGCTTCTTTTCATGTATTAAAAGATAAGTTGAATGATTTATGAGATCAATTAAGGACTTGGTGTATTTCTACATGCGAAATTGAAAAAAAATGTGGTGCAGCAGAAGAGAAAAATAAAAAATAGATAAAAAAAAATAAAATAGTTCAGCATCTCGTCTACTTGGTTCTTCTTGTAAGATTCTACTAAGTCCAAAGATTTAGCTTCAGCTACATTTTTTTCTGTACGCCTTCGACTTATCATGTCTTAAAGGCTAGCGATTCGAACAAACAACTGGTATAAATCATACAGACTGGCATAATCAAATTATATCAAATAGACATAGAATAGCCAGTATTTATACCACTTTTGAGAGGACCACACAATATATTCTATATCTATAAGAACAAGAAACAAAAATAACGAACGAAGAATTTGTGAGTCGAAAACGGCAACTTATATGCTCATATTATATTTGCTCTTTCTTGTCTAACATCAATGAAGACATAAGCTGTCGATTTAACAAACTTAGCGAATCGAACATCCAACTGGTATAACTTATATATACTGGTATAATGAAGTAGAGATAAGATAGCAAATGGTTCAGATAGAGTGATTAGATTAGATTAGCGGAAAATATTTTCCGAACAAAATTGAGGAATACTGCTGAGTGATCAGTCCTCGGTAGAATACAAATTCGGGCTCGTTCTTGTCTGTCGTGGGAACTAAGAAGTGGTTAAGCGAACATTTCTGTTAATATTGATGGCGGGCACTACAGGTATACCACAATTCGAGCTTCCTTATACACCAAAATTAATTTCAACAATTTGGATTTGAGCTTTATTGTGAGATAAAGAAGTGAAAACATTTAAAAGTCACTTGCAAGTCTCTTTTCTTATTTTTTTTTTTTGCACTGGACTTCGAGAACCGAAATTTATATTAATTTCTGGGAACATTTCTGGACGTTCATCCTATCACTCGGGTTCTTTAAGTTTTTGAACTCACGTTTTTTGTCAACTCTTTTCTTCGCTCAGTGAAAACATTTGAAAGTCACTGGCATGTATCTTTTTTAATTGTAGGGACTCTGCTTTGAGTTTGAGAACCGAAATGTATATTAATTTCTGGGTGTTCTTCGTCTTAGTAAGGTCTCCAAGTCTTTGAACTCACGATTTTTGTCTACTCGTTTATTCGCTCGACTATATACTTACGTGTAAATGAGGTCCATGTGGGAAATGAGGTTGAGAGGGAAATGAGGTCCCTTTTTCACTAACATCAAATTGCCTATAATTGCTCTCGAAAGAGCAGGAGTCTGGGTCGAATATTGAATGAGACAGCACTCCATTTCTCTTTCTATTTTTTGAGGTTGAGCTGTGCTAGTGAAAAAATATACTGGTTCCGGAGTAACTCGCGACTTTAAGCACTTAATTCTGTGAAGTTTGAGTTTATCATACAAACAGAGTATAATTCTCAACCAGTTTATATAGCTGAGTTAGTTACCAGTATTGAACAAATGATATTTACTAAAGTGGATTAGTTATATCTTAACAACAACAACAGTTTTGTTTTAAAAATACACATTTTCTTCGATGAATTACATATGCAGTGAATTATTGTTATGATTTTTGTTGTTATTGCATGAATATTAACTCAATTCTTCTATAACTTTGTCACAACATTTTTCATGTTTTTTTTTTTTTTTTTGTATATTTTACATGAATATATTTGTTTACATTGTCGTTGCATAAAAATTAAATTAATTGCAGCGCGCGACGCGTGGTTGCCACATATGGACATTTGTTGTTGTTGGATTGACGCTTTTAATTATGCATATGAATATGCTTGCATGTAGTACATATGTATATCAGGAGTTATGCATATAATTAAATATCACTGCAAAGCATCTGCAGCAGTTGAGCCGTCGTTTTTACATACACACATGCGCGCATTGTTTTTGCGTGGGCGACGATTTCATAAGCGCGGACGCAGCAAGCCAAGTAGTCAGACGCCAGCCGCGCGCTGCTAGCAGTCATCCGTCAGACATGGTCAACTGCATCGCACACACATACAAAAATAACAGATATTAATACATATATTTATAGAGATATGTCTCTACACTTTTCAAAAAATACCAAAGCTGCTGTGCGCTTGTGTTTTTGTTGGTTTTTCTCCGTCTCACCTCACATCACCAACCACTACTTGCGCTGCTTGTTATTTATTATTTTTGTTGTTTAAGTTTCTGTTCGGAGTTATGCATTTGGCTTCGCATGCAGCTGAAAGTGAAATGTTTGCGCTCACACCGCGTCATCGCCGACCACCTTCATGCACTCAAACAATGCGCTCATTCGCTCAGAAATTATCGCTTTATCACGATTTATATTTTTGTCTAAAAATTTTTCATTTTTTTTTTTATTTTCTTTTTATATTTTCTTTAATTTTTTTATTTTTATTTGCCTTCACCGCTATTTGTAGCCACAATATTATGACCATTTCTACACTTTATCGCTACTCTACACTCCGCTTTCTGTCTTCGCCGCGTTCAGCAGCTCGCCCACACTGTGTTTTGTGCCAGCAAATATCTACGCGCTCTTGTAGATTCTTCTTAAAAAATTTCCAACTCTTTAATTATGCAATTTCTCGCTTCGAAATTGGTTGCTTTTTAACTGATTTTTTGTCTTTATATACCGCTCCCTGTGTGCGCGCTCCAAAGCGTTTTTGTTTATTTTCATTTTTAATGCGGCCAGTCGGTCTTTGTCCGACTGCAACTGCAATTGATACATTGTAATCCGATTTGTAAGTAGTTTCATCATATTTGTTATATGAATGACTCTAAGTATATGAATAGTCTTGTGTATCTGTTTGTATTGCGAGTACTCGAAAATTGTGTAGATTTTTATCAAACCAAGTTGTTATTATTTGTGTTTAGTTTTCTGGAAATTTTCCATGATTTTTGAAATTTATTTGTATTTTTTCACTTTATTTTGTAATTATGTGTTTATTAAGCCAGTTGAAATGAAAAGTAATGAAAATTATGGCATAGATTCTTCTGGCTGATTATTGTCTATTAGCTCACTCATTGCCAAGGGCCAATGTCTGTGGGGTAATGAAATGAAATTGAAAGGAAAGTTATGCGAGGGAAATTTTTCTGAGATGAAAAAGTGAGATGAAAGGGATTTAAATAAAGCTGGGTGTCAGTGTAATATGATGGATTATGAAAAAATATTCAAAAATATTACAAAATATTTGAATATATATTCAAATGTCTTTACATTAACATTAATTCAATAACTAAATAATTATAATAAAATTAAATATAAAGTATTATACTAAATTAACTGAATATTTAGTATGATTTTTCGAGCAATTAAGCTTGACTATTACGAATGAATCAAACTAATCAAAATTAAACAAAATCTATATCAAGATCTTGAATGGATATCTACTTAAATTGGGTCAATTAAAACTTAATTGAGTTCATTAGAAATTCTTAACCTCATAATGATAAGAAAAAACAAATTCTCAAAAATTTTAAACAAAAAATAAAAATAATTGTAAATAATCTCTTCAGTCATCCTCTTTAATTAAGTAAATTAGAATTTTCATTATTTCTCAAACTGAGAAATTACTTAAGAACAAAAAACTAAAATATAACAATATACATTTTAGGAAAATCATTAAATGACTTTCTATCTTAACTGAGTCAATTAAAAATGTTTAACCTGAAAACGATACAAAATTACTGAAAATAGCTTAAAAATTACAAAAAAACATTAAAAATTAATATTAATAATTCATTCAGACAGCTTCTTTATCGAGTCAATTAAAATTTTTTTTTTCCTGAAAACGATAAAAATTCGCGTAAAATCCTATTAATAATTATAAAAAAAAAATTAAATTTAACATTAAAAATGCAAATTAATAATTCATTCAGATAGCTTTTTGATTGAGTCAATTAACATTATTTGTTTAAATTTTACCATATACTTGAGAGTTACATAGGATTAAATCCAAACCATTTACAAGATCATAAAATGGTTATCTGCCTTAATTAATTCAATTAGAAATTTCAATATATGTATTAGAAAAATCATAAAATAGCTATATACCTTAAATGAGTAAATTAAAAATTATTAACCTAAAAACGATAAAAAAAATTGCTACAAATAGCTTAAAAATAACAAAAAACCGTTAAAAATGAATATTAATATTTCATTGAGACAGCACCTTAATTGAGTCAATTAGCATTTTTTTAATTTGTACCATCTAACTGACAATTACGTAGGAATAAAATCAAAAATTTAACTAAATAAGTATCTAAAAGATCATAAAATGGTTATCAACCTTAATTAAGTCAATTAGAAATTGCAATATAATTGTTTATCCTTTTTAAGTCAATTAAAAATTGCAATATTATTGTTTATCTTTCATTTAGTCAAACATAAACACGAAAAATTATTAATAAACAATATTCATACTAATAATCTCCTCAAACTACATCTTAATTGAGTGAATTAATATTACGCATAAACAAAAACTTCGAAATATTGAAGTTGAAATTGAAGTTTTAGAATTTAAAATGCTTCGCTCTACTAATGAGTGAATGAAGTTTTCATAATTTAAATCTGATTAATGTACCATTTTTTTCTGAGTTAATTAACTTTGTTTTCGTTTTATCTTGATAACACACTAATAAATGTCGGTTAATAGCCGCTGTTTGTCGCTTAAGTTGTCATAAAAATTACCAAAACAAAAAATAAAAAATAATAAAAATTAAAATAAATAAATGCTGAAGAAAACACCCACATTACGCTTCGCCTTTTAGGGCTTATCAGCTCAATGACCAGATATGTAAAATAATATGCGTGCATTTGTGGACCTTTGAATTAAGTATTTATTTACTCTTCGCTTTTATTTTTGAGGTCTCCTTTAATTCGTCTGCGTGTGGGTGTGGCTAGATAGACCGCCCACCAGCAACAACTAGTTTGCGTTTGACATGCATTTTCAAGCGAGTAAATGAAGACCTCATTTAGACAGATTTATTTGTGGGTATAAATTAAAATTTTGTAATATTTAATGGCAATGAAAATTGTTGAAATGGCTAGTTAAGTTGTCATTAAGATGACATTTTCAACGCTTTGTTTCGTGGGTTTTTTCGTTTTTTTTTTTGTGTTGGCAGGGCAAGTAAATAAGTTAATTTAGCTGCTATTGAAAAGCTATAATATTTTTAGTTAGAGTTTGGGAAAAAAAATTATTGTTATTGGAGGAAAAAATTGTGCAATATAATGATCTATTTGGTACGAGAATTAAGATGGCATTGAGTTTAGTTTAGATAACTGCAGGTTGAACAGTGAGTGGTAACATTATAGCCGCTAATTATTATCAAAATCTTTGAAAATTGCGAAACGAACAAACAACTGGTATAAATCATAAGGACTGGTATAATCATATAACGTTTTTTATGTATACGAAAATATGTGAGGTTAGGAATTTGCAAAAAAAATAATTTAACAAAAATAAAAAAATAAATTTCAAATGTGATTAAGCAACCATTTACGAATTTTCAAAATAAATTTCCTTATTCCTCACTCATTACCTTATGTCCATTAAGCTTTCGCGCAGTGCTACCTACGGTGGCGCCACCAAAACTAACCATAATAATTGCAATTTCCACGAAACAACAGTTAGAGAGAAATGTAGAAAGGGAATTTCATTTTGTTGGAGATAAAATTTTTGCCAAAAACCGTTGTAAATTTAGTTGTATTACATTATATGTATATATATCTATGTATGTGAGGGCATGTATTGGTATTATCTTTTTATGTTGTCATTGCGACGGCGACTACAAGTTAATATTGTCATTTGCATTGCATTGATAGCGCAGTTGGAGTTAACAACAACAAATTTCGGCAAGCAAATGCGTAAAGCTTGCAGCCTGAAGCACAGCAGCTAACGGTATTTGTCTTACTGCTTGATGAAGACATTTTTATTTTTTTATACAATTTCCATTTTTGGTTTTCCTCAATTCGTTTCTAATGCATTTTGCGCTAACTAAATATTTTACTTGCCGCAAATTTTCATTTTTCCCTCATTGCTTTTGCTTATGTTGTTGTTGCAGTTAGTTTTATCTCAAAATGAGATACACGTTTGCATAATTTCAACATAAAAAGTGTAATTACATGCAGCTTTTTCCATATTTTTTTTGTTCGCTCTTTTTTGTACGAACAACATCCAACATCTCTGTTGTGGCGGGTGGATTTTTGCATTTGGCATGCGCTAACTATTAACTAAGCTTAGCTTAGACAAGCTAAGCTAAAGCTACTTTCAGCGTTTTCCAGCGGCCCCTTGTGGCTCGTTGCCATGATTAATAATGGCTTGTGGGTGGAGTATCGAGTGAAGAGAAAAGTATACACATGCGCTTGGGCGAGTGCAGAGTTAATTGTGCGGGTGAAAGGAATCGCAATTAAATAAGCGCTTATGTGGTAATAAGTCCTACTATGTGGCATGAACCACTATGCGGCAATTTGAGATGAGGTAATGTAATGGGCGTAATTGTGGCAGTGGCAGCGCATGTTGAGAGTTAATCATGTTGCAAGCAAATCGCAGTTATCTGGCTTAAGTACTTGAGTTGTTTATGCAAACGAAGTTACTTCATTAAGGGAAAATTTTTGATAAGATAGAAAGCTCTAAATACATATTTTAGTATTAAAAAAATGTTTAAAAATTTTACTTAACGATTAACTCCACAAACAAGTTTAAAAAAATTGGCGAATCAAACAATGAACTAGTATAAACTCTCCTAATATTTCGACGATATGTAATTTACCGTTATTTTCCGATTAATTCCACATAAAAAAGTATTTAAAACCAACAATAACAAGCAATCAACTGGTATAAACTCTCTTATTGAACAATAAACTAGTATAAACTCTCCTAGTATTTCGACGATACATAATTTACCGTTATTTTCCGATTACTTTCACAAAAACAAAAAATATTAAAAAATGGCGAATCGAACAATCAACTGGTATACACTCTCTATTCAGCTCTCTAAACATAATATAATAACGAATCGAACAATCAATTCTTGTAAATAGAATTTATTGCCATAATCCGAAAGAAATATAATATTATCTTCTATTGAATATATTCTTTATTGACTCTTGAATATGTAATGGTGTTAAATAAATATTAAATGTGATAATCAAGCTAAATATAATTTATCTCATATCAAATCCACAATTACCAAAAATTATCGCAAATGAAACTATAAAACCAGCTGATAAAACGAAAAGAGGAATACTGCGCGCCTATTGGCCAAACTAGTTTACAAGCACTCTCTTCTGAAACCAATGTCAGCGAGCAAAAGAGAGTGAGAGATAACATGGAAATGGAATATGTATTTATTTATGATTTAAAGATTTAACTTGTTAACTCTCTTGGCCCTTAGCAGATATTCTTCTGGTAAAACAAGAGTCTCAAATAGCTCACACGAACAATTCTTCTTCCACTGACTTATGTATTTCTATAAGAGGTATCCTAGATTTCAGTAATCAAAAGGCTTAATATGAATAGGTGGTTAGTCTTCGGCATCCAAGCCTAGTTCCGGGACCTCCGGTTTTGACCATAGCCGGGCAGTGGCGTAGGAGTTTTCTTCTCGCTGATGTTAAGATCATACCGCTCGTTCGTCAAAGCCTCGTTCGTAGTGAACCTAAGTTAATATTTTTAGTTATTTCAATCCCAGCATATTCCCCGTTAGATTCGCAGATCTACTCTTGATTCAATTTATGTGGAAGGGTTTTTGTGATTATATATGAGACCTCGTGCTTAGAGTCTGATTAGTTTACAAACGGAAATTTGTCCCACTTGTACTTTTGCTTAACAAACAACTTTATTAGAATCGTCTAATGTTCAAAGCATATGAAAAAGAAACTATCTTCGCTTAACGATCCAGAGTTATGCTTTCCTATCGTATCTTTGGTATCTACTCACTTGTTAACTCTAGCCCTTATATAGAGCAGATATTATTCTCTTATAAGAAGGGTCTCCAGTAACTCACACGAACGATACTTCTTCATCTAACTTATGTATTTCTATAGTATAATTGAGAACTCACAGAATATGTATATATCTTAATTTTGCACTCTCTGATTTTTTTGGAAGCCGTTCTTGCAGAGAAATATGTAAAAGATCTAAGCATGTTCTCTGAGTCTATTTTGATTTTTTGTAAGGCTTCTTTTTTACTTAGAGCTTCACAGGTTCACTCAATGTCATATGTTCTGCTAGATCGAGTTAGATATATATGAGTTTTTAACTAGCAAGAGAGGGAGTAAGAAACATTGTCGTCCCGGATAGTATCAATATTTTTTTCCGGAAAAATATGAAAGCTTTTAGGATTGTTTTTACCAAAGACTGTTAAAGAGTATAAAGAGAACTGAAAGAGAGCGAAACGAAAGAGGTAAAGAGAGAGACAAAGAGTGAAATATTGTTGTCCTTGAGCATATCTCCATTTGTGACGGAAGTTTATACGATTTTTTCAGAAAAAGTACAACTATTCTGTACAAATTCCAAGTGTCCATGAAACCTCAAGATAAAATTTCAATTGTTCAGTGGATATTGACAAATGGCTACTGCATTTTTCGCCACTTTAGTAATTACTTTGTCGAAGGTGAACTTGCTTGCCAAGCCATATACAAAGGGACTACATATATATATATATATATCTTATTTGAGAATATAATACCAAAAGCGAGTACAGATATTGATTATCCAATATTTTTGCTCACTGCCCAACTTTACCTTTTGTTGCTGCTAATTTTATCATATTGTACAGCAACTTTTGTTGCCGTGCGGGCGGTTTCAACTTACCGTTAGAATGGCGTTAAATAAGAAGACACACCTTTGAAATACTTGGCAGATAATATAATCTGAAAAAAGAAACACAACATAACAGTACTTAAATTAGATGAAGTGTTAAAACAAATTACAGCAACAAAGGAAAACCATGAAAACAACTCATTTGTGTAACCGTAACTAAGTAACTGGGTATAAGGTTAGCGCTTTAATTTATTTTAGAATTCATATACTATCTAAGCATACAAACGATATTTGACCTCACATATTAACATATTGTATTATACTGTATACAACAAAAAGTAGCAGCTAGAAGAGAAGAAAAGCTGTGCGTTCGAAGTTTGACATGCAGCTGACATGTCGACCGACCAACCCTCTTGGCAATCAGCTCATTATGCGCTTGCCCTGGCAAATTGGCGCGGAATGCCTCCCTGCGCGGTTGCTTGGCTTTGCTTCGACTTTGACTTCGATCGGCGCAGCTAAATGGCGCGCAGGCGTGTCTGCTATCCGCGCTGGCAAATTGCAACAACGCTGTGCAACAACAAGAAATACACATGATATTTATTTGCCGTTAATTTGTTGTTTATTGTCGGTTTCAGGTTCACCTTTGCATTACCTAAAGATTACTTTGTTGTTGCTGCTGGTGAGCTTGAGATTTTTGCTTAGCCATCGTAGCAGATAACAAGTGCACTGTAGCGTGCTAGTTAATATTTATTGTTCATTTGAAAGGTGGTTTTCGTTGTTGTTGTTGCTGTGACTCTTGTAGATCTGTTTACTTTTAATTAGCGTAACGAATTACCTTTGTTGTTGACGGCAACCAATACTTTGTGAAGTCTATACTAAGGCAGCTAACCCAAGCCCAACTAACTAACTAAGTAATTAAGAATTTTTGACATAAGAAATGTCAAAAGTCTCGCATATATAGACACATGTATGTATAGTAATACTCTTAGCTTATGCATTCCTCAGTTAATTACAATTTTGTATTTAAAATGATTTATTGAGTCACTGGCGAACTAAATACATGCTAACTAATTGACGTATGCGAAAAAAAACAAAGTGATTTTCTTGGTATGAGACTGAGAAGAATGAGATACCGAGGTATAGTATATGTATATATTTGAAGCCTTGGTTAAACTAGAAAAACATATAGCTTCTGGTCTATAAATTAGCTGATCTCACATCATAATGACCATCAGACTTTAGAGAGAATAATATCTCATCATCGTTTATGAAACGGTTTGTAAATAGAACCCACAGCGAAGAACTCTCAACTAGGCAGTATATTTCCTTCGTTACAAGAACAACGAACAGTAGTATGAGTTCGGGATCCGAAAGAGTTACTTTGTGATCATACCCCGGTAAACAATTATATGATAACGAAGATAATTGCGATAAAAGTTTGAAAATCCCTGAGTAATTACCGAAGATAGAAGAGGAAGACTGATGATCTTAACATCACCATGGAACCATTTATTATATAACCTCAATGTACTACAGATGACTCTCAAATCTACTCAATTTTTTTTTAAATTCTTGTGTTCTTGTTTTCGAGTCTTGATGGCGTCAAAACAACTGTAATCCATATCCTAAAATTTCTTTGAAAAATGTGGGCGTTTTCGCTGGGTCCTGGCGCGCTTAGGAAAAGGTTTTTGACTATGGGATTATATTATACTGGAAAATGTACTTTAACTCTCCTGAGCTAATATATATATTCCCATAGATGAAACAACTCCTCGGTTTTGGTAATCAGAAGGTTTAAGATGAGTGGGTGCTTAGTCTTCTGCATTTGAGCCTAGTTCCGTGGCTGCCGATTTTGCCTCTAAGCGGGCTGTGGCGTAGGAGTTTCCTTCTCACTGATACTATTGTTATAACGCCTTTATTCGTTCGTCAGAGCCTCGTTCGTAATGAATCTGATCTTATTCCTGGTAAGATTCGGAGATCTACTCTTAACTCAATTTATGTGATTATGTATGATATCTCGGAGGCTGATTAATCTGATCAGTCTCGAAACAGAAAATATTCTTAACTGCGCTTCCACTTATCTTCTTATCAAATGACTTGAGGAAAACAAAACCTTTTAAGATTCTAATTTGATAGAAAAGGTGCTATATCTGTCATCGAATGAAGGTACTCAGTTACACTGTGGGAAGTGTTATTTTCGAAGTAAATATTATTTGGGAATTCAACTCAAAATTGTCTTATATTTAGCATCATAATTTCATAATCAAATAGTTATAGTTTCCATTTTATCTCATTAAATATAAGGTGTGCTCCGCCTGCGTCTCTTAATAACTCAAGTTAATTTCAATTTCATATTCAATATTTTCAATTATCTATCAGCTCACAAAAATCAACAATAACTACATAAATAAGAGATCTTTCAAAACAGCAATAAATATACAAAAATTATTGCTAATAACTTTAATCAAAACAATGAAACGCATAATAATTTCAAATAACCAAAAGAAAAAAAATTCAATTAACAACAAAACATAATGCACGCTTAAAACGTATATATTTTTTCGGTCAAATACATTATGTGGCCTTAGAATAAAAACGAAATGAATGCAAAATCGAATGCCGACAAAAAAATTTACGACCAAGCGGCGCCCACTAGTGGGTTAAAAGACGGCGCAGCGGCCTAAAGGTTAAGCCAGAAGCGCGCACAAAGCAGCAAAGCGGCATATATTGAACTCGAAAAGTATCGCTGTTAAACAGTTATGAATGTAAAAGCAAATGCGTAGAATTGCACAGCAAAGCGCAAAGTACAAATGTAATTCACTTAAACAAAGCAGAACAAAAAAAATCAAATCAAAGTAATAAAGTTGTTAAAGAAATCATAAATTGGCAAACGATACGCCGCATTGTCATTGGCAAAGTGAAGCAAAGAGCGTAAAAAATATTGAAAAAATAAAAAAAAAATTAATGGAAAAAATTATAAAAAAATTATAAAAAAATATTTTAAAAATAAGTACAAAAACAAATATTAAAAAAATACAACAAAAAAATTCCAAAACCCATAAACATAGCAAAAAATTTAAAAATTCTTTAAATAAAAATTAAAACAATTCCTTTGTCGGTCTGCCAAACAAAGCTTAACTCCACTCAACCAATGCCCAACCTACTTTGTTAATAAACTTCAAAAATTCAATTTTCATCATATGTATGTACGCTTGCGCATAATGAGCTGATTATAAATTAAAGCTACAAAAAAAAAAATAAAAGAACGTATGAAAATTGCGGCATACAAATATTTAAGAAAACACAATAAAACGAGAACGCAATTGTTTGGATGCAATTATATTTCAGATTTTTTTGCTCTTGTTGTTGTATTTTATAACAAGTACTTTATTGTCTTTTGTTTTTGACTAAAGTATCAGTATCGCATATGATGAATCAAATTATTGGGAATTGTTTTACAGTTAACGGCGATGAACGTGACCTTTTTGTAATGAGAAAATGTTGAAACAATTACTAACTGGGCAGTGAGCGTTTATTGGGACTGACCATTGTTAAATATAAAGCAAAATTATTGAATTGGTATTTCTTAAAAATCGCAGCAAAAAATAAATAGAATAATTGTGATTAACAAATAACGTTAGAAACCTTGAAATATTTTTAAAAGTTTTTTTTATTCCTGTAACTACCTATTTGGTTCTGGAACTAAAATATATTAATATGTGAAAAAATATATTTCCATTAAACAACTCAAAAGCAACTGGTTTCATTGTAAATTTTCGTCAAGCAGCTAAGTTAGTTTAACTTTCATGCTCTTCCCACACTATTCGTAGTATAAACTGCATGAAAGCTCAATAAAGCTTGCAAAAGCTTTAAGTTTTTTTATAATAAACACGAAAAACCAAGTAAATTATTTTTTCTAATGTAAAGCTCTATGATAGCTCGCGAATGCTTTTAATTTCAACACTATTCTCAGTGAAAGTTGCATGAAAGCTCTGTAAAGCTTGCGAAAGCATTGTAAATTATAGTCAAGAAGTGAAATTGGTTTCATTATATCTTATACCCAAACTATCCTGTATATTAAAGTTGCATGAAAGCTCAATAAAGCTTGCAACAGCTTTAAGTTTTTTATAATCAACTCAAAAAATCAAGAAAATTATTTTTGGTCTAATGTAAAGCTCTATATAAGCTCACGAAAGGTTTTAATTTTTAGATTTAATGCCAAAATTCATTGTATTAATTTTCGTTAAATCAATTTAAAGCTACATGAAAACTCAAAAAGCTTACGAAAACTGTTAGTTATTCTTTAATAATTACTAAAGCTTGTGAATGCTTTCCATTTCTTACAATATACCCGAAAACCGAAGTGGATTGATTTTCTTGTAATGTAAAGCTCAAAAAAGCTGACGAAAGCTTCTCACTGTTTGTTGTAAATACAAATACCCACCGAATTTATGTGCTTTAAATCAGTTAAAATCTCTATGAAAGCTTAAAAAAGCTTACGAAAGCTCTTACGGAAGCTTGAAGCTCTTTTTTAATAATTCATTAGAATTATATTCCATAGAACAGTTGTTATTCTAAATTCAAATATCATTCGCTTCAGTAAATACAACTTTCTACTAACATTTTAATGAAAGCTTTCCGCTAATTTTGTATAAAGTCTAAAGTCTTAAAGCTTTCATAGTTATATATTCATTTCATAAACTTCACACAATTGTCACAATGTCATTGAAGTCCGCAAAAAAATGCATATAACTGCACCCTTATCTTTTCTATCAGCCGCAATCAGCGTTAATTTATTTGCCCAGCCAGACATATTGGCGTCACAAATGGCGCAGTTTGCTATTTAATATGCAAGTGCAAAAACAAATGTGCAAAATAAATCAATTTATTAAAACAATTGCATAGTTTTCCGCTGCAGCCATACATACTCGTACATACCAACAAACATAACTGCGGTGCATGGCAACCATGGCACGTGTAAATAAATATTTATATGTATGTATGTCTGTCGGCAAGTGTGCTTTAAAAAAATATTTATTTAAAATTTCTAAGTCGCTTAATGTGTTGTGGTGCTATGCATACAAATCTAATTGCAAATATGTACTTATGTGTGAAAATCATTTGAAAAAGTTAATTGAAATGTGGCAAATCTGTGAGCCGATACAAGTGGGTTTACGCAGAACTAGTCGAAAGCGGATTGTGTGTGATTCTTTAAGAATTTAGGGCTAGAACATTATTCTGTACCACTAAAGAATTTTAATTTATGCCAGTTTGTGTAACTTATACCAGTTGTTTGTTCGTTTCGTCACTCAGTAATTTTTTGCTTATCGAAAACAGAAGTTTTCAGAAGTACTATACATTACTGTTGCTTAACTGAGTTCTTCAGCTTTTCGACATTGAATCATATCAATCTTGCATTGGTTAGCTTAGATTGCTTAGAAATATATTCACTAAGACGTTCTTGAGCTGTAATTAGAAACTTTTCGTCGAAATTTTGGAAAAGTATAAATGTTTGCGAAATTATTTTGATAAAAATAAATATGTAAATTCAAATTTTTTCGTCTTCAAAAATTGTCAAAAAATATAAAATGCAACTCGAATTTATTTTTATATATTTAAATTTTGATTTTTATTGCAAAATGTGGCAACTCTGTTCTACATTTTTTTCAGTTTTGTTGAGTAATTTTTGCTTGGTATTCTTACTGTAGTACTTATCGAAAAATAGTAAATTTTCTTATTTTTTCACAGCTGGTAACTCTGTTTAAAAGTTGTTGATATACATATATTTTTTTCAATATCTCTCAAATATGTATCGCCCATTTGCTGTCTGGGTTTATTGTAATATTTTTTTAGAAAATAATCAATTTATCAAATAATATTTATTTTTTAAAAGGCTGGCAACTCTGTTTAAAAAATTTTACTTATATTTTTTCAATATCTCACCAATATGTATCGATAATTTCCATCTAGGTTTAATTTTGTATTTATTGAGAAAATAATTACTTTATCAATGAATATTTATTTTTTAAAAAGCTGGCAACTCTGTAAGAAGTATTGATCCAAATTTTTGAAATATTTTTCTTAAATGTGAACCACTTATTTTATGTGGATTATTTATTTACATAATGGAGGTAATATTGTTTTCCAAACAGGTGGCAAGGTATAAATATAAAAAAATTTATTTAAAATAATAATAAAAAATTGTTTATGTTAATAAAATACTAATAAACTATATTTTATAATAACCAAAAGAAATCGATCACTTTTACCTCCAGCGAGGAATTTGCGAATTTCTCTCTCTTACACACTGAACATTGGCTACACATTTGAGGCTATGTAAGTGTAAAATGTCAATTTAGTACGCATAAAAATTTAAAAACGCACACATACAAATTCACTGCTTTACGGCTAACATAAATCGTCACCTCGGGCTACTGTCTAAGAGCCCTAAATGGCAAACACTTTCGGTTACCCAGTTACGAGCAAGCATCTAATGATTATTGCTACATATTGCTTTTGTTATTGTTGTTCTTTTTCTATTTTTATTTTATTATTTTTCAATATGAAGTGGATAATTTTTCAACTGACTTTACTTGACCACGTTTTTGGGCTGCTTAATTATTTCAATGCTTAATTACTTAATTTAAAAGCGTAACATGGTTTGAGCTTGAGAATATCAGCGTTAAAATCGAAGGCAAAACAAAAAATAAAATAACAAAAATTAATTTTTTTAATTGAAAACTTTACGTCCGCATTGCTTTAAGCACCCATCTATATATTGGTACCCTCTTGTGACCAACCAGCATTTTTAATTAATTTAGTGTTGTTATTGTAATATTCTTCTTCAATATTAGCTACAATATGCACTCATCAGCAAATCCTAGTTCCCACAGCTTTACTAAAAACCATATTTTATTTTATTTTGTGTTTTTGTAATTTTCGTTGTTGTTGTTGTAAGCGAAAATGTGGTAGCACTGTATGCTTTCAACTCAACAAAATAGCCAATTTTCAACGCTCAATCTGAAATTTCATACCCATGTCTGTATATTTCAAAAATTTCTGAGTTTCAACGCTACTCTTATTTGTTGTTGTTGTTGTTGTATTGTAATTGCTTGGTGGTTGCTGCTAATAAATCATGTTCACCGTCATAAACTCACATGCATACGACGGTATACATATATGTAGGTGCCACAAACTGGAGTAATATACATACGTGCTATATGGCTGCAATAACAAAAACAATACGATAATGGCAAAAACAACAAGAAACACAAAAACTGCAGGTAGTAAACGAGCGCGCAATCACCGCTATAATGAGCAAGTGAGCAGCTCAGCAACTCCGCCCAGTTGGCGTTATTTTTGGTGTCTTCATTGTTGTAATGAGGCTTCACACTTTGAATAAACATATACAGACTTAAAAAATATACATACATACCATTCCAGTATGCATTTTATTGTAACTTTATGCTATGTATTCAATTTTGATATACTAAAAAAATACATATATGTGGCAACTCCAACAAATGTTTTGGATATAAAAAACAACACTAAATTACTAAAAATCTTTAAATAAACTTTAAAATCGAAAAATATAAAGTTTCATGTGAAATTTTAAAATCTTGTTTAAAGAGTTGCCACCTGTTTAAAACAAAAAATTAATTTGTTATGTAAATAAAAAACAGATATCAAGTGTGACATTATTTAATATGATTTTAGATAAAAAAAATTTACCAGGAAATTATTTTTAAAGAGTTGCCATCTGTCTAAAAAATAAAATTAATTTTATTATGTAAATAAAAAATATTAGGAGGAGCATTATTTAATATGATTTTAGATCAAAAAAATTTATCAGAGTTGCCAGATTTTTCAAAATAGAAATATTAACCAATAAAAAATTCACTTCATGGAAAATGATTTTTTTCTGAAAACTTCAAGATTGCAATTCAATTAGAATATCGTATGTAATATTTAAAAGCCAAAATAATATTTGTTCTTTACATCTGGCAACTATTATACAATTTAAGTATTTTAAAAGTTTTTTTTCATTTTATTTCTAAGTAAAATTTATCATTTCTTTCACATAATTTTTATGACTTCCTTAACTATTTAACACTTCACTTTTTTCATCTCCCTTCTAATTTTTTGCTCCAAAAATATTCCACAGCACTTCTTATCTCTCGCTTTTACTGAAATCACTTTACTTTTCAACACTTCCAATTATTTTGCATATTTTTTTTTCTGGCATTTCACGCCTTTTTGTCGTTTCTCTAATAACTCAATTTGAATTCTTGCAATGTATTGTTTTCTTTTGCTACCAGCAAACTGTAACTAGCTTAAGTACTTGACATACATTTTGACACCTATTGTTTGTATTTACTTTATTTTTATTACCGTTATTTTTTCTTATATTTTTTTTTTTTGCTACTGACTGTCACTTATTGTCACCGAAATGATGTATGAAATTAGAATGTTAGCACTCACCAGCAGCCTGAAATCGCTCGCGGCATTCAGTAGTCGATAAAATTGAAAGCCAGAAAGGTAGAGAATGGAGAAGAGCTTGAAAATTTAATATTATTGATCTACATCACATGCTTGATTATTTTAAAGATATACAAGAATGTGAAGCACTTGAGCTACTGTTTCTATAAGTTTTACTGGATCTTGATCTGCTGTGGATAATCCAAAATTGAGTTTCAACAGATATTTCAACATGAAAATATATTTTTGTTGATTAATATATTATTAAAAACTAAAGTAAGCTTCTCTTCGATTTTTCAATATATTTTTAGAAAAAAAAATCTTCTGAATGTTCACAAAACTCCCCAATTCTCTTACCATAAAAATTCAACATGCTTTCAAAACTGTCACAAAATCCATTTATTTCAATTTCCTCTTCGTCATTTGCACTTCTTCTAATCGATTATTGTCGTTATTGTCTTCTTAAAGTTTTTTTTTCACTTCAATTATTTTCGATCGGCAATCTCTCACCTGATTGTTCAATTGTTATTTTTATTATAGTCTGGCATTTTTAATGCTTCATTAACCTAAAATCTGTCGTTTGCGAAAAAGCATTTATGCACTGAATTATAATGCATGTCGCGACGTGCTGTTGCTTTATTTCCAATTTTACTTTTGGCATTTCATTTGAAAGTATTAGAAATGGTAATTTCTTTTGTCAATTTGTTTGGTGATTGCTCTAAGCCGGGTTGGCAAATGTACATTTGAGTGTCACACACTGTCTTTGTAGTTTGTTGATGAATGAGGTGAGAGTGATCGTGTGGAATGTGTGTAAAAAATGTCAATGAGAGCATCAAAACGATGACAAATGGAAAGAAAAAGTAAAATTTAGTATTGAAAACAGAAAAAAAACAATAAAATTTTTGAACGTATTCGAAGTGAATTTGGCAATATGTTGGGAAATATTTAGCAAAATTCAGTAGAAATGGTCGAATCAAATAGATCTAGTAAGAAAAATTCGAAATATTAAATTCGAAACAATATGTTTGAAATTCCAAACTTCGTATTTGAAAAATATAAACCATTCAAATTTGTAGAAAATAACATTTCTTATGTACTTGAAATGAATATACTCATAAGTTCGAAATTTCGAAAATCCAAAATTCGAATTCGAAAAAAATAAATAATCTAAAATTGTAAAAAATAAGTTAAAAAGTAAATTCTTACAACTGAAATTTCAAAATTCAAATAAAAATAATAAAAAAATTCAAAATTCATAATCAAAATTCAGCATACATCAATATTCGAACATAATAATTTTAATTTCGCAATATAAAAAATTATTTTTGAAATTCTATATTTTGACTAAAAAGCTTGAAATCTTACTATCAATATTCTAAATTCAAAATATGAAATTGTTATTAAAAAATTCTCAATTTTGAGGTAAAAAGCTTGCAAATCCAAGCATCCTATCAATATTCGAAATTCAAATTTGTAATTCAAAACTTCGAAATTTATTAGAAACTCTACTCTACTCATAGTTCAATATCACTCGCATGACATGTAACTGTGACTAACAGCTGTTCACAGTTCCCACACACAACTGTTGTCAAATTATCGCTCAACTCGTGTTTACTGATAAAATTCCAGTTGTGTTATGGTGTTGTGTTTTTGTTGGCATGCAACAAATTAATTTCTGTTGCCATTTCTGTTTTGTCTTTTTAATGTTTTGCTGTAAAATCTTTTTGTTGTTTTTTTTCTTTTTTTTGTTAATATTTTGTTGACGCGCTCGTCAAACGCTGTTTCGAAGCACTCATTGGTTGACCTTGTCATTGCTACGTTTGTTGAGTTATTATTGTTTATTTACTCCACAAATATTGACTGCTGTGTTTTGTTTTTGTATTTTTGTACATTTCAAGAAATGATTAAATCACTCGTCTATTTATTTTCTACAATTACTACAAGTGTAAAGAATTTTTTAATTTCGTTAATTGAAAAAATGTTAGACACAAAGAGACATCCATAAGTGTTTAGGTACAAAAACAAGTTATTTTAAGTTTTTTTTATTAAAGAAATAATCATAATTTTTTTAAATGTTCTTTTGAATAAAATAAATAATTTTTATTGTCTGCACAAAATTGGCAAAGTGTTTAATTGCTTTTATTAATGTTTTTATTGCTTTGGTTGCTTATATGATGTATATGAATTATTTAAAGCGATTTTTCCGAGCTTTGGACTCAATTAATTTTATAATTTTTTATGATTTATTCACTTTTTGTTAGCTCATCTCTTCAAATTTAATTTATTTTTAATATTTTTTATTTATAATATATACAGCTTCCGTAATATAATTTAATTTGAGCAAGGAATATGAGTCAGTAGCTTTTAGGCATAGTTTAATTTATTAAGAAACATCATCAAGCTCTCATATTTTATTCAGTTTGAATAATAACTCTAATTCTTATAATCAAATTTGAATCCAATATCCAGTAAATACCAATCTTTCACATAAGCTCTCCTTCGAATTTTTAATTCATTTAACAAGGCTGAGGAGCTTTTCTAAAATTAACTGTTTTATTATTTATTAATAGTGTTCTAGCAAAAATAAAAAATCTGCCAACTCACTCATAAGTGATCAAATAAGATTTTTCACATTTAAATTTTGTCATTTTACATAAAAGCTTTGCTTAAGCTTTTTAAAAATCAAAGAAATTTTAAAGAGCTCTTGTGAAGTTTACTAACATAGTAAAAATTTAAATTAATTTAAAAATATAATCACGAGATTTCGCTTTTGGAAATTAAAAAAGTTTTCACTGAAAGCTCTGTAAAAAGCTCGGCGAAGCTTTCACATAAAAAAGCTCCTAAAAGTACAACTCAGTGATTTTATAAGATTTTTCACATTCCAATTGTGTCATATTACATTAAAGCTTGCCTTAAAATCAAAGAAATATTAAAAAGCTCTTGTGAAGTATACTAAAATAGTGAAAATTTAAATTAATTTAAAATTATATTCACGAGATTTCCATATTTGAAATTAAAAAGTTTTTAGTGAAAGCTCCGTAAAGAGCTCAGCAAAGCTTTCGCATAAAAAAGCTCTAAAAAGTACAACTCAACGATTTAATAAGATTTTTCATATTTAAATTTTGCCATATTACATAAAAGCTTTCCTTAAGCTTTTTAAAATCATATCAATATTAAAAAGCTTTTGTAAAGTATACATATATAAACAAAAAATAAATACATTATAAATTATATTCTCGCTATATCGATATTTGAAATAAAAAAGCTTTCAGTGTAAGCTCTGTAAAAATCTCAGCAAAAATTTCGCATAAAAAAAGCTCTAAAAAGTACAACTCAACGATTTAATAAGAGTTTTCACATTTAAATTTTGTCATATTACATAAAAGCTTCCCTTATTTTTAAAATCAAAGAAATATTAAAAAGCTCTTGTAAAGTATAATAAAATAGTGAATAGTTAAAAAGCTCTTGTAAAGTATACTCAAATAGTGAAAATTTAAATTAATTTAAAATTATATTCACGAGATTTCGATATTTTAAATTAAAAAAGTTTTCAGTGTAAGCTCTGTAAAAATCTCAGCGAAGCTTTCGCATAAAAAAAGCTCTTAAAAGTACAACTTCGCATATATTATTAATCCCACACTATATATATGATATATTTAGCACCCTTATTTTTATTAATCCACACTACACTGACGTAAAAAATAAGTAGCATTGCTGACCAACAAACTAACAATGGAGTCTATTGTAATATATGCATGTTATCTGATTATTTGCCATGAAACACCTAGTAGGTTGGGTGGTACAGGCATATATTTATTCTAACCGGCGTCAGAACTGAGTCATTGCATGCTTACATATTTACAAATATTCTGATGTATCTACAAGTATATAATATGGTAACACGCGCCTTGATTTCTCATATAAAGAAATCTAATCTCCTGCAGCTTATGACACACGTCAGCTGATTGGTATATCATTCATGTTCTAATCGCATATTTACCGCTACATTGGCTACTACATAAATATATATGTATTTTTGTAAGCGAGTAATTGAAGGCGCATGTAAGCCGTTCCATATGGTTTTCTTTGGTCATTAGCAGTTACTCATGTTACTAAATATGCGCGCTGCTGTAAGGCAGGGCTCATTAATTTCATGGAATTCCTTTTTTTCAGTGGTTACTGCAAATTTTTCAAATGATATTAATAATTTTTTTAATTCGGCCTTGAAGCTTTTACGATTAAAATCTATTTTCTTATAAAAAATTTGAAAATAAAATCGCAATAATCTCTTTAAAAGCATTTAGTTAAAAAAATGTTGACTACTTTTGCTAATTAAATTATTTTTAATGTATATTATTATTATTAATTATCAACAAATTCACATTTTCACTTAATCGTCCATAACGAAAAAACCAAAAATAGTTCTCACAACAACACGATTTATGCAAATACCTTAATTTGCCACAATTAACTCAAAAGTAACAAAAACAATACCACGCCACTCTGCATACAATTAAGCGCGATTACCGTTAATTTGCAAGCATTACAGCTTTAAAAGCTTATTTATTTTAGTTTATTAAACGCTGTGGGAAACTATGAATTTTTCATTTTTAAAATTGAAATTGTTTCGATTCTTTTTTGCCGTCAACTCTTTGCCGCCATAATTATTAACCAATAAAGCTTAAATTAATGAACTATTTAGTTGGCAGCGCCTTTCGAAAACGGGCGAATACTAAATTTGACATCAATTACAACTAATAACAGTTTTAACTGCACATTAAAGCATAGACAATGTAAATAAATAGTGGTAAATAGCGTAATAATAATAAAACCAACAGATTTGACTAATGTACAGACATAACCTACAAAGCGGAACGTGTTCATTGAATTATAGTTGGTGGTAAAGTGGGTATGTGTTTGTTGTAGAAAAATGGGTGGCGTCTGACAAAACTGTAATCTATTAAAATGCTAATTATAATAAATCACAATCCAAATAATTTTTCAACATTTTTTATTGACTTTTTATAATTTTTTCGAGAGTGGGAAAGTAATTTGCTACTAAAAATTATTGATAATAATTTATAATTATACGGAATTATAGTAAATATTTTTATTAAATTGTTGACTAATTATTTTTTATATTCAAACAATTTTTATGTTTTAACACTTATAATTAAATAATCGTTTTTTTCTTTTCAGGTATGTACTGAAATTTGAAGCAATTAATTGATTTTGAACGAATTTATAACATCTTTTTAAAATATTTGTAAGTACAAATCCTTCTTCTTTTAAACTTGAAAACTTTTTTTAATTGAACTCAATTTATAAAGCTCCAAAATTAGTGGTCTTATGCTTGGCCAATATATATATATTTGAAAGCTTTCCATATATAAAGCTTGTTGGAAGTTTTCCGATATGAAGACCAACATTTTATTAAAAAGCTCATAAAAGCTCTGTCTTTAATATAATTCACAAGTTATCAAAAACTATTATCTAAACTAATCTAGATCCTCAATGTAAGGAACAATTTGGAAAACCATCAATAATATTGCTATCGCAAAGCTTTAATCTATTAAAATTTCTATTAAAAATAAAAAATCATAAACATAGTACTTCATAAAATCACTAAGAAAGCTTTTCGTGAAAAGTAGTGTATTTAAAAAACGTTTGCTTGTAAAGCTTCTTTGAATAGAACATTTTATACAAATTCAGGCGAAATTAAATATAATAAATAAATAATAAAAAATAAATATTAAAAATAAAAGCTTCAAGGCCGTATTTAAAAAAAAGAAAAACAAAACAAAAACAGCTTTGAATTCAGAAAGCTTTCCATACTCATCAACCAATGCAAGTCGTCCATCTTTAAAAGCTCTTTTCATACTGGTTTCTGATTTCAAATTGCATTATAAATCGAAAACCAATCCTTGAGTGCTTTTTTTTATTCATACAGCTTTTAAGCTTTTGTGGCTTCTGTGAGAACGAAAAATGGAGAAGATTAAGATTTTTATAAAAAAAAGTATAGCATAGTAAAAAGTATATAAAGGTAACTTTTCATTTCACCTCAAGTTCTTCTAAAGAACATATGTATTTTGAAAACCACTCAGGTATACATAATTACTTTTTTGAAAGTCCAAATTACAAAAATTACAATCTATTCCCTTCATGTACCTAGAACAATAAATCCACACACTAACGAGTAGCTTGTTAGCGCCAAATCTGTTTTTTTTTACAAATTCGTGCGCGTCGAGAACTTGAGATTCTAATTTGTTTAACACTTTCAGCGCCACAGGTATGATTATGGCCACATATACACATATCTGTGATATAATACTTACAGAATTGGAGTATTTTGAGCTGATTTTCAATAATAATTTTTTATTTAAAAATCTATTTTTTGCTTCTTACTATTGTACCAGCATCGCTTCTAACAAATAAGCGCTTCTCATGCGCATGGTTTATTTCCATTTTTTCCATAACTAATCTTTTCCATCTCATTTTTTTTTCGGTTTTGCTTCTTTCAATTTGATTCTTCTGATTTTTATTTAGTTCTTTGTTCATTTAATAAGCCACCTTGAAATTCTAGTTATTGTTTAAATTGCCCGCTAACAAACCAATCAGTGTGGAAAATATGTATGCACGAGTGTACTGCGCAAAAAGCGGATTTCTTTGGGAGTTTTTATTATTTCTTTTTTGCTATATATTTTTGTTGTTTTTGTTTTTGGTTTTAAAACTTTTCGTTTTTCATTTCATTTAATTTCTGCGCGCTTACATGTAAATCACGAGCAACGCTTTGGAGAATTGCGGTCAGAACAAAGTGCCAAGTTTAGACATTCCAATCAGCAACTGCTTCGCGTCGCAAACACACATACTATTTTATAAGTATATAAATATATATATATGTACATATGTATGACTAGAAGCGCTTGCGGCTTAGAGTTATGTGTTTGCAGGGTGTGTTTTTTGCGTTGGTCAGCGCTTACGCTTTGCCAATTTTTAATTTGCTGATTAATCGCTTTAGATTGCAGCGTGTGTGTGAGTAGTGGAATGTAAAGCAAATATATGTATGTTTATATATTTTTTTCTTCCTATTTTGGATTTTTTTTTGGCTTTCTTCTGTCTGCGCTGCGTAGATCAATTGCCATTTTGTGGTCACTTTCTTTTGCGGTTAAATTTGCTTTTAGATGTAGAATTTATGCGCTTAGTTTTCTCTTCCATAAGTCCACGCCTTCAATTTGAATGTATGTTTAATATACAAAAATCAAAAATTTTAAAATTTTTTTTTATTTTTATTTAAAATTTAATCTTTTTTGTTTAAATTATTTAAATATTTATTTATTTATTTTTATACGTATTAATTTTTTTTCATATATTTTCTAATAATTATTCTTTTAATAGACAAAATATAAATTAATATTAAAAATAAATTCAAAAAATTTTAATTTATAGTCAAAAAAAAAAATACAAAAACAAACTTGAAAAACTGACAAAAAAATTAAAATTATTTCTTTGAATATTTTTGTTAGCCAAAAATCATAAATTTTTCTACACTTTTTTATATTAACTTTTTTGTTTAAATTATTTAAATATATACCTATATATTTTTTTCCTATTATAAAATTTTTTTCTTATATGTTTTCTAATAATTATTCTTTTAATATACAAAATATAAATTAGTATTGAAAAAAAAAATTTAAAATTTAAATTTATAATTTAACAAAAATACAAAAACAAATTTGAAAAACTAACAAAAAAAATAAAAATTTATATCTATAAATATTTTCGCTTTATTTTTTCTTGAAAAAAATATTAACAAAAAATTCAAAATCAATTAAATGAATAAAAACAAATAAAATACTTAAAAAAAATAGTTAAGTCAAATATTCATTATAATTTTTTCTATTTTTTAATTATCGATAAACATTTCTGAAATAAAATATTATTATAATTTGAAAAATTAAAATTAAGAAATTCCAAAAAAATATGAAAGTCATAATTTATATATATATTTTTTTAAATAATTTTCAACATTAACCCTTTATAATTAACACACAATATTAATATTATCACATTAATCAACACAAAACGACCATTTATTAACTCGCTGCTGCTGCTTCTTTATTATTATTGTTATTTCTGTTTTTGTTGAGAAAATTTCGCAAGTCATTTCCTTATCAAAGGTGATGCATTTGAAAAATCAAACGCGCTTCATTGCACTTTGGACAAAATTTCAAAACGGACCGCCCAATGATAATCCAATTGAACTCTTTCCGACGCAACACAATAAAGCACAGCAGCACAACAACAATAAATCACACGCATCCAACGCGAGGCCGGCACGTTGCTTTTGTTTTTGTTTTCCCAACAAGATCAGCAGCGGTAGCTATGCGTCCGAAGCTGGCAGTAGCAACAGCAGCAATTTTTCACAATTTTTCTAACTAAATCAATCAAAACAAATTGCAATCAAAATCAATTGACAGCATTAATGCTGCTGCCGCTGTGTGTGTGTTTGTCAGCACGCACATACAAAAAAAAAATGCCGATGATGTTCGTGAGCGCAATTTAAGTTTGTTGCCGTTGAGTTATGGATCACAATAATAAATACCCAGCTGATGTTTATGGTGCGTTTAGATGATGATGGTGGTACATATTGGAGGAATATATATATGTATTTATGTGTATATGTGTGGAGATATTTTCCTAGTATTTTTATGTAGCATAGTGTGGGGAGTATAAGCCCTGTAGGAAATTTCGTACACAATATATAAGCAATATAAGGTTTGAGTGCCTAACTGCCTCTCGATGTTTCCTGAGTACAGTAGCTGATTTTCGAAAAATCGAAAATTGTGCAAAAAAGTTATATCTGTTAGTCGTTGTCTCATCGGAGGTAATATTCTAATAATTTTTTTATTCAAAAAAGCCTCCCTTCACATACAAAAGTATTATTAAATGATTGATTTTAACAAGAAAAATATAATTTTGGAACTCACAAAATCGAAAATCTTTATCTTAACCATGGAATCTGGTAATTTGAGTCTCTAAGTATATACGAAAATACTTCAGAATTTCTTTCTACTAGTCGTTGTCTCTTCGAAGATAATCTTAAGTTTTCTAATAAATTTCTGATTCAAAAAAGCGTCCATACAAGAATACATTTTCAGGATTATTAAGATAGCTCGAAAACCTTATAGAATCTAAGCTCGTAGTCTAAACCATGTCATCTGGTGATCTGAATATTATATATGAAAATCCTTCGGAATCAATTCGTACTGAGTCCATACTTAGATAAATATATTTCAGTAAGATTATAATATCGTCAGCTATAATCGCTTAAAGCGGTTCTCACGCCAAATATATATATAAGATTATAATATCGTATTTGTGGGATTTTAAATTGATATATGTGCTCTTCGAAATCATCGGTTCTTTCGAGAAAAAACTATGGAACACCTTCTGGACCAAAAAATTGCTACAACTGAGCTTAAAACTATATATGAAGTTTCTCCAGAAACAACAATTTCGATATTCACATTGAGAAGAAGAAATATGCACAATTTTCTTCACATTTCCGACGGCAGATAACTTTTTGTGGAGTAATCTGTAGATTTCATGAACCCTCAAAACTTCAAATACTGCCTTTGAGAAAAGAGGTACCGGGTTAACAAGCCAATATAAATATTCTTCTGTAATTATTTAAAAATGTAATGGAATAAATGAAATATTTGTTTCATATCTGTTTCCGATGTATTGGAATGGTTTAAATACTTCTTAGCGATGAATTAGAACTATCGGAATTTCGAAAAATGTTAGTAAACTACTTCTTGTCTATAAAAAGGATGTCGATGGGTCCAAAACAATTATTAATATAACTCTGCATGAGATGAACGGTCAAAATCAATTAATCCTAAATTCACCTGGAAATATTAACTGGTACATATCCGCTATGAAACCATAGTTATAGATAAGAATTCACTAAAACATCCGAAATGAAAACTTTTATAAAGTATAGTACCACTATCGTTGTACTTAAACGACAATGCTGGGTTTGAGCTATAGAAATTTACAATATCTTTAATGAGATCATAGTGTGTTCCAAAAGTATGTGTTTCAAAGCATCCATAACACTTCAGCAGTATTCTTATACTGTCGTATATATTTATCCAATCTCAAACCATAAAGAGATCACTCATTCTTTTGCCAAAAACTGTCCAACCCGGGTCCTCTCCCGCCAATCACACTCAAGATCGCACTAATGGCATGCGACAATCGCAACTTGCGAATGCGCCTTACGCAAGCAAACTACCACAGAATCAACAAATATATAGCGCGGCGGCAAAGAACAAAGCAAATGCGCATGTCAATAGTGAGAAAATTACAAATATAACAAAAAAAGCAACGTTGAATTTCTATAGAAAAGTATGAGGAATACAAATGGTGGAGATACTTTGGAAAAGTAGCTGTCATTTGTACAGTGAAATACAAACGTCAATAAGCGACAAAAGGCAACAATTTGTATGTGTAAACTTTCAATAAAAAAGCGAAACAACAACAACAAAGTCCGGGCAATCAGTGCGCGTCATTAGAGTGACCAAGCGACCAAGTAGCCAACTGACAAATGCGATCGACACTGAACAAATGCGGAAAATATGAAGATAAATGCGTGCGGAGTTGGCTGCATGAGTATGTGTGTGTGTGTGTGTGTGACTGCATTTTAACTAATCGAGGCGGACAAATTGCTTTGTATGGCAGTGCTGGTAAGGCGGGTGTGGCAAGCGCATTCGCATGCGTTGCACAGTAGCACAAAAGCATATTGGCGATTTCTTAATTGAACTTGGGCAGACAGCGGGCAGCAAATTACAAAAAATATATATGAAAACAACAACAATAACAAAGCTAAAGTAGCGAGTAAGCGAGCGCGCCATGGCATTGCGCACCATTGAACTGCGCGTTATTAAAGCGTAATTAATAAAAATTATTTTATTAAAGCTCAGCTCGACACTACAACAACAACACTGTGTAGCGCTGTGGCATGCAACAAAGCTATGCGCTGTGCGCTGACAAACTGGTTAGTTAGAAAATATATATTATGCAATTTGCTTTGTGCCATTAGTTAGCGTGAAAACAACAACAACAACAGCAACAATAACAATAACAAATTAATTTTCATTGACTTTCTTCAAGGCGACTCGCCAGCTAGTCTCTAAGCTACAACAACAACACACACATATATAACTAAAAGTTCGTTCTTTGTTTGCTCTTGCGCTTTTGTTGCCAGCGGCGCACAGTAATCAGCAGCGCGACTCTATAAAATTAAAAAACAAAAACAACAGCAACAAAAACAGTAGTTGGCAAATTAATAAAATCACCCTGCTGTATGCGCGACTGTGTGTGGCAGTCGTTTTTTGGCAAATAAGCTGTCATTAGTCCGTATAGCAGCCACATTTATCAAAATAGTTGTTGACTTTCTTAAGCAGCGGCATCACAAAAGCGCAAACTAATTTTTTTATTTTGTTATTTACTTTTTCCTACACATTTATTGTGCTTTTTGTTTACATATCTTCTTTGTTTTGCGCTTTTTTCTGCTGTAGAGAAAGTTTTTGAATATATTAATTCGCTTTCGGTTTTCTACTATTCTGAGTTCGGCTTAAAATTTCTTTGAAAGATATATGAGTGTATTTTTTTTCTTTGGTTTTCATAAAAAGAACCAGCAATTCAAAAACAATGAAAGTGAAAATTGGTGGCAATAATAAGCCAAAATGAAATATGAAATGATAAGAAAGCGGTGAGCCGGCAAGTCTTTGTGAAAAAATCATGTGGAGGTGGAGGAAATTTGTACTCATAATTGTTGTGGGATTAGGTCGAACAAGAATTTGTAAGAATCACATAATTTTTCCTTACCAGTAACAATTATAAAGTGTTATAGTATATCCCACGCTATGTTTCTCACTCTGTTTTCGTAAACTCTTTTCTGAAGCTTTATACAAACAAGATCTTCATATTCTTCTCAATATTTCCTTCTTTCTACCTTATCGAATTCAAATTATGACCACTCCAAAAAGTATGCTACAATGATGATATGCTAGAGTAGATAATCCCTTTTTAAACAAAAGATATAAATTTTTGAGGGAGTGAGCTAAGATGTGTCTTCATCGGAACCCAGAATTTGAGTATAACCCGGTTTGGAAGTATTGTATTATATGACTTTAAACTTGAAGAGCTAATCGAAGGAATTCAACAATTAATGTCTCATGCAAATCTCTCACTTCATTCTATAAAGACTAAAGACTAGAGCTTCTGTTCATAATTTCCTTCAGAGCGTACTGAAGATTTCGAAAAGTTAAGCTCGCAACTGAACTATGAAATCATTAAAAGGAAAACATTGGCATCAAGGTTAAATCTTTTCCTTATAAAGGTTTCAGACAGCTTAATATATTAATTGACTCAACTAATGGACTGTCTGAAATGCGGATTAAATGTTAAATTTAAGAAAAACATTGAGCATAACATCAGAGTGCGAACACTCGATAAAACGGACATATTTTTATTAGATCTTACATTTCTGAATATTGAGCGAGCCAAAATGTATGCTTCATTTTTTAATAGCTCGACAGAATACTATGAACTGCTCTGTCGAACTTAGTGAGAAAACATACAGATAGCCAGTGCTATTGTAAAGGAAGTCTAGAGCAACGCAGAATCAGTGAGAACCTTCACTTAAGACAGCAAGAGTTATCAACCTATTGATCCCGAAAAGAGGTATTCTCTAATGTCGGGTTTTTGAAGCTAAGAAATGCTTTCAAAGTATTATTTTTCAGAATTTGAACTATTCCACAACGAATTGTGAAAGAACCAAATTGATCCTATCTGATCTGATCTGATCTAATCTAAATTGTTCTAAAAAACTGGAAACAAATATTTAATGACGTCACATCATATTTAATTAATATAAATTAAATCATTAGTGAAATCTACTACTTGTTATAAATAAATATGATTCGCCTTCATGCGCTCTCATTGAAAGTAAAAATCTCTTTCACCTTTCGCTTGTTGCTTGTCATCCCATCACATTTGACCTACTAATATACTCACTTGTTATTTGAATTTATAATTTCACGCTTCAAAGAAATGCAAATATTTACATTTTAAACACCAACACACACTCACAGACTTTACTGTCTGTGTTTTTGCAAAAAAAAACATTTATGTGCTCGCTAATTTTGCAATAAATTAAAATTTATCTACGCTCACTTCCAGTTTTCTTTCGCATTTTGCCATATTTTAAATGATTTTATGCTTTGCTTAATCAAAAATGATTAAATTTTCTGCACAATTTTATGCTCGCAGACAAACCGTGGCCGGTTTGTTTTCGTTGGTGATAAAATTCAAATAAATTTTTAAGTGTTGCACAAATGTAAAAGTGTTAATAAGTGTTTATATGCTTTCTTATATGTTTATATGTACACTAATTTAAATAATAACAGATGGAAGAATTTAATGAGAAAGTAGTGCGGAAATATTTGCAATTAAATTTGAGTCAATTAAAGATATTACTATTAAAGATTTCCGATGTAATTATAAGCAACTTGGAAAGAAAAAAACCCGAGTTGATAAGCGAAATTTATATAAAAATCATTCTTTAATATCCCTGACTCTCAAGCCTTTTCTAGATCGGACTAAGGTCAAAGAACTGGTGACCAATTCAAAACATTTTGACTGGTGTCATTTGTCCGTCTTTGTGATTGGTAACAGTTAACTTCGTAATTTCTTAAGCTTATCCAGTTGTTAGAAAATATATATTATTGCCAAATTTGCTGGCTTTCTAAAAATATGGGTTTTTGAATGAAATTCTGATTCCCTTAATAATTAAAAAAATTTACGGAGAGCTGCAGTTCTTAAAAATTCTGCATATTTTCAGGCGTGAAGCATTATTATTTTATCTTTTTGCTCTTAATTGACTGTTTAGAAAAATCAGAATTCAAATTTTGAACAATATATCTTCTTATTGTATATAGAGATATATCTCTAAGATATTGAACATAAAACTCTAGAACTTTTGGAAGATTAAACAGAGTTTTGGAAAGAGTTTCTTAACATTAAAGAGGTCTAGACTTTTTCCGCTTTAACTTGAGTTAACTCTTTAGTGTTTACAAACATTACATCACATAAAATTGATGCATATTTCCAGTTTTAAAGCTCGAAATGGGAAATACAGAACAACTTTTTAACTTTTTTTTTATTTTTTCCATTTTCATAAAATTTATTTATTTTATTACATAAACTCTGTGCAATTAACCCGAGTTTAATGTTGACTCCTTCTGAACTCGATATCTGATTGAATTATTGGGCCTTTCGAGGGTAATTCTCGAAATTTGTGAAATCAAAAATCAGTTTTTGAAATTTAGAAACAGTCTTCATCGATATATAGTTTTTCTTTAATGATCTTAACACCTCTAGTACTTTCAGGTTGCGTCTTTAACTCGAGTTTAGTATTTATAAACACTACCTTTCATCAAATCGATACATATTTTAGGTTTTTCCACTTTAATACCGTCTATATTGCGTCTTTAACTCGAGTTGATTACGTTTTTATGCAATAAGTCCAATTTCGAGTTGAAAAATGGGTACCGAAAAAGTGGTGTTTAGGTTGAATTGGAAGAAGTGTTTTCTATGGTAACACTGGGTTTAGTGTGTATGTAGAGTTTACCACTTAACTCGAGTTTGTGACGCAATTTTAGCCTACTTTTAGTAAAGTATAGAACTCAAGTTCATTTAAGAGAGGGTGATCATGATACAAGTTAATGTTCCAAAAGACAAATTATTCTTGTCAAGAGTTTAGAATTCCTTACGAATTTTGCAATAAGTAAAAAACCTAAAAATAATTGGCATAAGTTTATTACAAAAGCAAAAATGCCAAGACCAAAAATAATGTAAAATTTTTTGCTAATAAAAAATGGCAACGAAAAACTGCCAAGAGCGGAAATACACACGTAATGAAATTACTTAAAATAACAAAACGAAAATTAAGCATAAACGAGTTAAAAAAAAATGCAGCTAAAATTTCGCGCAGAAATTAAAGCCAAACTTATGAAAGGAAAGAAGGTATTAATTTCACGGCGCGCCTGTGAAATCTGGCTAAAGGCATGTAGAAAAAACCAAAGCAAAGCAAAGCGCGACTTACCAAGCCACCAAAGCTATAGAATGAACTTGAAGCGATGACGCGCTGACGAACTGTTGAATTGACTTGACTGACGCGCCGACTAAGCGACTGCCAGCGCGGCGCGAGTACAAGTGAGTGTGTGGCAAATTGTTGATGTAAGCGCTTTATGTTCTGGCAGTTCGACGGCCGTTTAGTTAATGTATTTACAAATTACATATAAATATGTATGGGCGCTTCAATGTGCGGGCATATGTTTCGGCCTTATGCCAGAGGGGGGTACCAAAACACCAGCGGTAATTGCTTAATTTCTAGTTATGCGTACGCAAATGGTAGCAAGAATCAACTTGATGAGTACTGAAGGTGACAGGGAACGAACGAGCAGTAGCTAAAACAGCAAGAGAGATTGTGGAGCAAAATGAGTGGAGCGCCAATTTCTTTCAATGTTAAGAAGTGTGTGTGTGGAGAGAGCGCGTGCGAGCGGCACTTCAGTGAGCGGTGAGATAAGACTAGCAAGGTGTATTGGAGACTTGGAGAGACGCGCGTCAGAGCAGCGCGCTACTCACTAACAATTCTAAACAGCAGTAGTGTATGCTGAAGCGCCCAAAGACCGTTTTCACACGGGCAATTTTTGTCGCGGCAATTCTTAGTTTTATAGGAGAGGGGGCGACCAAGGGAAGCGAGAGAGAGAGAAATTCTCCTCTCTTCGTCGCCCCCTCTCCTATAAAACTAAGAATTGCCGCGACAAAAATTGCCCGTGTGAAAACGGTCAAACCGGCGCTTAAAGTTGCAAGACACAATTGCAGCTGTTGTTTGAAGCTCGACTTCTCTACGCTGCGCAAATGACGAGCAGCTGTTGGAGAGCGGTATTTGATGAGCGCGCTTGAGTATTGCGAAAATCTTTTGTTAGCTACTGAAAGTATTGCAGAGCGCGCGTTCGATTTTAAGCCGATCTACTAAGCGCTAATAAGGTAAGAATCAAACAGCAAGCGCATTCTCTTGTCTTCACTGATCTGGCGCATGCAAATACTTTAATGCTCCAGCGCGATCATGTGTGGAGTTTGTTGCCAACCGCTCACTCTCCACTTCTACTCACTGTCTCTCTCGCTCCATGTCTCCACTTGCCGCACTCGGGCGCGCGCTCAACATTTTCCCGGCACTCCGTTCAACGCGCACACACAACACACCTCCAGCGCTCCGCTTACCTTTGCCGCCCGATAACAGCGTTCGCTAGCGGACAGCAAGCAGTTGGTCTCCGATGTTGTGTGGGGACTCACTCACTTGCTTGTTGCTTAACATTCTTCGCGGCCAGTCAACCAAGTTCAGTTCAGTTCGTCTTTGTTGCTCGCGTCGTGTGGTTGTGTTTCACACAACAATCGCTTACCGCCGTTGCGGATTTGCCAAGCGCATTCGTTACACATTCCGCTTGTTGTGTTTTGTTTTTTCTTAACTTTTGTTAGTGTTTTTTCCCCGTTAAGGTTTGCTTCTTCACGCGTTTTGTTTTGTATTTACATATGTAGACTTGTGTGTCGGTTGCGCTATTTTTTCTCACTCGCTTGCGGCCAGTGAACCTAGTAAGCGCAACAGTTGTATTGAAATTTTTCTTGCGTGCAAATTCTACAATTACAATAAAAACAACAACAACGAAAAATAAATTGTGTTTGTGTTTGTGTGTATTTTTAATTCAAGTCAAACCAAATCAAGCAAACAGTCCAAAAAGAATCAACTATTACGCCCCTGCCTCTACAATTGTTGTTGTTGGGGCAACAACGACTTCAAGCTACAGCAACAACAATAGCAATACGCAAATAAAATAAAGTGCGGAAAAAATTCGCAAAAACCGGCTGTGGCAATTTTACCTTCTTTGTCTTAAAGCGTAGCACAATAACAAAAATAGCAGCAGCAACAACAAATAAGTAAAAGCCAACTGCGAAAATATTTAAAGTAAGCAAGAAATTGTACATAACATATTTCTTTTTTAATTAAATTGAAATGTGAAACGTAAAGCAAAAAAAAAATCCAAAAAAAAATATAAATATATGTATATAATTAAGTGTAAGCGTTTTTAAAGAATGTACAGCACAAGCAAACAGCGTAGAATGTATGAGAAAAAAAACTCGCAAAAAACTGCTAATTTCGCAAAGCAGGAAAACGTTCGTAAAATTTATTTAACTTGCCAAAAAAGCGAATTTGGTTAACGCGTTCATTCACTCGCCCATCACTGTTATATAAATAAATTTTGACAAAAAAAAATATTAAAAAAAAAAATAAATAAAAAAAAATTAAAAAAAAACATAAAATAAGTTGAAAAAATATAAAAATAAAAAAAAATTATAATTTTCCTTTTTTTGAAACAAATGAGTTTTGCCGTTATATGTCTCGCTTTCTTTGTGTTTATTGAAATTTTGCAAAAAATTCGTTTATAGTTATTATTTGTTGCATTAAAATTTTCGTTTGTGGCATTACGGCGAAGTACCCATCCGCTGGTCATGCTTCATTTGCACCTGTGTTTGGGCGATTTGGGTGGGTGGCTAGCCTCAGGCAGTATTTTTTTAGTTTTTGTGGGTTTCAATAGTGCAATTTCTGGACTGGAAAAAAATATTTAATATTTCTGTAAACATTTTTTAGTGTGTTCTTGAAAATCTACAAATTACATATGTTTTTTCTTTCTTAAGAATTTATAAAAAAAAAATATATTTAAAAAATGTTAAATAATCTTAAAATAATATTTTAAAAACAGTAACAAAATATAACTACTAAGTAGTCTCACTAACTTGGCATAAAAAATAGAACTGAAATAAAATTAAATAAATTTAATAATAAATATTCCAATTATAAAATTCCAGAATAAAAAAAAAGTATATATATTATAATATATTTAGTTAATAAAAATAATTTTCATTATTCGATTTTCGTAAAAAATAAATAAAATATAATAAATATTTTATATATTTTTTTGGAATCGAGCCATAAAAATTATTTTCAGATTAAATTTTCCAAAGAAAATTGATACTATCTGTACATAATTTATTCCATTTGTTTATTAAATGTAATAAAGACTAATTTTTATTAAAAACACATTAAATTTGTGGAAAAGCTAAATTATAAAAAATCGAACAAATATATTATTTTATTATTTAAATTAAAATATTTTTAACCAACATTAAAATTTTGATTTGTTTTTAATATTTTTAATAAAAACGATAAAAATATTTTTTATAAAAAATTAAAATAAAAAAATGTGCGAACATTATTAAATTTGTTTCGTGATAAAACCACAAAGAATAATATAATAAAAGTAATATTGAGGTTATAAATGTGAATTCCGCTAAACATTTTAAACAAGATTGATAATAATTATAATTGTGGGACAAATTAAAAAAAAAAGTAAATTCGATCAAAACTAAACTATACTATATTAAAAGAAACATATATAAACATTTGTTTGTAAATATATTTTTGAAAAAATTAAAACTGTAAAATTGAAATAATATTTTTTTATTTAAAATAATAATATTTTTTTTAATTTGAAAAAATATTTTGAATTTTTTTTTTCGAAAATTTAATTGTAATTGTATTTTTTTTTTACTTTTTCAGTTCTTTTATTTTCCTTTTAAAATTTTATTGAAAACATTTTTTTTTTAATTTTGCAATAAATACCGATCTAGTCTGCTTAAAAAGCTGAAATGCACAATATTATTACCATGTAAACGAATTTAAAAATTACTGTAAGAATTATCGAATCAGGCCCAAAGAAGAACATTCTGAGACTAGCAGATGATTTTATTCCAGCTAAGAATTGTTATTGATTTTCCCAAAAATTTTTCTTTTACTTTACTAAGCTTAACCCACAAATATTGTCTTTTTTATAAACAATATATATGTATATTATACATTTCTGCCTGTTATTTCTGCATGAAACATATAACTTCTAATAAAACTTTTAGAAGTATGAATCATTAAGAAAAAAGTTCTATATAATTTTTTTTATCAAATAATTTCGTTTTTATGACTGGAAATTTATAATTATCCTACTCCTTACATCAAATTTTATGTACGTCTACAAGCGAAAATGCAAGCACACACAAAACTTGTTAGAAATTACTAAAGAATTTCAAATTGCTTTTTTATAATTTTGTATTTCTTTAAGTTCAAAATTTTAACTTTTTTTCAATAATTTTTTGTCTTATTTACTTTAATATTTTTTTTAATTACTTAAACAATATTTTTTCTAATTTATAAATTTATATTTCATATTTTCTTAAACTTTTTTTTATCAATTTATTGATTCTATATAATTTCCAATTAAAAAACAACACACCACGCCACCCTAAATCACAAAAGCAGTCCACGCGCATGCGCAGTGAAGTGTAACACTAATTGCCTTATATGCCAGCCACCGAAAAGCAAATGCAATAAATAAACAGAATTTTGCAAAATTAATTAACTGAAACAAGCGACGGGCTAACCATATAAGCAGAACACAAAAAAAAAAAATGAAAATAAAAATAAAAACAAAAAATATTAAAGCAAAAAATAACGAAAATTAAATATAAATAACAACAACAACGGCTTATCGAATATTCGCAAAACATTTGCATTTTTTGTTATTTATTGTCTTAACACACATTCACACACACTCGACTTTGCACACTTATTTCGATTTATGTGCGCTTCTTTTAAGAAAACAAAAACAACAACAAAGCGTGTGGTGAAAATTTGCAATATTTTTTTGGCAAATAAAAAAAAACAAAAAACGGCAAATTTTTGTATTGAAAAGTGAAATTTTTTACTTTCAACAAAAACTAATATTGTAATAAGCAATAAATAATGCCGCCACACTGGAGAGTGTTGCGGAATTTTCACTGCAAACACACACACTTACACATACATACCGAGGTGTATGAAGCGCCCGCATATAAACGCATAAATAAATATAAATCATTGTCGTCGACGTCGTCGCCGTGTGTGCGCTCCCGCTAAGCTGAGTGGCAAATTAAAATCATTTGTGCGCCTTTGTTTGTTTATTTGTTTCACTGTGACTGCATGCGTTTTGTGTGCCTCTGTATGTATGTGTGTGCGTTTGGCTTTTGTAATGCACGTGCCGTTCTTTTTGTATGGCTGACAGTCAGACATACATACAGACAAGTGCATATATGATATTAATGCATAATAATTTTTTAATAATATTGTTGCGCTCGCCAATTAATATGGCGAAAATTTGATATTAAAGTAGAAAAGAATAACAATAAAAGCAAATACAATTGTACAATCGAAATGAAGCTTGTATTTTTAAGCGAGTTGTGCATCTGTGAGGCGTTTGGCAAGTGTGTGAGTGTTGCAGAAAATTCTTGGTGGATAATTAAATATTTTTCTAAAGAAGAAAGGATTGATAATTGATAAAAAATTATTAAAAAATTCATATATTTTTTGTTTAATTAAAAAGAAAACAAATAATAACAATAATAACTAAACAGCAACAAAATAAAAAAAATATATTTTATTTTATTTAAAAAAAATTTAATAAATCATTAATTAAAAAATTAATTAATTAAAAAAAAATAGTAAATAATAATATAAATAAAAAAATTAAAATGCTTTAGAAAACAAGCGTTAATTTAAATTAAAAAAAAATCAATAGTCTACAATAATGAAAATGCAGTTTATCACAAAAATTATAGTCCTGTGAAAAGACATTTTTTTTTTAATTTTTTTTTTGCTTTACATTGAACTGGTTTCATTTAGCAGAGTTGTAATGATACGATTTAGGTTAAATAAGCACCATTTTTGTTCAATAACTTGTTGCCTTTTTGAAAATAATTTCATAATTCCACTCTTACAGAAAGTTTGGTTTCTATTTAAAAAAAAAACAGGAACAGTCGACTTTCTCAAACTTCTCTTGAGGTGAATTTTTCACAATCAAAATTAAATTAATCTTTATAATTGGAGCCAGGTCCGTAATGCATAAGCATCCAACCAAGCTCCCAAGACATCTGCAGAGTCACTATCGATGTGAGTGACCTAAAGTAGTCCTGATGAAACCTAATTATTCTCCAATTGGCAGCAGAAGTTGGCCGCTACTGAGCGATTGCTTCCTATTTTTCACAATATTTCCTCCAATTGTTCACAGTTTAGGCCCGAATTAATAGTTTGGCTGTGGGGAGCAGTCCATATTATATGAAACCCTGTCAAATCCACCAAATACATTGCAAAATATAGAATTTTTTAATGAAGAAAAAATAATTATGAACTTATTGACAATTCTATGCATTAGATAACTCCAACTAAATATAAAAATGTTCATAAAAAAGAAATAAAATTTTTTGTCGGTAAATATTTAAATAATGCTAAAATGAAAGCGAGTGTAAAAAAAGCCAAAATTTTATATCACCCTTCTTTTATTAATTGTTATATTTATTTATTTTTTTTTTATTTTAACATTAATTTCTTAATTTTTATATATATATATATTTATTTCTTCTTTTTTTATTAAATGTAGATATTTTTTTAATTTTTAAAATTATAATTTTTAAAATTAATTTCTTAATTTTTATATTTATATATTTATTTCTTTTGTTAAATATATTTTTTTAATTTTTAAAATTATTTTTTTAAATTAGCAAATTATTTTTTTTTACCTTTGAAAACATATTGAGTTTCATTTGAAATTTCATCACTTATTTTTATGAAAAATCAAATTATTTTCTACCCCCTAGTATAACTGAAAAAAAAATCTCACACACTTTCCACTTGCCATGCATTATCAACTCCGCCAAAAGTGTCTCTGCACTATACACATCGGCATGCAGAATGCCAAACTTTCAACAAATTCTCTCAGTAAATTAACATATTAGCAGAAAATTCCCACAAACGCAGAAACACACACCAATAAATGTATGGAGGCAGCCATCGAACGGTCTTTGTATGCGCCTCACAACGCTGGGCGTACTCGCTATTAGCCGCATTTCTTCAAAGCTTCGATCAATTCACACATTTCATTTCACCATTTGTCAGCAATATGACCATAAGCGATTTTGTTAACGTGTTAACAACCTCATTACATGCCCTCGATACACGTCCACATGGCTTGACTTGGCTTGGTTGACTCGCTGGCGGGTTGGCTGACTGAATGACTGTCTCACTTGCTATTAAAATGATGGCACAACGTCGTGGCTTGAATTTTGCACACTTCATTCAGAATTTATTTTTTGTTTCTTTTTTGGTTTTATTTTGTAATATTTTAATATTTTTTTTGTATTTTTTTTTTTGACTCAATATCAATTTACAAGCAATCACACACTCTTATATAGCAATAAAAAAGAAAATCAGTATGTATGTGTTTGTCCATTACACTTTCCAGCGCAATCGCTTAGAATGCTAGCATTGCATTTTAAATTGTCACAACGCCACAGTGGCCCTCACTTACTTACCGAAATACACACACACATATATATACATACAAACATACATATATATAACCACTCACATTTGAATAATATCAGCATATAATATGCACTCGCTGGCTATAAATGTCTTATTTTACCGTTCACACACCCTTCTTCTTCTCCACCGGCTTCACCTGTCAGTTGTTGTACTTCTTGTTGTTGCTTGTTTCTTCTGCTTTTGCTGTGTCTTTCGCTCTGCTTCTTGTGGTTTTGTAATGCGATTTGGGCGTGTACTCAAAACACATAATTGAATACGAAAACAGCAGCAGCAACAACAACAGCAGCACTGAGTTGGTAAATGTTAGCAAAAGTAGGAAATTGTTGAATTTGCAGTAATTGCCATTGTCAAAAATGCAATAAAAAGTAATCGTTAACTGATATTCTCACATTTACACCAGATACTTAAATATACCACTTTACATGCAGCAATGAATATAAATGAGCTGCTTAAAAAGTACAAGCGCATATGTATGTATTTATTCGGTCCCTATATTATGTAGAAGTGTCTTTCACACGTTCTTCGGCGAATTGTGAAATCAGATTAATTTTACATTTTATTTTAGAGACATTTTGAGAAGACAAATTTAGAATATATTAAATGCAAATGAAATTTATTCGCATAAATATGTCAGATCAGGAGGTCGATATTTTTTTAGGTTAGCATTAGCTTAAAGTAACTTCAAGTTAATTTTTTTAATTAATAATATGTAAAAATTTTGTTTATAGAAATATGTTTACTCTTGCATTCTTCAGTATATTCTACTTCCTTACCTTTTATTAAAACTGCAATGGCTGTCGTGAAGGAAAATTTGCAACAAACAAAGGCATAATATTGATCCCCATATACTGCGTGGAATGTCAGTGTAATGACGAAAGAATTCAACGACCAAAACATTTTATATTTGTTTGCATACTTATGTACGTATTTATCTCCATATAAAAGCATATACACCTTGCCGCACACAAATAAACAGGTGCAAATTGCTTCTGTCCTTTTTTGAAGTGTTTACGTATGTCGGAGAAAACCCTTGTGTTAACAACAGCTGCTTCGACAATTGTAATCAGCCTGTACGGGGAACTTGCATATGTCGGTTGGCAACCAAAGGTGAAAATAATGGAATATTTATGTATTGTCATAAAAAATGTTAAGTTGCAAAATATACTAAATTCAGCTCATCCTAATTATTGTTAGAAAAGATAATTGCGGTTTTCGTTCTTATTGCCAGCTTTTTAGATGGAAAGAGGTTCTCCTACATAATTTTTTTCGCTTTAGTTGTCTATATCAGAGGTTATAAGCCCACAGCTGAAAATGGTTCATTTAACCATAAAGTATGAATAAATTTAGATTTTAATTAGAGGGCTTTTATTGTTAACTCATTCAAAATCAAAAACAAAAAATACTTTATTAATTTTTTTCGAAAAAATATCAAGAAGGACGGACATGTCATTAGGGTTAAAATATTTTAGCGCAAGAAAGCTTATTTCAATTTTATAAAAATGCGATTATTTTATTTTATTTTATTTTATTTTATTTTATTTTATTTTATTTTATTTTATTTTATTTTATTTTATTTTATTTTATTTTATTTTATTTTATTTTATTTTATTTTATTTTATTTTATTTTATTTTATTTTATTTTATTTTATTTTATTTTATTTTATTTTATTTTATTTTATTTTATTTTATTTTATTTTATTTTATTTTATTTTATATATTATTATTATTATTTGTTTTATATCATTTTTATCCCCATATAAATCACACCACCTATCATTTCTTACCAATTTCTTTCTTTTTTTTTGCATTTTATAATAATTTATTGCTTCTCTTACTCCACTTGCAACACCAGCACAGCCATTGTCTTGCCACCATTAGCTAAAATGCGAGTGCAGTGAGGGCAATGGCGAAAATACTGTGCAGCCTGTTGCCAACTCTTTCCACACACTCCAAACGATGCATTTTTCCTCTACTCGTACGGAATAGTGAACGAATTAAAATTTTATTTACATTTGTTGATACCAATATGTACATTCCTAGCACATACACACTAAGCTGGCATTCTTAAATACATACATATGTATATATAATGTTTGTATATATAAAGTAAAGTTGTTGTTGGTGGCAGGCTCAACAACTCGTTCAACTTTGTGTAATTTTATTGTTTTAGTACAATTTTTATTGCAGCAACACTTGTTTATATTTTCATACATATATACACTCAAATATACATACATATATATGTATACACATGCATTAAAGTGTGTTGTTGCTGTATTGCAAATTCGCTATGCATTCATTCATTCATTCAGTCACTCATTCAGCTGTTCAAGTGTTGATTCAATCAGCCACGAGTCACTGTTGCATGACACTACCAAAGAAGGCAGCTGTCGTCGACAACAACAACAACAAACAAATAACTAGTTAAATTAAAAACTGGGGTGTAAAAATTTCCTATTTTTCTCCATTTGTTTGCCGACAAAAGTGCAAATAGGTTCAACATTATTTCGCAGAACTGCATCCAGTAACAATTAAATAATGAGCAATGCATTAACGGTATTTTTTAAGTCTCATTTCGCGGAATTCGTAGTTCTACTAAAGGTTTACAATTGTAAGGAATGCAAATATTGAAAAAGATGAAAAGATAAAAAATATCATGATTAAACAAAGGAATTTTTCACACTGAACATATTGTGGTTTAAACTGAGTTTGAATATATAAGACATATAGTAAATATATTGAAAAATGCTTCAGACGAATTCGAAATAAACTTAAAAGCTTTAATGAAAGCTGTTTGAGAATTCGAAGGTATTTTATTAGTTTAATAAATATATTAAGGAGAAAGCTTCAGGGCAATTCGAAAATGAAAACTTAAAAGCTTTAATGAAAGCTGTCAGAAAAATTCGAAGCCATTTTAAGGATAGTCTGAATAATAATATATGCGAAAAGCTTCCAAAAGTACTTCTTTGGCAAATAATACTCAAAAATTGTTCAAGAACTTTAAAAGCTTTATGAGTAATGATTACTAACCTTCAAAACCTTTTCTATTCGAGCTTTGTCTAGTATTTACTATACATTTTGTTATCTGAATCACGTATATTTAACAAATTGATTTGGATATTTTGATGAGCTTTTTTATTACGACCTTGAAAAGCTCATTTCATTATTTTTTTATCAAAATTATAAGCTTTTCACCACTTCAGTGGAAAAATGTGGATATTAAATTAAATTTTATGTTTTAGTAAAGCTTTGAAAACCCGAAAAGCTCATCAGCAATATACTTAAATTGCACAAAATTTCAATATAGCTGAAGTTTTTTTTTTAAATACATAATAAACCTTAATATGAAAAAAAACCGAAAAGCTTTCAAAAGCTTAAAATCTCATAATTAATAACAATAAAACTATATCAACTCTGTGCTTTTTATTGAGAAATTGTTAATTTAATAAATAACGGTTATGCAAATACTTAAAAACTTAAAGCTCAAGCTTTTTTTAAATACATAATAAACCTTTATATGAAAAAAAAATCGAAAAGCTTTCAAAAGCTTAAAAGCTCATAATTAATAATAATAAAATTAGATTAACTCTATGCTTCTTATTGAGAAATTGTTAATTTAATAAATAACGGTTTTGCAAATATTTAAAAGCTTAAAGCTCAAGCTTTTAAGCTTTAAGCTTTTATGAAATATTGAATGTTTTATTATTTTGTTGTCTTATAACTTTAATTTAATAGTGTTAATGGCTTTTTTACCAACTTTTGAAGCACTCTGAAGCACGTGGATTTTAATAACTTTTTAATTGAAGTATCTAGAAATATTACCAATGTATCCCTATCACAGCTGTCGCTAAAACTGCAAACTCATTCCTCAGGCTGTAATTTCTAATTTTAACTAAACAATATGGCAATAAGACTTCATTATTTGAATATACACGTACATATATATCTTTATCAGTGATACATATGTATGTACATACCATATATATGTCTCATATTATACTTTGAAACCAAATTTTTTATACGCTCAGCTCAGCACCTTTTGCTGATTGCAAATTCAATTAAAGCGAAGTGTCGCTTGTTTACTCTCATTAATGCTTTTTTATTGTTTTTGTTATTTTTTTATTTTAACGATACTGATAAGCATGCGACAATGCTCCCGCCCCGCTCAAAGGCACACTTTCAAAAACGTTTGTCAACTATTGCCATATGTGAATGGCGAGTAAAAAATAACAACAACAACAAAAGCGATGCGTTAATAACTCTTCGCTTCAATTGCTTTGACAATGTGTGCACTTAAGTAAAGTGCTGCAAAAATAAATATAAATTCATAATCAATCAATAATACTAACACAATAGTATTTGTTTCGGCAGCGCTTGAAGCAGTCAAGGTCAACTGTGTCCTTGAGCAAAATGCACTGTCAAGTTTGTATATGATTTTCGCTTTAATTAAATTTGAAATGCTTTATTGTTTTTATAATGCTATACTTTAGCCAGCTTTGATTTTCTTCACTTCTGCAGCAAATTGTCATATTTGGGTCATTTGGCGGACTTATATTTTGGTAATCATATTTTTTTGTCCGCGTGCGTATAAATTTATTGAAATATTTTATTATATTCATTTATATTTATATACTTGTTGTTGTTATTGCTTTATTTACGCCAAATCACCAACATCTATCAACTTTAGCCCGCTTAATGCCTTCATGTGCCACAATCTCTGAGTTAACGCTGGCAAAAAGCAAGCAGGTGGGCACCATATTGATGGATACGCATGCAATATTAATAAAATATTTGTGCAAAACCCGTTGTTTATTGTCGAAAATAACGTTAATAACATTTGTGTGCCTTTATGAAGACTTCATTTCCTGGATATCAATATTTGTGAAAAGCCAATATTTTTATCAGTCTCTAATAGTGTCAATAAATTTATTTTTTTTGTTTGCTATGTGTATGATGGATTTTATTGCATGATGCCGTCAATGAATAAAGCGTCATCACATATATTTTTATAAAAAAATTGCTCATATTTATATAGGCAGTTTTGTAATATACTCCAAATCTGGTGATATGAGATAGTGTTAAGTGCCAGATAACCGTGCTGAACGTCCTTTCGAGGTCATTAACAGTATTTTAAAATATTTTAAAATTTCTAGAGAGTTTTTTATTAATAACCATTGTCACTTAATAATTTTTTTTTCAATATCTGTTTATTTATTGAATCTGCTCTTTGAAGCATAACAATAAGTTATAAAATCTTAATTCTAATTAAAACTAAACAAGCTCAACCAAGTGATTGAGTTGTTTTGGTGTAACGTTGCTCTTCAGTGTGCTGGCATATCTCTTCTTTTTAGACGTGTTTGATTACAAGAATGTACTAAAGCATTAGCCAATGGGTTTGGGTGATCTCGGAGTTTGGATAAATATTTGTTTCTGCTGTTCTCTACCTCTTTCTTTACCATGTGAATACCAAGATCTTTATGGATATTTTCATTATGCATGTACCATGGTGAGCACGTGATTGTTCCAAGCATTCTAAGCATTGGAATCTCTGAATTATATCGATATTGGTAGCACTGGTCGTACCCCACAGTTGAATGCCATACATCCAAATGGGCTTTATGACCGCGTTATATAACAGAACTTTATTGTCTAGGCTAAGTTTTGAATTTTTGTTTAGAAGCCAATTTAAGTTGGCAGCTCTTATCTTCATGCAGGTTATTTTGCTCGATATGTGTTTTCTCCACGTGAGCCTTCTATCCAAGTGAATACCAAGATATGTTACTTCAGTCGCTTGGGGTACTAAAATATTGTTCATTTTAACTGCCGGGCACGTTTTTGGTCTTAGGGAAAATGTAACATGCTTGCACTTTTGTTCGTTTACATTTATACGCCAGTTGGCTAGCCATTCTTCGACAAAGATCAAATGCTCTTCTAATACTCTTGATGCTATAATTGGGCATTTGTTTCGGCTCACTAAAGCTGTGTCATCCGCAAAAGTTGATGTCAAAACATTACTTGCTGTTGGAAGGTCTGCTGTATATATTATGTATAGAGTTGGCCCTAAAACACTGCCGTACGGTCCACCAGCTCTTATTGGTCGTTCTTTAGATATGAAATCTCCTACTTTGACAGTAAACTTCCTATTTTTTAAATAAGACTCCAAGGTTTTATGCATTTCGAGTGGTAAGCTTTTTTTAATCTTATATAAATACCACACTTTATCGAACGCCTGAGCCACATCTAGAAATATAGCAGAACAGTACTCTCTATACTCGAACGCCCTTCTGATTTCGTTAGTAATTCTATTTACTTGTTCTACAGTGCCATGTTTTGCACGAAAACCGAATTGGTGCGTTGGTATTACATTATTTTCATGGAGGAAAGGAGACATCTTTGATAGTAACATCTTTTCAAATATTTTAGAAATACAGGGTAGAAGACTGATTGGTCTGTATGAAGACGGCTGTGTCAAGTCTTTATCTGGTTTGTCTAATATAAATTAAAAACTTTTTTTTCAAATTATATTTTACAGCAAAAAATTCCATTCCATAAAACTCAATAATTTAATAATATTTAAAAAAAAATTATAATTATTTTTCAAAGATTTAATATTTTTTCATATAAAAAAAAATATTTTAAAAAAGACATTCGATTTTTTTCAAGTTAAATATATTTTCTGGATTTTCCTATATGGCAAATAATTTTACAAATAAATATATAAATATTATTTATAAAAAGTTTAAAATTTTTTTTAATAATATTTGAATTAAAATTATTTTAGGCAAAAATTATCAAAAATATAAATTTTTCTTTAAGATCCAAACAAATATTAACAATTTTAATTCTTTTAATAAAAGTAGAATTAAATTTGTTTAACCGTAAGAAATTAGTTAACATTTTTTTAAGAATACAATACTCAATACAAATACAATATTTAAACATATTTAAAACAAAATATTTTTTGGTAAAAAATTTTGAAATTTTTTTGAAAAACAATTATATATTTTTTATGATAGAATGTCTCTTGAAAAATTTCTTTAAACATTTTTTTTTTGTAAATTTTTCTTTTTTATATTTTTTTACATATTTGTTTTACACTTTTTTATTAAAAATATAAAACTGGAGCATTTTTGAAAAAACTGCTGGTTCTCTTTACCATGAAAGGTGTCTCCTCTTAACCGATTGAAAATTCGCAAAGAAAATGTAGTAAAAATAGTGTCTTCCGCACTCTCCGCCTCTTAGAAGTAAGGGCCCTTTAATAACCCCTGTGATACTGCTTAGTTCTCTTTTGCTCGAAATAAGAAGTTTTTTGATCTGTCCACTGTCAACACTCCCCATAGTAGGTTTGTGGTAGGACCCATGTTGCAAATGTTCCAAGACCTGAAATGTTCCCCTAGCATCCATTGCTTTAGGCAGCGCTTGAGAGAACTGAACGGTTAAAAGTTTAAGGGAAATGTATTCAATATTAAAGAGAAAATTTCAAAAAAAAATTTGAAGCACTTTTTATTTGATTAAAAAGCCTGAGTAATAAAAATTGTGTACTAAAAATTTCATTATTAATTAAGGCAAGTCAATTTCCTCCAATAAACACATTTTTAAATATATATATTTTATATTTACATATGTCTGCTTTCATTAGCGACACATATTCCACACTTAATTCCATACATCTTTCCCCCTCAAATTTCATACACTCCAAATTAAGTTCAGAACTTTTAAATTTGTCACACTTTGCACCCGCAATTAGACCATGAACCTGCGTGGCACTTCCTCAAAGTCAGTCAACAATAACGGGAGCAGACAAATTAAAAGACACTTCCAAGATCGTGGAAAATCTTCAAATTTATGGAGTTTTCTATGCGCAAGTGGAAAGTTACAGTAATTTCACATAATGACACAGATAATGACAACAACAAAGACAAAGTGTGGGGTGCCTGCAAGTAGGGTAGCTAAGGTTATGGTTAAGGCGAAAGAAAATTGTGGCTTAAGTTGGTCACTCGACGTAATTAGGCTTGGCACTTTCGAACTTTAAGCGTGCTGCTGATGCGCTGTGGCATATTTACGGATATCTGTGAGTGTGTGCATGTTTGCATGCGTGCTGCTATGCCTGGAATTATGCATGCGTGTATTAATGAAAATAACAACAGCAATTTAGCAGCCACAACAATTGCTTGGTATTTTTGCGGTTTTACAAGAACAAAAGAGTGTACAAAACAGAAGTTAAATTACAAAAACAAAATAATAAAAATTATAAAATTTTTTGAATTGTAGAAAATGCGTAGTGCTTCGGTGCACAATGGAAAATATTTTTTGTAATTTTTCTGTTTTTTTTTTTATTTTTTCTCTTAACATTTTTTTTTTTATTTTTTTCCTCTACTTAATTTCTGCTTTTCCTACAACTCACTGCATGCATTTCGTTTACGCCGTCTGCTTCCATCCGTCAGTTATTGATGCAGTCAACGCAGCGTAGCTTCTCGCCTTTACACTCGCCTCCTTGCTATTTGCTTAAGAATTAAACTTTTGCCAACGCCACTAACCGACGCGCCGCTTCACAATCAGCCTGCATATGCATGTGCTGACTGTCAGTTGGTAGTTGTTAGTGTGGTCAACGATGGCCATCACCTTTGCACTGCCATTGCACTGGCCAGTGACCGCTGTCGACTGGCCGGAGGGCTACTGCGCTGACTGTCATGGCTGGTCAGCAATGCCAAGTGGCAGCGGCAGTAGTCGGCTATTATTGGAATCAGCGAAGCGTGTGGTTTGTTGGTGCGACCGCAAAAATGAGAACCCTTTTATAGCAATGAAGGCAATACCAATGAAAAAGGAAATACAAAAAAAAATAAATAAATAAATAAAAAATTTAAATAAAATTCTTAAGAAAATTATATACAAATTAAAAAATGAGTACAGGTATATTTCAAAAAAAAAAAAAATTAAAATAAAATAAAATAAAAAAAATAAATTAATAAAAATGAAAAGGGGAAGGGAATAAATTTATTTCGTATTAATAAGTACTAAAAAATTAATAAAAATAAAAAAGTAAATTCAAAAACAATTTAAAAAAATATATTTTTTTTTTAATTTCAAATAGAATAATTCAAAGGAGTAAATAATAATTTTTCTATTACTTAATTAATATTATATATATATATATATATATATATATATATATATATAATATATATATATAAAATTTTAGATTATATATATATATGTATAGCGTTACTAACAAAAAAATTAAAATATAAATAAAAAATGTTGAAATGAAAATTTAAGTAAAACTAAAAGGAAAAAGGTAGATAAATATAAAAAAATATTAAAAATAAAAATTTCGAAAAAAATCGAAAATTAATAAAAAATATTTCTAAATATTAAAATAAAATAATATAACTACAAATAATTATCAAAAAAAAAATATTATGAATTAATTAATTTTTATTAATTATCAAGTTTAAAATAGTAAAAAAATAAAATTCTGGGTTCAAATGGATCTAATAAATAACAAAAAATAAAAAAATAATAATAATTCTTAAGAAATTTATTTTTTACATTATTAATTAATCTAATTTGTATTAATAATAAAAATAAAAATTTTAATTTCCGAAATAAAACTAAAAAAAATTAAAAAATTTTAGATTAAAATTTAATTTGGAGAAATAAAAAGATTTTAAAATATTTACTTTTCAAAATAAAAAAAAATCGAAAATTAATTAAAAATATTTTTAAATATAAAATAAAAAAACTTAAAATTATTATCAAAAAAAAAAAATATTATGAATTAATTAATTTTTATTAATTATCAAGTTTAAAATAGTAAAAAAATTAAAAATTAAACTTCTGGGTTTAAATGTATCTAATAAAAAATAATAATAATTCTTAAGAAATTTATTTTTTATAATAAATAAATAAAAATTTTAAATTCCGAAATAAAACTAAAAAAAATTAGATTAAAATTTAGTTTGGAGAAATAGAAAGATTTTAAAATATCTACTTTTGAAAATAAAAAAAAATATTTATTTAAAAATATTGACGTTTTTGTTCTTTCCGCTTTCAACAACTCCACCAGACTTTAATTTGTATTTTATTTCTCCAAACACACACACACACACATACAAACCCACATACTTAAGATTCGCAAAAATTTCAATAGCAAGTGTACTTTCAACAGCCAAGCGAGAGAAAACAAGCATTCAGCTGTCAACGCATTCATTCAGAGTTCAGCGCAACCACATTGCCGGCTCTCGAACACCGCGCTAGCCGGCAAACGCACTTGTAGCACTTCAAAGCCGCCTCTTGCTTGGCATTTTAAATGCCACACTTTTATTGGCATGCACAGCAATAATAGCAACAACAGCAAAAACAATGCGAACAACAACAATAATTATCTTAAAGAATACGCACAAGAAAAATTCTCACAATCAAACCAATAAAACAACAAACACAAAGAGTGCGGCAATGAAGGAAGTGTATAAAAATTGTTGATGACGTTGAGAAGCTTTAGCCGCCGTCGTGGCTGCTTTATTGCGGCAAAGCGTAGAAAATTTCGAAAAATGTTGTAAACGCTTTTGAGAAAACATTGACAACACACAATCGACAAGTTGCTGTCATAGCGGTACGAAAGCAGCAACAATTATAATTCGTGGCTGGATCAGCGCAAGAGCGCAAGCATTGAAAAGATCAAACGTACAAGTGCCGACTGCATTCGCATGTACGCGGTTGTTGTTGTTGCCAATGCTGTTTTCTGTTTTTAATGTGTTTGTTGTAATTTATATATGTTTTTGTTTAATTGTTAATGCTGCTGTCGCTGCCTGCGGCTGCCAAGCGCAGTAGAATGCCAACTGGCTTTGAAGTGTGGTCAGTGATTAAGCGCTCTAGCTCGAGCTCTGTGCGGTGATAACAGTGAATGGTTGATGTAAGCTTCGACAAGCCATAATCAGGATTTTATATGAAATGTATTGAGTTTAGTTGTTTAATAGACGCGTGTGTAAAAATGTCCTGATGGAAAACAAACGCATAAAAAATATAGAAAACTTCAAACCGTAAATTATTTTTTTAATAAAAAAATTGAGAATTTTATAAAATTTTTTGCTTTGAAAAAAAAATTAAATAAGTATACATACATATACATATACTTTTTATGGAAAAAATATTTTTTTTGCACAAAATAAAATTGATTAAAATTTATTATTAAAGAAATAAATAAAATAATTTGTTTATGGAAAAAAATATTTTTTTTTGAAAAAATAAAAATTGATTTAAAATTATTATTAAATAAATAAATAAAATAATTTTTTATCAAAAAAAAAAAAATTAAAAAAAAAATGTTTTAAGAAAAAAAAATATTATTTTATGAAAACAGATGGAAAGTGGTATTTTATATGAAATGTGTTGAGTTTAGATATTTATGGATGATAAAAATTTATTATTAAATAAATAAATAAAATATTTTTTTTTTGCTTTACATATACTCTTTATGGAAAAACATATTTTTTTAGAACAAAATAAAATTGATTAAAATTTATTATTGAATAAATAAATAAAATAATTTTTTATAAAAAAAAATAGAAAAAAAAGTTTTAAAAGAAAAAATTATTACATATTTATGAAAACAGATGGAAAAAATATTTTTTATGAATTTTTTCTTAAAAATTTTTTTTTTTATAAAAAAAATTCATATACTCGTATTATGAAAATTCATATTTTATGAAAATATTTTTTTCGTCTGCTTTCATAAAATAATAAAAATTTTTTACTTAAAAATATTTTTTTCATATTTATTTATGAAAACTTTTTTTATGAAATAAAGTTTTGTATAAGAATTATATGAAGGTATGCTTTAATAAATATTAATCAAATATGTATTAAAAAAACAAAAAATATATACATACTATTTTTAAATTACTTTTAAAATAAATAATTAAACTATTATTAATAATATTTTCTTTTAATTCTTCTCTTTTCAGGTATGTATTATAAATTTGGCAGTCAAAATATTAAATAAGCTCTAAAAACTTCTAATTTAAAACAAAGGTAGGCTTATAAAAACATATTTAATTATTACGGAGACTTTCGGCGATGCACTTATGAACAGGTCACGCTTAGTGCAGCTTAATTTACCGCTAACAAAATTATATAACATTTTTTGTTTAATTTTTAAACTTCATTAGTAACTGTCAACTTCACTGCTTCACTTCTATCAGGCTTCTAAACAGTTTTAATACAATTTATCTCTCAATTTTTCCCCTCAATTCTCACAGGAACGCTGCAGCTCAACCTTTGCGCTGTTGTAAAGGTCAGCATCTTAACCATTTCCCATAATTCATTCGCCATACATTCACACCCGGTAAACTTTTACCACTTACCTCACGCTCGTAACTCACCTGCTACCAGCGGCAGTGGCAGCAGTGGCCACTCAGTAGCCACACATGTCTGTACTGTATGCAGCTTGGTCCGCTATGGTCTCATAGCAATTCCAAGAAACTTTTTACGGCCCAAATGAGCGCTTGCATAGATAAATTTAAAAATATTTGAACAACAACAACAAATTTAACTTTAATATTAAAGTGACGCATACAATTGCCACAATTTCAAATGAAATTCGATTGTTATCATTCAATTGCTGAGCCGTGTTTATACAGACACACACTTTCTTACAAACAGATATACAAACATACATACAGACATACAAATATGTTTTATAGTCCGCGTCGAGCGAAGAAAATCGAAAACTTGAGCACAAAGCAAGCGCAGCTTGGAGATTTGTTATGCCACAAAGCATTTAAAAAAGCATTAATTTATAGTTAAGCATAAAAATACCGAAAATATTTTCAAGATAAAAGAGACATTTTAATTTTTATAATTATTATTACGTGTAATTCAATTGTTTGTGTTTGTGAAATGAAAAGTATTAAATTACGATGAAAGATAGTAAAACGCATGTTTGTTCAAAGTAGTTTGGGAAAATTAATGTTACATCATTTTTTCTTACGAATTTGTTTAGAAAACATTTGTTAATTGATAGAAGGAGTAAATTGTTGTAATGGAGACAGTTTTTGGACTACTTTTTGAGTCCACTTTTCACGACTTTTTTTTGAAAATCTCAAGCTTTATAGCTGATTTCAGCACTAAGTTCGCCTTAAGCTCATCGAAATTCCGAGTATTGACACTTTATGCTTTAGATTAGCCAATAAAATAGTATCAAGGGTAGTAAAATCTGCCGATCTGGAACCCAACTCTTCACACTACCAGTTCTCTGAGGATTTTTTTATATTTTATAGTTTAAATTTGTATAGTTAGCTTCGAAATCAGTAATCTTCAAGATCATTTTCATATATTTTCGCGCTAAAATTCAGCAATATCGATTTCAATCATTTGTTTCGTTCAGAAAAAAATATTCTTTTAAAAAAATATAGCTCAATGATGTCTTTGAGGCAAACGTCTTCTCAAACAGTCACTTTGTGTGTAATATAATACAATTTCTTTTACGTTTTTGCTAAGAGCTTCCCAAGGTAATTTTTTATCAAATACACTTCTGAGACAAAGATTAATATTCATGCTAGAAATGTCATATAACATAATCACAATAATTAAATACTTCAAATGATATACAGCTCACACAAAACATCATAATTCTTGAAACGCTATTCTAATACATACTATATTAGGGCAGTTCATTTTCAGAAAATCCAAAATATAAAATTCAAAATTTTATCAAAAGAATGTAGCGTATCGAACAGACAACTGGTATAAAACATATAGACTGGTATAACTAAGTATAAATGGTATAACTAAGTTCTATAATCCAACTATATAATTCAATTGTAGCTTTCACGTGTAAATTTTGAGGTTAAAGAAAAAGACAAGAGTAAAATTAAAATATAAAATTAAAGTAAAGCAATGGGGAATCGAAGACGGCTATTAAATTATTATATATTAAAATATTGGTATAAAAATTTAACAATAATGTTTGCTAATCAAATGAAAATGCTATCATTCTTGTAACATAAATCCACACTATTACCCACTTGATAGTGTTTGACGAGTCTCTAAAATTTTAATATACAAATCTCTAACTTCTAACAAATAATTTCACAAATATTCTTAATGAATCGCGTCAATTCAGTATTTGTATATCATTAGTATAAATATAGTATCGGCGTAATTGGAGACATAATGTGATAGGTAAATGAATTCAGCTAGCTATTTATGCATAATTATTGAGTTAGTGGCTTTTAATAGGTAGTAATGAACATTGAAAATTTTTGAAATTTTTTTTAAAGAAATTAATTATAAATTGAAACAAATTAGTGGAAGAAAAAAATAGATATGATATATGAGAGTATGAATGAAAAGTTTAATAAAGAAAAGTGTAAAGATAAAATTTCTTTCTCATATTTTTCGTTTCTCTATTGGAACAAAATGGCTTGAAATATAGTAATTTTATTACATTTTATATTAACAAATATTTACAACAATAAGCTTGTTTGTAATCAAATAAAACATTTTATATTTTTGAAGCGGAACAAAGTGGAATGAAACATAATGTTTCTTTTCCGATTTTTCGCCAAATATGAAATTTATTGTCAATAAAATGAATGCTAAATTTTACAAATATAATACATTTTCTCGATATTTTTAATGCTGAAACAATATGGAATGAAACAGACTTTTCCGTTTGATATTTACCACACATATTTCTTATTTTATTTCTCATAATGTGATTTCCAAACCATTTAACTATTGGGTTCAAATATAACACCGAAGTGAGCTAAATTTGCGTCGAGGAACGAAATGGAATGGAACATGTAAATAAGTTTCGTCAATCTGCCGTTCTAAAATTTTTTGCTAATAAAATAAATGATAAATTTTATAAAAATATAATATTTATTTGATAATTTAAATTCTGAAACAATGTGGAATGAAATATGATTTTCCGTTTTGAAGTTTCCACATATGCTCTATATTTATTTGTTTCCCGTAAGGTAATTTTATAAACATTTAACTAATGCTTTCAAACATCCACCGAATTCAGCTAAATTTATATTGAGGAACGAAATGGAATGGAACATGAAAGTCAGTTTTGTCAATTCACTTTAATTTAACTTCCTTTTGTATAATTTTCTGAAATTTTCGAAATTTTTTCACGAAGAAAAAAATGGAATAGAACATGAAAACTCACGAAAATTTGAGTTTTCAACAAATGTTTAATAATTTAATGAAACGAAGTACACTAAAACGCCACAAATAGAGATTTCCATTTACTGATTTATAAACATACACATATGCAAATGTATTTATATACTTACACATATGTACATATGTATGCACTTATGTATGTATATGTAGACACAGCTTTTAATTAAATTATCAGCCAGTATTTGAGTTTTATGTTCCCCATACCGGCATGTAGCTGCACAAATTTATCGAAAAAATGCATTTGTTGATATTTTAACGATGCCATAGCTTTTAGCAAACTACCACGTACCACCAACAGCAGCAACAACAAGAACCACAACAACAGTTAATGAATAAGTGAATCATCACTTAGCTTAGTTGGGCCAGCAGCAGCAAAAAAACCACATGGCCATATTTGTAATTTCGCAATGCACTACATGTGTTATATATATAGACATACATACATATATATTTACATATTTACACATGGCTATGCAAATATACATATGTATATGCATATAGCGGTTATTAAACTCACATACATGTATACATACCCACTGATAGACTCACCGTCTTGGAAGTTGAAATAAATTCATTACTTAATCGTCCGTCTTTAATGCGTTGGCAATAATAAAAATACATACAAACATACCTATAGACAGGCATTCATGCATTTGTATACATAAATAAGTAAAGCAAAATATGGGCAAAAGCAGCGCTATAAAAATGCCTGCCGACATACAAACAAAATTATATGTATATATATAAAATTATATATATGTCGGTGTGTATTTGTACACTCCGCGCTTGGCTATTAATAACCTACATGCTACTCACTGCAACAACAACAACGCCAACAAAAACACTAAGCTTTGTTTTATTTCAACTCTTTTACTTGTTGTTGCTTTAACGCTTCACTGCCTTCATGCCAGCAGCCAAGTGGCGCATTTGCGCTTCCACAACAACTGCAACTGCAGCAACAATAACAACAACACATGCCGCACACAATTCGGCTTGCACTCCACCCATTTGTCATGAGATTTTACTAGTTGGCCACATTCTTTCCCAGGCCTTGAGCTTCCGAGGAGCAGCAGTCACAACAACAAAGTCAACAACAACAACAGCTACGCAAATTTTTCACTTATGACGAACACGTCACTTTACTGTCTACATATATACATTTCATCTCTTTTTCCCAACCTCGCACATTCCTGTTGTCGCTCTGTTTCACGCTCTCTATGTTTTACTTCTGATTTCCGCGAAGGATTTCGTATGCGAACCGGAAGTGTCGCCGGTGTCGCTAAACAACTTGAGCGTGTATGTGCTTGTTGTGTGTGTGTGTGTGCTGCGATAAATCATTTCGCTGGAAGCTGCTTTGGCTAATTTAGAACTTGAGCGCTTGTGCACTTAAGCGCTTAAGCGCCTAAAAGGCGATTATATTGTGGCGCCGTGGGAAGCGTTAAGCTGCGGCAAAGCTCAATGGCGATTCTCTTGTGTGCGCTAAAGCAAAGTAGCAAATTATTTTATTATTAATAATGTCTCTTGTTCTTAGCCATTTAATATATATGTGTGTATTTATATGTGTTTGTTTGTTGTTGCTCGTAAACTTCCTTTCAGCATTCATTCGCTTGCTTAGCTTCTTCGTTAAAGCCAGTCGTATAAATAGTCGTCATTTAATGTTGCCGCAAATACAACAACATCACAATCCACAACAACAACAACTGTTGTGTCGCTCTGTCTGCCTCCTGGCTGGTAGCTAGGTACACATTTTAATCGCTCCAACTTAAATGTCTGGGAAAAATCTGCTTAAGCATCTTAGTACAGTGTAATTTATATTAAGTGTGGCTGTGACTTGTCGTTGCTTGGTTTCCGCTGTCATCGCATTGTTGGTTCTTGTTAAACATTGCTGTATCTTGTTTTTATTTTTGGTTGTTGTTGTTGTATTAGCAAAGGGTTTTTTCTATTGCTTATCGGCTTTCATAGTTTTTCTAAATTTTCGAATTCGAAATAAAATATTTTCGAAATTTATAAAACATAAAGAATAAAAGACAAAGTTTAAAACATAAATTAATTATTTAAAAAAGTTTTCTAAATTTCGAAAATGATATTTTTCGAAATCGAAACATAATATAATTTACAATAAAATGCATTATTAGAAATAATTATTAATACACATATAGTTATTTAAAAATAAAAAAACTTTTTTTTTTTTAATTTCGAAAATTATATTTTTTATTTACTAATATATGTTTAATGAATTTCGAAAATTTTCCTAATTCGAATAACGATTTGTTATTTGTTAAAAATATATTTATTTAAACACATTTTTTGAAAATTACTTAAATTATATTTTTCGAATTCGAAAAACTAATTTAGTTTGCAATGAAATAAATTAAAAAAATAATTACTAATTAATTTTTTTTCGAATTCAAAAATTGATTTACTTTTCAAAAAAGTAATTTTTAAAAAATAATTACTAATAAAAATACTTATTTTTATTATATTTATTTATTTTTCAATAAAATATATTTTTAGTAATAATTATAGATTTCGAAAATTATATATTTCGAATTCGCAAATTAATTTATTTTCCAAAAAAACATTTTTTTTATTTAATTACCAAATTTCTTTAAGAAAAAAAAACGGTTTTTTATGAATTTCGAAAATTTTTATTTTAATTTATTCTAGATTTCGAAAAATATACTTTACGAAACCAAACATTGATTTACTTTTAGAAAAAATACTTTTTAATAAATAATTTCTTATAGAACTGTATATATAATATGTAAATAAAATACGTATATATAATATATATTTTGTGAATTTCGAAAATTACATTTTTCGACTTCGAAATTTTTTTTTTGCTTTTTAAAAAATACTTTTTAATAAATAATTACTTATAGATATACATTTTTTAATTAAAATAATTTATTTTACAATAAAATGCAACTTTAGAAATTATAAAAAATTCGAAGAATAATTTATTTTCGAAAAAACAATTTTTTTTTTGCAAATAATTATTAATATAAATATATTTATTTAAGAAAAAATAGTTATTATGAATTTCGAAAACTGTATTTTCGAAAACTATAACTTTAAAGTATTTTTTAATAAAGAATTTCTAATAGAAATATATTTTTTATATGTAAATGTACTTCCTATGAATTTCGAAAATTATATTTTTCGAATTCGAAAATTTATTTACTTTTCAATCATTTTTTTCTTGCAAAATAATTTTTAATTCCTTTAAAGAAAACGAATTTATCATTTATTTACTATACGCATTTACATATATTCGTAACTTCGAAACAACAACACTGAAAATATATCAGCATTCAGCACTCGTCATCAGTTAAAAATTGAATTAGTCATATTGAGAAGACGTGACAAAAAAGCCATTTCCAACATCTTTGCCGTTTAATACCGATAAATTCATAAAAAATGCCAAACCACATAATTAGCGCAGCGGTGTAAAAAAAAAACACTTAAGCGGCTTAAGCGACACAAAAGACACAGAAAAAAAGAAAACAAATGATGAAACATGAAAAAAGCAAGCAACAAATAATAAAGTTCACACTCGAAGCACATAAAGAGTTCTACATTAACACTTAGTTATGACTGCGCGATTCATGAACCCAATAAATCATACATACATATGTACATACACACAAATATGTGCTTATTTGCATAACTGCAAAACTCCACTTTACGGTTGATTCAGAATTTCTTGGCCAAATGTAAAATGTCAATACCATAGAGACCAAGAATTCACACACACACTGCAAATGCTCCAACGAGAGGCTGAGGCAAAAGCAAAGCAAATATGTATGTTTGTAAATAAAAAAAAAAACAAAAAATAAAAACAACAACATTTCAGACCGCAATGACAGTATGTATAGGCAACTGACAAGCCACTCAGTCAACAGCTAGTGAGTCATACAGTGTCTACAAAAAGTCTGCGTACACATTGCTAAGTAAAGTGCCAAGCAGCGGAATATTTGACAAGGGTGCCGTTAAGAGTGGCTGAGTGGTAAAGTTGTAGTGTCACTTATTGCAATTCTTTGGTTATTGTTTGGCAAATGATGATGAGTTCATACTGAGTCTATGCTACAAATACAACTTTTTTCAATTTTTACTTAAAAACCGCCCTGTACAAGTGTGCAAAAATTTACCAAGACTTTTTAATATTTTTTTATTTGGCAGCTGATTCATTTAGTGCCGTAATCAGTTTACTTCGTTTGAAAAAAAAAAATTGTAATGAGTAATCTACTATATTTGATTATTGACACTGTTATCGATTTTAATGACGTCAGAGTAGTTTATTTATTGTTTGTACTACCATAAGGCTGGTATTTATTTTATCTACACTAATCTAAACCTTATCGGTTATGTGGTAAGCATAAAAATTAATTTATATATTTATGATGAGTGTATCAAAGGTCTTCACCCTACACCCTAACAAACGAACTACTTATGAAATCTCTCTCTCTCACTATCTCTATATCACTTACTATTTCAATGCGGTATATTTTTTGGTTACGGGTCCTACAGGGACAGATTTATGGAATTTGTTTGGCAAGGATCAAAGAAGATGTATTTTTGGATTGAAAATAAAATGTACGACTTTCATTATGATTCTTTCGCTGTAGCTCTTAGGCTCTTCTACTCCATAGCAGCTATCGATTATCTGAATCAGCAGTAAATAGTTCTCTAAACTATCCAATTATCAACTGCCTGGCGTAATCATTCACAACCTACAGAAAGGTCGCGCTGAAGTTTATACCGAACAAATGATCCACCCACTTTACAAAACTAAAACAAAGGATGAGCATCACAACAACCGCTTGTTTTTAATTTTCAAAAAATAAAATGTATATACATACACACATATGTATCTCCATTCTCTACTAATTCTTGTCAAAAACCATAAAGCGCTCGCGGCGTCACTTTGACTCGCAACGTGTGAGATGAATTAATTAATTTAGTGTAAATTCAAAATTAAATTAGCAAACTACAAATGCTAGACTTTGCGTTTAGCAGTGAAAATTTATTAACTTAATATTTGAAAAAAAAATTAAAAAAAATTAAATATGTAAAAAAATGTTGGCCGAAAAACGAGCGAAATTCCTTGGCATTTAAGATTTTTTTAATTTCATTTTTCTATTTTTTTTCGAATTAAGATTAATTGTTAGCCAAAAATGTGGAAATCTTTGCAAAATTAATGAACTGTATTTTATTTTAGAAATATTAAATATATAGATATGAATACATGTGTGAGTCTGTACAAATCCACACGCTTATCGTTGCTGCGAACATCACAATTCACTTAAAGCTATACCATAAAAATCTATAAGTATGTGTATATATTTTTTATGTCCCAATATTATTGACAGCATTTTGCTTTTGTTATTGTAAAGATTTTTCTAGCTTAACAAGCTTTCAATGTATATAAATGAATTTTATATTTATTTTTGATACTTTTTGCACTTTGACACCTTGTTGATTAATTAATGCTGCATAAGAGCGTTTTAATTTATGCACGTTCCTCTTATCGCTCACTATTTTGAAAGAAAAATAAGAATAATCTTGTGTTTAATAAACAATTTATATAATTTTTATGACTGTCAGAATTTTTTTTTATATTATTAAGGTCTCAAATTAAGCATTCTTTCCTGATGCTGAGCTTTCGTAAGCATTTGGATTTCATAAGTATGGAGTTTTAATAAACATGATGCAATGAACTTCATAAATATTGAGCTTCCATAAATATTAAGCTTTCGTAGGTGTTGAGCTTTCACAAGTATACAGCTTTTATGAGTGATTAGCTTTCATAAGCACTGAACTATCATAAATAATAAGCTCTCATAAGTAATGGGTTTTTATTAGTAATGAGATTTTATTTTTATAAGTAATGAACTGCCATAAGTAATGAGCTTTCATAAGTCTTATGCTTTCATGAGTAATAATATTCATAAGTCTTTTGTTTTCATCAGTTTTTATATATATTGAGCTTTCATAAGTATTGAGGTTTCTTAAGCATGGAGTTTACATAGGTAATGAGCATTCATAAGTATTGCGCTTTCATAATCATTGAGCTTTCATAAGTATTGAGCTTCCTTGAGCATGGAGCTTACATAGGTATATGATCTTTCATAAATATGTAGCTTTCATATATATTAAGCTTTCATGTTTTGTAAAGCTAATCAGCATACAGAAACTCCTCTCCACTCCATCGGGAAACCACAATTTTTCCAGCTCATTAATTACAAACTTTTGTGTTCCCATTTTCCAAACACTAATTCGTTTAATGAGCCCATTTGATTACCTTAGATTTGCTAACATTATTATTATGCGGTTGCAAATAGCTTTCGCAAACCGCAGACAATAAGAATTGCTGAAGCTTTCATTTTCATTTCATTTCCAGTGAAGAAAAAACGAAGCCACAATGACACCCCAACGCTATCAACTAACCGAAAATGAAATTTTTAACTTTCATTTTTCGGGTTTTCGCAAAAAAAATCGCATTACTACAACAACAAAAGCACACTCTTGCGGTAGAGAAGCTTCATCTTTAATGTCATGTTGCCATTGTTGCTTTGTAAATGTGGTGACACAGTAGAAAATCATGAAAGAAAATTATAAATAATTTAGAAAACCAACACCGGCAACGCTGGCGCGGTGAAATTGTTTTAAGGTTAAAGTTACTCTTCGTTGGCGCGTTGATTTCTTTTATGGGTTTTGGCGATTTTTTCAACAATTTATTTTTTTATTACAATTTTTTCATATTTTTCTCAATTTTTTTTATTCTCCATTTTTTTGGCGAAATATTTGTTGCGCTATTATTTTCGGTTGGTTTGGTGGTTGTCTGCCTTGTAATTAAAGTAATTGCATGTGGTGCTTTTAAGCAGAAACTACAACAACAGCAGTAGCAGCAGCAACAAATGGCCAGCTGGCCGAGCAAGCCAATATACTCGTATGAATGATGTGAGGCATTGCGAAAGACTCAAAGTAGATTTCATGAATGAAGTGCGGCGCTGTAGGTGTAGTTATATATATATGTATACATATATACACACATATATAGTTTATATATAGTTATAAATGAAAAGTGTTGCAAAGAGTTAATGAGCATGTTGCTGTTTCTGTAAGTTCCGATTGTAGTTGCTGCGCAGAAATTAACTATTTTAATGATTTATTTATTTCATTGTTGCTTTTGTTTTTTGTAACTAATAGTTTCACATTTGTGATATTCAATTTGTGTTATCGATTTGTTCAATGAATATACCTAGATGACTCTGATGAAATATTTTGTTTGCACTTGACCTCAAATGTACAGGGTAAAGGGTGTCAACAAAACTCTCCTGATATTGCTGTACGAAAAAAAGATGACAATATATGAATATGGCTTTTTAATGCTAAAAATATTTTAATTACAAAAACTAAAGACAATAAAATTATTCAGAAAAATATTGATTTGAAGTTTGCAGCTGGATACCCACTAAATCGTTAGTAGTCTAAAAGTAGGCTAAAGATCGAGGAATCCTATCTTAAATTCACACTCTGTCCTCAGATTTTAAAAATTTGTATGACCCAATGAGACTGAAATACGAAACAGAGTGAGGAGGCAGAGATATAGTAAGATAGAAAAATTAAAAGCCATATACAAAAAAGGAGGAGAAGGGAGCCCACTTTTTATAACTTTGTATCCTAGATTAGATTGAAATTCATATTAGAGAGAGACATATATATATGGAGAGGGTGGGAGAAAAAGAAAGAGGCTGGGAGACTGAGAAAGTGAAAAAGGCATAGCTGGAACAAAGTGAGTGAGTAAGTTTGAGTTTCAGACCCTATCTTTTAATGGATAAACCGACTGCTATGAATATATAGGAAGAGAGAAAGTGCTCCCGACTAACATTTGAAGCTATTCTTTTTCACTTTAGCTCACTACTTCTGTAAATCTTCAAAAATTCGACTTTGAAACGACATGGAGTTACAATAACTCAAAAAGAGCTCACTCCAGTCGCAAAGCCTCTAGTAAATAATTAATTTTGAAGTTCTAGTATTACAAGACTTATTTTAGCTAAACTTACAATTTCCTCAAAAGGTTAAGTTATCGAATTTCTTCAGAAGCTATGCTCTCAAGGAACTTTAGTTAAGGGTTTAAGGACTTAAGCCGGTTTTATAGCTTACTTCTTCAATATTTTCTGGCCTCCCACTAAAGAGGGGAAATACCACTATGAAAAGTAACTTCCAATTGTAAGTTCAGTTTGAAAATTTCAGCTTTAAAGCTATTGTTGAAGTATAAAATTCTGAATAAAAAGAGCAGTCTACTTATTAAAATATATCAACAAAAAAATATGAATAAATAAGAACTCAATCAGGCGGTAAGTAGGTGAAGTAAAAATAACACAAACAATACGATCAACCAAGTAAGGCCAGTTCTTTGAATACTGCTTGATGCCACCCACGGTTCTTATACAAAATACAAAAAAAAAAATACAAAGTAGTCAGCTTGTCTGCCTATGCGCGTGAGCGTTATCACAAAAACAGCAACAAAAAACTGAGGCGAAATAAGCAGCTGTGCATATAACAGCTTTATCAGTTGCTATTTATAAATATTTTTTTTTTTTCAAAGCAAAAACTCTGAGGTATATTTGTACACAAGGTATATTTTCATAAATTTTTATTTATATACAATATTTTTTTATTTTTATTTTTTATTGATTCTTAAAACTTTATATAACTTTCGAATGGAAATTTTTAGCGAAATATTTCGCAATAAAACTTAAATAAATCGCTGTAAATGCATATATATAGTATATGTACCTATGCCTGCCTGCACTTGCATTCACGTTCATATTAATCGCACAATCAATTCAGATAGTATAATTTATAAACAAAACCTTAATCAAGATTTCAAAAGTTATCATAAACTAAAGGTATATTTTTGTCTGTACACAACTCCCTCTCTAACTGAGTATGGCTTGCAAAAAAGCACAGCTGAACAACCAAAGAAGGAAACTAGTTTCAAAGACAAATTATGCATTTTGCGCGTTATTAAGCCATACAGCATGCGATTATTATTATTATGTATAACGCTGTACGCTGCAAAATTCACTGACACTTGAAAAATTAATGTCGCCACTCCAATTTTTGGGGATTTGTACGTACATATATAGTTTGAGTGGTCAGTGCCTTGCAAAGTATAGGTAACAGTGGGGCAACGGTGAACAAAAAAAGATTAAAAATATTTCAATAAATTAATTTTACAAATATTTAATAATAAAATCGAAGATTAAAAAAATATTTAAATTTTTTTTATGAAAAAAAAAGCAATTAAATAAAATAAAATAAAATAAAATAAAATAAAGTAAAATAAAATAAAATAAAAATTAAATAAAATTAGAATAATTTAAATTAATAAAATTTTAAAATACAATATTAATATAAAAACAACTTTTTAAAATATCAAAAATAAAAATAATTTTAATATTAAACACAAATTTAAATTAGTAAAAATAAACTAAAAATAAAATTTTATAAAATATGAAAAATATTATTTTATGAAATATTAAAAAAAAAAACACATTTATATAAAATGTCAAAATACATAAAAAAATATTTTTTTCTTAATAAAATATAAAATATATTTCTAAAATCATTTTAAATAGGACATAATTTTCAAAAATATTAAAGAAGAAACTATTAAAAAAATTATAAATTAATAAAAAAAAAAAATTATAAAATTAAAAAAAAACTTAATTTACATAATATTAAAAACATAATTTTATAAAATAACGAAATATTTAAGAAAAAAATAATTTAATATCGTAGTAAAAAATAGATAGATATGTCAAAAATTATTTTATAAAATATAAAAAAAATTCTATACAAACTATTAATGAAAATTATAAAATATTAAAAATAAAAAAATATTAAAAAATATCTTATAAAATATAAAAAATATTTTAAAAATTCTAAAATATTTCAGCCAAATTATTTTATAATATATATTTTTTTATACCAAAAAAAAAAAAAAATTGTAATATACAAATAATATTAAAAAAAATATTACATACAATATTAAAAAAGTTATATGAAATATTAAAAAACAATCTAAAATATTTCAACCAAATCATTTTATAAAATGTTTTTTTTGTCCCATTTTTATAATTTATAAAATGATTTTGTTTAAATATTTTATAAAATATAAAAAACAAAATTTTATAAAGTATTTTTTTAATAAATAATAAATAATATATATATATTTTATTAAGTATTTATTTTTTCATTAAAATAAATTTATTAAAAAAAAATACTTTATACTGTGTAAAAAAATACATTTCATAAAATGTTTAAACAAAATATAAAATATTAAATAAAAAATTCCAATATAAAAAAATTATTAAATTAAAAAGATTAAAATTATTTTTATTTTCAAATTATAATTTGTTACGGTTCACCACCACTGATGCCCACTGTTGTTCACAAAATCTCATTCCTACAACGATTTTTCGCAAATTTATTATGCGCTTGCCTCGACTTTAATAAATAATATTTTATTTTGGTTGATTTATGCGTTTTGATTTGTTTATGAGTGACAGTTTTTGTTGTGAATTGCGTTCGATTGCGCGACAATGTTGTTGTACTTAGATTTATATAACATAAATGCAAGTTGTTGTTGTTGCAACAGCGATTTGCGTACGATTTTTGTCATGGCATAAATAATAAATATTAATGCGCCAGCCAAAGCGAGCGAAAATGATGGAGCTTATAAGCTTTCATTAGAATTAAGTTTTTTATTTTGCGAAACTGTAAACGCATTAGTAATAATTTCTATTATTTTTTTACACACACACGCATACACACATGCAATTGGGCACATTAACCACCATTACTTTTGACACAGATTACTTTTGTCGTTCATATTATTTGTGATTGTGAATTATGATTACCAATTGTCTATGCATGCGTATGTGCCAAAAATCCGCTAATTCACAATGAAAAATAGTTTTTGTATTTGTTATTTTATAGATGCTTTTCTAATTTTTTGAAGAAACATATGAAAAAAATATTTTTTTTTTTAGTCCAAAGCTTTTCCATAATAATTGCCTTAAAGCTCGCAAGCTTTGAATTAAATTTTATAACTAATTTACTTCCTAAACATTATTAATTATCCCTCAAGTGTTCGTGACTAATCTCGTGTTTTTTGTTCTTTTCCTTCATTTTGTTTCTCCCCCCACAACCGTACGTGTAGATCTTGACCAAACTCACTTGAGTAGCAAGAACAAAATGGAGAACGGCATACAGGTGGTGCCGCAAACACCGTTACTCGTCAGCGATTATCTAACACTCAGCGCACCACCCACATATTCCCGCCTGCCACCCGACGGCCATGAGTTTCCGCCCAATTTCAGTGAACCCCTCATAATGCCCCCGCCAAGCACGAATCTGTTGAAGGCTGCCAGCCTAATGCAGTCCACCACTACAACAATGACCATGTCCAGCACAAAGGGCAGCAGTGCCAACAATAACAATAACACAAACACCATTTACACAGAGAAACTGTATACAGCAGCCAGCGCCAACGGTGGACAAACAATGGTCGCCAGCACACGCACAACACACACACACATTAGCAGCAGCAACAGCAGCAGCGCGCCGAATGGTGCCACATTGACATCGGCAGGCGCAGCGATGGCCACATTAACAACGCAAACGGCGTCACCGAATGGCACATTGAAGATAAATAGCACAAAAGTCGAAATGCCCACGCTGGAGTTCACGCTCAGCAGCAGCGGCAATAAAGTGCCGGCGTCCAACACAGACGCGCCGAATGCACCACCACCACCACTACCGAAATCGGGGCCACCACCGACGGTGCCACGCAAGGTGTATCGACAGGACTTGGTGGTAAATGTGGAGGATACGCGTCAGCCAACCGATAAGCGCAGCGATGTACTCGCCGAAGCGACCACACCCTCGGGTGCGGGCAATGGTAAATTAGTATTCGAGTCAAGACACAGCCGTTCAACGCAGAATCTGTCGTCGAGCGGTAGTAGCACACCAACAGCCAACAAATTGGAACCACCCACATTTGAGTTGGGCGGCGGCAGCAGCGGTGGCAGTGGAAACGATTACAAGCGTTCATTGAGCGCTCCACGTCGTCACAGCGATTGGCGTAAGGATGAGAAGTCGGAGAAGAGTGTACGCGACAAGATCGCTATGTTTTCGAATGAGGCGGATGGCAGTGGCGCCGCTGAAACTCCAATGAGACCCTTGAGCTTCTCACGCACACAAAGCGCTACGAAACCGCTCAATTTAAGCACGGAGAATTTGCTTGATACCGCCACTAGCGCGCGCTATGCCAACACCGCATCTAATTTGACAAAAACGCGTGCGATGAGCGTCGAGAATCTGAATGATGTGGCGCGTCAAGTGCAGTTAGCCAAACAGTTGCCTACACAAACGTTTTCGGACTCAATGTATGCACTAAACACGTTGGCGCCCGACTATACACAGAGTTATGCCTCCTTGCCGCGTCGTCATATGCAACATTTGGAGCGTCGCATTAGTTTTTCGGGTCAGCCCACTTATATGCCGGACGAGGCGTCACGTAAGGCGGCCATAACGAATATATTGGAACAACGGCGTCGCAGCATGTCGAAGCTGCGCGGTTTGGTAATACCGGAGCGTCCACATGTGCCTTTGGAACCCATACTTGATTTGCCCGAGATCAAGAGTCGTGATAGTGAGAAGTTGAAATCGGGCAATACGTCGTCGACAGATTCTACGGATAGCGGTGTTGGTTCCAGTAGCGGTTACTTCTCGACGGTGCCACGTCCCGCCAAACGCACAGAATTGACACAAAGCTCCTCACCGCTGCGTCCACTTACGGTGGCCACCACAAGCAACACCGCCAACATAGCCGCCAATAACGGTTATCGTAGCATTTTCGGCACACAAACTGCTTCGCCGCGTCATGCCACAACGGTACAATCGCCATTGGCTATGTCACATCAGCCACGGCGTTTCGAGCCAGCGTTACAGGGCACACCACCAGCCAAGCCACCACGCACCTCGCTCAGTGTGCCACCACGTCAGCATGCCATGCACGAAGAAAGCGACTCAGATTCGGTTTTCTCCTCAAAGGTTTCCTCGCCACCAATGTCGCCATGTGTGCCACAAGTGCCCGAGAAATTTGCGCTCACACGCACACTCTCCTCGGAGACGAATACTTCGATAGCCAGCTCAACAACTTCTACGCTCACATCCGGCTCGGGTTCGCAGGCGAGCTGTTCCTCAGTGGGTAGCACACCGACAGTTGATCTGTCGCGTCGTGTGCTGAAATCTGGCTCCAGTGATTCGGCCACGAATCGTAAGAATATACTTGCGTCGGCGAAGTGTCGCAATGGACGCGGTGATGCCTCAGCGCTACTACGTAATCGTCCCTACGATGATGAGGACAGCACTGATGGTTATGATGAGGATGAAGTACGTCGTGTGCACAAATCGAAGCCGCGTTCCACATCGGGCGCTTCACTGGTGATCATGCCCAACAAGGTGGTATCCGCATCGGCACCCATCAACTATAAATTGGTTTCGAAAAATGACCAAAGTCTCGTCGATAAGGTCATCAATGTAGCCGCCTATGTTGAGGTCACTTCAGATACAGACGACAGTAGCCGTAAATCGGATAGTACCTCGCCATTGAAACTCAGTGCCATGTTAATCGATGAAGAACGCAAAGCCAGCTTCAAGGCCGATCCCAGTCAAAAGGCCAGCACACCACCGAAAGTGGCGTCCAAACCCAAAACGGCTGCTATATCGCCAGCTGTGAATGCGGTTCCCGTACAACCTGTCACACCACGCAGAGCCACTGAAGTTATGACACCGCCTAAGAAGACACAACCCGAACCCAGCAATGAGCTCTCACAATGGATGCAAGTCGAAGTCGCTAAGAAGTCTACGCAACAAATAACCAGTAGAAATATGCCGGAACGCATGCCGCTCAAACCGGTGCTTGAGAAATATGAATCCTCGGTAATCAGCACTAAAACGTACAGCAGCAAAACAGCAACAACAACAAAGGTCACCACGGCTGAGATACGTGAAAAGTTTGAACGTACAGCTGCCGCAGAGCGTGCAGCCGCCGCAGCAGCCAATTCCACATCGAACGTCTCGCCAGCTGTTTCAACGAATAGTCTACTTGCTGCAAAGGTCTTGACCGGCAAAGTCGGTGCAAACTATCACGAGCGTTTCCCCTCACTCGATTCAATAGCCTCATCGTCGTCCGGTGTCAGCTCGAGCACACAGAATGTGTCCACACAAGAGAATACCAACGAATTCGGCAGCTTTTCGTCGCTTGGCAGCAATCAGAGCTTGATTACTGCACAAGACATACAACAGATCATTGAAGAGGCGGAACCGCCACTAAAAACACCGGAAGCTTTCATAGTAGTGCTACAACGTGATACGCCCGAAAGTAGTATTGGCATCACGCTTGCCGGTGGTTCCGACTATGAAGCCAAGGAGATTACGGTAAGTACAACATTGAATTTCTAGCAAATGTACAAAGTAAACGACGAAAATTACATTTCAGATACACAAAATCTTAAACAACACACCAGCGGTCAAGGATGGGCGTCTAAAGAAGGGTGATCGCATATTAGCTGTCAACGGTATGAGCATGCGTGGTCTAACACATCGCGAGTCCATCACTGTGCTGAAGGTGAGTACACGCCATTTCGCCTTAGTCACAAAAAATAATAATGTTTTTACATCACTCTTAACAGACTCCACGTCCCGAAGTAGTGCTTGTCGTCACACGTTCCGAATCGGTCATTGTCAAGCCGCTCACCAAGAAACGCTCCTCACTCGGCTCACTCACTTCGTTGAATGAGAAACCCACCGAAGTGGACTACGAGAAGAAGCGTAACTATCATAAGGCATCGCGTTCGCTCGATTTGGATTTGGATATTGTCTCGGCCAGCGAAGATGCTGGCACATCAAAAACACCGAGCACAGTGTCGAGCACAAGTCCAACGCCGACAATGACTGATACCGCTGCGGCCACATTGGCCAGCATACGTACACGTCGTCAGCAATCGCGTGCGGATGCAAGCAAGCTGAGCACCAGTGAGCTGCTGGAACGTGCCGCCGAGACGCGTAATGCCATTGCGGCGGAAATTCGTGCGCAAGGTAAGTACTGCAGAATTTTGGCGTAAAATCTCGTTTGTTTATCTGAAAATATATATTTAATTTCTACGCACACAGAAGACGCCGCCATCGGCTCACGCACTGTCGAGATTGTTAAGGACAGCTGCGGACTGGGTTTCTCCATTGAGGGTGGCTTCGATTCGCCGTTGGGCAACAAACCATTAATTGTGAAGAAAGTCTTTATGGGTGAGTGAAATGAGATTTTTTATTAACTATATGTACTAAGTGCATATATATTATATACTGTATATAGTTATATTATAGAAGAAATTTAAAGATCATAGCATGAGCAACGACAGCTGCTCAGTACTAATAGTTAGCTAAATTTATTCTTGTCCGGGATTCGAGAGCCTACACCGTTTAAGTATTATGAAATTTCTTCCCAAAAAGTATTTAATTCGTCTGAGGCTCTTTCAGAAAATTCTTTCGCTATTTTTATATCGCTTAAGGTTATTTTTGCTAGTCTGTTTTTGTCTCTTGTCTCTAAAATACCCTTATAAAACATAATTTAGTCCGTCATCAGTAATTGTTTGCATAAAAACTTACAAGTAGTTCATTTCTTTTAAATTTCTGCAACTCACTCAACGGATAGATTTCGACCAAAATTTTCGATTTTCATTGAAATTTCGAAATCATTGAATATTTCGTAATTACCGATCTTTATTAGCCACGGAATGTATTTTTTCTAGTCGGTAAGTGGGTTCAAGGTGATCGTAAATTTTCTTTTCGATACGGTTGCAATGATTTCGCAGTAAAACTTTTCGATCGTATCGAACCATTTTTCAATCGAAACGGATTTAAGATTAGGCCCATTATATGCAATTGTTTTGCTTGCTCTAAATTAGCATATGTCTATGGCTTATATTCGTAGCATACATTTAGGCGACTGCCGACAAGACATATTTGAAATATTTGGTGAATTTGAATGTTGATTTCTAGTTAACCATTGCTGTTTTTTTACTACATGTTAAATTTATCTCCTATAACAAAAATAAACAAAATTTTTTTTCCGGTTAAAGTTTTCGTAGAAATTAGAGCAATTTTTCGATTCTTAAGCAGAAATGACTGATTTTTATATTTTTTCTACAATTTCACTATAGATTATTTTGATTACATACTTTTAGGTTAAAGTAGGCTTCATAGGCTTCGCAAAGTTTCAAATTTGTTGATAAAGCAATTTTTTTACTTCTAACTTTAATAAATTCACCACAAATAAAACAAAATGAATCAACATCATTTTTACACTGACTTGATGCCATTTTTTAACTGAGTAATACACTAATATTGTTGTTACAGCTATAATAAACAGGTTAACATTCACTACTGTGCCTCTTACAAATAATGATACTGTTTACTTTCGGGTTAATCAAAGTGCTGCCATCTTTGATTTATGAAATAAATTAAAATATACTTATCGATATAGATCAGCCCAAAGCAAACTTTAAGAACTAAAGATTAATATTTAAGTGTTTTTCAATGTCTAGAATCTGAATTCAAGCATGAGAACAGAAACCCCAAAAAAAAATTTTTTTTGTTGACCAGTGTTATATTTGGTTATTTTGTGGTATATTTTTTAAATTTATTTTATATAATAATGTTGTTATATTTATTGCATTTATTTTATGTTAATTTTTCGAACTAAATATTTTTCTATTTCAATTGTACAACATTTTTTTTTTTAATTATTTGCAATATTTTTAATAAATTTTTTCTTCATTTTATTTTTATATTATTTTACTTGTGTACACACAATTATTTTTCGTATTTAATTTTTTTAATTATATATTTTTTAACATTTTTTATATTTCTTTGCATTTACATTATTTTGTGACAATATTCAGCCTTATTTTCGGTTAACTATTACTGTTCTTTTAAAGTTACATTAGTTCATATTTATTTCTATATTTTTTTATATATATTTTGTTTAATAATTTCTATATTCAATTTTTGCAAATTTTTTAAATATTTTTTTAAATTTTTTATTATTTATTCTTTTACATGCAAGCACGAATATTTTAATTTATAATTTTTAAACCATTTTTTCTAATTTTTTTGTTTTAAATTTTTTATAATTTTTTTTATTTTATTTTTACATTATTTTACCTGGGTTCACACAATTATTTTTGATTTTGAATTTATATATTACATTTTTTTACACATTTTTTGAATTTGTTTATATTATTTTTATTTCTAAAATATATATATTTTTTTTAATTTTTTTAAACCTTTCAAATATAATATTTTGTGCCAATATTCAGCGTTAAATTGTTTTATTTACACTTGCATTAGTTTATATTTATTTATATTTATATTTTTTATTTATTTTGTTTAATAATTTTTGTATTTAATTTTTTTTTTTAGTTTTCAAATATTTTTAAATTTTTTATAATTTACTTTTTTTACTAATTTTTATATTGTTTTACCTGCGTGAACACAAATGTTTTTGATATTTATTTCTTTTAATTACACATTTTTTCAATTTATTTATATCATTTTTATTTTTAATTTTTTTTCTTCTTTTATTTACTTTTTAAAATTTTTTAACATATTTAAATTTTTTTTTTAATTTCCTTATTTCGTTTATATCTCACATATTTTTATTTAGATATTTAGTTAGTATTATTCTTTTTTATTTATACATTATATACATATACATATCTATATATATACATACGGACTTTCATATACTTAATTATTTTTTTATATAATTGTTTTTAAATATCTTTCTATATTGTAATAATTACTTTTTTTTTAATTTTTTACATAATTTTGTTTAATATTTTTTCTATATTTATTGTTAATATTTTTGTTTTTGTTGTTACCAGGCGGTGCTGCTCACAAAACCGGCCAAGTACGCAATGGCGATGAAATCTTATGTATCAACGGTGCCTCCACAGCGAAAATGACACGTGTTGACGCCTGGAACTATATGAAACAACTGCCCATGGGACCAGTTAAGATAGTGTTCGCTTGAAGCGAACGGCAATCGTGCGGATATATATAGTTTAAAATTGTTAATAAAAACAACAACAACAACAAAATGTTGTGTTGTATAGGCTGCAACGACTTGTAATTAGTACACTATATGTAATTGTAACTATTATGCGTTTGAAAAGCATTAAACTTATTTTATTTGGTGTTAAAAATCAAAAAAAAAAACAAAAACAACAATATTATATAATATTCTAGTTTTAAGTATTGCTTTACTTAATTGGATTTGTGTTTGAAATTTGTGCGATTTCTTGGTTCTGATGATTTTATTTTAATACAATATATACATATACATACGGACATGGTTGAATTGTTGTTGATTATTTTATAATAATACTAGCACTACATACATACATATATACTTCTATACTGTATATATGTGTATGTAGTTTTTGATTTAAATATTTGTGAAATTGTTATTATTGTAGTTATTTGTATCGAGGACTAGAAGTAAGCAGCAAAGCAAAAGCCAATATGGGAGAATTTAACTACTGGAAAGCACACATGCATACATACATACATATATCATAGCCGAATATATGTTTGCGCAAATATAATAAAAAAGTATGAATCTTGCCATTTATAGCGCAAAGCGTATGAGTTATATGCATGTGGATTTCAAACTGAGTTATAGTTAAAATATTTCAAAATATTAAAATTAAAAAAAAAATTAAAATTAAAATTTTAAAAACATTCAAAAATTAGATTTTTGGTGAGCTCTTATTAATTAAATTTTCACATACATTTTTGATGCAATTTAAAATATAATTAGTGCAATTTTTTTAAGAATAATAAAAAAAATAACAAAAAAAAATATTTAAAAAAAAAAATTTTTCTAAAACAAATTTCGAAAAATTTTTATTTTCTAAAATAATTTTCGAAAATGCAAAGTATTTGAAAAGTAACCAACTAACAGCATTTGGTTTATATGCTTGCGCTTTGTACACGACAGTCCTCGTTAAATACATTTTTTAAAAGTGTAAATTATAGCTCTCAAAACAACAACATATTTGCATTGCTTTGCTTAATATATAATATGATTGTCTACGATTTACGTAGCAAATACAGCAATTGCATGTTTGTCTCAAAAAAATTCAAAATAATTTTATTTAACTAATTTTATTCTATTTTTATATACATTATGCACAACAAACAATACGGGAAACAAAACGCGCAAACTTTCGCGACGAAAGCATATAAGCGACGTTAAATGTGCTTAATTAATCAAAATATAAAAAAAAGTATGCAAAATATATATATATACGAATAAATAATAATTTTAACGAAATGTGTAAATCTATGCGCAAGTTTAGAGCACTGTCCGTATGGGATTTGAAATATTTTGTGACAAGTTTATACGATTATATTGAATATACATACATTAATAAATATATATATATATATATTTAATTACATATATAACTATAACTATATAGCATACTAAATTAAATTATATAATACATATATACATACATATACGTTAATACTATATTTAACCATTTGCGATGCCAAACTGTGGCACACTTGCATTTGCTTGCGTTTGTTTATATAACAACCATACACATATACTATATACAAACATACATATATATATATACAATCAATTAAATGTTTAATAAATAAATTAACTAAATATATACCAACTGAAATTTACTTATAAAAATTGTTTTTTATCAAAAAGCGACATGGAAAACGGGCGTGACCCTGCCTCTAGTAGGCCTTTAGTATATATGTACATACATATTTGCCGAACTATCGAAAAGCTATAACAATCGAGCCTATTGGAGTCATTACACATATTTTTGGAATCAAATAATAACGAGGCAATAAGGGAACCAAGCAAATGTTCACCACCTTATATAGGAACTAGGGAAACAGAAATTGCTCGCTCCGCTGCTCTTACACATGTGCTTTTGGGCAAATTGAAATAACGTGCATTCAGTAGGATTTGACTTATGAGTAGCGCATAAAAAATAATCAAAGATATAATAATTACTTTTAAAATAAAATTAAATTAAACACAGAAAAAACTATATATCTAAAAAATGAGAATTTCGAAAAGAATTGGAATTTTAACAAAAAATGGCAACTTGCAATATAATAGCCTTTTCACACAGCCAAATTTTGATTGAGAAACCAGTTTTTGCCCTTCGCACTGCCAGCTACTCGATAACCGATCAGTTGTTATACATTGTTAAACTCTCGCAACAAAAGTTGCTAAGAGAATATTATAGTTTTGTTCACAAAACGGTTTTTTGTAAGTCCTAAAACTAAACGAGTTAGATATTTGGTTATATATGTATTTCAAAATGATCGAGGTGACGAGACGAGTCAAAATCCGAATGTCTGTCTGTCCGTCCATCCGTCCGTACAACGGATAACTTGAGTAAAAATTGAGATATCTTGACGAAACTTAGCACACATGTTTCTTGGGACCGTGAGAGGGTTGCTTTCGAAATCGGACCAACTAAGCCATAAATAAAGTTATAAAAGTTACATTTGGAATAAACGATCGCACTAGTAAGGGGCATATTGGGATGTAATTTTTTTTGGTAAGTGGGCGTGGCCCCGCCCCCAAAGCTGTTATTTGTATATATCTCGCAAACCAATAAAGCTATATATACCAAACTTTCTGCAGTCGTTTCTTTTAGCCACTTCTTAATACAGTCCAAAAATGAAAAAATCGGATAATAACCACGCCCACCTCCCACACAAAGGTTAGGTTGAAAATTACTAAAAGTGCGTTAAGTCACTAACGACAAACGTCAGAAACACTAAATTTTACAGAAGAAATTGCAGAGGAGAGCTGCACTCAAATTTTTTACAAAATGGAAAATGGGCGTGGCATCGCCCACTTATGGGTCAAAAACCATATCTCAGGAACGACTCGACAGATTTCAATGAAATTTGGTATATAATATTTTCTTGGCACCCGGATGACCCGTGTGGAATATGGATGAAATCGGTTCACAACCACGACAACTTTTCATGTAACTCAATTTTGAACTCCGTCTTATTCCTTCACTTTATAATATGTACATAAGGAACCAATGAAGATAGTGAAATAAAACACAAATGCTGTATATGATCCGTGGCATCACTTGTGAAAAAATTGTCAAAATCAGACTATAACTTTTCAATGCCCCGGATATCGAATATGAGGAACCCAGTGCCTTTTGGTAATTTTTCACCGAAAATATCGGTAAATCTCTCAGATATCTTAATTTAATTCAGAAGAAATCGTTTTCCCCTAGCTCTTATACAGATAATTGTAGGATTTTCAAAAATACGATGGGCTTATTAGCTTGTAAATCGGGTAATATATGAAATAACTTAGCCAAATTAAGTGAGCATATACTCTCAGATATAATATATGTTGGTGATGAAAATGAGTGAAATAGGTTCAGGAATTACCTCAGCCTATATACTATATATATGGGTCAAATTGTGTGTTATCTTAATAAAAATATAGCAATAAATTGCGTGAGTATAAAATGTTCGGTTGCATCCGAACTTAGCCTTTCCTTACTTGTTGTTTTTGCTTTTCATAAGAAATTGGTAAGTTTCATCAGCTGATTGTTATTTTTAGCAGCGACATCTACCGTCGTCTAGCGTGGACAACAACTCGCAGAATATATACATCGATTTTAATCAGCGTTTTAATCGAGCAGAGTCCGGTTAATTGATCAATTGAAACTGGGTTAAAAAGCCATAAAGTAGATTTACACAAATAGGACCTCTAATAATGTTGATTTTGAGTTGAAAATATTCATTTCGTTATGTACTTAGTCTGATAGTATTTCTAAATAATTTATATATTCGTTCTCGATTTCAACTCCTCTTATAATTTAGATACTCGTACCAAGTCAGAAAGAGATTATAAATGGTGTTTAAATAAGAAAAAAAAGTGTTTTTTTTACTAAAACTAAAAACGGTTTGGAATATCATTGAAATTTTTTATTCCTGCAATTTCACATTTTATATTCGTACAAAGTTCATCAATCGTCGCTCGCTTGTTGGCATAGAACATAGACTTGACCTTGAAATAGGCTAACGGCGTCAAATGGCACGACCGAGGCGGCCATTTGTCCGGGCCATTTCGTGAGATAACACGTTCACCAAACTTAGTTTTCAATAAATAGATTGGTAATTGGTACATCGCTGTGTGAATTGTGGCTCCGCCCTGTTGGAACCACATATTGTCCAAGTCCATATCATTCAAATCGGGCCAAAAACTTTCGGTTACCATTGAGCGGTAGCGATTCCTATGGGTTTTAAAAAGTAGGCTTGGTTGTGAACCGATTTGGCCTATTTTCACAACATATCATTGGGAAGCTAGGAAGATATTATGAACCGAATTTCATTGAAATTGGTCTAGTAGTTTCGGAGATATGGTTTTTGTCCCATAAGTGGGCGGAGCCACACCTACTTAAATTTTATATACCATTTTGAGTGCAGTTCTTCTGTACCTTCTTTATAATGAAATTTAAGGTTTCTGTTGGTTTTCCTTACTGAATTAAAGAATTTTTAGTAGTTTTCAACGTAACCTTTGTATGGGAGGTGGGCGTGGTTATAATCCGATCTCCTCCATTTTTGGACTATATAACTTAGTAGTGGCGGGGCCACGCCCACTTTCCAAAAAAAATTACATCCAAATATGCCCCTTCCTAGAACAATCCTTTGTACCGAATTTTACTTTCATAGCTTAATTATAGCTCTTTATGTGTTTTCAGTTATCGCCATTTTGTGGGCGTGGCAGTGGTCCGCTCATCTTCGAACTTAACCTTCTTATGGTGCAAAGAAACACCTGTACCAAGTTTCATCCAGATATCTCAATTTTTACACAAGTTACAGCTTGCACGGACGGACAGACAGACATCCGAATTTGAACTTTACTCGTCACCCTAATCACTTTGGTATATCTAACCTTATTAAGCGAAAAATGATCAAATATAAGTTTGTATTTAATTTATGTTAATTGTATTTGTTAAGAGTAAAATATATTTTAATCTGATTTCAACAGGTCTAAAATATTAACTACTAAACAACAATACGCGCTTCTGATTGAGCTTTTGCAATAAAAGCCCGCCACAGGGTTACTTTGTAGAACCTACGGAAGGAGCAGCGGAATGTTAGAGAAATGTATCATGTATTTTATTATACTTCTCTTTCGGACTTCCTGAGGAAGGTGTACGGAAAGGTGTTTCGTTCACCGTCGAGGTACTTTTTTTTCACTGTTGACATTCCATATGCGGGAGTCATGATTGCCCCAGGATACTGAGCCATTCCTTACTTGTTTAATATTATTGTCGCTTATCTGCAAAACATTGAATAAGAAATTGGTCATGTGAATTTGATACCTTACTTACAATCACGGCATTGATACTAAAGTATCCTTTGCGGTTAAAATCGAGAAAGTTATCTTTTGTTGGAGCAACGATTTTAATGTGTGTAATCGTAATTGGGGGATGGGGTCATATGTAGAAGTTCACGCAAGTGAGGAAAGTTTCTGATTGCCATTCACTTGGGAGTGGCCAGGAACGATTCTTTTGCATATGACTCAAGCAGCTCACGACTTCCGGTTTTAGACCAAGTATCCCCTGGGTAGCTAACAGACATCCGTTTGGAGGCGAGCTAAAGTGAGAAGGCGAAGCCCGCTTGTGCGGTTGTGCGTAGGGCTTGGGACCCACCACATAAAAAAATCTCCCCAATGAAAACAAACACCGAGCCTCGGATGAGAAACCCCCCTTTTGATGACGACCCCTGCAAACGTACTAAGGATCATGATTTGAGGGCATGCACCTGGAATGTCCGGACTCTTAATTGGGAAGGTGCCTCTGCCCAGCTGGTTGATGTCCTCATACAACTAAAGGCTGACTTCACCGCCGTCCAAGAAGTGCGATGGACGGGACAAGGACGGAAGAAGGTGGGTCCTTGTGACATCTACTACAGCGGCCATATAAAGGAGCGCAAATTTGGTGTTGGATTTGTGGTGGGAGAGAGACTCCGTCGCCGAGTCCTGGCATTCACCCCGGTGGATGAACGTCTAGCCACAATCCGCATAAAAGCGAGGTTCTTCAACATATCGCTGATTTGCGCCCACGCCCCAACGGAAGAGAAGGACGATGTGACCAAAGACGCTTTCTATGAGCGCCTAGAACGCACCTATGAGCGCTGCCCCCGCCACGATGTCAAAATCGTGCTTGGCGATTTTAACGCCAGGGTGGGTAAAGAAGGTGTCTTTGGCACAACAGTCGGAAAATTCAGCCTCCATGACGAAACATCGCCAAACGGCCTGAGGCTGATCGACTTCGCTGGGGCCCGAAATATGGTTGTCTGTAGTACCAGATTCCAGCATAAAAAAATTCATCAAGCAACGTGGCTGTCCCCTGATCGAAACACGCGCAACCAAATCGATCACGTTGTGATAGACGGAAGACATGTCTCCAGTGTTTTAGACGTGCGTACGCTCCGAGGACCAAACATTGACTCGGACCATTATCTAGTAGCAGCAAAGATACGCACTCGCCTCTGTGCAGCAAAGAACGCCCGTCAACAAACACAAGGAAGGTTCGCCGTCGAAAAGCTGCAATCACAACCGACAGCCGAACGATTTTCTACTCGACTTGCACTCCTGCTCTCTGAGAGCACTCATCAGCATCTCGATATAAGGGAGCTGTGGAACGGCATCTCAAACTCATTGCATACCGCTGCAGCCGAAACAATTGGTCTACGGCAACGCCAAAAAACCAGTTGGTACGATGAGAATTGTCGTTCCGCAGTGGAGAGAAAACAGACTGCCTACCTCGCAACGTTGCGATCGACCACAACACGTTCGGGGTGGGATAGATATCGAGAACTGAAGAGGGAAGCGAGACGCATTTGCAGACGTAAAAAGAAAGAGGCCGAAATGCGTGAGTATGAAAAGCTTGAAAAGCTGGCCGACATGGGTAATGCTCGAAAATTTTATGAAAAGATGAGGCGATTAACAGAAGGTTTCAAGACCGGAGCATTATCATGTAGGGACCGAGAAGGTAATCTGGTAGCGGATGTCCAGAGCACACTGGGATTATGGAGGGAACACTTCTCCGACCTGCTCAATGGCAGTGAAAGTACAACACCAGGAGATGGCGAACCCGATTCCCCAATCGATGACGATGGAATAGATGTTCCATTACCCGACCATGAAGAAATTCGAATAGCAATTACCCGCTTGAAGAACAACAAAGCGGCGGGGGCCGATGGATTACCGGCCGAGCTATTCAAATACGGCGGCGAAGAACTGATAAGGTGCATGCATCAGCTTCTTTGTAGAATATGGTCGGAAGAAAGCATGCCTGACGATTGGAATCTTAGTGTGCTCTGCCCAATCCATAAGAAGGGAGACCCCACAATCTGCGCCAACTACCGTGGTATAAGTCTCCTCAATATCGCATATAAGGTTTTGTCGAGCGTATTGTGTGAAAGACTAAAGCCCACCGTCAACGAACTGATTGGACCTTATCAGTGTGGCTTTAGACCTGGAAAATCCACAATGGACCAGATATTCACCATGCGCCAAATCTTGGAAAAGACCCGAGAGAGAAGAATCGATACTCACCATCTTTTTATCGATTTTAAAGCTGCCTTCGATAGCACGAAAAGGAGCTGCCTTTATGCCGCGATGTCTGAATTTGGTATCCCTGCAAAACTAATACGGCTATGTAAGCTGACGTTGAGCAACACCAAAAGCTCCGTCAGGATCGGGAAGGACCTCTCCGAGCCGTTCGATACCAAACGAGGCTTCAGACAGGGTGACTCACTATCGTGCGACTTCTTCAATCTATTGCTGGAAAAAATAATACGAGCTGCAGAACTAAATAGAGAGGGTACAATCTTCTACAAGAGTGTACAGCTCCTGGCGTATGCCGATGATATTGATATCATCGGAAGCAACAACCGCGCCGTTTGTTCTGCGTTTTCCAGACTAGATAAAGAAGCGAAGCGTATGGGTCTGGTGGTGAATGAGGACAAGACGAAATATCTCCTGTCATCAAACAAACAGTCGGCGCACTCGCGTCTTGGCTCCCACGTCACTGTTGACAGTCATAACTTTGAAGTTGTAGATAATTTCGTTTATCTGGGAACCAGCATTAACAACACCAACAATGTCAGCCTTGAAATCCAACGCAGAATCACTCTTGCCAACAGGTGCTACTTTGGACTGAGTAGGCAATTGAAAAGTAAAGTCCTCTCTCGACGAACCAAAATCAAACTCTATAAGTCGCTCATTATTCCCGTCCTGATGTATGGCGCTGAAGCGTGGACGATGACAACATCCGATGAGACGACTCTTGGGGTTTTCGAGAGAAAGGTTTTGCGCAAGATTTTTGGTCCTCTAAACATTGGCAACGGCGAATACCGCAGGCGATGGAACGATGAGCTGTACGATTTATACGACGACATTGACATAGTTCAGCGAATAAAAAGACAGCGGCTACGCTGGCTAGGTCATGTTGTACGGATGGAAGAAAACACTCCAGCTCTGAAAGTATTCGATGCAGTACCCGCTGGAGGAAGCCGCGGAAGAGGACGACCTCCACTCCGGTGGAAAGACCAAGTGCAAAGTGACCTGGCTTCACTTGGTGTTTCCAATTGGCGCCAAAAAGCAAAAAGGAGGAATGAGTGGCGCGCTCTGGTGGATTCGGCTATAATCGCTTAAAGCGGTTCCTACGCCAAATATATATATATATAATCGTAAATCGTACCTAGAAATCCGTATTTCTGATAGCAGTCCCACTTGGCTTGTCTTTTTTCATCGCTACTTAAATTAACGTTTATCCACTGAGTGCACAGATTGTATTGAGATTAGTATCGGCTTTATGAAAACGTCTGAGCCTCTGGAATATCGAAGTCCTTGCCTACTCCATGCTGGTAGTCTCCCTCATCAAAAAAAAAAACGTAAAACCGAAGACAAGCGAAGAAGTAAAGATATAGATGAAGTTCTTGAAGAACTTACTGCCTTATTTAAGCGAAAATTTTGAATAAAACTGTTTTATAAAAATCCTTTGAATAAACTATAACTATTCTTGTAGTATGTACACTGTTTCGTCTACATCGAGATCATGATTTTCTTTGACGTTTTATATCGCAACGGCTTTTCAACCGTTCTTCCCCCATCAGCAAAAATAAATACTTTCGCGAATACATTTTTAGTTCAAAAATTCAATCAATATATATATTTAGAAAAGAAAACACCAGTTAATTTTATTTGTTTATTTATTAAGTGAATAAATCTCAATGGTATAAATATTATGCCAAAATTAGGTGTACACACGTGATGTACAGAAATTTTGTATACATTTTATTACATTTTACGATTTACAAAAAAAAAAACAAGAATTGGAAACACTTTCAAGCGTAAGCGATGTGCGCTCACATTGCTAATGTTAGTGTCAGATCTAGGGGGTATTGTTTATGGTAATATTATAAACGGTGGTCCCACCTTTAGGGGTGGTGGTTTTGGGTTTTTGGATATTTTTCTTGGGTGTTTCGCTCTCTTTATTTGCCACGCCCACTGTTGATGTCGCACCTTTTGGGGTGGTGGTTTTGGGTTTTTGGATATTCTTCTTGGGTGTTTCACTCTCTTTATTTGCCACGCCCACTGCTGATGTCGCACCTTTTGGGGTGGTGGTTTTGGGTTTTTGGATATTCTTCTTGGGTGTTTCACTCATGCCAGCCGTTAATTGAGGTAAATCTTTATTAACGGTTACGACATTTTTAACAACAATTGTTTCGATTTTGACTTTATTTGCGACGTCCACTGCTGATGTCCCACCTTTTTGGATAGTTTTCTTGGGTGTTTCACTCTTCTGATCTAGTTTCATTTTTTGCATGCCACCCGTTAGTTGAGGTAAATCTTTATTATCGCCTACGACATTTTTAACATCAGTTTTTTCGATTTCGACTTCATTTGCCACGCCCACTGCTGTTTGTCTATCCGCATTATTTAAATACGGCCTTACGAATTCCACATATTTAGCTAATTTAAATGGTTTACCAGCCTTATTTCCCTTCTCAAGCCATCGTTTATACTGGCTACGTATTTTTTGCCAACGTGTCTTGCAATTATCCGCTGAAAGAAAGGGGAAAATTTAGTATAAAAGCAGCAATAAGATTGTTTTTCATTTATTTTTATTGCATTTTGGTTGTTACTGAAATATATAATACATAGTTAGGATGTTAAAATATATTAAACTTACCTGTATCACTACATGATGCGGCTATTGCCTTCCAAGTTGCAGAGGTAATGTCTCTCCTAAGATATTCCCTGTGATCTGTATTATACAGCTGCGGATGCTTCTCCACTAAACCGCACAGTTTCTTGTCTACTTCAAATTTTTCTTCATCGCTTTTCGGTGCGTCCTTTGTATTGTTTTTATTGTCTCCCACGCTTTTTCCGGACATTTTAATGTAAAACTTCAAGTTGAATATGCGGAAAAAATAAAAAAATTATTAGGTATTATTAGAACTCGACATTAATGGTATTAGTATTGCCTTATTTATGATAAAATAGTTATTATAAAATATTTATTATAAAAGAATTAAGCTTCATTCCTTTTTTGTATTGGCTTCGATGAAAAAATTCTTGAAAAATGTAATCTGTTTCACCAGCGAACGTCTATACATATATATGTATGTATAATACTATAATAAAAAAAATATTTTAAAACATCGCGGCATGTTGGCAAGTTTAGTTCGTGTAAATCACTTGGCAAACCAAAAGCGCTTAAATTTGGATCTGGCATATGCACCAAATTTGATTCCAAGAGATTTGATAATGTAATATCATTAGCACAAGAACTAATTGATATAAGAGATGACTCCATAATTTAAAGAAGCTTAAGTTTTGCTTTAAAATGTTAGAATCGCGAAAATCAGAGGCACACACTTCTTCCCTGAGTAAAAACTTCTAACTGTAATATTGTATCCAAATAATTTAAAACGATGTTTTCGGACACAATTGTTTTATTAGTAATTCATCAGCGTTGCTTTGTTTTCTCTGAGAAGTTGATAAAATCATAGCAAACAAATAAAATTAAGAAAAAAAAACAAGTGCAAATCAAACAAACAATCGACAGTGTAACAGAAATTGGAATGATTTGATTCTTTTTTTAATAAATGATAAGGAAAACAGTAACAACTACAAGAGTCGAAAACATAAAGCAGTGACCGTACAGAAAAATACCGTTAAATGGGAGGTGGCCGTAGTTTTTGCCCAATTTTAATCATTTTCATAATCTCACCTAACTAGGTACAATCTAAAATGTGTACCAAATTTACACGAAATCGATAAAGTAGTTCCAGAGATTTACATATGCACTCAAAAGTGGACGGTGTCATGCCAAAATTTTCATATAGTCGGATTTCTGGCTGCTATACAACACCGAATACCAAACTCAAGATGTTTCCCTCAACAGTTATTAAAATTTCTGATCTTTAGTGTTTTCAAAAATTACCGTTATATGGCAGGTGGGCGTGGTTTTTGTCCGCTTTTGATAATTTCCCAAATATCGCTTACATAGGCATAATGTAATACGTATACAGAATTTGAAAAAAATCGGTGGGCAGTGCCACGCCCCCTATAAAAAAATTCTGTATTGTCGAATTTTCTGCTTAAATACAACATCACATACCAAATTTGAGCAAATTAGCTTCGATATCTACAAAACAAGCCAACAATCGACAGTGGAATAGGAATTGGATTTTTTTTTTACAAAATACAATATACGAAAGTTTCTCGTTAAAAACCGGAAGCTCGATTTTCATTTTAGACCCATGGTTTCTTGGGCAAATTTTCTTAGAATTCATCGTAGTTTACGATTTTGATAACCGCTTTGTCAAGAAAAAAATTGACCCACTCGAATGTATATTATTTATATATGTTCGCTCTACTCGTTATTATAAAATCGCTACTACTCGTTCTTTTACACTCTCTACTAGAAGAGCACCCAGTGATCGTATACGTTTACACACCGATTGTCACCAACCATATCAACCAAGAGCGGAAGCGAAGCACTTCCATTGCGATAAAGCGACAATGAAATTAGACTTATATTTCATAAATCAACATATTTCATATATCAACATATTTCATATATTTCATAATTCTATTAGGCCTCAAACTTCATTGTTACCACACAAAATCTTATTAATGAGAAAATCAACACTAGATGTTATACATTATTGCAGATTCATTCGAACTTTTAATTATTTTTGATCGCTGATCGTTTCAAATTGGAATTTTCCAGAAATTCTTTTGCACTGATAAAAAAAAATCTATATAAATTTGTGAAGTTTTTCACTCAACGCACCGAATTTTTGTAAATAGCTCTGCACTGATTCGCTGTTTGTCTTCAACTGAACCGGCTTTACGCATTGACTACACGAACTTATGTTCAGGATTGGCAGGCATGTGTGTATGTGCAATGTACATGTATAAACTGAGAAAGTGATGTCATATAAAGCGACTTTTTGATTTCTTTTAAATTCCTCGTTTGCTCTTCACAAGTATGAATGTGCATATATATATATGTATGTATATCATACATACAGTGAAAGAGACAAATAGAGTTCAAAATTAGTATGTTATATACATATATGAGTAGTAGGATTTTTAAACTGTATCAGCAGCATGACAAAAAAATATTTCGTCAAAATTTGAATAAAAGAAAATGGTAGGTTCGTGAGATATGGTTTTTGACCCAGAACAGTGCATTTTCTCCAGCCATGTTCGGATCAAATATAACTATTACTCGTAATTTAGCGCCAACACATTTTTCGTACTAAAGATTGATTAAGATGAAATAAAAAAAATTACCAAAATTAAAATAAAATTAATTTGTATCTTTCAACGCATGTGGCATGTTGTTAAAGGGGAATCACCAACTTCATATCAATAAGACAATTATTCAGCGAAAGCTAGAGGTGTAGCTAAAAGAGCGTAAGTGATCGGATACGCAAACTTACCGATTGTCATTAACACATACACACAAGCAAGCGAAGGCCTGAAACGAACATTTACGAAGAGCTTATTCGTTTGCTCTCCCAGTAAGCGCACAAACACAAGCTCATTTTGTGCTCTTGCTACAAAAATCAGCGCATGTCACCTTCACCATGAAATTAGGAGATTGTCCCAGTGTCCATCTCAATCAAACAATCACACCAAAATGCAATAGCGCTAAATAGCTCGGGATGCACTAAGATAGAAGACTGACTTGGCAGCACCATATAAAAGCAAAATGTGAACAACTTAAAATAAAGACCAGAAAAATGTACTGGTTACTTAGTCCTAAAACTAAACTCAGTCTTAAAAATAAGATGCTTTCTATATAAATCTATTGTGAAACCGGTTTGGGCTTACGGAATCCAAATCTGGGGAAATGCAAGCAAATCGAATATAGAAATAATTCAACGATACCTGTCGAGAACACAACACTTCTGATTGCAAACGTTCCATGGTATATCAAAAATATTCATTTACACAAATACCTCGAAATAGATATGATATAGTGAAAGATTCAAAAACTCAGTTCTAGATATGTTAACCGATTGAACTGTCACCCTAACATACACGCCATTAACCTACTGGACAACAGTGATGATACTCGACGTCTGCAAAGGCTGCATCCCCTAGCTTACCATTTAGATCTTAAGTTTAACTTTACTCAATAAGTTTTAAAATATAATAGAAACCAAGCTATTGATAATAGTAACATGTAGTACAAATCAAATGCCTTTAATGTATCTTTAGATATAATTGTATTTACTTATATTATATATTTATAGATATCCCGTTTTTTTGTCCGCTACTGTATATACGTTATACATCACAAACAAGAAAAGCAAACAAAACATATCGCGCAATATACATACATATAAACAACGTTAACTGTGCAAAACTTATATAATCAAAAACAATATGCATACATACATATAAATATATATATATATATATATATATTTGGCGTAGGAACCGCTTTAAGCGATTATAGCCGAATCCACCAGAGCGCGCCACTCATTCCTCCTTTTTGCTTTTTGGCGCCAACTGGAAACACCAAGTGAAGCCAGGTCACTTTGCACTTGGTCTTTCCACCGGAGTGGAGGTCGTCCTCTTCCGCGGCTTCCTCCAGCGGGTACTGCATCGAATACTTTCAGAGCTGGAGTGTTTTCTTCCATCCGTACAACATGACCTAGCCAGCGTAGCCGCTGTCTTTTTATTCGCTGAACACATACCAAACGCGATAAAACGACAATGAAATTTTACTAATATTTCATAAATCAACATGAATTCTATTATGCCTCAAACTTCATTGTTACCACACAAAATCTAATTGCCATTCAATAAGAGATTATTACATTTATTAGTACTTTTAGTCATTTCTGATCGCTGATCGTTTCAAATTGGAATTTTCTAGAAATTCTTTTGAACTGATAAAAACAAGCTTGATATATATATCACCAAAGTATTTTGTTTAATCAGAACAGCTTGGGAAATTATTTAATTTCTATTTTTAATTTAAAACAAATAGTTCTATTGGCTCTAATTCAAAAGCGGTAACAGAAAAAGCGTTTTTATATATATATTGTCATTGCCTTTCGTGCCTTCACCCCGGGATTTTTTTGAAGCAACTATGCTTAGTAAGAGCCCATCTGAAAGTGCTCTAAGAGAAATGTCAAGCAAGTACAGTGGAACTTCCATAACTCCAACTTCTATAAGTCGAAGATCGCCATAACTCGAACTTTAGAAATGGCAATAGAAGTAAAATTTCACACAAAATGCATTCCATAAATCGAACTTTTCGACCAGGGCATAATACAAAATTTTAAATTTTACTTTCGAGGCATATTTTAAAAGATTATCTCTATAACGTATGGAGGCCAAAAAAATATGATATTATACTTATACTATTTTAAAATTCTGCCTCAATAGTAAAATTTTAAATTTTTTATTATTCCCTATTCGAAAAGTTTGATTTATGGAAGGAAATTTGCATGAAATTTTATTTCTAAGCGCTACTGCCAGTTCAAAAGTTCGAGTTATGGCGATCTTCGAGTTATGGAAGTTCCACTGTATACCTAAACATTATACACCACAAACAACAAAAGCAAACAAAACACATTTCACAGCTCTCCAATGGGCACCATTCCAATCAAACAAATAGCACAAAATGAGCTTGGGTTTGTGCGCTTGCTGTGGGAGCAAGTGAATCAGCTCTTCGCAAATGTTCGTTTTACGCTCTTCGCTTGCTTGTGTGTATGTGCTAATGACAATCGGTGTTTTTGCGTATCCGATCACTTATCTACCTATCTATCACTACCTATCACTACTGATCAAGTATCTTATTGATATAAACATGGTGATTCACTTGTGTTGAAAGGTACAAATTAATTTTAAAACAAATTAAATTTTTAATTTCAATTTTGGTAAACTATTTCGTGGATATGTTTAAAAATTCTATTTATTTCATCTTCTTTTAATCAAATCTTAAGTCCAAACATTTGTTGGTAAGCAGAGCGCAGTACATAAGCAGAGGCTTATAGTTAAATTTGATCCAATTCTTGGCTGGAGAAAAGGAGCTGTTCTGGATCAAAAACCATATCACACGGACTATTTGTGGAATTTTTAACCAAATTTGATACGTATTTTTTGCAGTTAAAAAATTCTACTTGTCATATATTTATAATTTTGAACTCGATCTTTTTCTACATACATACATACTTGTGTAGAGCAATGGAAGAAATTACAAGAAATAAAAGAGTTTGCCTTATATGACAACACTTTCTCAGTTTATACATGCACATTGCATGCCAATAATGAGCCCCTAAATCCGATTCCTGAACATAAGTTTGTGTAGTCAATGCGAAAAGCCTGCTGAAATTCAGTTGAAGACGAACAGCGGAGCAGTGCAGAACTAAAATGGTACGTTGAGTGAAATACTTCACAAATTTATTAAGATTTTTTTTATCAGATATTTTTTATCAGTGCAAAGGAATTTCTGGAGAATTCCAATTTGAAACGGTCAGCGATCAAAAATAACTAAAAGTTCGAATTAATGTGCAATAATGTATAACATCTAGTGTTGATTTTCTCATTAATACGATTTTATGTGGTAACAATGAAGTTTGAGGCATAATAGAATTCATGTTGATTTCTGAAATATTAGTCAGATTTCATTGTCGCTTTATCGCAAGTGAAGTGCTGCACTTAAGCTCTTGGGTTGGTGTGTGTTGGTGAGAATCGGTGTGTGAACGTATACGATCACTGGGTGCTCTTCTAGTAGAGTGTGTAAAGGAACGAGTAGCACCGATTTTATAATAACGAGTAGAGTGAACGTATATATATAATAAAAAATACGTTCTCTGGTGAAACAGATTAAATTTTTCAAGAATTTTTTCATCAAAGCTAATACAAAAAAAAAAAAACAAACTACTGAAGCTATGTATTTTATAATAAATATTTTAATAATAATACTAGTACAATTAATATTGAATCCTAAAAATACACAATATTTTTTCTTATTCTTTCCCACATATTCAAGAAGGGGTTTAAGTATGTGTATGATCACTATGAGCAGTGTTTTGTCCTAAGAAGGAGTACACAAGACGCACCGAAAAGCATTAATGAATCGCTTAACAATGAAAAACCATTGAAAGAAATCCGGAAACTATGCACTTTAGTGAAGAAGCATCAGCTGCTGTATAATAGAGCTCACCGTGATTATGGTCGGAGAGAGGCTACCGATGCAGCCTGGAAAGCAATAGCCGCATCATGTGGTGATACAGGTCAGTTTAATGTATTTTAACATCCTAACTATCTCGTATATATTTCAGTCACAGACAAATACAATAAACATAATGAAAAACAATCTTATTGCTGTCTTTATACAAATGTGAATATCCTTCTTTCTTTCAGTGGATAATTGCAAGAATCGTTGGCAAACAATGCGTAGCGGTTATAAACAATCGCTTGAGAAGAAAAGTAAGCAAGGCAAAGGATATTATTTAGCTCAATATTTGGAATTCGTAAGGCCGCATTTAAATAATGTATGTAGACAATCAGCTAAGGGCGTCGCAAAACGGTCAAAAAATGTCAAAATCGAATTGAAGAAAGAGATGAAGCGCGAAGTTATATATATTAAGGAGTCAAGTTATCAAATTTCAAAAAAAAAACGTACCAAATAGTTCGTACCTTTTCTCCAGCCATGTTTGGATCAAATATAACTATAAGCCTCTGCTTACAAACAAATGTTTGGACTTAAGATTTGATTAAAAGAAGATGAAATAAATACAAATTTTAAACAGATCCACGAAACTATTTACCAAAATAAAAAAAAAATATAAAAAATTGTTTCAAAATTAATTTGTATCTTTCAACACATGTGGCATGCTGTTAAAGGGGAATCACCAACTTCATACCAATAAGACAATTGTTCAGTGATAGTTAGAGATGATTTAGCATGTGCTAAAAGAGCTTAAGTGATCGGATACGCTAACACACCGATTGTCATTAGCACATACACACAAGCAAGCGAAGAGCGTAAAACAACCACTTACGAAGAGCTGATTCACTTGCTCCCACAGCAAGCGCACAAACACAAGCTCATTGTTTGCTCAATGTTTGTTTCATTGGAATGGTGCCCATCGGAGAACAAAGGAGAACTGGCAACTGTATTCAATTTGCGCATTGCAAATTTATATCAAATTGTGCCCGGATTTTGGAATTATTTTCGTTTGAATATATTTATATTGTTTATGTATGTATGTATTGCCATATTGTTTTTGACAATTTAAGTTAAGCACAGTTAACGTCGCTTATATGTATGTAGGTTATCAGCCGCACCGTAATATGTGAAAATTTGCGCCTATATGTTTTGTATGCTTTTGTTGTTTGTGGTGTACATATAATGTATATACATATGTATAATAAAAAGCTGTACCAAGTGTTTCTTTCAAGCTCATCCAGCAAGACATATCAACATTTTGCTCTCAGCGGGCAATTGAATTCAATAACTTACGCAGAGAAGCAAAAGCAAATACTTGCATGCCATTTCTCTTACTAAGCATAGTTGTTTCAAAACAAGAGCAGAGTTCACGAAAGGCAATAACAATATACACGTAAAAACGATATTATTTCTACTGCTATTGAATTAGAGCCAATAGAAATTGTTAATTAAATAATTTCTGAAGCTGTTCTGATAAAAAAATATTATTTCACCTCATTGAAATATGTAAATCAATGTGTTTGCTGATACAGACCGCTCCGGCTTCGCACGGGCTCAAAAGTTACAAGTTTTTACACACTTATACACATGTATGTATGTACTTTGCTGTTTCTTGTGTGCTCTATACTCGACTTTTAAGCGCGTACTTGACAGGTTTTGACATTTTTTTTTTGCAAGACGATTTTCAGTTTCATATTAAGATTCTCCATCACGGATCACGGTTTTTTTTGATATCCTCATCTGGGAAATATTTACAGAAAGTTGAGATTGTTGCAATAAATACAGTAGTTTTCCGAAATAACGAACACATTAATTGTCAGGCCTGTTCGTTATATCGAATTTTTCGTTAATTCGAGTACTCTCTTAGAGGTATGTTTTTCAATAAAAATGAGTTAAATATCCGTAAATTACAGTTTAATTAATTGTTTTTATTAATTATTTGTTAGAAAATGAAAAATCATAATAAACAATTGAAATCCAATAAATTCTTCCAAAATGGATCAATTCTGACATTTATACTTCTATTTGGTGCTGATCAATAATTTTAATCTTTTTTATAAAATTCAACAATTTTTCAATTTCCACATTTCTTTTTTCAAGTTTTATTTTTAATTCTGGTTCGATGTTATTTGATGTTTTCCCTTTCTTCATATATCTTCTTCAAATCCCCGATGTTCGTTATTTACGGTACTCAATGTAACAAATTTGCTTGTTCGTTATAAACGGTTTTCGTTAAAACGAATATTCGTTATTTCGGAAAACTTCTGTATAGCCTATGTTACTCGGGGGTAAGGATTTTTGAAATCAACACAGTAGTTTTTGAGTTTATTCATTACAATCATACATACAAATCTTTCCTCTTTATAATAGTAGACTGATGAATTACAAAGACTTTCTAAAGCGTCGAAGAATTTGATCTATATTTATTTTTTTTTTTTAATTTTTCAACTATTTTAAAATATCTTTTAGCACTCAAGTTTGTATTAGACTGCGTATGTAAGACGGAATGAAAAAATAAATGGCTAGAAAACAGAAGCGTGATCAATTGAGTCACTGTGCGTATGTACATATGTATGTATATTAATGATATACGTTCTTTATACTCGTTCTTTGTTGAAAGATCGTAAAAGATCGTATATGAATTATCAACAATACTAAAGAACGTATATATGAATTTGTAATAACAAAGATCAAATACGTTCTTTGCTTTGTTGTATCCAAAGAACGTAAATTTAATACATATACGTTACATATACGTTCTTTGCTCTCATATTATTCACAAACTAACGTTGCATATTTTTAGGATATGTGAAATTGAATTTCGTTAACCCGGTACTGCCCAGAACTTTTTACGCTTCAGAGTTTTCTGAAATGAAATACACCTATGTATTTTGACCGCCGGAGCACGAAAATGAAGTCTGTTATGCGATTCATTATATTCAATATACAAATTTTCCGAAAAATGCGAAAAACCAGCGAAGTTTGTAGTTTTATAGTGAAAATTTCAAGTTATTTATGAAAATATAGGGTAATCGTGGGTTTATTCGGGTTAATAGGCGACAGATGAAAATGTTAACAAACAAATATTCCTGTTTGTTACTTGAAATATTGGAAATATAAAATGAAAAATGTATCGATATTAATGTTGACCATACTACAACCCGGTTGTTCGAATTTTCTAACTATTCCATTTTTGCTGCGGTGGCAAATAGTATAATCTGGCAGCGCCCAAAGGTAGCGAGAGAGAATTTACTGTGAAAGAATGATTGAACACTTTTTAAGTTGCATGATTTTAAACTTAAATTACGATTTTATAATATGTAAGTAAACTAAAACGCTTGAAACACTAATCAAACTAAATCACTAAGATTGGCTAGTAGCCACTCTAATCGTGTCTGTCAGACAACGCAATCGCCGCCATTTTTACAATCCGATGGGTGGAGCGATAAGTGAGAATGCTCGATCTCTCTCTCACTCCCTGGGTTTTCATTAGCCGTTTGAGAAGATGAATTAAGCTCTTGATTATTTTCATAATTTGTAATATTATATTTAAGCGTCATATGTATGTATGTGTGCTTTGCAGTAGCTAAACTTTCACACATTTGCGTTTACTTTTGCTGCTTATCTTTTGCACTTGCACATACAACAATAACAATTTCGCTAATACTTATCAACCATTAAATGCAAACCGTATGTATGAAAAATATGGACAAGAAAACACACAAAGAAAAAACTTCGAAAATAATAATAGTAACCCTGAACAAACTCGAGCAGTCTAATGCTGTGATATGGTCCTTATGCAAACCTCAAGATAATTCTTATTTCAAATACTTAAATATTTTCTGATTCCTTTGAAATTTTCAATGTTAATATATTATTTTTCAATACGTATACACTATATGTACGAGTACGAGAATATTTATCTAAATTAATTCATATATTATTGCCATAATGTGAAGAAAGTATTTGTTTAGAATTCTAACCATGTGTGATATTAAAATGGGTTTGGTCTCTTTTTCTCTATAATGCCCATATAAGGAGACCTTAAAACCTTTGAATTATTCTTTTGTTCTCATTGTTTGGGCTTACATACATTACATATATTTATATGTTTAGTTTATTTGATATTACAAGTAAGGAAGGCTAAGTTCGAATGTAACCGCACATTTTATTCTCTCACAATTAATTATTAGCCACCAAGTTACACTTAATTTTGCTATGTTATCTCACAACTCCGGATGCTGCTTCACTAAAGCACATAATTTTTTATTCAGCTCAGACAACATAATATTAACCGATATACATGGTATAAAGTCCAGTGGAAGTCTGAAAAGCTTTAATCAGGTATATGGGGCTGGAGGAAGTATTGACTCAATTTAACACATTTTTGGCACAGCGACACACTATTATTTTCTTTAGAATTCCAGAGAGATCTTTCTCTTTTTTCGGTAAAAATTCGGTCAGAAGCACTGACATATGTCCTAATGTTCTATATCTGGAGCCTTGAAAATTTATATCCCGATTTCAGCAAATTTTAGAGGGCGATGTCACACTAGCAATGCAGCTTTTTTGCTAAGTTCTGTTCCGATATCTTCACTAATGCTTAATTTATAGATTGTAAGTTTGACGATTCCAATGGACTTCAAATTGTGGTTAAGGAAAGTAGGAGTGGTTTTGAACCGATTTCACCCATTTTCAGAATATACCATAGGGATGCGAAACAAATGTTATGAATCGAATTTCGTTGAAATTGGTTGAACAATTCCTAATATTTGTTTTTTCACCCATAAGAAAACTCTCGCCACACGATTTTCCATTTCTTATACCAATCTTAGGACATCTTTTTTGTACATTTTTATTTTCACCATTAAATTTTGGTTGTCTGCTGTTTAGGTTATATGGGATTTCAACTCTACTCGTCACACTGATCACATTGGTATGTATCATCTCCATATCTCTCTTAGTTCTAGGTGACACAAACAACCGTTATATGAGCAAAACTAATATACTTGATGGAGCATGTTGCGTTAGTATAAACATATTTATCTCAAATTGAGGACTCTGTGGACTTTAACACCAGCTGCACCCAACGGTATATTATTATGTTCACAATCTAAGCGCAGTTCAGTTGTAATTCAGCAGTGACGAAGTGCAAAACTATAAAAAGTATATGATAGAAAACAACAACAATAAGTGTTTCAAACTTTGAAAAAAATTATAATTTTAAAATATTGAAGCATTAATTAAACGACTAAAATACAACATTGTGAATATTTTAAGTTTAGTGGAGGGAAACATCCTGATAAACGATTTGAAATGTTGTCTGAGGAAGATAAAAAATTATGCGCTTTAGTGAAGCAGCATCCGGAGTTGTACGATAAAAATCATATGTATTATGGCAATGTACAAGCTACGAAAAAAGCCTGGCTAGAAATAAGGCTAAATATGGGGATATTCGGTGAGTTAAGCAAAAGTCGAGTTGAATATTATGAATAAAATCAGTCTAGTGCAACGAAATCGTGTTCACAACAAAAGTCTGTAACACTCAACATTTAGAGAGTTCAAGCATAGTAGACTTGATGGTTTAAATATTTCAGAAGGTTTTCAAAAAAAAAAAAATAATTTATTATAAGTAATGTGATTTTACAACTAGCATAACAGGCAAAATGAATACTAAAACAATCAATTACATTGTTTACCACCCACTTAACCGAGGTCTATGATGACGGAAAATCTTATTATTTACCTGAGCCTATGGAGTTCCTTAGGCCGCATCTACACGAGATAATCCAGGCAATCGCTAAACGCAATCCATAGCACTAATGATTGACGAATCAAAAATTTTATATATAACTTTCATGCAACCTGGTGCCGACACTTGTTCATTATAATCAAATATAATTATAATATATTAAAAATGTGTATTAACCAAATCTTATTATGTACCGTTTATACTATATACTCATTCAATAAATAATCAAACAAATTTAGTATTTTTTCCTAAATATAATATGGATTTAGGTTGTGTCGTATATCGGATTATAGCAGACATTGTCAGATTTTCAATGAGCATCTTATTAACGTAGTTTTGAATTTTTTTGAAATGGGCTCAATATAGTATTAGGGCAATAATGAAACCACCACTTTTCAGATTTTTAGATGCTTAATAATATTTGTGTATATAAATCAAACACCAATAAATATATGTATAATATACAGTGGAACTTCTCTAACTCGAATCACCATAATCCACAAAAAAAAACTTCGAGTTATATAATTTTTCATTCAAAAATAAAATTTTTTCAAAAGCTATAAAATAAACATTTTTACACAGTGTTATTTATTGAAAATATTTTTTCTTTTTTTTTTATAAACAATATCGGCAAATTTCTCAGATATTCTGAAGAATTTCAAAGGAGAAGTGCTTCTTCTAACAGTGGCCTCTCAAGCCAATATTTCCTCTAGCCCCATATACCTCTTATGCGGTTTTCAAACTTCCGATGGACTTTATAACGTAAGTATCAGTTAATATGTGAGATATCTTAGCAAAATTATGTGAACGTAAAATCTTGGATATAGTGTAGCTATAACAAGTAAGGAAAGACTAAATTCGGGTCAACCGATTATTATTCCGAATTTTATTTTAAATCTGTCGAGTACTTCCGGAGATATGGTTTTTGACCCATAAGTGGGCGATGCTCAAGCCCATTTTCAATTTTGTAAAAAAATCTGAGTGGAAAATAAAAAGTTAATTGCCTTTGCAATGTCAGTATTTTATAGAAATCCGGAAAGCAAGACGGAAAATTGATTTCCAAATGAAATCGTTTTTTGTTTTTAACCAATTAAATTTTAAGTGAGAGTTCCTTAAAGCAAAGTGGTGCAACCATGTGCTAACATATTCTCTCACCCATGGGCAATAGTGTTCTGCTACTACCGTTGGTGTGTGTGTGTGGCAGTACTTTAATCTGCCAACGCCCAATTACAATCCGATGGGTTGAGCGCTATGTGTGAATGTTCGATCTCTCTCTCTCTCACTCCCTGGGTTTTCATTAGCCGTGTGAGAAGATGAATTAACCTCTTTATTATTAATGTATTTTGGTATTGTTGCGTGAATATGTGCGTTAACTATGTGTATTTAAAATACATTAGTACGATCTTTATTTTGAATAAATAAAATAAATTTGAAATATTTTTGGCGTATTATCATGCGATAGTGCGTATACGTAACCTCTTCAGAGAAACGAACAAAAACGATTATTAAACAAAATACAATTAATCAAAAAACATATAAATAACGCAAAAAGATGCGAGCTAACATTTGCGCCTTCTTATTAAATATAAATTATTTGCTTGTATAATTGAGATTTCTCTCAAAAAGAAAAGCGAGCTTTTATCATTATGGGAATTTACAAAAGTGAAAACATATTATCAATTATTTTATTAACTGATACTTACGTTACAACCATAGAAAGAGAATATTGACTTATAGAGTTGCCAGCTGATTGTAATTAAAAATTTCTTGATATTAAACCCAAAGTTAAAACAGAAAATTATAAACAATAAAAAAATTACAAACATTTAAGTGTATTTTCTATGGAGTTGCCATAAGATGTTATTAAAAATTTTAAATACTTTGCAATTAAGTTTAGAGTTACAAATACACAAAAGGATCTGAGTAGAATCTACATTTGTATATATGCTTCGAAATTTTAATTTTTCTAAACTAGGGAATAGAGTTGCCACGCTTACTGAAATTGTAAGCAATTTTCTTACATACAAATTTCGGAATGACATTGATAAGACATAAGTATGGAAGATGGGTTGTGTATGAAATTATTACAGCAAAAGTTTTAGTTTATTATCCAAGTGAGTAAAGTAAATTATACAGGTAAGAAAATGGAAGTTACTGAAGTTGTAAAATCGAATGACTGCAACGAACATCGGTAGAATAACGAAATTTCGTCACAACCCTATTAATACATACATATGTTTATTTGTGAATTGTTCAGTAAAATACCAAACACTAGTAAAAATTAAAAAATTAAAGATTGTCATTTGTTGTAAATTACATCTAAATCGTTCAATTTACGATATATTTCTGATCACTGATCGCTTCAAATTAGAATTTTCGAAAAATCCTTTGGACTGAATAAAATAAAATGTTTATTAAATTAAAAATCTTTTTCACTCAACGCACCGAAGTGCCGTTTTGCTGCCTTGTTGATCTCCATGCTGAATTAAAACATTGGCTTTTCACACTGACTTGCCGAACTTATGTTTAGTAATACATGGATTATATATGACTCGTGAATCTTGTGTAATTTAACTTTTAACCACATATATATTAAATTTCATTGATCATTTTGAAATTTATGTATGTATTACGAATTTGTTTGTCAGCATATAGTTGAGGCTGAGCTTAAGCGGCAATACATAATCTTCAATGGAATTCCACAAATGGTTTTGCTTTGCAATGTACTGTATGCATTTATGCGTTATATTATTTTCATAATTTTGAATGTTATGTTTATGCGTCATATGATAAATGTATATATGTATATATGTAAGTGTGTTTTCCAGTAGCTAAACTTTCACACTTTTGCGTTTGCTTTTGTTGCTTATCTTTGGCACTTGCAAATGCAACAATAACAATTTCGCTAAAACGGAAGAAATCGCACAAAGAAAAAATTTCGAAAATAATAATAGTAACCCTGAACAAACTTGAGCAGTCTAATGCTGTGATATGGAAATAGTAACCGCAGTCCTTATGCAAACCTCAAGATAATTCTTATTTCAAATACTTAAATATTTTCTGATTCCTTTGAAAACCTTTCAATGTTAATATAATATTTTTCAATACGTATACACTATATGTACGAGTACGAGAATATTTATCTAAATTAATTCATATATTATTGCCATAATGTGAAGAAAGTATTTGTTTAGAATTCTAACCCTGTGTTGGCGTGATATTAAAATGGGTTTGGTCTCTTTTTCTCTATAATGCCCATATAAGGAGACCTTATAATCTTTGCATTACTCCTTTGTTCTAATTGTTTGGGCTTACATACATTACATATATTTATATTTTTAGCTTATTAGATATTACAAGTAAGGAAGGCTAAGTTCGAATGTAACCGCACATTTTATTCTCTCACAATTTATTTATTAGCCACCAAGTTACACTTAATTTTGCTATGTTATCTCACAACTCCGGATGCTGCTTCACTAAAGCACATAATTTTTTATTCAGCTCAGACAACATAATATTAACCGATATACATGGTATAAAGTCCAGTGGAAGTCTGAAAAGCTTTAATCAGGTATATGGGGCTGGAGGAAGTATTGACTCAATTTAACACATTTTTGGCACAGCGACACACTATTATTTTCTTTAGAATTCCAGAGAGATCTTTCTCTTTTTTCGGTAAAAATTCGGTCAGAAGCACTGACATATGTCCTAATGTTCTATATCTGGAGCCTTGAAAATTTATATCCAGATTTCAGCAAATTTTAGAGGGCGATGTCACACTAGCAATGCAGTTTTTGTGCTAAGTTCTGTTCCGATATCTTCACTCACTTCACTTTTATAGATTGTAAGTTAGATAATTCAGATGGACTTCAAAATTGTGGTTAAGGAAACTTGGCGTGGTTGTGAACAGATTTCTCCCATTTTCAAACTATGCCATAAGGATGCCAAACAAATGTTAGGAACTGAATTGCGTGGAAATTGGTGAAGCAATTCCTGATATAGGGTTTTTTCTCCTATAGGAGAGCCACGTCACACCTTTTCTTCATTCCTTATACCAAATCTAGGGCAACTTTTTTGTACTTTTTTGTTTTCACCATTAAATTTTGGTTGTCTGCTGTTTAGGTTATAAGAAATTTCAACTCTACTCGTCACACTGATCACTTTGGTATGTGTCATCGAAATATCTAACTCGTTTAGTTCTAGGTGACACAAACAACCGTTATGTGAGCAAAACTATTACACTCGATGCAACATGTTCCGCTAGTATAAATATATTTATCTCAAATTGAGTACTCTGTGGGCTTTATTACCAGCTGCACCCAACGGCATTATTATATTCACAGTCTAAGCGCAGTTCAGTTGTAAAACAGCAGCGACGAAGTGCAAAACTATAAAAAATATATAATAAAAGGTGTTTAAAACTTCATAAAAAATTACTATTTTAAAATAGTGAAGCACTAAACAAACTACACAGAATAAACTAAGCAGACTAAATTCCAACATTGTGAATTTTTTAAGTTTAGTGGAGGGAAACGTCCTGAAAAACAATTTAAAAAAATGTTGACTGAGCGAGATAAAAAATTATGCGCTTTAGTGCAGCTGTATCCCCAGCTATACAATAAAAGTCATAAGTATTATGGTAATGCACAAGCTAGAAAAGACATCTGGCAAGAACTGAACAAAAAGATGTGGAAATTAGGTGAGTTTAGCAAAAGTCGAGCTGAAAATTTTGAATAAAATCACTCTACTGCAACGAAATTGTGTTACGCAACAAAAGTTCGTAACACTTAGACTTGATGCAAATATAGTTTTGCTTTCAGTTTGTTCAATGTGTTATCAGTATGGCTTAAATATTTTAGAAGGTTGTCGCCTACTGAAAGTTTTTAAGAAAAAAAAATATTTTAAGTATTGTGATTTGTGAAATGTGCATAAGAGGCAAACTACATAATAAAACTAAAACTATGAACTAAATTCTTTCTTCCAGAGATTGATTACAAGGACCGATGGGAAAAACTACTCACGACCTACGGACACTGTGATCCTGGAAAGCAACTTTATTTACCTGAGCCTATGGAGTTTCTTAGGCCATATCTATGTAGAAAATCTGCCGTAAAAAATTACCGATCTATGTCAACTCATGTGAAAATCTATCAAGAACCTCACTACAGTAACTGCGTAGTTCGGTTTACGTATGAAGATGAAGAAGTAACTCCGTACAGAATGAGTAATGAGGTAATGATGCGTTTAGGTAATGGTGCAAGAGAATTAGGTGCAATCGCTAAACGCAATCCATATCAATATTGAATGAGAAATATCAGTATGAATCAAAAGTTTTATAATTAGTCTTCACGCATCCTAGCGCCGACACATGTAAGAGCAGTAATCTGTTCGTTATGTTCAAATATCATTATTATTCAACATATGTATTAACCAAACCTTATTATGTACCCTTTATACAATATATTCATTCAATAAATAATCAAATAAATGTAGCATTTTTTCTTAAATATAATATGGATTTAAGTTGAGTCGTATATCGGATTATTGTAGACACTGTCACATTTTCAATGAGCATATTATTAATATATGTAGTTCGGAATTTTGATAAAATGGGCTGAAAACAGCATTGAGACAATAAAAAAACCTGAATACAAAAAAAATTGCAGATGCTTTCACTTTATAATATACCTACTAGCAGATCGCTCCGGCTTCGCACCGGTTTAAACAAACATTTCAAAAGTTATAAGTTTTTACACACTCTCCCATACATATGTATGTACTTTGCCGTTTCTTGCATGGGTTAATTTTAAAAAAGTAAAATGAGAAAAATTCGAACATGAAATTATACTCTATATTATTTGCAATTAGCTTAAACTTGATTACGACTTCCAGTGTTTGATGTCTGTTGTCTTTCTCTCCGATTATGAAGACATTGGGAACGCTCAGAGTTCGATGGTGAACATTGCAATAGAACTTTTATATATAGTCATCAGTATATTCCGTGCGTACATGTACAATTTTATTTTTTAATGAAAATTCTACAACTCGAAGTCTCTCTAAGGGTACCTGCAGAGTTGACGCTCAAAGCCGAGCCGAGCGTAAAGCTGATTTCGGTCAGGGCTGTTTGGTACCGCAGAGTGAGTGCGAGGGTTAGCGCTGAATACCATGAGTAATTTGTTGTTATACACATGGGTACTTTTGGCTTTTAATCTTTTTATGTTTGCATAAAGATTTAAAAATGTTTCAGAAAAAAATGTTTAAATGTGTCCGAATTAAACAAAAACTTTCGATTATATTATTGATTGAAAAATTGGACCAAGTTTATAAATATTATTATATTATATAAAAAAACATTTTAATTTAATTTTATATAATTAAAATTATCAAAATATTAATATATGTACATATTTGTTCACTAAATTCCATGTAACTACTCAAATCAAGTGAATAAATACAATGTATGTGCGCGAGTCAGCGCCGAAAAACACTTCCAAGCTGTTTTTCTCGCGTTAATTAGCGTTACACTCGGCCTCCGCTCGGCGCTAACTGTATGATTTCGTATGAAAATGTATGAGCACAGCTTTGAAGGTTATTTCTCGCATTCATCAACGTTGCGCTCGGATCGGCTTTGAGCGTCCACTCTGCAGGTACCCTAACTCGAAGTTTTTTTGTGGATTATAGTGATTCGAGTTAGAGAAGTTCCACTGTATATGGATTTAAGTAGTCTTACATATATCAGAATGAATTTCCCTACTGGGTCGATCTTACACTAATATTATATATGTATATGAAAGAGCTGGCAATCTGATTGGTGGAGCGTTAAGTAAATATGATTCGTTTGATCGCTCTTTCTCGCTTGTGTATCGATAGTCATATGTAGTGTTGGTTAGTGTCTGCATTACTAATTTGTTGTTATTGTTTGTACTTATTGAGCACTTCCATATTGTAGCTACTCAACTGAAATCTGCTCAAAAAGCTCACTAGAATAATAAAAATAAGCGGATAATAAGCACGTCCACGTCCCCTACAAAGGTTATGTTTACAAGAAGATGGAGTTCAAAATTGAGTTACATGGGAAGTTGTCGTGATTGTGAACCGATTTCATTCTATACCCAAATAATGTATTTATTCATTGTATTGACATCATTGTAGATATCGGACAACTTTTCAAGGTCCCTTATATCGAACATGAAGAACTCAGCCCTCTTATTAAATATCAAAATATGATGAAAATTTGCTATTGAGCACGTATTCACTTATGTACGTACATACGTGTCAAATTAACAAAAAAAATTTAAGTTTGATTCAATAAACTCGTTAGTCGACTGTTAGCTTCTCAAATATTAAGTGTTCTATCAATATATATAATTAAATAACGGTCAACCGCTAAATTTCGAATGACCAGGACACAACAGTAACTACTAAAAATTAACATTGTGAATAGTCATATTTTAGTGTGAGTAAGTGTACCGATATACAGTTAAAAATATTGCATGCGAAGGATAAATCATTTTTGTGATTTAGAGAAGCGGCCCGGCATTTCTCCGCAAATGCCAAGAGATGATTAATGTTAGTCGTTCCGTGGCGGAACTCAGGTGAGTTTAGCAAAAGTCGGACTGAAAATTACACTATACGGCAAAATCAACTTTTTTTGTAGTATTGACACGAATTAATTTTCCCGTGAGATTGAGACATAAGTCCATTAAATTTAGAGAAAAATGTAGATTATATCCATATTTTGGATTTTTTATAACTATATCTATACTTAGTAACAATAATTATTTAAAAAAAGCAGTTTTCCGATTTTCGAAACCAAATATTTCGTTCTTGGAAGCTAACTTCGAAAATCGGAGAATGCGCTTATGACTTAATCTCCCTGAAATTATTAGCAAAAAACGTATTTTTCCAAAATTTACCAATTCTGCCACTTATACTTCTATTTGGTGCTGATCAATAATTTTAATCTTTTTATTCAGCATTTTTTCAATTTTCACATTTCTTTTGAACTTTTTCAAGTTTTCTTTTTAATTCTGGTTCGATGTTATTTGATATTTTCTTTCTTCATATGCCTTCTTCATGTTGTTCGCTACACCGAGCACTTACAAATCACCGATACTCGTTATTTAAGGTACTCAATGTAACGAATTAAGCTTTTTATTATTATTCTTCATTTCTGAGTGATTTCCACTACAATAAAAATTATTTGAATAAAGAGGAAAAACTTGATTAGTTCTTTATTAAGAAAAACAATTAGTGTAAAACTTTATAGAAAATTAAAAAAAAATACGATTTTAAAGTATTGAAGTAAAGGAAAACGTTTGCAGCGTTTAGTGTTTAAAAATGTTGTGTGAAGAATATAAAATATTATGCGAATTAGTGAGGCAGCATCCACTGCTCTACGACAAAGATCATAAGGATTATGGTCAGGGAATGGTAACAGATGAGGCATGGGAAACGATTGCCGAATCGTGGGGGAAGTCAAGTGAGTTTAGAATTTACGATGATTTCGCAAAATAAATTAAGAGAAATTTTTGAATGCGTGATGACATCATCTTTTGGCTTTCCTACAATGCTGAACAGCGACGATTAGTGAATTCAAAAATTTATCGAATAACCAATGCATAGTGTATACATTGATCAATACCATACTCAACGATAAGGAAGTAACAGTACCAAATAACCCTAACAAACGTGATTCTGTGTTATATTATAGGTTTTAAGGTTCTGTGAACCAAGCCAAGTTTTGAATAAAAAAATCCCTGTTGCTTTTCTATGCTTAAATATGCACTCTCTACTTCCTTTCAGCACATGAATGCAAGACGCGTTGGCGAAATATCCGTGCGGCTTATGCACGCTCCATTGGCGCATATAATACTCAACATGGCCGTAATCATGTTAGACCAAATTATTTAGCTGGAAATTTGGAATTTCTAAGGCCACATCTCACATGTAGAGAAACAGCAGTAGATGCCAATCCAGAATGTCTTACAACTTACATTCCGTGTAAAAACATTTTCAGAAGCATGAAATTGAAACTAAAAAATCCAGAATGTCTTTGTTTGAACTGTTCAGCTGTGGATTCGAAATTAAATTTGTATAATTTTCAAAAGTGTGGAAATAAGTACTTTAGTATCTGATTAATGCGGTCAGTTTTTTTAATAAATACCAATACTACCGAATTTCCACCAAAATTTCGACCGGTTAAGTTTAAATATATATTCCAAAATTGTTACACATATGAAGATTGTAAATTATATAAATAAAGAGTGCAGAGTTGAATAGTTGGGTTTGTTATTTGACTATATACATACTTACAACTGTTGAAAAATATTTAAGAACGATGTAAAAAACGTTAAATGCCTAAGCTAAATACTTTATTTCATAAACTGAAGATGTTTTCAGTTCAGTTCAGTGTTAATACTAAATTCGTCTTAGAAAAACGTTAAATTAAAAAAGTAAAAACGATTATCAACACATCGTTCTTAAGCAATTTTCAACTGATGGATATGTAAAATGTACTAATTTGTGAATTAGCGGCAGAATAATGCATCCATAAGTTTATTAGGTGTTTTCTGTTTGTTTAAAACCACTTTGAAACTACATATGCACACAGTAAAATTTTGTATAATTTTGGAAAATGTACAAATAATTTATTATTTTCAAAGAATAGAAGTTTTTATAGAGATTAATTCTAATGTGAAATAATATAAAATTTTAATTTAATTCTTTGGAGTATGTACGAAATCACCGACGACAGGAATTGTGTGATTTAGAGGAAAAAATCATCAGAGATTGCAGAATCGGATGCAAACCTGTGACAGAAAAAGTTCAAATGCAAGCAAGTCACAATCAGCTGTAGATACAAGCACATTGACATTTGCTGGTAACTGGATTTTTAACTGTAATCAGCCATATGAGAGTGAGTATTTCCATATTTATTGGTTATATAAAATACATATCTAAGATCGTAAAAATTTCAAATATTTTTATTTTTCTTTAATTTTTTAGACTTCCAACCGAGGAGTGCCAGTGCGTATACGTAATTCTAAGAGAGAAACGAGAAGGCGCTTTTCTATGTTTACAAAAACAGTTAAAAAGGCATTTTTCAAAATTTAATAAGGAAGGGTAACCCAACATTTTATACTCACATAATATACAATCACTGCGCGTCATCAGGATTGGGCGGCGCTATCCAGGCAGGCTTGTTAATACCAAATATTTTCCATAGTATTTTGGTTAGAGCTACAAAATTTTTCTTAAAAGTACTTTAAACAATTTGCCTCAAAATAAGGTAGAAAAAGACACAATACGATTAATTATAAAATTTAATGAATTAAAAACCAAAACGGTACAAAGATATGCAAACAAAAATTGCGTCATCAGATTGGCGCCCGCTAGCTTCATTTTTTCCGTTTATTTCATATGAAAAATTAAACTTAACAATAAATATTTTTAACTTAACCCTTTCATGCCCAGTGTTGCCTATAAGCAACATTGTACTTATCGGCTTCTAATTCTCGTTATTTAAATATTTTTAACCAGCGGTTTTTTTTTCAATTATATAGACTTATGTGTTGTGCAAGCTTACAGTTACTTTTTCTGATATCAGCTGTGCACGTGTTCATTCAGTAAGAGTTGTCCGCAGAGAGAAATTATCAAAAATCGTTTCGCGAGAAAAGTTATACAAAAGTGGTTATACAAAAAGTGTTCAAAAACATAATAATAATTGTTTTATTTTAAAACAAATCGAACTATATGAATAAGAAAAGATAAGAGAGTTATTAATAATAAATTAAATTGTGCCTATAAACAACATCTTGTAACTAATGAACCAGGATACATAGGACTTTGTAATTTTTGTCACTTCATGCGCGGTGCCACCTTTGTTAATAAAAACTTCATACATTTTATTGAGGATAGAACTCTATAGTTTTTTAATAAAATCTCGTGTGATGGTTGACCAAATGTGTCTTATGTCGTCGATTAGTTCCGTTTTAGTGTAATATTGCTTACCACTCTCATACACCTTTCTAACCAACCATACCCAGGCATTACCTATAATATTTAGGTGTGGGGAGTATGGTATGGGAGTGAATATCATTCTAGATTGCGAAAAATATTAAAAAAACGAGAAATTCACTTTTTCGAATTCGGTAATATTTATTTGCATTCCTATTTGGCGTTAAAAACTGCAATTTGCGAGTATCATAATACGATATGTATTTGCGATCCTAATGGGACCCATCCATCGCGCCCGTCATGGAAATAAAAACTTTTTTCATCTGGGATTTCAAAAGAAATGTATTCTCATCCGAAAACATGAGATAATGCCACTCCTTTGAAGGTTAAACGTGTTCGAACAATAATTAATTTGATTTCGGAACTTATTAAGAGTTGCATTTTTCTTCAGTTTCTGACAGTTCCTTAACGATTTTAATGCCTTCCCACTTTTTCTGTTGGTAGCTCTAACCCAAATACTAGGAAAAATATTTGATATTAACAAGCCTGCTTGGGCGTCGCTATCCTGATTATCCTGATCAGTGCATATAGTATATGTTAGCTGGGATAATTCCTGTACCGTTTTCACTAATTTTCGCCACCAAGATACATCATATCCATGATTGATTTATAAAAAAAATACCCCCACCAAATATGTATTCATTATGTCACTGGCTTACCAATTTTTTCTGAACAAATTATCCATAAGCACTGTGGTCTTTTGTGCGATATAGGGGGACTTGAAAAATTACAGTCCGATTTCGATAATTTTTAAATGAGCACACTTCCAATGCTGTTCTTCTGCAAAGTTTTATTCCGATATCCTCTTTGGTTCTTTATTTCCTTTTTTTTCTTGATAAACATGTGATGGCTCTAAGCATGTTTGAAGGGTATCTCTGTATTATATCAATATTTTTAGCACAGTCCGTACCGCAGTTGAATACCATACATCCAAATCGCATTGCAACGTAATTGGTTCACAGATTAAATTCAAAATTAAGTTATATGGGAAGAAGGTGTGGTTGCAAGCCGATGTCAATTCATTATTCCATGGTGTCATGAAAATATTATGTACCAAATTTGTTTGAAATTGGTCTAGCAGCTTCTGAGATATGGCAATTGTCCGATATCTTCTACAACAACACAACAAGATTCATTTGGATAGCTCAAGTTATCGCTTGAACTGGCGGAAAGACAGACATCCGGATTTCAACTAGTGTCGTCATTCTGATCATTTTGATATACATAACTCTATATCGCAATGGGAACGTTTCACGCTGTGCAGCATGCTGCCGTCTGCTATTCACTACTTGACTAGCATAGTATATCAACATCTTTGTACTGGAACACTTTCGTCATTGGATGAATTGCAGACTTATAGATTATGGAGGAACCTACCCATACTTACCAATTCGTACATAAAAATCCCGAACAGAAATCGCATTACGCCGAATAGGAAACTGAAGTTGCACCGCATTTTGAGCGTCAAAATATTTTAGCGGCATCCAATCGGAGGTAGTTCCTATTTAATCGGAGGTGAGTTCCTATATGATTTCGTTGGAGATGGAGATCTTTTTATACTTATATGTTATAACTTTTGCAACTGTAGGCGAACAAGAGGAGGTGCATATATGGCATTCACTATCAAAACTGGCAAGAACTCGCAAGTTGCTGTTTAGGTTATATAACGAATCCCAATGAGCGGGATTTGAGTGGTGAATACAGAAATCCAGGGAGCTCGCTACTGCGATAATCCACTTTTAATGCTAAAGTCATGTTCCCACCAAACATTCGGAATGATTAGATGATATTTAATCTCTTCACAAAACTACCCTGTTCTCAATGTCGTTGAAGATTAATAAATCAGCTGTTTTTGACACATATATATGTAATACGCTGTGAAAATATTTTTGACAGTTTGTAGTGAAAATCCGCTCTAATTAAACAAATGTGACCAACAGATGGCGCTAAATCAGAGTCCCACAGAGAGATTTAGAGTAGTTCAGCTTCAAATTACTTCGGTGAAGGGATTATGAAGTGTCATTTGGCGAAATCTTGTTAAATTCGACGGTTTAGTGAGTTAAACTACTCAACAGCAATAACCTCGCGGATTAGTGCCTGTGGGAACATAATATTACTTGTTTAAAAATATTTTTGAATTAACGACTTCTTCTTCGAATTTTGTTGCATCGTCAACTAATAGCTGAATGTAAAATTTCCTTTCAATATCAGGGTTTCTCTCATAAGCGTGATTACCACATATATACCTTTGTGGTGTCGGATCGGAGGGTTATCATATTTATTGTTATATAAACCATAAACATTCTTTATGTATGGTAGCCATTTCGATCTGACATGTTTATAAATGCGTAGAACAAGCATGCTCTGAACGAACCGCCATTCTGACGAATTCAATGCGGTGGCGTGATTTGAAAAGACACGTGATAAATTCTCTCTCGTTTTTCGATACATGTATGAGAAGACGAGATAATTTTTGTGTTATTCAGTTGTTTTGATTGTTTGGGCTAACATACTAACATTACTTGTTTACTATATACTATATAAAACATTTCACATTGGCCACTTGTGACAATCTTCAAAACTCAGCTAAATTGTTTAAATTATGAATTAATTTAAATGAATTAATTAAATTTAATTAAACGACGAGTATTTCCATTTGATCACGTATTTATCCGGTATTTATCCGTATGAAGGTATATATGCACTAAGTTTATAAAGGTCTAACACAGAATTCTATGTAAACCAATTAGTCAGTCAACAAGTGGACACATATAGCTTTATGCTTTATATTGCAGAACATACACCGCAAATGGAACGGACAGATTTCGACTGTCTCGTCATTTTGATATCTAACTCTAACTCGTAAGATGTCGTTAGAGCTCGGCAGGGCTATATAATGACTGCAGTGTCGTTGAACAGTTCACTTATAGATCAGCAGCGACGAAGTGCAAAACTATAAACAACAATAATAGCAAAACCTGCTTTAAACTTCATAAAAAATTATAATTTTAAAATATTGAAGTAACAATCAAACAAATAAAATACAACAGTGTGAATATTTGAAGTTTAGTGGAGGCAAACGTCCTGATAAACGATTTGAAATGTTGTCTGAGGAAGATAAAAAACTATGCGCTTTAGTGAAGCAGCATCCGGAGTTGTACGATAAAAATCATTTGTGTTATGGCAATGTACAAGCTACAAAAAAAGCCTGGCTAGAAATAAGGCTAAATATGGGGATATTCGGTGAGTTTAGCAAAAGTCGAGGAGGAAATTTTGATTAAAATCACTCTAGTGCAACGAAATTGTGTTAAGCAACAAGAGTTTGTAACACTCACCATATAGATTGTTCAAACATACTTAGTAGAATTGATGAAAATATAGTTATTTTTCAGTTCGTTCAATCTGTTTCAGTGTTTCCATCTTATGAAAGGTTTCAAGCAAAAAATTATAATTTAAGTAATGAATGATAAAACTATGAATTACCTTGTTTCTTTTAGATATTGATTTCAAGTTATATTGGGGAAATCTACTCGCCACCTACGCACCCAGCGACTATGACACAGACAGTGGACCGAATGTTAAAAAATCATATTATTTACCAGAACCTATGGAGTTTCTTAGGCCACATCTATATAGAGAAACTGGTGTAGATGATACAGAAAATGCGGAAGCTTTGTCAACTGATGTGCTAATCTATCAAAAACCCCAAGAAGTGTTCAGTAGTATGAGCGCTAGCAATAAGCGAAATCGAAGTTGCGTATTCCAAACTACGCATGAAATCACAGAAGATGGTGAAGCAATTCGGTACAGAGTGAATAAGGAAGTTATAATGCGTGTAGGCACACGCGGTGCAGATGCAAGAGAATCGAGTGCAATCGCTAAACGCAACCCATATCAATAATGAATGAGATATATCACTATGAATCAAAAGTTTTATAATTAGTCTTCACGCATCCTAGGAAACGCAGTAATATCATATAATGGATTTCGAGCGTATTTATTAACAAAAATAATTATCGTTAAAAACATGTATGTATTAAGCAAAATTTAATGTGTATCATTGATATATGTATGTATATTCATTCAATAAATATTAAAACAAAAGCAGTTTTTTCTAAATGTATACATGTATATGGATTTCAGTTGAGTCTTATCTCGGAGTATTGTCAGATTTTCAATGAGCATTTTATAAATGTTGTTCTAAATTTTGACATAATTGCCTCAAAACAGTATTAGGACAATCATGAAATAACCAAATTTTCAGATTACAATTTGGAAATTTCAGCAGATGCGTTTACTTAATAATATACGGGTACATATTAGGTCTGCAACTTTGCTTCCGCCGTTTTTTTTTTGAATAAAATGTAGAAGAGCTTCAGCCGCACTTTTCTTGGAATTAAAGAAAAACAGCGAAATTTCCCGCCATCGTCGAAAATTCGGCTCAAAAAGTGACATTTTCAGTTGAGAATAAGTTTGGGATGCAAACAGATCTCTACAAATATTTTGTTGGGTTAATGTTGACACAAATGTCCAAGTTCGATATAAAAAAAAATCGATTTAATCGACCAGTGCTTGACCCTAGAGACATCTATTGGAAAACGGCGGAAGTAAAATTCAAGCACTAATGGATAAATTTAATTTATGACTTAAAACGAAGTGGTTGTAATCTTCTCATATTTCGGAGTAATATGAAAATAATATACAAATACTAACATACAAACCTACATGTGAAGGTGTGCCATCGCTTATCTCAAATATATGCAAGCCGCATTATAATTTTTTAATGTCCGAGATACCGAATATGAGGTCCTTATGGCCTATGGCCACACTTTTTCTTTGAATCTTTGAATCCATACTATATCCAATAAAAGTATTTTCAAGATCTTACTGAATATTATTTTAATAAATAAATGAAATTTTGAATTTGCTATATGGGAAAAAGGTATAGTTGTAGCTCGATTTCGCCCGTTTTAGAACCATGTATTTTGAATAAGAGTGGGCGGCTCGTGCTCATTGTTTAATTCTTACACACTTCCGTATTAATTTAATATTGTTTGGAAGACATCAACGTTGATTAGTTTCAGAAGTAACAAGCAATCGGAGCAGACAGTAGAATCTGTGATTATAAAGAGATGTGGACCACATTAGAACCTGTAAGCAAAATTTGACAGTAGTAAATATTTCCTATTACTGTAATATAGTCTAGTATAATCCTTTAAATTAACCAAGGATTAGTGAGTCTATGAAAATATATATATATATGTATATCATAAAATATATAACCAACGTAACGTGATTCTGGACTAACTTCTGCGCCAAGTATTCCGGGGAACTACGTGACATATATGCTGAGGCTCCAGCTAGAAACTAATGACGAATTTCGCTGAAATTTAGTTTATATATCTTTTCAGAAATTGTGGCCAACAACAGTACATAATACAACGGTCACGTACGAATATTTTGAATTACAGATTTTTAATTTTGTGAGTCAATTAATTTTAATTAAATATTGTGTGTTTTCATTTTTGGTCACGTTCCTATACGAACTATATACGTGTGCATATAAGCACTATTACTTTCATGAGTCATTCACATGACAAATAGTATATGTATTAGAATGCATTAGTTTATGTGGATGTTTCTAAGCTTTAAAATCAGTTATAGTTATAGTGGTAAGCCATCATATTTAGCTAAGTATATGGAATTTCTAAGGCTACATCTAAGAAAAGAAACTGTTGTAGACGAAACATTAGACAGTAGAGTAAGAGTAAATAAGAGATGTAAATCAAGCGCTAGCGAGAATGAGAACCTCGCCAATAAATATTTCTAAATTGCATGATTTAGAGGAAAAAATTCATCAAAGATTGCAGAATCGGATGCAAACCTGTGACACAAAAAGTACTAATGCAAGCGAGTTATGGTTTTTGACCCACGAGTGGGCGGAACCACGCCCTTTTAAAATTTTGTATACCATTTTGAGTGCGGCACTTATGTATCATCTTTATAATGAAGTTTAAGGTTTCTGATGGTTTTCCTTACTGAATTAAAGCATTTTTAGTAGTTTTCAATATAATGGCGTGGTTTTAATCCGATTCCCTCCATTTTTGGACTCTATAAGGTAGTACCTAAAAGAAACGACTCTAGAAAGTTTCCTTGATATAGCTTTAGTAGTGTGCGAGTTATGTACAAAAAACTCTGTGGGGGGCGGGGCCCCTCCCTTCATACTTTTTACTTTAATAGCTTAATTTATGTCTGAGTTATAGCTCTCTATATATTTTCGGTTATTAGACGGACGGACAGACTGACATCCGGAATTGAACTTTACTCGACACCCTGATCATTTTGATATATATAACCCTACATCTAGCTCGTTTAGTTTTAGGACTTACAAGCAACCGTTATTGGAACAAAACTATAATACTCTCGTAGCAACTTTGTCGCGAAAGTATAAAAAACACCATATAGCAGAAAAATTGGCCTTTACAGCCTATATACAATACTACAAATATGAACTCTTTACTTTTTGGCAGTAGATGAATGCAAGAACCGTTGGCAGCATTTGGAATTTATAAAACCATATATACCATGAGAATCTAATAAAGAGCTACGATCAGCAGATATAGAAAATGAAAAACTCGACTTGCAATATTTATTGGGAGATATGATGAATGATCAGGCACATCGCTTCTTTAGTGAAATTTTCCCAAGTATGCAGGAAAGCAACCATTGTGTACCGTACGGCCGACATAAACGCTTATGCACGCTCCATTGACGTCCATAAGACCCAAAGCATTTGGAATTTATAAAACCACATTTATCTAGAGAATCTAATAAGCAGCTACGATCAGGAGATATAGGAAATGAGAACATCCTCATTGACTACTTGATTCAATTTGTATGGCAATTTTATTGTACACCAGACACAATACGTCTCAAACTCAGAAGGATCAATTCATTGCTGAAATTCGAAATTCTCAAAAGTTTGCACTAAAGCACCCATCATGGGGACAGTGCACGCATTTGCAACAATGAAATAATTCACCGGTCATAACTCGAACATTTGGCAATCAAACTAATAATACATGCGAGTTGAGTGTATCCAACCCACAGCAAATTCTGGACGCATCTATCTATATTGAAATCAAAACTATTATATTTAACCTACATGAATCCTGATGTCGGCTCTAACATTAGCAGTAATTTGACATTTACTTAAAATTGAGTGTCTAACTAATTTCAAATATTATCAGCTTATAAGAGTGAGTTTTTAGAATATCTTTTATGGATTAAATACATAACTTAAAAAATATTAATGTTAAAATATTTTTATTTTAGTCCTCCAACTGTAGAGCGGCGGCGTGCGACAGTGCGTATACGCAACATCAACAGTGAAACGAATATGGGTGCATCTGTATACATATAAGAGCATTAAAAATATTTACTAACCAATATTTCATATGTAATGATTTATATTCAGTCAATAAATAATAAAACAAAAGCAATCTTTTTTCTAAATATATATATTCAATCATCTAAAAATGGTGTGATTTGTATTATAACTATGCCCGGTTCCAGATACCAAATTTGAAAACCCTAGTGTCTATGGCTAATTATACCCTGAACAGACAGGGTATATTAAGTTTGTCACGAAGTTTGTAACACCCAGAAGGAAGCGTTGGAGACCCTATAAAGTATATATATAAATGATCAGAATGTTGAGCTGAGTCGATTTAGCCATGTCCGTATATATACGAACTAGTCCTTCAGTTTTTAAGATATCGTTTTGAAATGTTATGCAGATGTTATTTTCTCTTCAAGAAGCTGCTCATTTGTCGGAACTGCCGATATCGGACCACTATATCATATAGCTGCCATACAAACTGAACAATCTGAATCAAGGGCTTGTATGGAAAACTTCCGCATTTTACTACATATCTTCAGGAAATTTGGTGTGATTTATTGTTCATAGAAATAATTTTATCTCCGAAAAAATTGTTCAGATCGGTTCACTATAGCATATAGCTGCCATACAAACTGAACGATCGGAATCAAGAGCTTGTATGGAAAACTTCCGCATTTTACTACATATCTTCACGAAAGTTGGTGTGCATTCTTATAGAAATAATTTAATCTCCGAAAAAATTGTTCAGATCGCTTCACTATAGCATATATGTAGCTGCCATACAAACCGAACGATCGGAATCAATGGCTTGTATGGAAAATTTTCGCATTTTACTACATATCTTCACGAAATTTGACATGGATTACTGCTTAAGGTAATATAATCTCTTAAGAAATTGTTCAGATCGGTTAACTATATGTTATTAATTGATATAAAGACTTGGTACAGAATTTTAGGTAAATTAGTTAGTGGACACATATAGTGAGAAAATTGTGAAACTCGCCATTTTTTGATCACTAAAATAACGAAAATCGTTACAATATGCGGCAGAAACGTATTTTTTTGGTGTTGGACCAAACTAATTTTTTTCCGGGACATTGAGACATACGTAAAAAAAGTATATTCTCCAATTTCGGAGTTAGCCTCCAAAATCGAAGTTTTTTTTTGAAGGATTTATTATAGTTCATAAAAACCAGAATATGGATATAAATTACATTTTTCTCTATATTTAATGGTGCATAAATTAATGGCATCGCTTGTCAAAATTATTTAAAAATGTGTACTTCAGAATGAAAGAGATCTGAAAAATTATTCATGAAACTACGTGACATCTTATGAGCTGAGGCTACAGGTACAGCTAATGACGAAATTCTCTAAAATTTGGATTACATATTTTTGCAAAAATTGTGCTGTACAAGTCACGTACCATTATACTGTACATGGGTTCATACAGTAGGAACAGCTATAAATATGAAGACTGCACAGTGGAACTGCACGTTCATTTATGGAACTACAGCGACGAATTGCAAACCTATAAAAATTATATTGTTAAAAACAGCAACAAATGCAAACCTTTTTCCAAATTTATATTCAATTTAAAAATATTGAAGTAAACTGAGCGAAAACGGTTGAAGCTCTATTTGTATATTTGAAGTTTAGTGGAGGAAAACGTACCGTTACACAATTAAAAATGTTGTTAGAGGAAGATAAAAAATTATGTGCTTTAGTAAAGCAGTATCCGCAGCTGTATGATAAAAATCACAAGGATTATGGTCAGCAAAAGGCTACAGTAGAAGCTTGGAAAAAGATAGCCGTATCGTTGGAGAAATCAGGTGATTTTAACAAAAAACTAGCTGTACATTTTGTACCGTTTTAGTATACATTTTTATTACACTACGCACTAAACTACAAGTTATATCAAAAGTAAAAATATGTATTGGTTGGATTCTATCTTTCAGCGGCTAAGTGCCAGGAACGTTGGCGAGATTTGGGCGCCGTCTATACTTGTAAGACAAAACGTGGACGGAATCGTGATAAGCCATTTTATTTAGCTGAGTATATGGAATTCCTAAGGCCACATCTAAGTAAAGAAACGGTTGTAGACGAAACATTAGACAGTAGAGCAAGAGTCAATAAGAGTTATAATTCAAGAGCTAGCGAAAATGAGAACCTCGCCAATGAATATTTCATCAAGTTTATACAGTGTCATATGCTAAATATGACTCCAAGGGAGCAGAGTCTTTTTCGCATTAGAATTTGGGAAAATGCACGCAAAATCATCGAGGATGGAAACAGTGCATGCAGTGACGACAATGACGATCTCAAGAAATTTATGTTGTCGAAGATTGACACAGCAAGAGAACAGGAACGGCATGATTTAGAGGAAAAAATTGAGCAGAAAGTGTATCAGAAGCAAACAAATGGTATAAAAACGGAAATTGCAAGCGAGTTGTGAACACACAATTCACAGAGAGCTGTAGATGCAAGCAGTACTAAGTCATGAACAGATATGTAATTATTTATTAAAATTATTAACCCCCTTGAACAGCTATAATCATCGTATGAGTGTGAGTTTATATGCATGTTTACTTAAATACATATTCTAACCATAGGTGTACCCGTACGTATACGCAACATCGGTAGAGAAACGAATAGGCGCCGTAATGTATGCTTATGAGAACGAGTATTAATCAATATATAGTTTGTAAGATGGGAAGAACTTTGGGAACGCTAAAGGCAATTCTGTTTGAAGCCAGAAAACTGCTAATTTCACTTAGAAGAAAGCACAAATTTATTACACTAGATAATAACCAGATAATTATTATATACACTCTTTTTAACCGTGCTGTAGAGCATTGTTTAATTCAAATAAATTTCCTTTATTATTAATATTAAATAACTAAGCTAAACTAGTATGTTTTTTTAATTTATAAATTTTCATTGACTGTTACGGAGACTATCCGAAGATTTCTGCAATTAATTTGAATTTGCATTGAATATGTCGCAATCAAAATTAGATCAAATCGTTTGGGCAAACACTATAGTATAACTCATATAACAGTAGTGTAAGAACATATTAATAGGATTACTATTGATGGTGATATAAAACCTGACCAATGCCCCGCCTATAAAAGAGCGTTAACCGAAAATCAATAATGTGCTATAACTAAGCCTTAAGAAAGCTATAAAGCTGAATTTGATACAGGAAATCACACTAGAGAGTGCAATAATTCGAAGGAACTTTTTTGTGAAGGTGAAAGCAGGTCTACTTCCTAATAAGTTCTTGTTAAATACATACATATCTCGCAAACTACGAAAGCTATATAAACCATATCGCCTAAAAATCGCCAGTTTATAATTTTTTAGGGCCCCATGTACCGAACAATATCATTACTTCCCCTTGCACCCATACACCTCATATGCGGATTTTCGAACCTCCAGTGCGCTTTATGTATATAAATATCTTTGTAGCTTCTGTAGTCCTGAATTGTTCATGAAGATCTAGGGGAGGTTCAAAAGGTGAGAAAAGTTCGAATAATTGCCGGGAAAACCCTATAAAAATACCTTTTCTTTTTATACTCTCGCAACATGTTGCACAGAGTTTTATAGTTTTGTTCACATAACGGTTGTTTGTATATTGGGTTATATATATCAAAATGAACGGGGTGACGAGTCAAAATGCGAATGTCTGTCTGTCCGTCCGTCCGTCCGTGCAACGGATAACTTGAATAAAAATTGAGATATTTTGACGAAACTTGGTATACATTTCCTTGGAACCGAAAATGGCAAAATCGGACCATTGCCACCTCCACAAAATGGCGTAAACCGAAAACACTTAAAGTGTCATAACTAAGCCATAAATTAAGTTATAAAAGTAAAATTTGGAATATAGGATCGCACTAGGAAGGGGCATATTTGGATGTTTTTTGTATATATCTCGCAAACCAATAAAGCTATATAAACCAAACTTTCTGGAGTCGTTTCCCTTACGTGCTCCACCATACACCATGAAAATAGTTGAAATCGGATAATAACCACGCCCACTTCCCATACAAAGGTTAGGTTGAAAATAACTAAAAGTGCGTTAATTCACTAACGAAAAACATCATAAACACTAAATTTTACAAAAGAAATAGTAGAAAGAAGATGCACTCAGAATTTTTTACAAAATGGAAAATGGGCGTGGCGTCGCTCATTTATGGGTCAAAAACCATATCTCAGGAACGACTCGACAGATTTCAATGAAATTCGGTATATAATATTTTCTTGACACCCTGATGACACGTGTGGAGAATGGATGAAATCGGTTCACGACACGTTCACATATAACTCAATTTTGAATTCCATCTGATTCCTTCACTTTATAATATATACATTAGGAACCAATGTAGATAGCGGAATAAAACTTTACACAAATACTGCTCCCATATACCTTATATTCGGATTATGGTGCGCTTTATACTGCATATATCGATGTGAATATGTGAAATATCTTAGGCAAATTAAGTTAGCCTAAATTGTGTTATTCTAATAAAATTTCATCTATAAATTGCGGACTATAAAATGTTCGGATGCACCCGAACTTAGCCTTTCCTTACTTGTTTCCCATACAAACGTTTTCTATAAATGATTTGTTGTGCGTTAGTCTCGCTAAAAGTCGAGAATAGCAGAACCGATTTGGCTAATTCTAGTCTTGAAATGTCCGCAGTAGTACAGGGGAGGTTTTAAAAGTAATCAAATATCAAAAATTGCTAGAAAGATACTAATAAGAGAATTTTATTTGCGTTGACAGCATAAATAAAAAAATACATAATAAGTGAAGGTTGTCATTGTTGCTTTGTTAAGAAATTTTTTGAAGTTTTATTGAAATACAGTGGAACTTCCATAACCCGAACTGCTCTAACTGTTTTTTGGAAAATTTATGTTTTAATGTAAATTTCTATGACTCGAAGTCTCTCGAACTCGAAGTTTTTTTGTGGATTATGGTGATACGAGTTATAGAAGTTCCACTGTATATATCACTAAATATACATATATATACCAGAAAAAAACAAATAAAGAAAATTTATTTCAAATACATATATAGAAAGCAAAAACATAATCATTCTAGTGTTTTGTAGAACTTTGTGATTTTTTCGGTATAAATAATTTTGTACAGTTGACATTATCTGCTGGCATAAATTTTTTATATTTTCACAGGTTACCAAAGCTGTTGATTTATACTTTTAAAAATTGTTCTGCCTATCTTTCTACTAAATGCACGAACTCTCTACTTTCTACTCTCTTCTCTTCCCTTCGCTTCTTTCAGCGGCTAAATACAAGGTTCGTGGGTGCAATCTGCTCGCAGCCTATGCACGCTCCATTAACGCCCATAAGCCTCAATGTGGCCCGAATCGTGGAAAACCCTATTACTTAACTAAGGAAATGGAGTTTCTAAGGCCATATATACAAATAGAAGTGGGCGCAGTTATAGTTGGAGATAATATCGCTGATAATGCCGCAGAGGTAGTAAGAGTTTTGAAATCGGACGCATTGGAACCGTCAACCAGTAGAGCGAATCACTTAACAGTTAGGGAAAATGAGAATCATAGCAATGACCTCTATATTCAAAATATACAGCGACAAATGCAAAGCATGAACCAGAGTCAGAAGAAGACATTCATAGCAGATTCTCTCAAGAAATTTGCATTTGCGCTTGTATTTGACACAACGGAGGAACAGGAATTGCGTGATTTACTTTTATTTATATTTATATATTCTATTTATACAAGATCGACTAACTCAAAGTGGTGACACACTAAATACGACACAAGACGACCAAGTGCTTGTCAAGAATGATCCATTATCACCGGATTCAGACCACCCATTGTGACAATTTTCATAATAAAATGATTTTACATGTTTCCACTTGATTTGTAAGAAAATAAAAATTTATTTTCTTCATATATTCATATATTCATGTATCTCCACAGCTATCAGCAACTAAATTTTCCTGCTGGGTAACACCTTTCGATCTTTCACACTTAAATATGCTTAAAGCTCCAGTTACCGATGCTTGACTTGACTCAGCTTCGAAAAATTTGGCTTGGAAAACTTAGATGCAGTTATACTTCACACAACTTCAACTTCAGCTGTTATTATTATAGTTTCTGGGTAGAGTTGCCAGATGTTCAGATTTAGCTTTAAAACTAAGTTTGTTAAATTAAAATATCACCAAGATTGAAAATTTTAAAACTAGTATACAAAAAAACTTCACTATTAGGAAATCTGTGAACACGTTAAGATTTTCTGTTTGAAAGAAAACTCTTTAATAAATACATATATGAATATAGCTTTGAGCAGAATAGCACAAAAGAAACGTGCACGCGTAGTTCAGTTTTTCGATATTTAGAATTGTTAGAAGATGTAATAAATTGGAGCCAGCCAAGCGTATAAATGATAGGTGAATAAATAATTTATTCAAATTGTATTTGAACATTTACAATCAATTTTTCATTACATAAATTCGCAAAATATTTTTTTCTGAGCAGATCACCACAAATTCTTGGAGAGATTCGCAATACTTATGTTTCTGTGCAAAAATTATCCTCATATCGAACCTATTTGATTTGATTTGTTTATTGCACTTAAAGTTAAACAAGTATTTGCGTTATAAATAAAATAAAAGATTTTTTTATTAAACACATTAAAAAATAATTGTTGTGAAAAAGGTATTTTCCTCTGAATTATCTAATTTTTTCTTTATTTGAAGATTTATAAATATTAAAGATTAGAATTTTAACATATTTAATTTTAAACGAAAACATTCAGGCAACACTGGAATAGTGTCATAATGAGAATGAAAAGAGAAGCAGTGAGAGAGGGAGAGCAGTACAAATGTCAACGTAACTTAGAGTTCTAAATTCAACAGACTTTCAAGTCAAGTCATGCGTTCGGTAATCAAATACATGCAAGGTCCATTAAACGGATCTTTTATGTGACAGTTCTCAAGTCTCTTTAGGTCAAGTCAAGCATAGGTAACTGGAGCTTAAGACTTAAGTGCTCTTTATTAGTAGAGTGCGTGGAAAAAAAATGTTGTTGTTTGAGACAACAGTGTACTCGCCATATTGACAATCGGATTGGTGAAGTGATAAGAAGCTGCTTGTACATTTGATCTCTCTCTCTCCCTTGTTTTTCTGCAGTGAGTATGAGAAGATGAGATAGTCATTACATCACTAATTTGTTGTTATTGTTGTTTTGTATGAGAGACAATATTTTTGAGTGATCTTTTTTATGTGCCTACCGCAAGTTCTCCAATGGACGTCAGTAGGTATATGCATGTATAATTGAGTGAACTCAAAAAGCAATTCAATTTCCATTCAAAACAAATAAGGAAGGCCTAAGTTCGGGTGTAACCGAACATTTTATACTCTCGCAATTTATTGATGTAATTTTATTAAGATAACACACAATTTTACCTATATATTCGGCATAAAGTCCAATAGAAAATCATTATATATAGTATATGAGGACTGATGTAATTCCAGAACCAATTTCACTCATTTTCACCACCAAGGTTAACGGGAATAGGGGCAACTTGGCACCTGTTAGTAGGCAAACAAACGGCACATTCGGCCTTGAAATTACTCTTAAATTGCAAATGAACGAAACACCAGTTGGCAAAATCGCCAAAAATGGCGCTATAACGAAGATTTTCCAAATATTCAAGAAGTCGCTGGAGGCACTGCACAGGACTTTAAAAGATCTTGATTGTCGATGAACGTGGTGGAGCCAGGATTCTGTTAGTAGGTGTTTTACGCCAGACTCTGACAATTATTCCTGGATCAACTGTTACTGACGGGCTAATCGCATGCCTAAAATCATTTAATTTGTGGCGACACATAAAGAATCGCCAATTAACAACTAACATATGAGTGTTTTTGCAACAATATCAAATTGCGATTGTAGAATCAGTTGAAAATGGTAGGGTCGCAGTTGACACCTCGATTGATTAATAGCATTTCCAACAGATTTTCGTCACTTCATTGACTCGAAAGAGAAGTTTTCCTGACATGAAATCTCAATATGATAACCATAAATGACTGATTGAATGACCTTCATATATTGGTGGTAAAAAAAGATATCGATGATCTTAACATAACTCAACATAAATCAACCTCCAGTAATCAATATCGTCGCCGAAGCCAAGATTGGACCAACTTAATTTAATTTATACCTTAGTCACAAAAACCTGTGGCCGGGTCTGCTAGTATATATATATTTGGCGTAGAAACCGCTTAAGCGATCTCGTTCCTCGTTCCTCCTTTTTGCTTTTTGGCGCCAACTGGAAACACCAAGTGAAGCCAGGTCACTTTGCACTTGGTCTTTCCACCGGAGTGGAGGTCGTCCTCTTCCGCGGCTTCCTCCAGCGGGTACTGCATCGAACACTTTCAGAGCTGGAGTGTTTTCGTCCATTCGGACAACATGACCTAGCCAGCGTAGCCGCTGTCTTTTTATTCGCTGAACTATGTCAATGTCGTCGTATAAATCGTACAGCTCATCGTTCCATCGTCTGCGGTATTCGCCGTTGCCAATGTTCAGAGGACCATAAATCTTACGCAAAACCTTTCTCTCGAAAACCCCAAGAGTCGTCTCATCGGATGTTGTCATCGTCCACGTTTCGGCGCCATACATCAGGACGGGAATAATGAGCGACTTGTAGAGTTTGATTTTTGTTCATACTAATATATGTATGTTTATGAATGAGCTGACAATCCGATTGGTGAAATGTTAAGTAAATATGATTCGTTTGATCTCTCTTTCGCATTTTTACAGTCGAATGTAGTGTCTGCATTACGAATTTGTTGTTATTGCTTGTGTGGTGGTTACTTCAGCTATAAACAATATACTTAGTAGCTTAATGAATTTAACTCACCCTATAATATATATACTTTCTTTTAAATATGAAAATTAAAATTGAAAAGAATGTCGACAACAAAGAACATATAGTTATAATAACGTATACGTTCTTTGGCGACATTCTCCCATCCATTAGCATTATTAATGAGGTCACTATTTACAGACATTTAGTAGCAGCGCTAGATCTTCCATAACTCGAACTAAAACGGAATATAGTTCCACATTTTACAGTTTTTTGGAAAATTTAATGTTTTAATGAAAATTTCTATAACTCGAAGTTGTGGACTATGGTGTTTCGAGTTATGAAAGTTCAGCTGTAATTAAAACAGTCACAATATTTACATATTTATTATAAACGACTGTAATAGGGTGCACTGCATCATGCGCACTGCTCGACATATATGTATATGCTACAAAGAATAATTCTAAATATAATATTGTCACGTTGATTTGAGGCCCCTAAAAACGGTAGGTTGACGATCGGTCACGTAGAATTAGAATTATTATTTCAAGTTCAAGTGCAAGTGCAAGTGCAAGTGCAAATTCTTGTTAGTCGATTAGTAACCATTCAAAAGTATATATCATATCGTAGTTATTAAATAACGGTCAACCGCTAAAATTCTAATGACCAGGACAAAAATGTATCCTAAAGTATTTACGGTGTTTTTGGAATTTAAAAGTTTTTAAAATGAGCAGTAAAAGGAAAAAAATCATCATTGCGAATATTCTTACTTTAGTGTTAGAAAATTTATATAAATTTGGCAACGTACGTAACCCGTAAAATCGGCGTGGATTACGAGAAATGTTCAACTACAATGCGAATATGCGTTAAAGCGGAAGACTACAATAAACCCATTATTCGGTAGGAAATGGCCTCGTTTTCGACAAGTAACTATTTTATTTGAAAATAGTTTATTACAATTAAGAATTTTGGGAAATCTTATAAATAACAAGTAAGGAGAGGCTAAGTTCGGGTGCAACCGAACATTTTATACTCTCGCAATTTATTGAAGAAATTTTAATAAGATAACACCCAAATTTACCTATAAATTCGGCACAAAGTTTAATAGAATAACGAAAATCGTCCTATATAGTGTATGAGGGCTGAGGTAATTCCTGAACCGATTTCATTCATTTTCACCAGCTAGGTACACTATATCCAAAACTATACACGCACCTAATTTCGCAAAGATATAGTATCTCACATATTAACCAATACATATATGTAGATTAAAGCCCACCATATTTTTGAAAAACCTATAATTAGGTACATGGGAGCTAGGAGATGTTATTATCCGATTTTAATAATTTTTGGAACAGAGACACGCTATTAGAAGAAAACAATTTCCTCTGAATTACATTAAATTATCTAAGAGATTTACCAATATTTTCGGTTAAAATTTACCCTTAGGCGCTGAGTTCAACATGTCCGACATCTGGGGTCTTGAAAAGTTATAGTCCGTTTTCGACAATTTTTTCACAAGTGAAGCCAGAGATGATATGTACTATTTCTGTAAAGTTTTACTCCGCTATCTTCATTGGTTCCTTATGTATACATTATAGAGTGAAGGAATCAGATGGAATTCACAATTGAGTTATATGGGAAGTTGTCGTGGTTATGAACCGATTTCATCCATTCACATGTGTCATCAGGGTGTCAAGAAAGTATTATATACCGAATTTCATTGACATCGGTGGAGTAGTTCCTGAGATATGGTTTTTGACCCATAAGTGGGAGATGCCACGCCCAATTTTTATTTTGTAAAAAAATCTGAGTGCAGCTTCCTTCTGCTATTTCTTTAGTGTTTAGTAATTTAGTGTTTCTGACGTTTCTCGTTAGTGAGTTAGTGTAAGTCATAAAACTAAACGAGTTAGATATAGGGTTATATATATCAAAATGATCAGGGTGACGAGACGAGTCAAAATCCGAATGTCTGTCTGTCCGTCCGTCCGTCCGTGCAACGGATAACTTGAGTAAAAATTAAGATATCTTAACGAAACTTGGGACACGTATTCCTTGGCACCCTGAGGAGGTTGCTTTCGAAAATGGTTGCAAGATCGGACCATTGCCACTCCCACAAAATGGCGAAAACCGAAAACCTATACAGTGTCATAACTAAGCCATAAATAAAGTTATGAAAATAAAATTTGGAATATAGGATCTCATTAGGGAGGGGCACATTTGGATGTAAATTTTTTTTTTGAAAAGTGGGCGTGACCCCGCCCCCAAATAGGTTTTTTGTATATAACTCGCAAACCAATGAAGCTATATAAACCAAACTTTCTGTAGTCGATTCTATTACGTACCCCACCACACCCCATGAAAATAGTTGAAATCGGATAATAACCACGCCCACCTCCCATACAAAGGTTAGGTTGAAAATTACTAAAAGTGGGTTAACTCACTAACGAAAGACGTCAGAAACACTAAATTTCACATAAGAAATGGCAGATGGAAGCTGCACTCAGATTTTTTTACAAAATGGATAATGGGAGTGGCGTCGCCCACTTATGGGTCAAAAACCATATCTCAGGAACTACTCGACCGATTTCAATGAAACTTGGTTTGTAATAGTTTCCTTACCTCCCAATAATATGTTGTGAAAATTGGCTAAATCGCTTCACAACCACGCCTACTTCCTATATACCAGAACTTTGAAGACGATCTGGATCGTTTACTTTACAATATATAAAGTAAGCACTAGTGAAGATATCGGTGCAGAACTTTGCACAAATACTATGTTTATAGTGTGGCAGCCCCATTCTAAAAATCGCCAAAATCGGACCATAGGTTTTCAAGGCCCCATATATCGAACATGAGGACCTCGGTGCTTCTAACCTAATATAATGGTTTCCAACTTTCAATGACTTTATACAATATATATGACGAATATGTGGGTCAAATTGTGTATTATATAATATTAATAAAGTTAAATAAATAAATTGCGAGAGTATAAAATGTTCGGTTACACCCGAACTTAGCCCTTCCTTACTTGTTTTTGTTTACTTTGAATGCGAACATTTTAGCAACTTCGTTCCATTAATTTTCTGCACTTCGCCTGTCTTTTTAACGACAATGGATTTTATTCCATAAAACAGTTCTTTTTTGAAGATCCGAAATTAGAACTTCAAATGTTAATTGTGCACGATAAATAATGTGAGTTGTACCACCAAACCAAAAAAAACTCATAGTATTTCTACACTCATATGTGCCGTCAATTTATGACTCTAATGAGTGTATACTAACAATTTTATTTTACATTGGTCACGTTGAAGTTCAGCTGAGCACGGCCTCTGCTCAATTTAAACGCTTATTGATATCGATTTACCATACAAAATAAAATCTCCATTTATTTTAAATTGAATATAAATCGACTAGAAAATCAAAAGCAACTCTGCGACAAGAACGTACGATATACGTTCTTTGTCTGTAATTGGCTGAATTTTTTGATAAAATAGCATTAATACTACTAGACGGTAGATGACGCTGCTGAAAAATAATAATCAGCTGATGAAATTACCAACTTCTTATGAAAAGCAAAAACAAAAATGTATCACAGCTGATCGTAAATCGAGTAACCGGGAGTATAAACGGCAAAAATGGGTTTCTCGATTTAAATTTAAATTGATGAATTTATTTGGCTATGTGCAAATTAATTTTGTTAATAACCGTGCTTTATTTGACCAGTAGCGTAAGCTATTATGGCTTATTTTGTATGGAAAACTGTTTTTTTTTTCATAGAAAAAGCTTCTGTTGACTTCGTAGGTGCAGCAACATATTCCCTGACGCAAGCGCAATAATGTTCCGCAAAATTCTTTGGTGCGGCAACACTTTAATATGGCAGCGCCCAAAGATAGCGAGCAGAGAAATCCGAACAATCCGATTGGTGGTGCGATAATGGTGAAAATAATGTTTGTTGTCTCTCTCACTCCTTGGTTTTCAATACCAGTTTAAGGAGACGAGTTAAACTTTTTATTATTACGAGTTGTCGTAACGTGTTGTTATTGTTGTGTGAAAGTGTGTATATAAAGTGTGAGAAGTGCATCATCGTCTTCATTCTATATTTTGACAAATGTTTAGTTGGAGTAAAAGTGTCGATCGGAGGTTAAAAATGTCACTTAAAGAAGATAAAAACTTATGTGCTTCAGTGGAGAGTGCTCCTCAGCTGTACGATAAAGGCCACCCGGATTATGGTCAGAGAATGGCGACAGATGAGGCATGGCAATCGATTGCCCAATTGATGGGGAAATCAAGTAAGTTTAATATTTTTTGCCGAATACGCGAAACCTACTAACCAACACAAATTTGTAAAATAGTTGTAAAATAGCAGCCAACACTATTTAAAACAAGTAAGGAAGGGCTAAGTTCGGGTGTAACCGAACATTTTATACTCTCGCAATTTATTTATTTAACTTTATTTATATTATATAATACACAATTTGACCCACATATTCGTCATATATATTGTATAAAGTCCATTGAAAGTTGGAAACCATAATATTAGGTTAGAAGCACCGAGGTCCTGGTGTTCGATATGTATGTGATTGGCGTTGCAACCGTTTAGCCGGTTATAGCCGAATCGACGATAGTGCGCCACCTGTCTCTCTCCTTCGCAGTTCGGCGCCAGTTGGAGATCCCAAGTGTAACCAGGTCGCTCTCCACCTGGTCCCTCCAACGGAGTGGAGGCCTTCACCTTCCTCGGCTTCCTCCGGCGGGTACTGCATCGAACACTTTCAGGGCTGGAGTGTTTTCGTCCATTCGGACAACATGACCTAGCCAGCGTAGCCGCTGTCTTTTTATTCGCTGAACTATGTCAATGTCGTCGTATAACTCGTACAGCTCATCGTTCCATCGTCTGCGGTATTCGCCGTTGCCAATGTTCTGAGGACCATAAATCTTGCGCAAAATTTTCCTCTCGAAAACTCCTAGTGTCGTCTCATCTGATGTTGACATCGTCCACGCTTCTGCACCGTAAAGCAGGACGGGAATGATAAGCGACTTGTAGAGCTTGATTTTGGTTCGTCGAGAGAGGACTTTACTGTTCAATTGCCTACTCAGTCCAAAGTAGCACCTGTTGGCAAGAGTTATTCTGCGCTGGATTTCGAGGCTGACATTGTTCGTGTTGTTGATGCTGGTTCCCAGGTATACGAAATTATCTACGACCTCGAAGTTATGACTGTCAACAGTGACGTGGGAGCCAAGACGCGAATGCGCCGACTGTTTGTTTGATGACAGGAGATATTTCGTCTTGTCCTCATTCACCTCCAGACCCATTCGCTTCGCCTCCTTATCCATGCGGGAAAAAGCAGAACAAACGGCGCGGTTGTTGCTTCCGATGATATCAATATCATCGGCGTACGCCAGGAGCTGAACACTCTTGTAGAAGATTGTACCTTCTCGGTTTAGTTCTGCAGCTCTTATAATTTTCTCCAGCATCAGGTTAAAGAAGTCGCACGATAGGGAGTCACCTTGTCTGAAACCTCGTTTGGTATCGAACGGCTCGGAGAGGTCCTTCCCAATCATGACGGAGCTTTTGGTGTTGCTCAACGTCAACTTACACAGCCGTATTAGCTTTGCGGGGATACCAAATTCAGACATCGCGGCATAAAGGCAGCTCCTTTTCGTGCTGTCGGAAGCAGCTTTAAAATCGACAAAAAGGTGGTGTGTGTCGATCCTCTTTTCACGGGTCTTCTCCAAGATTTGGCGCATGGTGAATATCTGGTCAGTTGTCGATTTTCCAGGTCTAAAGCCACACTGATAAGGTCCAATCAGTTTGTTGACGGTGGGCTTTAGTCTTTCACACAGTACGCTCGATAGAACCTTGTATGCGATATTTAGAAGGCTGATCCCACGGTAATTGGCGCAGATTGTGGGATCTCCCTTTTTATGGATTGGGCAGAGCACACTGAGATTCCAATCGTCAGGCATGCTTTCTTCCGACCATATTCTGCAAAGAAGCTGATGCATGCACCTTATCAGTTCTTCGCCGCCGTATTTGAATAGTTCTGCCGGTAATCTATCGGCCCCCGCTGCTTTGTTATTCTTCAAGCGGGTAATTGCTATTCGAATTTCTTCATGGTCGGGTAATGGAACATCTGTTCCATCGTCATCGATTTGGGGATCGGGTTCGCCATCTCCTGGTGTTGTACTCTCACTGCCATTCAGCAGGTCGGAGAAGTGTTCCCTCCATAATCCCAGTATGCCCTGGACATCGGTTACCAGATTACCACCTTGGTCTCTACATGAGGATGCTCCGGTCTTGAAACCTTCGTTAAGTCGCTTCATTTTTTCATAAAATTTTCGAGCATTCCCTCTGTCTGCCAGCTTCTCAAGCTCTTCGTACTCACGCATTTCGGCCTCTTTCTTTTTTTGTCTGCAGATGCGTCTCGCTTCCCTCTTCAGCTCTCGGTATCTATCCCATCCCGCACGTGTTGTGGTCGTTTGCAACGTTGCGAGGTAGGCAGTCTGTTTTCTCTCCGCTGCGAGACGGCACTCCTCATCGTACCAGCTTGTTTTTTGTCGTTGCCGAAAACCAATTGTTTCGGCTGCAGCGGTACGCAGTGAGTTTGAGATGCCGTTCCACAGTTCCCTTATACCGAGATGCTGATGAGTGCTCTCAGAGAGCAGGAGTGCAAGTCGAGTAGAGTATTTCGTGGCTGTCTGTTGCGATTGCAGCTTTTCGACGTCGAACCTTCCTTGTGTTTGTAGACGGGCGTTCTTTGCTGTACAGAGGCGGGTGCGTATCTTCGCTGCGACCAGATAATGGTCCGAGTCTGTATTTGGTCCTCGGAGGGTACGCACGTCTAAAACACAGGAGACATGTCTTCCGTCTATCACAACGTGATCGATTTGGTTCCGCGTGTTTCGATCAGGAGACAGCCAAGTAGCTTGATGTATTTTCTTATGCTGGAATCTGGTACTACAGACGACCATATTTCGGGCCCCAGCGAAGTCGATCAGCCTCAGGCCGTTTGGCGATGTTTCGTCATGGAGGCTGAATTTTCCGACTGTTGTGCCAAAGACACCTTCTTTACCCACCCTGGCGTTAAAATCACCAAGCACGACTTTTACATCGTGGCGGGGGCAGCGCTCATAGGTGCGTTCTAGGCGCTCATAGAAAGCATCTTTGGTCACATCGTCCTTCTCTTCCGTTGGGGCGTGGGCGCAAATCAGCGATATGTTGAAGAACCTCGCTTTGATGCGGATTGTGGCTAGACGTTCATCCACCGGGGTGAATGCCAGGAATCTGCGACGGAGTCTCTCTCCCACCACAAATCCAACACCAAATTTGCGCTCCTTTATATGGCCGCTGTAGCAGATGTCACAAGGACCCACCTTCTTCCGTCCTTGTCCCGTCCATCGCACTTCTTGGATGGCGGTGATGTCAGTTCGATATATGGGGCCTTAATAACCTATGGTCCGATTTCGGCGATTTTTAGAATGGGGCTGCCACACTATTAACATAGCATTTGTGCAAAGTTCTGCACCGATATCTTCACTAGTACTTACTTTATATATTGTAAAGTAAACGATTCAGATCGACTTCAAAGTTCTGGTATATAGGAAATAGGCGTGGTTGTGAAGCGATTTGGCCTATTTTCACAACATATCATTGAGATGTAAGGAAACTATTACAAACCAAGTTTCTTTGAAATCGGTCGAGTAGTTCCTGAGATATGGTTTTTAACCCATAAGTAGGCGACGCCACGCCCATTTTCCATTTTGTAAAAAAATCTGAGTGCAGCTTTCATCTGCCATTTCTTATGTGAAATTTAGTGTTTCTGACGTGTTTTGTTGGTGAGTTAACACACTTTTAGTAATTTTCAACATAACCTTTGTATGGGAGGGAGGCGTGGTTATTATCCGATTTCTGTCATTTTTGGACTGTATAAGGAAATAGCTAAAAAAAACGACTGCAGAAAGTTTGGTTTATATAGCTCTATTGGTTTGCGAGATATGTACAAAAAACTTAGTAGAGGGCGGGGCCACGCCCACTTCCCCAAAAAAATTAAATCCAAATATGCCCCTTCATAGTGTGATCCTTCATACCAAATTTTAGGCTTAGTTATGGCACTTTATGTGTTTTTGGTTTTCGCCATTTTGTGGGCGTGGCAGTGGTCCGATTTTGCTCATTCCTATGGTGCCAAGAAATAAGTGTGCCAAGTTTCATCAAGATATCTTAATTTTTATTCAAGTTACAGCTTGCACAGGCGGACGGACGGACGGACAGACAGACATTCGGATTTGAACTCTACTCTTCACCCTGATCACTTTGGTATATATAACCCTATATCTAACTCGTTTAGTTTTGGATGTTACAAACAACCGTTATGTGAACAAAACTATAATACTCTCTTTAGCAACATTTGTTGCGAGAGTATAAAAACACCATATAGAAGAAAAAATTGGTCTTTACTGCCTTTATACAATACTACAAATATGAACTCTCTAATTTCTTGCAGTGGATGAATGCAAGAACCGTTGGCGAAATATCCGCAGCGCCTATGCACGCTCCATTGGCGTCTATAAGACCAAACGTGGAGAGAATTCCAGGAGATCGTATTATTTAGCTGAGGATTTAGAATTTCTAAAACCACATCTACCTAGAGACGCTAATACGGAGATACTATCAGGAGCTGGAGGATATGAGAACATCCGCATGGACAACGGTATTCAATTCGTAAAGAAATTATTAGACAACATGTCTCAAACTCAGAAGAGTCGGTTCATTGCTGAAATTCTTAAAACGAACGACGAAAACTCCCATCGTGGAGAGCGTGCATGCTTCGTCGACAATGAAGTAATTCAGCAGAGCATGACTAGAAATGTTGGCACACAAACTAATAATACGAGCGAGTTGGGTGTATCCAACCCACAGCAATCGCTGGATGCAATTACTATCAAGAATGAACCAGAAATATCACTATAAATCAAAATTCGTATATTCAACCTACATGAATCCCGATGGGGGCACTAAAATTAGCAGTAATTTGACATTTTCTTAAAACTGAGTTTCTAACTAATTTCAAATATTATCACCTTATAAGAGTGAGTTTTTAGAATATTTTTTATAAATTAAATGCATAACTTACAAAATAAAAATATTAAAATATTTTTTTTATATAGCCCTCCAACTGTAGAGAGACTTCGTGCGGCAGTGCGTATACGCAATTTCAACAGTGAAACGAATATGGGCGCATCTGTATACATATAAGAAATATTTAATAACCAAAATTTTATATGTAATGTTTTATATCCAGACAATAAATAATAAAACAAAAGCAATTTTTTTTCTAAATATACATATTTAATCATCTAAAAATGGTGTGAATTGCATTATAATTACACACGCTTCCAGATACCAAATATGAGATTCCTGGTGTCTATGGCTAATTCTTAATCTGTTATCTCTGATATACATATTTTAATGAAATTAATAGGACGTCCTATGTGCCGCCTATTACGTGTCATGGTGCCAAAAATAAATAAAGTCGGTTTCATACTTGTTTAATTATATTTTTAAATGAAATAACAATAAACAAATATGTACTATTCACCGACTTCTTCGATTTTTGGTGGATCGTTAACATTTAGCTGAATGTTTTTTGAAAAGATTTTGCTCATAGACGTGGTTAACAACTACATTTATATATTTTCGGCGTCGCATCGGATGGTTATCATATTTTTTGTTATATACATCATAAACATTTTCTATGCTGAGTAGCCATTCCACGAGTATATAACTGCTTTAAAGCGTACAGCAAACCTGCCCGGAAGAAACCGCAATTTTGACGAAGTCAGTAAGCTCTCGAAAGACGTGAAAGAGAAATCACGTTTTCCGATAAGATAGTATGTAATTTTATGAATTGCCAAGTATTTTTGGACCTTTTGGTCACGTATTTATAGGAACGTGATTAATTTATAAAGACTTCGTGCAGAGTTCTAGGTAAATAAGTTAGGGGACACATATGTATAATGCGTTATATTACAGAACATATGTCGCAAATTGTGAAACTCGCCATTTTCTGATCACTAAAATTACGAAAATCATTACAGTATGCGGCAAAAATGTTTTTTTTTGTCTAGGTATTGGACCAAACTAATTATTTTTCGAGAGATTGAGGCAAAAGTAAGAAAGTGTATTCTCCAATTTTCGTAGTTAGCCTCCCTAATCGAAATATTTTGCTTCGAAGTTCGAAAAAAGCCTTTTTTAATAATTATTATTAATTACAGGATATAGTTACTAAAAAATCCCAAATTTCTACATTTTCCTCTCTAATTAATGATGCATAATTTAATGGCATCGCTTATTACAATTATTTCTAAAAGTATAGTGAGTGTATGTAAATATATAAATAAATATATATTTCAGAAATTGTATACCCAATGTAATATGATCCAAAGATAATCCATGAACTACGTGGCATATGGGCTGAGGCTCCAACTAATGACGATTATTGCTGAAATTTTGTTTATATATTTTTTCAGAAAATGTGACCAACAACAGAACATAATATAATACAAATAATACAACGGTCACGTACGATTATTTCGAATTATTATTAATATTAATTATTATTTATTTTAATTAAATATTGTGTGTTTTCGATTTTGGTGACTACGTGGCATATGGGCTGAGGCTCCAACTAATGATGATTATTGCTGAAATTTTGTTTATATATTTTTTCAGAAAATGTGACCAACAACAGAACATAATATAATACAAATAATACAACGGTCACGTACGATTATTTCGAATTATTATTAATATTAATTATTATTTATTTTAATTAAATATTGTGTGTTTTCGATTTTGGTGACGTCTCTATACAATTAGTTTATAATTTATTATAGCACGAAATTGCGAATGACGTGCCCCCGAAACATGAATTAGTTTAGGCTTTCTAAATTTTAAAATCAGTTATTGACCAACCTTTAGTGCTTTGTGCTTTAGTGAAGTAGCGTTCGCAGCTGTGTGATAAAAATCACAAGGATTATGGTCAGCAAAAGGCTTACTGTAGCTTGGAAAAATATAGCGTTGATGTTGGGGAAATCAGGTGATTTTAATAAAAAGCGAGCTGTACATTCCGTACCGTTTTAGTATAGATTTTTATTACACTACACACTAAACTACAAGTTATATCAAAAGTAAAACTATGGATTGGTTGGATTCTATCTTTCAGCGGCTAAGTGCCAGGAACGTTGGCGCAATTTGGGCGCCTATACTTGTAAGACAAAACGTGGGCGGAATCGTGATAAGTCATTTAATTTAGCTGAGTATATGGAATTTCTAAGGCCACATCTAAGTAAAGAAACTGTTGAAGACGAAACATTAGACAGTAGAGCAAGAGTCAATAAGAGTTATAATTCAAGAGCTAGCGAAAATGAGAACCCCGCCAATGAATATTTCATCAAGTTTATACAGTGTCATATGCTAAATATGACTCCAAGGGAGCAGAGTCTTTTTCGCATTAGAATTTGGGAAAATGCATGCAAAATTATCGAGGATGGAAGCAGTGCACGCACTGGCGACAATGACGATCTCAAGAAAATTATGTTGTCTAAAATTGACACAGCAAGCGAACAGGAATTGCATGATTTAGAGGAAAAAATTCAGCAGAAAGTGTATCAGGTGCAAACCCGTGACATAAAAACATGAGCATATATTTTATTATTTGTTAAAATTACTAACCTCCTTAATCTCTAACGTAATTAAATACATATTAGGGACATAAAGGGATCGAATAGGAAATGCAGAATTTGATTATTCCTGGTAATAAGACGCAAAACACGCACAGCATTCGTAATGAGAGTAACGTCTCTCACTCTCTCAAGCCTCTTTTCGTGATCTATAAACAGTACGATTTTGTCATTTCCGACCTAATTCTAACTAATCGCGTGACAATTGCTAAACAATTTCATACAGGCGGATATATATATTTATAATTAATAAAAAGATGTGCAGTTGTATATATGTATATGCTAGAAAACCTGTATTGATCTGCAGTCAGGCATAGAGAACAATATAAAGACGTTAAATCACGTTTCAATATAATGCGAATAATTTAGATGAGTCATATGCAGGGATGGGCACCATCACAATCAAACAAGCATCACAAAATGGGATTGTATTATGTGCTGAACACATAGAAGACGACAAGCGACGAGCGACATCTGTCAGATTTTTAGACAACAGCACGACTTCACGACAAAAGGATTGAAGTCTTCGCTGTCGCCAAATTAGAAATGTTTCTAATTTTGCCGACGACAATGACCGCTGTAGAGCTACCACTAATATGTGAAATGTAAAATTTTTCAAAGTGTATTTTAATATTTGACAGATGATTTAACTAAAAACTGAATAGAACTGTACGATACTAGAGCATATGAAAAGAGACCAAATGTAGCTTTTCTTTAAGCGTTTGAAGTTTCGAATAGATCTATGCTCTATTTGCCAGCGCTACTGGCGCTTTTGACCAGAGATCTGCATTGAGTACTAATGAAATTAGTGCAATAACTCATGAGCCAAACCAAAAAAAAAACTCATAGTATTTCTACACTTATATGTGCCGTCAATTTATGACTCAAACGAATGTATAGTAACAATTTGATTTTACTCACTTATTCATTGGTCACGAAGAAAATAAGCTTGAATGAGTTCGGTACACTGTTCGGAACGAGTGGAATTGTGACTTCGTAGCTGAGCACGAAAGTAAAGATACCCAGTGAGAATTTTGTCACATTTAATTTTTCATTATTCCATTGAATATGCATTTTCGTGCGTCTTTATTCGTTTTCAACATATTAATATTAAAAGAAATATATTAGAACCTAGAAGTATTCACTTTACTGTAATTAAATAATTTAAAACTTTAAATGTAATACACAACATCAAAGAACAAAACACATCGTTAGTCAATTCCCACAGGGCACATTTGCCTAGCGGCAGCACAGACTTCGTCAGTTTTACTTTGATCATATTCGTATCACTTTATTCATTCAGCTATACTCTTGGTGTTTTTTGGTGGTATGGCTCATTTTGGTTTAGCAAGACTCAATTATTGGCTCATGAGACAATTGAGCACTTCAACGATACGTATCAAGAGAAACTTACTCATCATTCACACTCTCGCTTTGTGTGCTGTGCGTAAATGTGTTTTAATGGATATTAGTGTTTGATGATTTTTGACTTATATGCACTAATACTATTTTTTGTGTTACTCAACCAATGACTCAAAATAGGGAATAATTGCAGTTCTCTGCTTTTGACATTGATATTGTAACTAGGGTAGCCAGTTTGGGTGAAATGTACGAATTTCTGTAATTTTTTTGTTGCTACTTTTTTTTTGTATTACAATTGTACCTAGTACACAATGATTAAATACTAACAACAATTCAATTCTAATAACTTAAAAATAATAATTACAAGCTAAATGTTAGAGAAATTCAGTTGCTGCTACAGTTGCCTTGCTAAGTCTGAAGACCTCTTACGTTTCAGTCGGTTTTCTCGTTCAGCAGTACCGATGAGTCTGGAAGCCTCTTCATTTACATGCTGTATAAGCCTCATTTCGTGAGTCTTTGCAAGTTTGATTATTTCGTTTACCAAGGTCACGGTGAAGGTCAGGAGATCTAACATACCAAGGAGCATTAACTATACTTCTTAGTACCTTATTTTTGGTGGTGGCTGAATGCAGGCAATACAGTTTTGACTTGAGCAATCCCATAGTGGAGCTCCATAGGCCCAAATTGGCTTTTAGTACTTGATTATATATAAACAGCTTGTTTTCGATTGAAAGCGTGGATCTCATACTGACCTTACTCTTAGCAAATTTTAAATCAAGCTCGCATCTTTTTTTCTTGACATGTTCTTTCCAGCGAAGCTTAGCATCTAGAGTGATTCCTAGGTACTTAGCATTATTGTGATGTGGTATAGGAGTACCATTTATATAAATGGTCAGTTTTAAATGTTTGTTGAGATAAACTTTCTTACGAGATGGAACCACGTTCATTTTTCTAAACTCTTCGATAGCCATAACCAAGCCTCTCAGAGAGCCAAATGAAGATCATTGAACTGCAAAAATATATCGCACAGACAGACAGGCGAAGTGTAGCTTAAGTGGCGTGACACGTCATAACTGTTGTAAAAGCTCAGAAATGAATTCTAAAAATTATAAGCTTATGCTGCATTTTTACAATGAGCCAGTGCTTGTCGTAAGCATTCCAACGCTCACAGACGTCAATTGCGCTCATGCATATTCGATCGTACTGCAAATACTGTGGTTTTGCAATTTGACTGTAGTTAGTTGATCACCAGCGCCTGGCCGGTATAGTGTTACGAGAATCGGAAGACTTGAGTGAAGCAAATTTACATACATATGTACATACATATGACTGATTAATGCAAAAACATTGTAAGAAGTTTTGATTAAAAAATTAATAAAAGCACGTAGAGTATTGCATTGGAGTGAGTAATCTAAAACGTCCAGCTGTGGTATTTTAATTTAACGTGAGTCGTCGACACAGCACGTTGAAGGAGTATTGATACAGAATTCCAGTCAAATAGTAACAAATACCATTGGAGCATGATACTTCGTATATGAAACCATAGATTGATCGAAATATCGTAAACAACTGTAACCAGCGTGAAACTTTGAAGCTTTCTACTAGAATGTCAGCCAAAAACGGAAAAGTAAATTTCGAAAAACGGAAAAATGTTGTGGAAAACAAAAAATTAATTTTTATTGTGAAGAGATTTCCGCAGCTGTACGATAGTGAGCACAAGGATTATCTACAGCAAAAGGCTACCGATGAAGCCTGGAGGGCGGTAGCTGAATCATGGGGAAAATCAGGTCAGTTTAGTATTATTGATAAATTTCTGCTAGTATTACAATAAAATTGCTCGAGTGAAACGAAATTGTGTTACGCAACATAATTTCGTCACGCTCAAAATATCGTTGGCTTTGACATATTGAACGATAAAAATACGGTTTCGCTTTTAGTTTGTTTAATGTATTACTAGAGTGGTTTAAAACGAACATATTTTATAAGGTTGCCACCTAATAAAATTGTTTCAAGTAAACAAATAATTTTTTTATCATACAATAAGGTGTAACAAATTTAAAAATTGAATTTCACATTTTAAATTAATTTTGCGTGGTGTTGCCACCTGTAAAATTTAAAAAATTAAAATAATATTATAATTTATTAAATTATTAAATTATTGTCAACTGTTAACAATATACATCATTAAATATACATATATACAAAAAAAAAAAACAAATAAAGGTAATCTATTTTAAATATATAAAGCATAAACATAATCATTCTAGTGATTTGTGGAACTTTGTGATTTTTTTGGTATAAAGAATTTTGTACAGTTGACAATGTCTGCTGGCATAAATCATATTTTCATAGGTTACCAAAGCTGATGATTTATACTTTTAAAAACTGTTCTGGCTATCTTTCTACTAAATATACGAACTCTATACTTTCTACTCTCTTCTCTTCTTTCAGCGGCTAAATGCAAGGATCGTTTTCGTGATCTGCGCGCCGCCTATGCACGCTCCATTAACGCCTATAAGACTCAACGTGGCACAAATCGTGGAAAACTCTGTTACTTAACTAAGGAAATGGAGTTTCTTAGGCCATATATACGAAAAGAAGCGGCCGCATTTGTCGCAGATAATACCGTAGAGGTAGTAAGTGATTCGGAATCAGATGCTTTGGAACCGTCAACCAGTAGAGCGAATCACTCAACAGTTTGGGAAAATGAGAATCACAAGTGTGGCCACTTTATTCAAAATATACAGCGACAAATACAAAGCATAAACCAGAGTCAGAAGAAAACATTCCTATTTGATTCTCTCAAGAAATTTGCGTTTGCGCTTGTAATTGACACAATGGAGGAACAGGAATTGCGTGTTTTACAACAAAACTTACAAGATCGACTAAATCAAAGTGGTGACACACTAAATACGACACAAGACGACGAAGTGCTTGTCATAAATTAACTTCTATCACCGGATTCAGATCACCCATTCAGTGGATTTTCATAATAAAATATGATTTTAAATGTTGCCACTTGATTTGTAAGAAAATAAAAAATAATTTTATGATATTTTCATGGTACTCCGCAAATGATGCTTTTGATTCTTAATCTTATATCCATGTGTTGGGTAACACCTTCTGATCTTTCTCACTTAAATATGTACGTATATATGTATATAAAATATGCTTAAGTGGTCCTTATTGGTAGAGTGCATGGAATAAAAAAATTGTTGTTGTTTGAGACAACAGTGTACTCGCCATTTTGACAATCGGATTGGTGGAGCGATACGAAACTACATGTACATTTGATCTCTCTCTGCCTCTCCCTTGTTTTTCGACAGTGAATATGAGGAGATGAGATAGTCATTGCATCACTAATTTGTCGATAAGATAAGTGGAGTGCTCGCGAGTTGGAAAAAAAATGTTGTTTATCATGCTGCGTTACATTGAAAAAAATTTTAGAAAAATCGCGAATAAATGTTTTCAACAGAATATAAATCACACTTTGTTTTCTTTTCAAAAAAAATAATTTCACGCGGAGCAACGTCAACGTAGTATACTATATATGTTTAACGATTTTCGTTATTCTAGTGGCATATAAAACTACAAAATACATAATTTGAATATTCTTAGTAATAAATAAAACCCGCACAGCATTCGGAAAGAGACTAACGTCTCTCACTTTCTCAAACTCTCTCTTCGTGATCTATAAACAGTACGACTTTATCATTTCCGACCTAATTCTAACTAATCGCGTGACAATTGCTAAGCAATTTCATACAGGCGGATATATATATTTATAACTAAAAAAACGATGTGGTGGTGTATCTAAGTGCTTGAAGGTATTGAACTGCAGTCAGCCATAGAGAACAATATGAAGACGTTAAACGATGTTTCAATATAATGCGAATAGTTTAGATGAGTCATAGAAAAACACAATATTTAGCTCATTTGTAGCGTGTAATGATATACTGTTATGTATCAAATTTGTTTGGAATTGGTGGGAGTAGTATTGGACAAATTATTAGAAAAAAATTGCTTTACTAAGTACAGTTTTAAATGTTTGGTGAGATAAACATTCTTAGAGGACGGAACCACGCTCATTTTTCTATATCTACTCTTCGATACCCAAAACCAAGCCTCTCAGAGAGCCAAAGGAAGATCGTTGAACTGCAAAAATATATCGCACAGACAGACACGCGAAGTGTAGCTTAAGTGGCGTGCCGCGTCATAACTGTTGTAAAAGCTCAGAAATGAATTCTAAAAATTATAAGCGTATGATACATTTTTACAATGAGCCAGCGCTTGTCGTAAGCTTTACAAAGCTAACAGACGTCAATTGCGCTCATGCATATTCGATCGTACTGCAAATACTGTGTCTTTGTCATTTGACTGTAATTAGTTGATCACCAGCGCCTGGTCGGTGTAGTGTTACGATAATCGGAGGACTTGAGTGAAGAAAATTTACATACATATGTACAATACATATTACTGATTAATGCAAAAACCTTGTAAGAAGTTTTGATTAAAAAATTAATAAAAACACGTATAGTATTGCAAAAAAATTGGAGTGAGTAATCTAAAACGTCAAGCTGTGGTATTTTAACTTAGAGTGAGTCGTCGACACAGCACGTTGAGGGAGTATTGTTACAGAATTCCAGTCAAACAGTGACAAATACCATTGGTGCATGATACTTCGTATATGAAACCATAGAGTGATCGAAATATCAAAAACAATTGTATTAAGCGTGAAGCTTTGTAGCATTCTAGTAAAATGCCAGCCAAAAACGCAAACGGCAAGCCCAAGACTGGGGCAGTAACGAGTCGCAGTTGTAAAATTCAAAATAGGAAAAATGTAGTAGAAAACAAAAAATTAATTTGTAGTGTGAAGAGATTTCCGCAACTGTACAATAGTGATCACAAGGATTATCTACAGCAAAAGGCTACCAATGAAGCCTGGAAGGCGGTAGCTGAATCATGGGGAAAATCAGGTCAGTTTAGTGTTATTGATAAATTTCTACTGGTATTGCAAAAAAATTGCTCGAAATTGTGCAACGAAATTGTGTTACGCAACAAAATTTCGTCACGATTGTTTCGTCGATTTGCAATTTAGGAGTAATTTCAAGGCCGAATGTGCCGTTGGTTTGCCTACTAACAGAGGCCAAAGCAATAAACTTGTTTCTAGTAAAACAAATAATTTTTTATCATACAATAATGTGTAACAAATTTAAGGAATTAATTTCACTATTTAAATTAATTTTGAGTGGTGTTGCCACCTGTTAAATTTTTAAAATTATAATAATATTATAATTTATTAAATTATATTCGATATTACAATACAACTAGGGTAACGAATGCAAAAGATTTAAACTCGCTTACAACTGCAACTACTGTAAAGATATGTTGCCAACTTGTAAAATTATACCCCATATATCATCAAATAGAGAAACGTTCCGTGAGATTAATGGTACTCTATCACATCGAACTGCGGAGGAATGGTTTCGATTCAGAGCGGATGAAAACGACACCATGGATAAGCCAACCGGCGGAAGACCTGTGACGACGAATACCGATCAAATCATGGAAAACATCGAGTTAGACCGGCATGTGGCATGTCGTGACATCGCCCAGGAGATGGGAGTTAGTCAGCAACACATTTTAAACCATCTGCAGAATGCTGGATACACAAAAAAGCTTGATGTTTGGGTGCTGCATGATTTGACGCAAAAAACATTCTGGACCGAAACGACTCCTGCGATATGCTGCTGAAACGGAACGAACTCGACCCATTTTTGAAGCGGATGATGACTGGCGACGAAAAATGGATCACATACGACAATATCAAGCGAAAATGGTAAAACGGTCTTGGTCGAAGGCCGATGAATCGTCCCAAACAGTGACCAAGCCGGGATTGACGGCCAAGAAGGTTTTGCTGTGTGCTTGGTTGAATTGGAAGAATCCACTATGAGCTGTTCCCATATGGCCAGACGCTTAATTCTACCATCTACTGCGAACAACTGGACCTCTTGAAGCAGGCGATCGACCAGAATTGGCCAATAGGAAGGGTGTGGTGTTCCACCAAGAGGTTTTTTCGCATCCACCATATAATCCGATCACTGTAAAACTTTTTATAAAGCATTGAATAAAGAGCAAAAAAACCCCACTGTGAGACTGAGTGATTTTTTTTTTATTGTGTGCAGTTAGTATTATCTGCTGGCATAAATCATATTTTCACAGGTTACCAAAGCTATTGATTTATAGTTCTAAAAATTGTTCTGCCTATTTTTCTACAAAATATACGAACTCTCTACTTTCTACTCTCTTCTCTTCTTTCAGCAAGGTTCAGCAAGGTTCGTTGGCGTAATCTGCGCGCCGCCTATGCACGCTCCATTAACGTCTATAAGACTCAACGTGGTCCGAATCGTGGAAAATCCTATTACTTAACTAAGGAAATGGAGTTTCTTAGGCCATATCTACAAAAAGAAGTGGCCGCAGTTGTCGGAGATAATATCGCTGATAATGCCGCAGAGGTAGTAAGAGTTTTGGAATCGGATGCATTGGAACCGTCAACCAGTAGATCGAATCACTCAACAGTTAGGGAAAATGAGAATCCCAACTATGACCACTTTATTCAAAATATACAGCGACAAATGCAAAGCATGAACCAAAGTCAGAATAAGACATTCATAGAGGACTTTCTCAAGAAAATTGTGTTTCCGTTTGTAATTGACACAATGGAGGAACAGGAATTCAGTGTTTTACAACGAAAAATACAAGATCGACTAAATCAATGTGATGACACACAAAACGACGAAGTGCTTGTCAAGAATGAACCATTATCACCAGATTCAGACCACCCATTGTGACAATTTTCATAATAAAATGATTTGTAAGAAAATAAATATAATTTTGTGATATTTTCATGGTACTCCTCAAATTTTTAATCGTATCGTCTCCACAGCTATCAGCAACTGACTGATAGTTGCTGGGTAACACCCTTCGATCTTTCGTACTTAAATATGTATATATGTAATAAGACTATTTTACATATATACATATTTAAGTGCTCTTTATTGGTAGAGAGCGTAGAATCGAAAAAATTGTTGTTGTTTGAGACAACAGTGTACTGGCCATATTGACAATCGGATTGGTGGAGCGATAGAAGCTACTTGTACATTTGATCTCTCCCTCTCCCTTGTTTTTCTGCAGTGAGAAGATGAGATAGTCATTTCATCACTAATTTCTTGTTATTGTTGTTTTGTATGAGAGAGAATATTTTTGAATGATCTTTGTTATGTGCCTACCGCAAGTTCTCCAATGGACGTCAGTACGTAAATGTATGTATAATTGAGTGTTTTCTCAAAAAGAAAAGAGCGCCTTTATCATTATAGAGATTTTAAAAGAGACATTTATCATGACTCATGGCTCATGAGAGATAAATATTCGAAAACTCAAAAAGCAATTCAATTCCCATTCAAAAAAAAAAAGAAAATAAACTTCTGTTTATACATACATTATGCATATACATACATTGAATTCAGTGAGAACAAATTTGTCTTATTGGAGATCCCCAAAAGTATGCTATAAAACAGTTGATCAACTTGCTTGGATTGAAGATCATTCAAAGTTGTATGTTCTTTGATGTTACCATCTATTTTCAAATGCGTCCATGCAGAGAGAAAGAATTTTAAGGTTTAAGATACTATTATATTATGGAGTTGCCAGCTGTTTATAATTAAAAATTTCTTGAAATGTATATTTTAAAATCGGATTTAATAATAAAACGGTAAATTATAAACATTTAAAATTTTGCAAAAATTGTATTATTGTTTATGGAGTTGCCACCAAATTTTTTTTTAATTTTGAAAACTTCGAAATTGAATTAAGAATTACAAACGCACAATAGAATGTGAATGAAAATGTGAATATGTTAGAAAATTTTAATTTTGTTAAAATATGGAATGGAGTTGCCACACTTACTAAAATTTTAAATACGTATTTAGTATAGAAATTTCAGTTGAATTTAATTGATTTGTTCGGTGAAATACTAAGTGAGTTTAAAATAAAAAAAATAAATCCGAAATCGGAATATATTTCAATATATGTTTTGGGATTGTTCAGTGTGAAATACTAGCTTAGTTTAAAATAAAAAAATTAAAGGTTGCCATCCGTTGGAAAACTCAATTCAAATAATGGAAACTGAATTTGTCTAAAATGTCTAACAATGGTAAATGTTTTTGAATGGGGTTGCTACATGTTTAATATTATACACACTTAATAAAGTGAACGAATGATTGCAATATGGGTATCAAACTAAAGAGATTTAAAAAGCCATGCTTAAATGAGATTTAGAACGCTTCTTCGCAGAAAATTCTTGATATATAGTCAAGATATTCGATCGCGGTAATATTCTAACGTTCCTCAAATTTTTAGAGGTTTCGCGTCAACAAAAATCTCGAAGAAAACTTTATTTGTGGGATTTCAGAGAAGGAGGAGAGCAGAGAGATTTCAAACACGAAACTTTCGGAGCAAATATCTCTTCTACCGGTACTTGCACATTTTCCTTTCACAACCGATAAATATCAATTACAATAACAATTCGTACACATAATTACAAATTTCCTTACAATTTATTTATTCAGAAAAACTGAATATCGATCGCTTAGGAATATATACATACACAAGTTTTATCATACAAAATTAAATAAAAACCTCAAAGATTAAAATCAATTAAAACAACTTAAGTACTAACACTCTAAAGCTACAATTTACCCAAAGCATTAAAGAGTTGAACTAGTCAAACACACACATAAAAAAATCAAAACCAAAAAGACGCTCAATCGTCCAACAGCTCCTGCTTAACGGCATGACTGGTAGCGGAGGCGGCGGCGGCGGGTGTGGACGTCGCTGAGGCATAAGTGGTGGATGAGGAGGGCGTGACGCCGTTAACCATATTGGTGCGCAGGAGATTGGCGCTGGAACGCGTCATGGCGCCACGATGTGCAGCAGCCGTAGCCGGCGACACAGCCGTTGTTGGTGGGGTGCTTGTGGTGTTGCGCACCGTCGAGGAAATCGAGGCGACGTTCTTTGGTAACGCTGTCATAGCGGTGGTGCTGGACGCTACCGCAGGACTTTGCAGTAAGGTACTCAGGCGTCGTATCATCGCCAAGTCCGCCGCATTCACTACGGTCATTGCGGTGGGCGAGGCGGTATTGAACGTGTTTAACGGTGAGGCATAACCGGAGGCAGTAGGTGACGATGCCGCGGTCGGTGTTGGTGTCGGTGTGCGTCGTTTATTGTTCGGTGTGTAACCATTCGTATAGCCATTGCTGCTGGCAATGGATATATTACTGTTATGCATGCTATTCGAATGCGACGGCCGACGTGTTATGCTGCTGCCATGTGTACTGCTCTCGAATATCTCACCAATTACTTCGTAGATGCGCTTCTTGAAACTGATCTTTTGACGGAAGTCCATCGCCTTCATTTCGGGCAACAAGCCTTGCAGGAAAGCGGCGTCGAAATCGGGATCGGGCGTGCAGAGTTCGCTGGGTTGAGGCTGCGTGATAGAAATGAAATATAAAATTAATAACGAGTAATTAAAAAAAGTGATGAAAATGTATGACTCACCTTAATGTCGCGCTCCTGCTCCACTTCGGCGCACATCATGGACTCGGCGGTGCGCAAACGCTTTTTGAACGGATAGAGCGGCACCACTGGCACATCCGCCACAATGCGTTCCGCTTCCATGGCAACAATCGGCGGTGTAGGTACCAGCTGCTGTTGTTGCGGCAGTGCACCAATATGTTGTTGTATTTGTTGCGACAACAGTGGCAGTGGCGAGTTTTGTACAGGCAATTTGCGTTCCGTCGCATCGACTTGTATTTCCTCAGCGGACTGCTGCTGGCACTGCATCGTTGTCGGATCACCCTTACACGATTGTGTGCCCTCATCGGCGCTACTGCTTGGCGCACGTTCCGGACGTGAATCATCTTCGTCGGTATTGCGCAGTTTTTCCTCCTCCTCTTCTTCCTCCTGTGCCGCCATAGCGACAAAGCCGTCGAAGGACTCCTCACCAATCGGCACCTCAATCATTTCGCTCTTCTCATCGGCCGACGTATAGTAGTTGGGACGACGCGACACTGGTATGCCAGGTGTTATGTGACGTGCAAGGAACTGTAGCTCTTCGTGTAGGTAATATGGTTTGGTACGATTCGCGCTGGACGGTATTTTGTTGACATTGATGGAGCGCGCGAAAGAGGTACGTATGTTGCGCCAGCGTTCTTTGCACGACGGAACTGGAAAGAGTAGAAAGAGAGAAATTAGTATTGTTTACTGGGATATATAAGGAGTTGGCGGTTTTAATGAGTTGCAAGTTAATGGATACAGTATGCCGACGCATTGGGTAGTTCCTAGAATGGAAGAAAGTGCCAAATACCGAAAAAGTTGACGGATCGTTGTGGATCACAAAAAATTGGAGATAGCATATAATGATTTTTCGAAGCTAAGTAATTTGATCTTCGCCTCCTGTGAAACTCCAGAATATAAGGTCTTCTATGAACAACTGTTGAACAGAAGTGGTTCTCGTGGATACTCTCAAAAATAAATTTCATTAGTTCTTTGGTGTAAGGCTAGCTATAAAAATGAATTTTTACAGTTATAGTTACATTTCGAGAAGGTATAGAAATTTCTTTGAACTTATTGACATCTTTTGGCCTTGGTAGGCCTACAGCTATGGATTCAAAACTGATTAATCCCCATACTATGTGCTGCGGGATTAGGGGCCGGCTATTATTCCGGTAGTATCCAAGAAACTTTCCATAAAAAATCACATGAAAACATAAGTCTAGTCTCCTCTACAGTGTGAGATCGTAGAGAGAGTGGCCTTCAGTTTATATATCCAAGACCAAGATCGCATGTCGAAAAGGCTCACTATTTGGTGAGATAAGAAACCATGGAAACCCCAGTAAACTTCATACAATGTGTGGAGGTCTTCAAACACAGGTCTATGACTTCGTTTTAAGTCATGAATGGAGTTCTCTGGAAAAGAGCTAACTTATGACGGTACTTCGTAGTATAGAATTTATACCACACGGTACATTTGCACTTCGGAAAAGCACGCGGATGCTAACCAAGCACAACACACAGTTGTGAGACAACAAAAATAAATATATACAAAGGTATACATGGATATGTATACCCGCGCATGTGCATCTGAACGTGTGTACGTGACCGAGTCACCGGCATTTCCGCTGCACGACAGCGACGCACAAATGTTGCCCCCGCTGTTATGCATTGCCGTTGTTGGCAACAGCACAAAGCGCCAACGACAACAACTGTTGGCAGAGCAGACAAGCAAAACGAAAAACAAGGAGAGGCAAAAGCGAAAGGCACACAAGCAAACAAGCGCTGAGAGCGGAGCAATCAAAGATTGTGAGAGCGCCATGCCAACAAAGAGAGAAGCACATGGAGCAGAGCGTAATTTGAATTTGAAGTAAAAACAATAATAATAACTACGACGCAGCGGCTAACGAATAACAATATGGCATATCAGCGCCAACAATGCAATGGTCAATAACAACAACAACAACAACAAAAAATGTATATATCAACCTTATTGTGACGTTAGCAATAACATGGCAGCGCATTAAATTGCTGATTACCGCGGCATGCTTGCCTGGTTGTCAACGACAAAAACAAGCGCTGCCGCCTGTGACGTCGCCGTCGTCAACAGCGTTGCCGTCGCAACGAAAACGCGCGCACGCGTCGGCCATAATAAAGGCAACAAAGTGCGCGCAATTGACACGCTGACGATTTGACTGTCAGCGCGTTGCCTTGCCAAGCAATGGCAATAAGGCGACATAAAAAAAACCAAAGCCAGCAACAACAACAAACGCGTGTTGTCAACCAACAGCAAGGCGAAACAACACGTCATGACAGCTGCAAGTAGGCGGCAAAGGTTTTCGCCCTGCAGGGGCTAGCAAAATCGAGCGCACAGGCTAGCGCTAGTTGTATAGTTGTTGTTGTTGTTTTTTGTTATTGCTTTGTATGCAATGTTATGTGTTGGCTACTGTTTGTACGCTGCAGTTTGATAGCGCTAACGCGTGTATGTAAGCGCATAAATATTTTTTTGTTTGTTTGTACTTACTTGAGTCATCCATTTCCTTGGAAATCTTCACCCACGCCTTATCGACAACATCCTTCTTCAGGTAGTGTGGATGCGAGCGATCGTACATGCAAGCGTAGCGCTCGACTAGACGGCAGATTTTTGCATTAATTTGATAATTATCAGGTTTCGAATCGTTCGATGTGGACAGCCTCATTTTGCTTTGGTTATTTGCTAAGACAATTGTTGTTGTTTTCCTTTGTTGTTGTAACACAATAAAATCACACACGCGCGTACATACAAGTGCATTCAAAAAATCACTGCGATTGACGCGTTTGAGCCGCGCGGCACACCAAGCGCGTTTGGTTTCTCGAAACGCTACCCAAAGGCGCTTAACAGGAATGTGTTTATTGCCGCAAAATTATATTTTTTAACAGTATATTTATGTATAATTGCCGCGCTAACACCAAGTAGCAACAGTTGTTGCGTGTACACTAATAAAATTTTCAAAAACAGAGCGCACACCGCGCGCACACACTTCTCCTCAAGGCGTTCACAATACAAATGACGCAGTCGACAATGATGAAATCACCGAACAGCAACGCGCTGATGTAGCAACTGCAATTTCACAGCACAGCAACTTGCAATTGTGGTCAGCGAATGTTGGAATGAACGAAAGCGGCGCGACGTACGATAACAAACGACTGTAGCGGCGGCGCTACACAAACAATGCGCACTGTATAAATACGTTGTAGATATATATTACATATGTATGTACATATGTATGCCGCGCTGTATGCGACGTTAGCAATTCGTTGAAAAAAGCGAGCAACAGCTACAACGGTAGACGAGCAACTGAATGCGAAATGTGCGGTGCTGAGCTAAACTGGGTAAACTTCGTGTGTGTGTGTGTGTACAGCGAGCGGGCGGCAGCGATTGCTTGTCGGCTGTCTGCTGCAAAGTGGTTGCGGTGAGAGCGGGGTTGCGAACTGTTTCAAACAAGAGAGAAAGTGTATATGTGTGTGTGCGCGCCTGTAGTTGTGCTGCGTGCAGGCAGCAACAATAGGCGTACGAAAAACTGAACGAAACCATTAAGTAACGTCAACAACGTCAACGAGCAAACGTCGCTGGCAATAAGCAGCGCGCTAACCGACGGCAGTCGCAGCTGTACGTTGTTGTTTTGTTGGTCAAAGTAATGACGCGTTGACGACCACAGTCCATACATAATATACGGCTGAAAGCAAACGCAACGCCGTTTACATGGACACATACTCACACATCGGTAAGCAAGAGCGCGAGCACGCGACACTTGCTCCCAACTACCTGGCGCAAGTCAACTTAACGACATATCAGCTTGCTGTTGTTGACGCCAGCGTTGGCGCGACTGCGAACGCGTCTGTTGTTGCTGCCGCTGAAAGCAAAAGCGACGCGATAAGCGCGCCATATAGTATAGTTTCTGTATGTGTGTACAGTTGTTGTTTTTTGATTGTGTGCGCATCAAGCATGGAGGCGACGTTGGCGGCTCAGCGGGTGCAGGCAATGGCAACAGTGTTGCTGTGGCGATGACGACAATGGCAACGTCGGCGACAAAACAACAGCATGTATAACACAATAACAATAATAACAACAACAACAATAGCGTTTGCAATAACAATGTTGTTGTTGTAGTTATTTGTTTGTGTATTTCAAGCGGCGTTATGAATATGGCTGCGCGTCAATGGCAAAGGCAAAGTGGCGATAGCAGGAATAATGGTGCGATGCGAATTGTTGCTGTATTTGTTGTCGATTTGTACTTGGCTATGCGCAAACAAATGTATGTAAGTATATAATGAAAATAATAATTGTACAATAAAAATACAGAAAAAAGCTACAACAAAATTGGCAAAAACGCGAAATTTGTCAACACGCCAAACAAGCGCAGTTGGTTAAAGGCAAACTGGAGCACGCTGGATAATAACAACATATCAACATACATAAGTATATGTATCTTCATATATAAAATGGTACATAACAACCGCAAACAACATATTTACTAATGAGCAGCATATTAACAACCAAAAAAAAATTTTAATTTGTGTGAAATAAATTTTTTAACAACTTCCGAGCATAAATCACCATCAAATGCGCAAGAATTCCATACAAATACTGAAGCATACATATATACATATGTACATAACTATGTATAACTGTATGTCTCATATAATTTTTTTATTTCACGCATTCGGAAAATTTCATTTTAAAATTCTGCAGAAAAAATCGCATGTATTCACAGCCTATCAAAAGTCTGGCAAGGTCATGTTATTCAAGGTCATATGGCGGGCGCAATATTTGTTGTTGCATTTATCATACTTCGTCTACATAGCTTCAAGGTTAGTAACAACAAATAGGCAAGCTGGAAATATTGCAACTCTGTTACGTACACATTTTAGACGAATATACGAAGAAGCGAAAGTCTTTGCACTCATGAGAGCGCACGTATATAGTGAGAGACAGTGGACTTCATTATAGGTTTTGTTTCGTCGAATAAAAAGTCGACTTATTGACGCTTGTCTTTCGAAATCGGGACTACTTTACTTTACTTTAAGATTATAGTCGACCAAGTTTCTTAATCGGATAGAAAACAAGTAGATTAGTGAGAAATCGAGCTTTATAAATATAAATAAATTAAATTAAATCCGTTTAACAGAACTCTGTTCCGGTAAGGCCTTGGTTGGCCTTAGTCGCTTTAAGTACTGGCTCATTTGAAAGCTACAGAGAGTACGGACAAACGTTTTAAAACAATCAAAGAATTGCAAGAAAATATCAACTAAAGCAACAATCGAATAAACATTCCGTAGAACCTTAATGGATAAAGTCATTGCAATATTAGCATCGGCAATCTCAAACAGTTTCAAGCACAAACGCTCAATAGATCGTAGTACGTTAGCTGGTCTCTGTACGTACAGAATAGAAGAAGAACTAAATTGATGAAGAAGAATTAAACGAATGATTCTATTTTCATATTAAACTCTTCCTATAAGAGAAACGTATAGCGGAGAGCAGAGATTTTCCACTAAGTGTACCAAGAACCCTAAAACCACTGTCTCTCCAGAATAGTGGGATTATATATCATTAATTGTGAGGTCATATCGAACGTAACAATTTTTCTTTAAACATTTCTTTTAATGCTCTGTGTGCTCTAAGATTTCCAAGTCAGTTTTATATCTCTCGGATTGCAACTACAGAATTACACAGCAACATCAATTCTAGTACTTATCTATGACCATGCAGTCACTTAGTACTTTGAGTACAACCACGCGTACATATGCATTGTATAGTATATGTACCCGTATATATAAACTGCATAGGCTAGTAACCCATTTCCGATTGTGCGACAAAAACGATTGCTACTTTGCTTTTCACAAACCAGTAATTGCATGTGGAAAAACTGCCTAAATTCGTGGGCACATACACACACAGACGAGTATACAGTTGCAATGCATATCAACCCCCACTGAGTCGTCGCCCTGTTCCGTCGACCGCCCGTCAAGTCAGCGACAATCAGCGCTGGAAAGTTGGTGAAAATGTTAGTGTATGTATGTGTGTGTATAAGTTCCCTACGTACTTACGTATATTTGTAGTTATATTGATTCTTGCGCGTACTTGCAACATAAACTACAGTTAGGAATTGTAATTCCACGGAGGACGTTGGAAACGATTTTGTTGCTTATAGCGAATATCTTCTGGAACTAATCGGAAGTTGTTAGTTTGGTAAAGTAAACATTGTTGGAGAAACGTGATTCTGAATGAATCTCTTCATAAACACCACTTTACTGCTGGCTAGAGATCACAGTTTTCAAAATTTCCTTTAGTTTTGTATCCTAGAAACCTAGCAGTCATTAGTCAAATTCGGTAGCTGATGAATTTTATAAGAAATTTATGATATAAGGTTAAAATTTTTTTTGGGGATTTTTGTCTAAACTTTTAGGTCCTGTACTAAAACAATTTTCTCTGATGTTTTTATGGCTGCATCAATGAAAGACATAAGTTCATATACACATATGTGATTGGCGTAGAAACGCGCCACTTCTCCTTCCCTCGCAAGTTCGGCGCCAGTTGGATATAACAAGTGTAACCAGGTCGCTCTCCACCTGGTCCCTTCTACGGAGTGGATTCCTTCCTCTTCCTCGGCTTCCTCCGGCGGGTACTGCATCGAACACTTTCAGAGCTGGAGTGTTTTCGTCCATTCGGAACTAGCCAGCGCACCCGCTGTCTTTTTATTCGCTGAATTAAGTCAATCTCGTAATATAACTGGAACTCATCTTTCCATCGTCTGCGGTATTCGCCGTTGCTAATGTTAAGAGAACCATAAATCTTGCGCAAAACCTTTCCCACGAAAACCCCAAGAGTCGTCTCATCGGATTTTTTCATCGTCCACGCTTCAGCGCCATACATCTGGACGGGAATAATGAGCATGATTTTGGTTCGTCGAGAGAGGACTTAACTTTTCAATTGCCTACTCAGTCCAAAGTAGGACCTTTTGGTAAGAGCGCTGGATTTCGAGGCTGACATTGCTGGTGTTGTTGATGCTGGTTCCCAGGTATACGAAATTATGAAGTTCATATAGGGGTCTTTAAGTAGAAGTCGTGGAAATAAACTCTGTCACGAAGTTTGTACACATCGAAATGTGAATAGAAATTATTAATCGATAAATTACAATATAGAAGACCCCTTTCTATCTTTACAGTCTTAGTTTTATACTTCCTGTTTCTTAAATGCCTTCTAATATTTCAAGAAAATATTTCTATTGAAAACTAGGGACCATCTCATTGGATTATGTTGTCATCTTTGCTTCCACAATTTGGATTGTGAATTTATATGTATATTAAGGACATATAAAGTTTTATCTTTGTTCGTTACATATCTTATGAGTCTTCTGGTACTAGTTTGATAAAGGCATAATCTGTGTTTCATGGCGTCTCAGTATAGAACTCCGGAGAAGACTGGTTCAACTACTTGTAATTCATTTGGTTTGAACTAGAGATTATATACAAAGTTGGGATAGATCCGAGAGATTCTCATCGATTTAATATTCTAGTTGATGTTTCATTAGTTTTTATATATGTACCTCAAATAAGTGCATATATATGTATGGATCTATGGCTCGAACTTTTTGTGGGCGTTTCTTCAACAAACAAAGGTCGTTCAAAGGCAAAGTGCAACTTTTTTTTAAATCTGAACTCTTGATTAAAGTACCAGATATTTCATTCTAAAGAGCTGCGACTAATGTAATAAGCTACCATGGTCTATTCTGGAGAGTTCTCCACCACAGGTGTCTTGGTTTTTATATTCAAATTAACTACGAAATACATTCTAAGATTTGCTTTGGATTTAATTCATACAGACATACACATAAATATTATGACTGAATATATATATGTATAAACATTATATACACACACACAACTATAAATATCATATGTATACCGCCATACATACAACTGTAGGTAGTAGTACCACAAAGTGCGAAAATTCTTAGTAAACTGGCGGAAAACAATTGTTTTGTTGCTAAAAATGCTATGCTTCAAAATGCTGTTGTTGCCTGCCAAATGCTCGGAATGTTATTGTCATTGTTGTTTGTTGTAGCTGCTTTTGTTGCTCACCGGCTTACCTGTTGTGAGTGTGTGTGTGTGTGGACGTGCGACTATGGTTCAAGCGATTGACTGTGTGTATGTTCATCTGATTTTATGACCGACTGACTCAGTCGCGTAGCTGCCGGTTTGCTGAGCTAAATGGTGTGCAATATGTGTTCGACTGGGTTTACTCGCATTTGGCCTAATGTCGGCACTTTAGCACGACTACACGCACACATATACATATGTATATATGTACTTTTGTTTTTGCCACCGTCGTTGCTGAGTTTTGTTGTTTTTGGTTTATACCTATCTTTTCATAACTATTTTCGTATACACAAACAGCAACAACCACAGCACTATGCTAGTAAGGCACACCAGCAGCTGCTGCTGCTGTTATTCGGTGCCAGTTATTGTCGCCCATTTTGCTGCCACATTTTTCGTCTTACCGCATTTCGTCACACCCTTGTCGCATATTCTCATACATACATATACTCATATTGTTCTCATATTTTATTTTGTGTTGTTGCTGCTGTCGCTGAGTGTGGCGTTGCCGTTCCGGTGTTGTCACAAATGTTGTAGAAATTCTGCCGAAATGGGCGAATTCCTGTGAGCCTATGTGTTGGTTTCAGCACTGGACTCTAGTGTTGCTGTTGTAATTAAATAATTTATCAGATTATTGGTTGATTGTTGCTTGGTAAGCTACTCTCTCGGATTGTACATATGTAAATATATGTTTTCTACGTAATCAACTCGCTGTTTTTCCCATATGTATGTATGTACATTGCACATACATATCTCGACGGAGAATTGTGCGAACCTTCTTCGGTACATAATGAAATAATAGTCTAATATAGTCTAGCCACGATATTCGGGTCTACGTATCCGATTTTTATCTGGCTTTATACAAAGTGTTACAGTGATCGGATTTTGTTCAAATATGCGCCGTTTCGTTCGATAATCTGTTTCCATCACGGCAACTTCATAATACCACCTTCGTAGAAGCACCCCTCCTTAATTGTGAAGAACTCGGACAACCACTTTTCACAAGCCTTTTTTGAGTTCAACTTTACACCACCAACGGCGTTCGCCATGGACAGGAACAGATGGTAATCACTCGACTCTATGTCCGGACTATATGGAGGATGCGATAAAACCTCCCATCCGAGCTCCCGTAGCTTTTGACGAGTCATCAACGAAGTGTGTGGTCTGGCGTTGTCCTGGTGGAACACTACACCCTTCCTGTTGGTCAGTTCTGGTCGCTTCTGCTCGATCGCCAGCTTCAAGCGGTCCAGTTGTTCGCAGTAGATGGTAAAATTATGCGTCTGGCCATATGGGAGAAGCTCATAGTAGATGATTACCTTCCAATCCCACCAAACACACAGCAAAACCTTCTTAGCCGTCAATCCCGGTTTGGCCACTGTCTCGCTTGATATTGTCATATGTGATCCATTTTTCGTCGCCAGTCACCACCCGCTTCAGAGTTCGTTCCGTTTCAGCAGCATATCGCAGGCGTTGATGCGGACCAGAAGTTTTTTTTTTGCGTCAAATCATGCAGCACCCAAACATCAAGCTTTTTGGTGTATCCAGCCTTCTGCAGATGGTTTAAAATTAACTCCCATCCCCTGAGCTTTAAAACTTTTGAACGCAATATCCAAACTAATCATGCATAGCGTCGTTTTGTAGGTTATGTCAAGACCTTTCAAAGATTTATAGTATTGCCAGATACGAGCTCTGTAGCGCTTTATACATAGCCGCGAAATTCAAAAGACAAAAAGGCGGAAGGGTATTTGCCAACCTAATAATATCGATTTACATCTCTTATTTGTTTTGGAAATTTTGCAAAATTCTAGCTAAAGCTTAATTTTCCAGGTATTAGATAGTCAAGAGAGTTTTAGAAATTTCTCTTCGTTTTGTCATCTTAAGGTTGGATATTTCCGATTTCTTTTGCAAGCTTTTCTTTTGTAACAATTGCCGGTTTAGCAAAAGAAAAATAAAACATTTTCCGGGTCCACGATAGGCCCACGCGCTCTTAAACTTATACAAATAACCTTAAAATTAACTTAAAACTTTTTAGAATTGATGAAATTTAGAAATATTTTTTTGTCGAGAGATCTTTGAGTTCCATAGATGGATCAAAGATATCTCTTTTTAACAATTTACTCTAAAGTTTTGCATCTCTCCTACATTATTTTGTCATCTTTATACCCTATAAATAGCTCTGTACGTTCATTCGCCTCGTTTTATATGCAGCTATCACATGAAAAACCTCGTCTAATACAGTTTTATATGCACAGCAAACTCGAAATCGGGTCAAGAACACAACAGCAATTCGCTACTGATTTCTTGAATGACACATTTTAGACTAGAAATGCGCATACTCTCTGCTTTTGACTATGAAAGGGGGCTGTATGGAGCCTGTATGCATCAAGCCAAATTAGCTTTTAGACATACTTACATATATGTTTATTTATATACATACACATTTATATGTACTTATGTATTTATATACATTTCCCATCACTTCCGAGTTAGCCACTTGAAACGCAGTACTGCAGGTGCTATTGGCATTATACTGTTTATCCCGCTGTTAGCGAGTGTATTTTCGTTGTTATTGTTGCTGTAGGTGATTATGTGTGAATTAAATTGTAGCTGCTGCTCATTTATTATAATTATTGTTTTTGTAACAATTTTCGTTATTGTCGCGCACTTCTACATTGTTTGCCTTATCGCTCGCTGTGTGTTGAGTGTTCGTGAGTATGACTGTGCATGTGTGTGTGTGCATGATTGTTTGTCATTGTTATTATTGCTTGGCTACAACAAAGCATTATAATATTTTTTTTTTGTAGCCGGTACCAGAACTACCTTGTTTCGCTTGCTTTTGTTGTTGCTACTGCTGCCGTGGAATCACTCACAACTTGGCGCAGTGCTAGGCTACGTCGCTGTTGTTGTTATTGTAACATAGTATAAGCGATATTATTATTTATTGTTATCGTGCCGTATTGGCTGGAGGCGATGACGAGTACGTGGTAGTTGTTGTTGTTGTTTTTGTTGTACTTATTCGCGGGTCAAATATTAATGAAATTTGCTCACATATGTATACTATATGATGATGACTATGTAAATTGTTGTTGTTATTGTTATTATTAGCATCTCCACCAAGCCCGCTATTGTTATCGCAACTTGTTGTTCCAGACATTTTTTGTTTTTGTTATTTGTGTTGCTTTCGCACGCCGTCGGCGTCTCAATGCGTCAGCGTGCAGCTCACACGAATATGCTCGCCAGACATTCGCTGCTGCTTTTTTATTGTTTTTGTTTGTATTGTATTCCTGGTGTATGGCATACATTGTTGCTGCTGTCATGCTGGTCTTCAATGCGCTCTTACTCACTCACGCTTCGTTTGCATGTGTGTGTGTGTGTGAACTTGCCTTCACCTGACAGCTGTTGTTGCTGTCGTTGTAGTTGTCGCTGTTGCTACATTTATTTTTGTTTTTGTTGTTGTTATTGCCGTCGCACAACATTTCTTCGCTGCTTCGTCTCTTCATGCGTCTGACGCATTGCTACAAATATTTTACTTATTTTGTTGTTGTTGTCTGCTAACGTTATCGCTACCGTCTTACACACACATACACAGCCACACATTTTGAATGACGGTCACCTTTTACGCTAACGGCAATAAAGTGTGCATATTGGTCAACATTTCTGGAAGTGCTTTGGAGGGCAGTAAGGCGAATGCGTAATTTTCGTCAAATCATTCGGTCATTTTGCTCGTGTTGTTGCCTCTCAGCTCACACACTACGCTCACATATTCTCCATTCCAGAGAAATTGTCTAAAGACTGATCTTCTGCAGAGTTTACTGAGTTATAGGATTAATCTCATATTACCTTAGTTTTTTATAATTGTCGAGTCTCCAACGTTCAAACTTTCGATGACTAAATTATATACTATAAAGTATTAGCTAACTTCTCTCGATCTATAGAACACTAGATTATCTGAGAATATCATCACAGTTCGGCAAAATATGGAGTCACACCTGATTCGTCTTTTCCAAACTTCAGCACACAAATATTTACTTCAAACCGTAAAAGATTCTCCTAATCCAAGAACTGAAATGTCTTGAAAGCTTTAAAAACAGATATAGATCCAAGGTGTCACGGATAAGTAATGTGAATTCAATATATAATTCATATCAAAAAGAAACCGATACGAAAACGTCTCTACATTACCTCATATACAATTCTTGTTTCTCTTCGTTCCACCTAAGATTTGTTTTGATCTTTCTAAGCGAGTTTGTTTTAATAATAAGAATATTTGATGGTCCCATTTATCTTTGTGAGATCGTCATTTTAAGAACCCGAAGATCACATTTATCCCCAAATTCTCGAATATTTAATAAAACGTACATACATGAAGTAGAGATCCCAGCAAAGATGCCTGCCTATTAAAAACAAGCCAATAAAACAACTAAGACCTAACTTGATTAATTGGATTTTATGGACTATAACGCGACAGATGAGATCTTAGAGCCGTTTAAAGGAAGTTAGTGAAACAAACAAAAGGTGATCTGTTTCAAGTCCTATAGTAATAATGTGGAGAGTTGGCTGTGTTGGCTCAAGATAATGCTATTTTAAGGATTTATATAAAAAATATAAATAACGAGCCTTTTTCAATTTCGGATCATGAATGATAGACCGGCATGTACCAGAAATATTTCATCAGTCTACTATTATAAAGAGGAAAGATTAGTATGTATGTTTGTATATGTTTGTAATGAATAAACTCAAAAACTCACCATTGAAAACCTCCCTGGTGAGGGTATCAAAAAAACTCCGCGATAGAGAATCTTAATCTGAAACTGAAAATCGTCTTGCAAGTCATTCTCTTTGCATCGCAATCTCGTGCCAGAGAGTCGAGTAAGGAGTGCTTGCAGCTGCTTGCTGAACAAAATTTTAAAATCTCCCAAGTACGCGCTTGAGAATCGAGTACAGAGCCTGTGCAGCGGCTTGAGGAACAAAATAGAGCGTCGAACTCTGAGCGCCTCGAACTCCCAACGCCTTCATAATCAGAGAGAAAGACATCGGACACCAAAGATAAGAGGTCGTAATCAAGTTTCAGCTCATTGCAAATAAAATACAATTTCATGTTAGAATTTTCCTCATTTTACTTTTTCAAAATGAACCCACGGAAGAAACGGGAAAGTATAATTCATGGAAGAGTGTGTATAAGTGTGTAAAAACTTATAGCTTTTGAAATGTTTGTTTAAACCCGTACGAAGCCGAAGTGGTCTGCTGGTTAGATATAAAAAATAAGTACATAGCTATGTGAAACACTATAGCTCTCTATATATTATAAAATCGAAAAAATAGTAGTCAAAAGCACAGCTTATACTTTCAGAATCCTCCAAAGTCTCTTGAGAGTATAATTTTAATTTATTTTATTCCCGTTGCTTGATAGTGTCTGTCCGTTTGACTCTCTACCTCAATGCAAGGTTTTGGCCGCTCACCAATTAACTGAGAGCGTGTCTAAATTCATTTTTCAGGCTGAAAGAATTGATAATATCGCCAGCGATTGTGTACAGCAATCAACAAAATCAATAAAAAAAACTTAACCACATTAGCGGCAACAAAATCGCTGATAGCTTAATAGAGTGGTAAATGCAATAGATGGCTAGTTCGTTTGTAGATATCTGTGGATGTTTGTAGATTTGCGCTGTAAGTCAGTTAGTTGGTCAGACAGGCACATGTGCTTGGCATGTTTACGACGGCGAGAGTAAATATGTCTGCACAATATTTTATGTGTATGTATATACATACATATATCTGAAAGCATTATTTTTTCTAAGAGCGCGCTCGCACAAGTGCTACAACAAAAACAGTAACAAAAATGTGTGAATAAATATGAATTAGACGGAATAGCAGCTGAAAAGCACACACACACACACACACACGGGCATATCAAAGAATACTCAAAATGAAAACAATAATCAAAACAGCAATGACAATAACAACAGCAACATAATACCAGACATGGCATAACCGATAGCAACACTAACAATAACAACAGCAGACACATATGTATATACTCGTATTTATATAAGTAAAATTGTATATAAGCGAGCAAACAAAGTCGTCAGGGGACACATGTGAACACACACACACTTACATATCAAATCTGTGTGTGTGTGTTGCCGCGAATTGCCAACGAAACAGTCAGCAACCAGCGGCAAGTCGGCAGCTAACAACGAACAACAACAGCAACCGATAGCGACAACAAGCGAGTAAACAACAATAAAATAAAAGACAAAAATATGCATGAAACAGGCAAAGCCGGGCAAGGCAATAACAAAGCCATCGGCAGCAGATGTCGACTGTTGGCGGAAAGACCAGACCCCATGTTAGTTGTGCGGAGTGCAGGAAATCGGCGTGAAAGCGGTGGAGCGACAGCAGCAAAACGTGCACGAATGAATGCAAACACACACTCATACATACGTACAAACTCTTACAGAGATATAAGTAAGCCCAGCAGCGTGGTCGCACGCAAAGCAGCAATAACAATAACAATAAAATATATTGTTAAAGAGGGTAGCGTGTGGCGGAGAGTGTGTGGTGATTAAAGCCAAACAGCAGTTATATGTGCAGTTGACAGGGTTGCCATCAAAATTGTTTTTGATGTTTATTAAAGCGGTATACAAATATTATATTAGTCATGCATTGTCAGGAGATTTCTACTAAATTTGGATTGGTAAAATATATCCGAGAAGATCGTGCGGGTACTTTTTTCTATCAATATATCTACATTTATTTGCTATAAACCAGAATTTGATTTCTCATCTCCGGTACTTTTCTGTATAAATGGTTCATTATAGCACAACTTCTTGATGATATAATTTTTGGTCTTAAAATACATTTTAGGGTCTTAAACTTTTTTTTATCTCAATATTCTAATATCATTTTTTTTTCGAATTATGTTAATGTGCTCGGATCAATCAGCTCAAACCCTTACTTATGGTTTAATACGCGTTTTAACTGTAACTTCGGAATAAAAAAATTAAAATTTTTCCAAAGTCCTTTATTTTACAATGCATTGTATTTAAAGCTAGATTCAAATCTCTTTTTTTTTTTTGTTTATCATGAGTTCCGAGTGTCATCGTCCACAGTAGAGTCACTTTTATAATATTAAATCCGCAGCCATTTTGTGTCTAATTTCCATTTATTTTACTTAACTCCCAGAGAAAGTTGTCGAGGTAAAGCCTTTGTCGAGCGCTCTAAACTGGCGTGACCCCTTATGTACGATCGTTTCCACTTAGGCGTTCTTTCGAACTGTGCTATTAACCAACCAAATGTCCCAGTTGGTTAAGTCAAGCATATATGAAACTATTAGGTAATTCACAAGCTTTGTTGTATGTCTTATGTCATATTTTAATATTCTTAAAAAATACGACACTTGTGAGCACCCTTAACTGTTGTATGTCATATTTCTACACTTAATCATAACGATTTTTGCTAAGGCAAAAACCAGATATGTCCGTATTTTCCAGATATATACAATGTGCGGTATAAATCGGTTGAGAAGTGTTCGGGCAGAAGGGCACGAGCAAAACCGACCACTGACCGACCAAAAAAAACCGGTTCTTCACAGAAAACCGACTACCCACTCGTCGAAGTTTTGCCCAAAACGCCCCAAAGCTCCACCCACCGTCCACCCACCGACCGCCCACACTGCCACGAGTGTGTCCCAAAAAAACCGGCTCCAAAAAGTAACCGGTTACTGCAGTACTAGGCATATGCCGCGAAAAACCGAAAAAATTCGGCAGCAAATGGGTAGGGGTATAGAATAGCGAACTCAAGACACATACCACGCAGTGTTGTATCAGTCATATTTTAATTTTGCATGTCAACAACAACAGTGTTGGTAAGACAGTCATAAAAAAATATGGCAATATGACGATATGACACACTATGACACCTTGTGAATACCCTATATATTCCTCTAGTTAAAATGATTGATACATTTTCTTCAATAGAATACTTCGAAATCAGCATTTTTTTTAGATTTCTTCGAAACAAGAAATTATTTTGAACACTGATTTCTATGTACAACTCCATATCTCTAAGTTTCAGCAGATTTATATCGTGACAGAGAAAGATTTTCTCAATAATCGCCTGGAAGCGTCATTGGGAATGACATTTTTATTCGCTCTTCCTTGTAATACGGTTACATTATATTTTCATATGGCGATTATTATTAATTATTGTTAGAACCGATCTAAAAAGGAAGCTCATGTGCTTGTTCTCTAATAAGACAACAAAGGCAGTAGGAAGTTAAATTAAATACATTTTATTCAGCTTCAGCTTCGGATTCGCAATGTTACAGGACTTCCAGACTATACATTATGTAGATATTTATTTGATATTTCAAAAATGATGACTTGAGTCCAAAATGCTCTAGATCTCCACAATATATGGAACGACAAAATTATGGTTGAATATTTATTTGCTAGAAAGAAAAGCAAAGCACTCATCCTTTCTTATTAAAAAGTATTTATCAACTTAATAATTAAAACATGAATGGCAACCCTGACAGCGCATTGTATATCGCCTCACCGGGAGTGTGAGAGAAAGCGAACAAATAGACAGTGTATTTGCAGACGACGGCTGCGGCTAAATGAGACGACCGCCCGACCGAACAACTAACAAACAAGCCGAACAACTAGCTAGCTATCACCGGCGCTGACTGGGTCAGGTAGTGACGGCGAGTAATAAACGCCACAATAGCAAAAACAAAAAAGCAACCACCGACGATAGCAACAACAACAAAACAGCTGAAGTAAATGTGTGTGAAAAACCCAATGTTGGAGTGTGTGTTGTTGCTGAGCAATAAACATTACGTGGTGTCGCTGTTGTAATAGCAACAATAACAACAAATACGCTTGTGGCGCGCAGTCGAATGAACAAGCAATAACCAAGGCAACAGTAACAACAATATAGCGGAGCGACAAAACAAGCTAATGGCGGTGGCAGCAACGATTTTGCTGGGATATTAATGTGAATAATAAATGCCAGTATGTGTGTGTGTGTGTGTGTGTGTGCAGCCATAAAAACCTTCAAAACACGCTAGCAACACCACAACAACAACAACATCGAGACATTAGCAACATTGTAACAGCAGCAGACGTCGCCATATTGTTGTAGCCGTCGGCAAGCAGACAAAAAAAAAAACAGAAAATTAACACGAAGCAACAGCAGCAGCTGTTGTCGTACAACAACAGCCACAATGTTCACATTTTTTCGCCCGTTTCAGTTTATTTTTTTCTTACAAAGTTACTTTGTTGCCCGTGTTGGCCTACAGCACGTTTGGCCACAACAAACACGTACGCCAGCGCGCAGCTTTCGTTAGACGCCGACAGCGCTGCTTTAGCTCACACACGGACTCACACATTCACACTTATTTTTCGATTGCTGCTGTTCACTTTGTTTCGTTCAATCATCGTTCAGTTTGCTCTGCAATAGTCGTCGTCGCAGCAGCAGCAGTGGCAGCAAGCGTTTTGTATTGTTATCTGTGCGCCCGACAGCTGCGTCAACACATTTGCTGAGCGTCTACTGAGGAGAAGTGGTGGAGTAGGTAGTTCACAGCCTGCAATGATAATCCGCTCAAGGCTTCCGCTGCGTGTGTGTGTGTGAGTGAGTAACAGCAAAACATCAAATATTGCTCGTTTACTCTTCTCCCTGGCTGTGAGCTCTCTCTCTCATTCAGTTGCTCAGTTTTTGTTGTTTTCCTTCCATTTATTCGCATATTTTGTATTTTCCCTTATGCACCGCTTTCTAAACATTGCTTTCCTCTCTCCGTTTCGGACGCTGTGCCTATATTATAGCAGTCGTCTCTAATAACAACAACAAATGTTGGGTCTGTGATAATGGCACTAAACTGGTATCTGTGCATGGTTGATTCTGCACAGCATTGCCATAAGCGCAGTGCTTGTCAAACTTGCAGAGGTAGCAGTTTGGAAAGCAGTGTAATATTGTTTTTCACTATGAATTGTATGTACATATGTCTGTGAATTTATATGTTTTCATTAGAGATGTATTTCTCTTTCTTTCTTCCACGACTCGGAAGTATTTTGAGCCATCTAGCAGTCATTTTCGAACATGTCCGGCTTCATCCATTTTGTTTTGCAATTTCAGACGAATAACCTTCTGGTCGCCGCTACATGCAATGCCCAAATTCTTATAAGAAACCCCATAGGCACCCGCCGTAATCAAGTTAGCTCTGGGTATAATAATATATCTGTGGATTTGAACCTTTCGTCGTTTCTGATGCAAAAATCGCTAGAAAATTTTTCAATAATAATTAGCTTCTTCATTCTGTAGAACAATCCTTAACATTGGCCAATTGAAGAACAATCTGTGACTAAACCACCACAGTCTAATCGCCATATTATCATGAATTTGAAAATATCATGTGACTAAATTCACCAGGGTATCCAACTCAACTTCTTCAAAAAATGTAAGCAAAGCAATAATATAATGATCCCTGCACATCACAAGTCTATAATATGAATATGGGAATGTACATATATGAATATGGGAATGTACATAAGTTAACTTGGGTTTACCCAGATCGCCCTGATACCGTGAACAAAGGTAAGTGATTTTTTTATAAAATTTTCTTACAGTCATCCCACAAATTGTACAAGCGAACTTACATACATATGTTAGCCTTCCTGTCATTAAAATCCATAAATTAAACATCAGTTTGTAGTTTATTAAGTCTAGGGACCGACTTAATTAAAATTATTGAGGTTTAACAAATTGGTGGAGAGCCTGACAGGGACCGACTACTTTACTCCAAGTGTTGACAGGAACAAGTGGCTACACTTCTATTGGGCCATAAATGCATTGAAGGCAACGAGATTGTCAAAAGTGGCGTACAACTGTCATCCGGAAACGTGACCGATATTGGCAAACTCAGGAACTGTCTTTATGACAATGATGATCTGGACAGGAGCATGACAAGGAAAATCATAACACGGTGGAAAAATATACCGGTGTGTGAAACCGCTAAAGCCATGTGTATAGCGGAAGACCAGAAATACACAAAACTCCTACTGTCACTCGATAGAAGGGACTGTAGGAGGATGATTGGAATTATCACTGGCCACTGTCTGGTGGCGGCAAACGCCTATAAGATGGGACTGATGTATCGAGATGACTGCAGAAAATGTCAGGAGCAAGGTACAAGAGAAACAGCGGCGCATATTTTTGGACTAGTCCTGCATTGTCAAGGCAACGTCTTCAGCATTTGGGGGCCTCACAATATGAGAATCTGGAAGAGGTATCGATTGTGAAACAACATAACTTTTTAAAATTTGCGTCAAGCGCAGGCATCCTATAGAATGATAACTCTTGGACAACATGACGGCACTCCATCTGGTATCGCAAAGTACCAAAACTGTTCCATGTGGAAGCTCCAGTCTAACCTAACCTAACATAACAAATTTGAGTTCATTCAGAGCTCGGATAATTAGTGAAAAATAGGTCTCTTTGTTCCCTTTTTGATAATAAAGATGACGTCATTCTGTAGATTGAAGATCTAACAAATTTCTATAAAATCTTATAATGGAATCAAATTATCATTTCATCAATTCATTATTCATATAAGTAATTACTAAAATTGCTTATTCAAAATGACCAGTAAAATCGCTAAAAGTAAACTCAGAACCTTAATGTTGACCTCAAGGGGAGCTTTCATTACTTACCAATACATTTACTAAGATCTCACCAAGAATATGGTTGAAAGGTTTATAACCACTATGTCAGTTAGGTATGAGAAGTGTTTTTGAACATACATACATAGACCCATATGTAAGTGCTATCAGCAGTCTTTACTTACCTTTAATAATACTATATTAATAGAGAGGCCTATATAACATTCGATATCCCAAATATATAAAACTCTTCCTTTGTGACGTCATTTCCGGTGACCTCTCGGAAAAAAAAGGTGCGTTCGCGTTGTCACCATAACTCCCGACAGGATCGTCCAAAATGACAAAAAAAAAAAACAAACAAAAAAATGTTTTTGGTAGGACCATAAACTCGTGCTTGAACGAAGGAAAAACAAAAAAGTAATAATTGGAATTTTGGCAGACATTTTTCCAACAAATTTAAAAATTTCCGTCAAATTTGCTTGACTTTTTGTTAGTTTTTTTTCAAATAGTTGTAATTGAAAAACAAGTAAGGAAGGGCTAAGTTCGGGTGTAACCGAAAATTTTATACTCTCGCAATTTATTTACTTAACTTTATTTATATTATATAATACACAATTTGACCCACATATTCGTCATATATATTGCATAAAGTCCATTGAAAGTTGGAAACCATAATATTAGGTTAGAAGCACCGAGGTCCTCGTGTTCGATATATGGGGCCTTAAAAACCTATGGTCCGATTTCGGCGATTTTTAGAATGGGGCTGCCACACTATTAACATAGTATTTGTGCAAAGTTCTGCATCGATATCTTCACTAGTGCTTACTTTATATATTGTAAAGTAAACGATTCAGATTGTCTTCAAACTTCTGGTATATAGGAAGTAGGCGTGGTTTTGAAGCGATTTGGCCTATTTGCACAACATATCATTGAGATGTAAGGGAACTATTACAAACCAAGTATCATTGAAATCGGTCGAGTAGTTCCTGAGATATGGTTTTTGACCCATAAGTGGGCGACGCCACGCCCATTTTCCATTTTGTAAAAAAATCTGAGTGCAGCTTTCATCTGCCATTTCTTATGTGATATTTAGTGTTTTTGACGTTTTTCGTTAGTGAGTTAACCCACTTTTAGTAATTTTCAACCTAACTTTTGTATGGGAGGTGGGCGTGGTTATGATCCGATTTCTTTCATTTTTGGACTGTATTAGGAAGTGGCTAAAAAAACGACTGCAGAAAGTTTGGTTTATATAGCTCTATTGGTTTGCGAGATATGTACAAAATACTTAGTAGGGGGCGGGGCCACGCCCACTTCCCCAAAAAAAATACATCCAAATATGCCCCTCATAGTGCGATCCTTCTTACCAAATTTTATTTCCATAGTTTTTTTTATGGCTTAGTTATGGCACTTTATGTGTTTTCGGTTTTCGCCATTTTGTGGGCGTGGCAGTGGTCTGATTTTGCTCATTTATATTATTATTTATTATATCTTAATTTTTGATCAAGGACGGACAGACAGACATTCGGATGTGAACTCCACTCTTCACTCTGATCACTTTGGTATATATAACCCTATATATAACTCGTTTAGTTTTGGGTGTTACAAACAACCGTTATGTGAACAAAACTATAATACTCTCTTTAGCAACATTTGTTGCGAGAGTATAAAAATAAAATTCTTCGTTCAAGCACGAGTAAATTGTATCTCGAACACCTGTGCAAAATTTCATCAAGATCGGTTGAGTAGTTTTCGAGAAAATTTGACAACCGACTTTGAAGAGAATTGATAGGGACTCTTACTACCAGCACCTTTGCCTTGCAAAAAAGGTAGAAGAGTTGAACAAACAACGTTTAATATTTTTAGGTCTAATAAAGGAACTTGGGACGCCGTTTAAATCATGTTGGACAAAAATTTGTATAGGTTTTTACTGATGCAAATGTTTTCAATTAAATGTAATTAATTCCAAACTTAAGAATAATTTCTGGACACGAAATGGATCTGTGTTTTTTCAAGAAAACTTTCGTTCATTTAATGAATTATCCGACATTTTTCCGCCTCTGTAAATGTCAGCTGACAATTTGGGGATGGCAATATATGCCTTCCAATTATATCGACTAAACTAGAGCAAACATCGATTATAATGAGTGGAATGTAAGTTTTCAAGAAGTTTTCCGCGAAAAGTGTGATTTCGTTTGACAGATTTTGCTTGGATGAAAACACAAGTTTTGGAACGAATGAAAACATGTTTTCAATGACGGTCCGAACGTAGTATTAGACAAATTTACATATTACTGAACACATTTTTCATACATATGTGCCGATTGGAAAACTTTAATGGGCCTTTCAATTAATTTTTCTACAAAACCTCTCTTTAAGCTACTTGCCTTCAAGGATGTTCAAAAGCATCGATTCTTGTTTATCATAGGAATTGCTTTCGAAACTGTCCGCATTTTCGATTGCTCCTTTCGATGGTTTTTCTATCACAACACTTTTTTTAAGCTAGGCAATCGTAAGATCCTTCCTTTTTACCACAGGATTGTTCCAAGTTAGAGGCAAAAATGGAGGATATCGGATTATAACCACGCCCACCTCCCATACAAAGGTTATGTTGAAAACTACTCAAAATGCTTAAATTAAGTAAGGGAAAACACCAGAAACATTAGATTTCATTATAAAACTACTCGACCAATATCAATGAAACTTGGTTTGTAATATTTTCAGTACATCCCAATGATATTAAATTATCGATAACACAGAACTACATCGAAGGGCGTATCGTTAAATTGTATGGTTGGGAATATTTTATTGAATTTCGATTTAGGCAATGTTTTAAAAATAACAATAACTTATTTATATACTAACTTGCGATGCGAAGAGAATACTTGCAAGCAATTTTCAGTTTCAGATTAAGATTCTTTAATAATATGTATTTTAAAAAAAAAAATTACAATTTTAATTTACCCTAAACAATTCATAATCACTCTTCATATTCAGCTGCTGCAATAATATTTCTCCTACACTGCGCTTCAAACTGCCGCACACTTGACATTTGTCAGTGTTGATTTCACAATACAGTGACTTTCAAACGCATAATAGTGCTAGCAAGCAGCAAATAACAACAACATAACGTAAATATTGGCGTTGGCAATGCTGGCAAGAAAAAAATTATAATCAAAACAAGCCGAAACGAGTAATTCAACTCAAATAGCAAACGAGGGCAGAAATTAAGCAATTGAACTAACGCAAAGCAGAAAAATATTGGCTGTTGTAAGCGTGTGTTAGCGTAATTAAGCTTTTAAGCACGTTAACGACTAGTGTCGAATTTTGAAATTTTAAGTAATTCAAAAAAGTGTGCAACCGCAGCCAACAGCAAAGCAACCCGGCGTGCGCGATTTGACAAACGTCAATCGCTGACTGCTGTCAATGTGACACTTTAGCTTGTTATAGCCAATTGTTTACAGTTTTGTTGTGTCGTTTGCAATGTGTATCATGAAATTTTCTGCTTATTATTGCGTGCAGCATTTGTGTTTGTGAAAGTGAAAAGCTCGTTTTGTGCAGTGCGTGTGTAAAAGCAATTGTTGCCAGCTAACTGTGTGCTTAAAAGTTTTAGTGTTTTCCGAAAATTTCTTGAGCTCCTCGGTTCACGAGCAATGAGCAATCAAAGCAACGCTCGTTTGTGCCGTGCAGTGCAAAAACATTCGTGTATTTATGATCACGCCGTGGCGAATTCTGTTACGCGGGAGGCGTACGATCGCGCCTGGCTGGAAGTAGCCAAAACGTGCGAGGAATCAGGTGAGTGCCAATGAATGGAGGTGCATTTCGGCAATGTCATAATGTGCCAACTGCATAAATGTGCGCCAGGGTTGTCGTTCTGCATGAAAAAGTATTTGTGAAATTTTGAAGTTTCCGAAATATGTCAAATAGACATATATTTGTTGATAACTGACTGAATTCTTCTTTGTCAATTTGCTACAGTTTTATGAATATCTTAAATATTTAAAAAAATATATTGAAAAATGTTCCCTGTATTACTACTTATTAATTAATTGCTATCAATTTTATTTTGAACAACTTTTGTATTAAAATACTATTCGAAATAAGATATTTTCACGCAGAAATGGCGGAGGGTCCGATAAAAATTAAAAACTATAATTGAGTTCGTCTTCAATGTATTATTTTCTGTCGATCGGGTTTTCGAAAATAAACCGCAAGCTTCTGCTGTTCTAAGTAATTTTGAAATTATGGAAATAGGTCCAGCATAATTTAAGTAGTTAAAAATACATCGAAAAAGTATGGTCGAAATTGATATTTGCTGGATGATCTTATATCCCGATCGTATGCCCAATATACTTAAATCTATCCGTAGACTTCAGGCCGAAGAGTAGTAGACCATTTATTCGGAATTTCAACGTCGAATTGATATTTCGGTACAGTAGAGCTCTATGACCGTTTAGTAACCTTGTCTTGTGGACCCGTGAACGTTCAAAGACTGTAATGAAATGGTCTCGCGGCTATTCTTCGATTTTCCTTTCAAAAACAAGTATTAAATCATCGAACCACAATCCTCTTTTTCCATTTTTTTTTGGAAACCCCCTCTTCTACATGCGATGTCATATTTTTTCGTTTTAAGTTTATGATATATATTTATTCGTAAATCTTAATTAAACAAGGGTGAGAAGGATGTGGTTTGGTCGACTACAAGGTTTAAAGTCAGAACTTGGACCAAGACAGTGGTAGGGAATATAGAAATATTAAAAACTAAACTTATTCGATGTCAATTTACTTATGTTAAGCGAAGGCGAAAACTATCTCTAAACTAGCTCTCAACTTTTAGGAAAATTGCATAAAATATTTAAAACTAGTAAAATATAATTCTGCGTTTACCACACACATATTTTTATACTCTCTCAACAAAGTTGCTAGCAACAAAGTTGCTAAGAGAGTATTATAGTTTTGTTCACATAACGGTTGTTTGTAACGCCCAAAACTAAACGAGTTAGATATAGGGTTATATATACCAAAGTGATCAGGGTGAAGAGTGGAGTTCAAATCCGAATGTCTGTCTGTCCGTCCGTCCGTCCGTCCGTCTGTGCAAGCTGTAACTTGAGTAAAAATTAAGATATCTTGATGAAACTTGGCACACTCATTTCTTGGCACCATAGGAAGGTTGCTTTCGAAAATGAGCAAAATCGGACCACTGCCACGCCCACAAAATGGCGAAAACAGAAAACACATAAAGTGCCATAACTAAGCCATAAATAAAGCTATGGAAATAAAATTTGGTATGAAGGATCGCACTATGAAGGGGCATATTTGGATGTATTTTTTTGGGGAAGTGGGCGTGGCCCCGCCCCCAAATAGGTCTTTTGTACATACCTCGCAAATAGAGAAATAAATCGGATAATAACCACGCCCACCTCCCATACAAACGTTAGGTTGAAAATTACTAAAAGTGTGTTAACTCACTAACGAAAAACGTCAGAAATACTAAATTTCACATAAGAAATGGCAGATGGAAGCTGCACTCAGATTTTTTTACAAAATTGAAAATGGGCGTGGCGTCGCCCACTTATGGGTCAAAAACCATATCTCAGGAACTACTTGACCGATTTCAATGAAACTTGGTTTGTAATAGTTTCCTTATATCCCAATGATATGTTGTGAAAATAGGCCAAATCGCTTCACAACCACGTCTACTTCCTATATACCAGAACTTTGAAGACGATCTGAATCGTTTACTTTACAATATATAAAGTAAGCACTAGTGACGATATCGGTGCAGAACTTTGCTAGTATTTGTGCATATAGTGTGGCAGCTCCATTCCAAAAGTCGCCGAAATCGGACCATAAGTTTTTAAGGCCCCATATATCGAACACGAGTGCCTCGGTGCTTCTAACCTAATATTATGGTTTCCACCTTTCAATGGACTTTATACAATATATATAACGAATATGTGAGTCAAATTGTATATTATATAATATAAATAAAGTTAAATAAATAAATTGCGAGAGTATAAAATGTTCGGTTACACTCGAACTTAGCCCTTCCTTACTTGTTTTCAATAACTTCACCATTCGAAAATATTCTTCTTTTTCTGTTAACTTTCTTTGCAGTTGACAACTGCAAGCAACGTTGGCGCAATATACGAACTACTTTCGCGCGATCGCTTATCGGATCAGCAAAAACGCGTAAAGGAATTCGTGCACGAGAGCACAACTTGCACGATGTATTGGAATTTCTCATACCGCACTTAAAAGACGGAGCAGATGGATCGCCATTTCACGAGAGTGATGAAGAAGCGGAGGATGTAGCAAATGAAGTTGATAAAAAAGCCAAAGTAAATACAGAAGTAACGAGTAACTCTGAAGCAGATGATGGAATTTTAGAAGATCCTGTGATCAAAAGTGGGATTGACGAATTAAAGGGAGTTAAGGTAGGGACTAAAGTTAGAAATGAATCAAATACTGAAGATGATAAGGCAGATGTTTCGAGCAAACGACCACCATCTGCTAGACTTAAAGAATTGCGAAAAACTATCGATGATACTAAAGTGACGGAAACTAGGGCTGTCAAAAAGACACAGTCATTAGGAAATACTGCTAATGCAGAAGAAGACGTACAAAATATGGTTGAAGATGGGTTGTCTAAAAATGCACAGATCGAAAAGAGTAAAGTCGGTACATTCTACATAAGTACCACGAACAGTGATACTGGTACATCTCATAACAAGAAAAATGACGATAGCAATGAACTTGAAGATACGACTGAAAACGAAGCAAGTGTGACAGACGACGAAAGTGTTTTGTACGAATGTGAGCTTAGTGAAAGTACTCGGCCGGAAAGCAAAGTTGAAGATCCTATTAAAACACGACAATGTCGTCTGAAACGCGCGTGTAAGCGTGGTTTGGTAAGGAAGACGATCACTCAGCGGGATTTGCGTCAGAGAGAGACTGCGGCGAAAGGTGTTAGACGAAGTGCTACGCGTTTGAAATTACTAGGTGTGGCGACAAAGCAATTGATAGCGGATACTAAATTGGCACGCAAAACGGCGAACACAGCGCCAGTTGAAACTCAGAGTACAAGAACGCGTACTTTATGCATACCACAGAGTGATACCACTAATGCAGGCTCACCACAAAAGAAATCCTTAAAACCAGTAATTAAACTTACAAGGTTCGATGCTAATTCTTCACACACATTTGTCACACAGGGCATACAATGTAGTCTACAGCCAACTTCAAGCGATGATGACTTCTTCGACACCTTGAAACCCTATTTAAACGAAATGAATGCACGACAAAAGTTGCATTTCAAGAAGAAGATCTTCGAGTCGTTAATGGAGGTTTTCGATAGCACCAGCGATTTCCCAGCAAACGATCAATCGAAAGCGATCGTACCAAAAGAACTGAGCGCGGTGAGTGACAACGAGTTGCATTTGGTGCGCGAACTGGTCGCTATGGTGCAGGCAGCCAAACACACGCCCGAGCTCAACTTGGATTTGAGTAGCGGTAGTGGTGGCGACTTGGCCAATAAAACGACGAGCGCAGAGAAGTGTGCTGTGATTTCGCCAATCGTAGCGCCGCGTTCCACACCAACACCAACACAACCAACGCCAGCACCACCATTGTCCTTACGAGTAACACCATTTAATACAACAACAACAAGTGCAAGTACACTGTCCAATAGCTCAACGTCTACAACCAACAGCGCTACAACTTCGACACAATCAACAACAACCACAACGTCCTCATCACCACTTCTACACCGACGCGTCATACGTAAATTGGTTAAGGTGAACGAATTGGGAAAGCCATCAGCTTGCAACATGCCCAGCACAAGCTCGGCTTATATACCGAGCAAAAATGAGATTTTACACCGACGCATTTATCGCATATTCCCCAAAAGTGGTGTGAATAACGCCAGTTTAGAGAATGCCGTAAATGCCAGTAGTGTCGGTACGTTCATTGTACCACGCAGCATTGCCGAAGCTACAGTCCATAAGACGACCACCAGCAGTCCATTGGCCAGCACCTCTACATCAGCTCGAACTTCTGGCACAGCAACTAATCAGAAGGTGACACCAGTTAGTGGTGCGTCAGCTCCGCTTCAGGGTTTAGTTGGTGGAATTGTTAGAACTGCTCGCAATCCAACCACAGTTAGAGTCGGTGCGCGTCCGCTGATGCGCCGTTTTTCGGTTTGTGGCGCTTTGCAAAATTCTGAAACTGACAACAAAATTTTGACCACCACTGCCAATGCCAAAAAGCCGGTTTCGAGTACACCGAAAATCACAATTGCCCATCGCTGTTCGCCCGCCAATGTGGCTGCCAGAGATCTTTTCAAATTACCTACACCCTTCCGCAGCTCGATTTCCAGTGTAAATGCTATTGTTTCGCCAGTTTCCACAAATACGACGACTTCGAGAACCTCGCCGGTAGTGAGTATTGGCGTCAGTAGTGAACGTAATTCGGCTAAGCGCACGATTCCTTTAAATATGGGTTTCAATAATGAAAGGACTGCTATGGCATCACCACCGAGCTCCTCCAGCAACGCAAAAGTTTGTCGGGATGCTGCAAGATCTCTCGGCACGTACGCCGAAGTTGTTTCACATGTTGTTGGCAACAAACGGCCTCTTGCCACGTACGCCGAAGTTGTTGCCAAGCGTAGTCGCAATGATGAAAGCACTACTGGGACATCTCCACCGAGATGTTCCAGCAGCACGAAAGCTTGTCGTGATTCCTCAAGCTCGCTCGCCACGTACGCCGAAGTTGTTGCCGATCGTAATAGCTCTTTTAAGCGTAACGAGGAAGACGCTCTCGGCGAGGATATGGTGGATATGGGCGTAGTTGGTTCGGATGAATTTGACATATTGAACATTAAAAATGAACCAGTCGATGATTAGTATTGAATTTGTTCTCACTTTATTGCCTTTGTTACACAAACAATTTATTATTATTTCTCTTGAAATATAATTAATATTGTATATTTCTAATGTTACTTGAACTGATTATTATTCCTGAATTATAATAAATTTGAATTGAAAATTTATGTTGCGTAATGCATGTTGTGATTTTATTCGTTTGCTCGGATATACTTCGTTAGCTGGACTTACAGGTAAGTCTCTCGCTTCGTCCTTTTTCCTAGCTTTTGAGATAAAGCTTTCAATATTAAAGTCCGAAATCTTGAAAATTAAATACGATCTTTCACTAAAAGCCTCAGAGAAATCAAGTTGAGCATCTGTTGATTTCGAGCAGCATTAAATAGTTCTTTCAGATTTATCAGCTCTTTCAGATCAGTTACAAATTATGTTAGTTTACTCATTTATTCATTTATAATGGACTTTCATGGAAACAACAACACATTTCCTCCTCCAGTGCTCACAAGTTAGTTATACTTTTGTCGAACCATGCGAATTTGCCGGAATAAACATTTGTGATCGGCTCAACGCGCTTCAGCGATATGTAACGGTTTTCTTTGCCTTCCATACTTAAGAGTCTTTTTAGCTGTTCAAGAGAGTACTGAGTACTGAAACTAAATTCGGAGATTACGCTCCTTTCTTCAAACACTGCCTCTATTAAGTCACTAACAGAGTTCGGAGAATGTAATTGACGTATGATAGCACTTCCGAAATTAAAATTTCGACAAGACTTTTTATGTAGCACTTGGGGGCTTTACAGTTCGATAATCTGGAAGAGATATCATTAATGAAACCGCATAACCTTTTGAAATTCGCATCAAGCGCAGGCATCCTAAAGGAGGACTACGTGACGGCACTCCATCTGGTATCGCAAAGGAACGAAATCGGTCTATGTGTGGCTCATTGGCCTACCAGGTTAACCTAAGCTAACCTAACCTAACCTTTTATGTTGCTCTTCGATTTTTTTTATCTCTTAGTCAAGTTAGAATTTCTATCGTACTGCTAGGTTAACTTTCAGGGTCATCAAGTTGTTGGAAAGTATTGCTCTATACTCTATTAACAATTTAAAGGTAAAAATTTACGACACCATCAAATTGTTATTTCATTGACTAATTGAGCGACTGATTTAGTTCTCGGTCGGCATAAATAAATAAATGTGGACTAGTTAATATACAAGAATTTACTTCGGTTGTATAGATGTTTGTGTGTATAGTGTAGGTTTGCCGTGCAACCATGCGACGATATCAAGGCCGGGCAATCAGCTGTGCTTGAAGCGTAAATATTGACCACATTAGTTATTTCAAGCCACCACGGCCACAAATACAATTGAACATGTTCACATGTATCGGATACATACATATATACACCTAACATAGTGCCAATGAATTATGACCGAAATAAAATCTTGATTAGTCTGTAGTAAATTATAGTGCCACAAAGTTACCGCCACAGATTGTTGAGTTGGGCGGTATGCAGAGAGGGCGTACAGGAATGCCGCTAATATACAGTGCGGTATCGGTGTACAATCGGCGAGCAACGAACGATAGTTGGTCAACAAAGGAAGTTCCGAGACACATGTGAATCAGGTACCTTTAAATTGTGAACTTACCACAATGCAGCTGCATGCCATCAGCCTATCTGGTTGCCTGTTTGCAGACCCATTCGTTAGTTGCATGCCACCAAAAAGCTAGTAGTGGTAGTAATGATGACGGTAAATAGTTATAGTGTGCAACAATTCATATCGTCTGCCCATGGGTCATACAAATTAAATGTAATTTTGATTGCTATTGACAGCAAAGAGGATGTGGCACGTTGCATGTTGGAAGTACCTATATTAAAGGAAGCGCACTGAAGGCTCCGTTATATATAGTTACAGATTGTAGATAGCTTGTTGCATGAGTGTTAGTGGCATGACAACCGATATTGGTCTGGCCGACTAGTTTTGCTTGAATAGTACCCGAATGATTCGTCGTAAAAAATTATGGTTGACTAAACGTCCGATTATATGAACTATGTATGGACTTATTGCATATGTCGAAAATTGTCTGAGCTCGTATTATTTTGTCGAAGATTCGAACCAGACAAGCGGTCGTTGCAGAGACCTTAAAAATTAAATGACAAATTGATTCGAAAGCTCAAAGGAACCTCCAAGAGACAGGAAGAACCGAATCCTAGACCGCCAAGCCAAAAGTTTAGGGCGACAAGAGATCTTTATATTCCAGCGATAGAGATTTTCGATATTTTATGCCCTAGACCCTAGACCGGTATCGGATTCCAGGAAGAATTGCACTACAAAAACTTTGGTACTATATGGTAATTTCTTGCTTTAATTGTCCCTTTCTCTTAAGAATTCCTCACCGAGATCATAAACTAAAATTACTTGTGGTGTTTTGAAATCTGAAATCTTATATGAAACTTTGTAGGGAGTAAAAGCTCCATACGGAGCTATCTTTCAGACAGTATTTTTAATAATTGAACTTATATAGTCTGTAAAAAGGATGATGTCTGGCCACCCTATGAGGGTTACTTGATCTCACATATTATGTCATATCTAGACTCGTTGAACAGCAGTGTATTAATTATCATAAAGAGCAGTCGTGGTCGAAAATCCATCACGTGTCGACGCTTAATCGCGCTCGGATTTGAACGGTTTGTAGTATACTCATATAACTGTATATACCGAAGGCTTCCGCAGCGCTTATTGCATGCTCGCCTGCAATTGACATTCGATCGCTGCAACAATGTCTAATGCGCCACCGCCTTCAATCAAGGTTAAAGCCAAAACAACAACAACAATAATGGTAACAACTTTTTTTTTGCCATATCGTGGCTCTATTCGTGAATTGCGTGTGTCTGCAGCTGGGTTCGCGTTAATTGACGTCGGGTTAGTTGGTTGTTGGTTTTTGCGCGCTTGGCTTATTGGTCAATCGATTCAGCGGTTGATTGGCTGGCAGTGTATATCAAAACGCCGACGCTTTTGTATCGTATGGTCTCATGTCAAACAAGTCGGTACAGTGAAAACTAGTTTAAGTGGGTCTAAAAGAGAGTTTCAATATTCCTTAGTTATTTGTTTCCACAGAAGCTCAATAAAGATGGGGCTCCTTTCAGAGGAGAGCATATTTTGTACCAGTAGGGAATGAATTTAATGATAACGGTGCAAAAACTATAGATCTTGACGAAAGGCTGGTGTTACATGGTGTACATAGTAGCAGTCTTCAGAACCCCAAGGATCGCAAGTTCTTTTGGATAATCGTTAAACCTCAGCAGTACTCAATATATACGAATTATTTGTTATACAGAGTTCTGTTTTTCCTGAAATCAGCAACTCTCCCAAAGTGATGTAGAGTTCTAAGTTGCTAAATTGTCTCTTTAGAATACAAGAGGCTCATGAATGATAATCTCGATGTAAACCTAGCGCTTTGATTTTCCTTTTCTCAGTTATTACCCATTCAGCTTCCTTTGGACTCCCGCTAGGAACCTATATTTGGAGCTTAGACTTCTTATATTACTATCTCACGGAAAACCCCAAAAAGAGGTTCACTACTCCGCAGGTTTCACTGTAACTCCGTCGTGTTTGCGCTTATGGTTTGCTTATCGTGCGGCAACATGCCACATTTGCTGCACTTGCCACATTTGTCATATTTGTCTAGCGATGCAACTGATTGTATGTGCAACACAAGTAAAAAGTTAACAATTGACAGCATGGCCGCGTAGTCAACATGCAATGGAATACGAAGAAAATTAAAACTGGGTTAAGCACACACCCGCTAGCAAATTCTCTTGGTTATTCGCACCTTAAATGGTTTTTGTGCTACAGTGAACAGTTAGTATTTTCAACTTTAAATGGCATTTCCTGTGCGCGCGTGTTCTAATTAAAATAAGCAACAACAAAAATGCCGCTGGACTGCTTTGTTTTTGTTTTTGTTGTTGTTGTCATTATACTATGTTGTTGTGCTTAATTCCTGTGAAACGTTTAAATAACTTTGGAAACTCGGTGCTTTTGTTCTCTAGAGCAACCGCTCTTCAATCGATTGATTGACAGCTGAGCAGCTAATACACCTACTATAACGGTTTAAAAATGGATACACGCTTATGTTGTTGTTGGAACCTGTATATGTTGTGCTATATTTATAATGAAAATCAGTCATGCCGAAGTAGTCGATAGTTGTTGGTGATGGAGATAGTAAGAACAAGAGAAAATAACGCTAATAATTTATTAAGGGTTGCCAAGTGCCGTTAACATTATTTAATAGAAAATGAGGTTTCTTTAAATCTATAGTATAAAACTGTATATAAATCTATGTAGTAAAAATGTAATCCATAAAAGAGAAAGCTAAAAGTCGGGAAAATTTCCGGTATTTTATAGAGATCGTTTCTTGAGAAAATCTAGTTAATGCTACGGGGGAACATGTCGACAGGAGCAGTCTACCCTGTTTGAGGCGGCTTTTGGTGACGATCTAATGGACCTAATCCTATCGTCGACCTCCAACTGGTCTGTTTTCTAAATCGACGTAGCTTCTAGAAGGGTGTCTTCCGGCTGGCCATCAACTCCTTGAAGGACACTGCAGCCATCCGTTCCATAGTGAAGTGTCTGCCGGAGCTATGGGACAACTGTAAGCTGGACATGGTGCACGACGACGAGGTCCCTAGAGTCCTAAAAACTCACATCTTCGTTAGGGGACCAGCGGCGATAATGACCATCCATAATGGAGTCCATCGTCAAAATGCTGGCCAAAAAGAACACGATAGTGAGGACGGATCTGTGGGAGATATTCCATCGCAGCAGCACTCCGGAAGAGGATGTGATCGTAGTGGATATATACCCAGATTCCTACTTGTACCTGGAATCTGTAGATGATAGGGCTCTCCTGTTGTTCTCCACCGTCCAATTTAGAACCGGGCATCGTCAGGTAGAAACTAAACCTCCTCCGCAGAAGATCCGTCCTGACGAAGACGCATTTTGAGAAGCCAAGTGCGAGGACCCAGGTGGTACCACCACCGATCGCCGGACAGGGTGACGGCCGGAAGACCCCCGGAAATCGCTAGAGCTCCCATATGTACACACTATTGTTTATATACTTCAAAATCAAATTATCATTTTATCGACATTCTCATAATCATGGCAAGCCAGAGTTGCAAGTAACGCAAACTTTCTATGGCTTTGCTGATTACAGAACTTTTTCATTGCTTTAACTTCTTTCGTAGACATACAAACAAATGTTGTTTTATTTTTCAATAACAAAATGTCTAGTTGTCGTCGCTACTTTTATATTTCCAGCTTTCCAATACGTCTACCCTCACACCCACACTGAGCAAAAAGTTTTCACCTCCCAGCTAAACAAAAAAAGAAGAGCGTAATGCACGAAGTAAAAAATAAATATTATCCACAATATGGCTAGCTTCGTGCACAACTAATAATACAAGCAAAAACATATTTACCTTACACACACTCACATGCGGAGTACATCCTGTCGTCCAACCGGCTGTGTGGGCGACACTCTCAGCTGCGACCGTTGGCCATTAGCAGGCAGTCCGCACGCCAAGGATAAACTTTTATAATTGCTAAAGTAGCTAAATTGCTGTTTTTTCTAAACTTTCAGCACAGTGGAGTGAAAAAAAACACATGCTTTTGTGTGTATTTCTAGCGTCGCTGAAGGACAAAAAAATAAGAGAGAGTGAGAGAGAGATAAAATTATAATATTATGGACTTCTCTGTTGGTTTAGCTGTGTTGTCCTGCTATTTTAGTTTTTGTTGTGCTTATTCTGCTGTAACTATTACGAACTATTGGTTTTGAAGTAAGTGAAATGGTGTACAAAATGCAAATGTAAGCGGAAAGCAAAACAGATTTGTTAAAGTTATTAAAAAACAAAGTGAGAGAGGGTGGTAGAGAGCGAGAGAAACGGACAAGGATAAAGTTTAGTTGGTGTGAAATAGCGACAATTTAAATGTTGCTAGAAGCAAAGTTGGATATTGAATTTTAAGTAAATTGTTGCTGAAAGTTTTAATATGAAAATTTGAGAGTTTAAGTTAGAACTAGGCGCTGCAAGGGATGGAGAGTTATTAATATTTATTGTGATTGAAATAAGCTCAAAAATATGCATACGAAATGTAGAAACATTCATGCAAAAATTAAAGAAAATATTGAATAAGATGCTTCGGAGAGCTTAAGCAGATTCTTCCATATGTATGGTTCTGAAGGAGAAACCTCACTGAAGACTATTTGAAGCCAAAAGTTCGAGATGAGGTATCTAATTTAGTACTCGTTGAGAGAAAAAAATGAAAGAAAGAGGAAACAAATTTGGATATTGAATGTATAAAGACATTCTTCCCAGCCAAAAGTTTGAAAAATTAGAGATCCAAAGGTTGGTCCTATTTATTTGGAGAGCTAAAATGGTTTTCCTAAACATATTATGGTTGTAGATAGGGTATTTATACTCTTCTGTTTTAAACGCGACTACACGAACTCTGGAATTTCTACCTTTAGGCTAAATAATACATATTATTTTTCTGATATCTCAGAGGCTACTAAAACTACAATAAAAATATTTATTATTCACACTATCTCACACCAGAAGCAAATTTTCTTCTCTCTCAACCACAGCCAATACTTCATCGTTAAGCGCATTGGTTGAAGTGTCAGCGTCTTTCACATTAACTGTCAAATGATTGGCAGTCTGCAGCCGAAGGCAGTTGTCAGCAATCAGCAAAGGAATTCTTTAAAATCATACCTCAAATGGTAAGAAGCGTCAAAGCTATACAAAAACAAATTTTATTTTGTTTTATTGTTATTCGCGCTATTGTTTTACTCTTTGTCAACGATTAATTTTTCTTTCGCGCAAAAAACATACGCGACCATTAATGTTCAGTAATAAGCGCTTCCAAAGTCCAAGGTTTGCCGCTTTGAAGAATTTGCAAAAAAAAAAACACACACAAAGGTGCGACGCAAATTTGCCACATTGTCAGCTGTTAAATGTCAAATGACAAAGTGACATTTGATATTCGTTGCTGCTTTGGTTGTGGTTTTTTTATTTAGGTTTTTCTCGAATAAATTGCTGAGAGAAGACATGGTATTATTATTTTTATTTTTTTATTTTTCAATATTTCTTTATTTATTGAATCTGCTTCGTGTAAAGCCTAACAATAAGTATTAAAATCTTAAATCTGTTTACAACTAAGTAAGCTCAAGAATGTGTTTGAGCTTTTTTGGTAGAACGTTGATCTTAAGTAGGCAGGTAGATCTTTTATTTTTAAACGTGTTTGATTGCAGGAATGTACCAAGGCATTTGCCAATGGGTTTAGATGTTCACGAAGTTTAGAAATATATTTCTTTCAGCTGTCCTCTATTTCCTTCTTTACCATAGGAATACCAAGATCCTTATGGATATTTTCATTACGCATTTTAGATTGGAATCTCTGAATTATATCAATGTTGGTTGCACAGGTCGTACCCCACAGTTGAATACCATACATCCATACATGGTATTATGAAAAAAAAATATATAAAATATTGAACAGTCGCAAGTAATACTATGTTTACATATAACGAGATTATCTCCATTTACTAGCTTAACTCAATAATCTGTAATTAAGAAACAAGATTTCTCATACAAAATTCCTCTCTTGATAATCCGAGATTATAAAATTATCAACTAGATTTTCGGTGTTATTCCTAGTTTTATCGATAATTTTGCGAAGAAGAGGAGAAATGTTAAATGAAAATGTAAACAAAAATGGCCGATAGCGAGAGAAAGATGTGTAATACAACAGCAAATACAACACATTTGACAATTGATAATCTCATTTGGCTATATGTAAACGGTTAGATTATTGAACGAGCTTAGAACGAGATTATTTTCATATGTAAACATACTATTACTCTCTTCCAAAATGTACCTAAAATATTCGATGATATGAACAAAGTGTTATACAATACTTGAGATCTATACCGTCGAACCAATGACGATTCTTTCGCGAAGTACTGTTCGAATTCGGTGCCTTCCGGAGAGTTATGAAATTAATGAAGGTCTAAAGAAAGTAAAGTCTTTGTCCTGTACTAAATATATGCAGAGCTTTTTTGGGGGAGAGCATTTGCAAAGTTGTATATTTTCCAATTATTCGAAAATACAAAATCTTCAAAAAGTCGACCAACTATTCGAGAAAATTATCTCTCTTAATGTCCAGTCATCAATCGCTCTCAGATCAAAGGAATCATCGCCGATTACCACTGAACACCAAGATGTACTTGACTTCTCCGCTACTTATAGAATTTGAACTTAATCTCGACAAATCTTGCATTGGTATTAGAGCTCATATTCACTGGAAGATTGCGATAAAAGAGGAAATCTTTCAGAATAATGTCGTGCTTGATTTTTTTCTGACGATATTTCCTTAAATTCCCGCTTTTCGTCAAAACAACTTTATCGAAAAAGTGCAATATTACAACCAGATACACTCTGTATCTCGATATAAGCTAAATTACTCCCGCCACAGTTCTTTAATTGGACTTGTAGCGGCATTTTTGAAATAAAATGAATCGTTAATACCCTCGTATCTTCGTCACCTCATCCGATGAACTTCAAATACCTAAAATTTTTTTTTACAGACTCGCAAATATCGCAGCCGATTTTCATTTGTATCTCCAAAAAAGCAAAAAAAAAACATCACCATTGCCCTAAATGCTTCAATGTTGCATGCCACTTATTTGACTTTTCTGACTGCTTTTAACCAAGTTAATGCGGCTTGGCTAATTAAAGCTAAGCTAAATCGAATTGATTCGCAAAATGGCAGCCAGCGCTGCAGCTGAAGAAGCTACGAGCCCGCAAACATGTTTGCAGACGGTAATGCCAAAAGACAGTTAGGTAAATTAAGTAACTGCGAAAGCTTACAAAGCCTTCGTGCAACGGAATCAACACTGTCGCATGCAGGGACCGCTGAGCCGTAGCGCAACAACAAGCTTAAACCAAAAGCGGCCGCTGTGCAACATCAAGCGAGCGAAGACGAATCGTGTGTCACGAATTAAATGCAACACGGTTGCACAAATGCAAACGTTGCAACAGCAGCAGCTACAACAAAAAAGGTATACAATAAATAAAGTGCCAAAAAAGCACGAAGTTACAACAAAAATAAAAAAACAAAAATCAACAGAGTCAACGAAGCTCCCTTGCACCGTTCAGCTTCATTTGTAGCGCTTGCAACGCTGCAGAGTTTCATTTGCAATTCTCTTTTTGTTATTTTTGTTATTTTTGTTAATTTAAATATTATTTTTTTCTTGTTTTTAGGTATTTTAAGTTATTTAGTTTTGCAATTTTGCATTTTTGCCGATTAACGAGTTATGCGCAAATGTCATTCGAAAGGTTAAGCAGCCAATCAAGCATGGAAAATTCCAACAAACAAGACAACCTCTTTCCATTTAAGCGCAAAACACTTAAAATATTGCAAAATTGTTTGTGAGAAAATGCCAAAAAAAAAGTAGTCATCTTTGGCCAGTTAATAAGCGAACAGTGAAGATTTTGCTACGCGACCTCTGACAAATTGCCACGAATTCTACGCCATGCCACCACGAACGCCATGAACTACTGCAGCCACGCTAGTGTTGTGTAGCGATCACGTAGCCTCTTTGTGCATTCGCGCTGAAAAATTATGATCTGGCAACATTTCGTGTTAACCTCAAAATGCCCGAAAGCGTGATTGACCTATATTTATGGATATTGCTCTGGAAAAGAAATGGATTGAGGAGCGAGAAAGACATTTTCACATACATATGGGAATGTGTATGCGAAAGCATTTGTATATATGTACATGATAAGTCTTACAGATTTTGGTAGCTTTCCATTTTTCATTCGTTTTATTTTAGACCTCAACACCTCTAATAATATGTTTATTATACTCTCGCAACAAAAGTTGCTAAAGGGAGTATTATAGTTTTGTTCACATAACGGTTGTTTGTAACACCCAAAACTAAACGAGTTAGATATAGGGTTGTATATACCAAAGTGATCAGGGTGAAGAGTGGAGTTCAAATCCGAATGTCTGTCTGTCCGTCCGTCCGTCCGTCCGTCTGTGCAAGCTGTAACTTGAGTAAAAATTAAGATATCTTGATGGAACTTGGCACACTTATTTCTTGGTACCATAGGAAGGTTGCTTTCGAAAATGAGCAAAATTGGACCACTGCCACGCCCACAAAATGGCGAAAACCGAAAACATATAAAGTGCCATAACTAAGCCACAAATAAAGCTATGGAAATAAAATTTGGTATGAAGGATCACACTAGGAGGGGGCATATTTGGATGTAATTTTTTTGGGGAAGTGGGCGTGGCCCCGCCCCCTACTAAGTTTTTTGTACATATCTCGCAAACCAATAGAGCTATATAAACCAAATTTTTTACAGTCGTTTTTTTAGCCACTTCCTAATACAGTCCAAAAATTAAAAAAAAATCGGATCATAACCACGCGAACCTCCCATACAAAAGTTAGGTTGAAAATTACTAAAAGTGGGTTAACCCGCTAACAAAAAACGTCAGAAGCACATAAGAAATGGCAGATGAAAGCTGCACTCATATCTTTTTACAAAATGGAAAATGGGCGTGGCGTCGCCCACTTATGGGTCAAAAACCATATCTTAGGAACTACTGGACCGATTTCAATGAAACTTGGTTTGTAATAGTTTCCTTACATCCCAATGATATGTTGTGAAAATAGGCCAAATCGCTTCATAACCACGCCTACTTCCTATATACCAGAACTTTGAAGACGATCTGAATCGTTTACTTTACAATATATAAAGTAAGCACTAGTGAAGATATCGGTGCAGAACTTTGCACAAATACTACGTTTATAGTGTGGCAGCCCATTTCTAAAAATCGCCGAAATCGGACCATAGGTTTTCAAGGCCCCATATATCGAACATGAAGACCTCGGTGCTTCTAACCTAATATTAGGGTTTCCAACTTTCAATGGACTTTATACAATATATATGACGAATATGTAGGTCAAATTGTGTATTATATAATATAAATAAAGTTAAATAAATAAATTGCGAGAGTATAAAATTTTCGGTTACACCCGAACTTAGCCCTTCCTTACTTGTTTTTTCTAACATTTTCTATCACATTTATAGATTAGAGAATAGGTTATTAACTAGCAGATAGTTTTTACGTTTGCTGGATACAACTACGATGCTTCAAATTTGACCTTTGGATCGGCTCCTCAGTCATTTTTATCGGATAGTATTTGCAGTCGACCACTTGGTTTTTGAAAAAAAAAAATAGATAACAAATTAGAATACGGTTTCAGTTGATCAATAGTTCGAAGATTACGGATTACTCTTCCAAATATTCATCGCCTGTACTACAGTATCTTAGGTCCTTCGATACTAAACTCAGTTATCACAGGTTATCCTTCCAATCGGAATCTGGTGTTGGCATATTTTTGTGGCTCATATTAACTCTACTTAACATTCTGCATTGTAGCTCCAGTTTGGAAATTAAGATTTCACATTTCTTTTCAATGATGTTTGCGATAAGCTTCTACTCTATCTAATAGCGTTTTTAGACAGCCAAATTAATTAATCAACTACAATTTTCGTTGAGATACCAGGTTTTGCCCTTCACACTGCCTGCTCCACGATAACCGATCAGCTGTTATACATTTTTGTTTTTGCTTTTCATATAAAGTTGGTAAGCTTCATCGACTGATTGATATTTTTAGCAGTGACATCTATCGTAGCTTATTTTTTATCAGAAAATACAGCGAATCACAGACAAAGAACATATATCGTACGTTCTTTGTCGCAGAGTTGCATTTCAATTTCAAGTCGATTAAAATTCAATTAAAAATTGATGGAAATTTATATTTTGTATGGTAAATCGATCTTAATAAGAGTTTTAATCGATATAGGATAATCGATTAATCGATTAAGGATATAATTCTAGTTATATTCATAGAGCTGTTAGTTATCTACTATTTAAAGTTGATATACATGAATTTTTATTTATTGTCTACGCTTTGTGAAAGGATCGTGTCAATGTGGATATTAAGAAATCATATAATCTTGGCATAAGCTTCTGATCTATCTAAGAGCTTTTGCTTCTTTTTTGGCACATTTGATATCTGGTGAAGAATGTCGAGTTATCGTTTCCATGAAGGAACTAACTAATTTAATAAATTTAAAGTATAATAATAATATAAGCTTACAGTTATCTAGTGAAAATGGCTTATCGAGGGAGTAGAGAAAAATATTTCTTATTTGGTGGTAAAAAAATATCGATTAAATAGTGATAAGGATCTTATTGTGTATTTCAAATGATTTGAATTGTGATTTTAGAAAAGCTATAAAAGCTCCCTTGCCGGTTAAGCTTTAAGCGATAAAAGCATTTATGTTGAGTTGTAAGCTCCATAAGGTTTTTTCGGCAGAAATTAGTAGATTTTTTTAAAATACGTATTTTAGAAGTGTTCGTTCTTTTAATATACCTACCAGAATCGGCGGCCCATAAAACTTTCAGTATCGTAAAAGCTTGATGACGAGAGGCTTATTTGTAGGTCTATTAGAATGCATAAAGCTGAAACTAACCTTCTAATAAGTAGTTCGATGCTATAAGTTGGTGTAGTTGAGAGAAGTTAGAAATATATTCTCTGTATAAATATAAATAACGGTATATTAGAAAATATTATATTCCTTAATATTTTGCGTTCACGACTATTTATAAAAATGTCTTTTTCTTTGCAGTATAAATCGAAATCTATATTCTAACATACCACTTAACTAATTAGTATTATCTCCAGAACACGAATCTTTTAAAACGGTACTTTACATACCCACTTAGCTTAACCTTTTCGCGCTGTTCCATCACAAAGATTAACATAATTTTTATTAACCGAAGTGATTTATTTCATCCGTATTGCAGGCAATCAAACAAACCGCTAATAAGCCCGACCAGCGCTAATGGCCGCCACGCTGCTAGGGAAACGTGACTGGAAACCAATACTGCGTACATAAGTGAGTACAAGTGTCCAATGGAGTTAATTTTTTATAACGCTGCAAACGCTGCAGAAAGTCACTTAATAAATCACAATTGTGAACCAATACAAAAGTCGCATATGAAAAGTATGAAAAGATAAAAAATATACATAAATTCATAATGAATGCTGGCATTTAATGTTAATTGACGCTTACAGTGGTATTATTTATGTTGTACTCGGTCAATACAGAACGCGTGTGTGTTTGTGTCAAATTTGTCCTTGTATCGCTGGCGGTTGTAGTTAATAAGTGCAGCAGGTAGCTTAACGATGCTATTAATGTGCTTGTACTTGTATGCCTCTATATTATATATGGAAATCAATTTGCATTTACTTTTGCATATACTCGAACTTTATAATATAACGGTATATGCGTCGTATGTTGCTCAATCGCGCCAATCAATTGACATTTAATTACCATACAGCCGCATTAAATGTGCATCGAATGGGTTTCTCTAGCAAATGGAGGTAAACAGCGATGAACAGTAGGCGGGTTATACAATGGAGAGTCTGAGAAGCGAGCGGCTAGGCGGATTAAGCGATTGAATACTGTTTGATTGAGCGGTTACCTCAAAGTGTAATTGAAGAGTCATACACAAGTCATTATAACATTAAACATATACAGTTGAACTTCCATAACTCGAACTTCTATAACTTGAAATTCTCCATAACTCGAAGTCTTGAATTGACAATAGAAGTCAAATTTCATAAAAAATTGCTTCCTTAACTCGAAAGACTCTCTAACTCGAGGTTTGTTGTGGACTATGGTGAGTTAGGGAAGTTCAACTGTGCGTCTATAGTATTTAATATATAGTTAAGGACCCAATTAACTGCCTTTATTCATTCAATGTATATCAGAAGAAGAGTACAGCGTATCAAGATGATGTAGTTTATAAATCAATCCAGTTGTCAGAAGTAGTGATTTGGCTGCAGAAGGCATAAGTTCATTGAAAAAGTGGAACTATCGAGTAAATCAGGGTTGGAAAGAATATAGGAAGAATCTGTTCATCGTATAAGTTAGTAAGGATAAACTCGATTTGATAAATTTTTGCTACGAAGGCGCACTGTTGTCAGAATAAAATTTCTTCTGAATTTTCCAAAAGATATCTCAGATATTGACGGATATATTCGGTATAAATGCAAGTGGAGATTAAAAAATTACTATATTGGCTATACAAGACAAGTTCTCGCTGTATCTTTTTCAGGGGGACAAAACTCATCATCTTTAGTACAAAAAGGAGAGATTAAGGTATGGATCCATTTTTTTACTATACTACCAGACGTTAGCAGAATATCTTACATATTTACCGAAGTTAAAATCAACTGAAGTAACACAAATCATAAGTTTGAATATATGGAGGCTGGTGAAGGGTCTGTACTAGTTTTATCAAGTTTGTCCTCAATTATTTTTGTTAATTCGGTATCTCACAGATAAATTTATGAAGTCAAACGGAAGAGTAGAGATAATGAATATATTTCGGGTTATATGGAAGGGTAAAAGAGAAGCATATCGACTATTGGAAGATATCGAGCATTTCAGTAGATTTTTAGATAGAATGTGAAAGCCATATTAGTACTACTACCTTGCTAAGTTTTGTTCCATCAGTAATCCAGTTACATATTTCAAAGGAAGCTGGTGGGAGATTAATATTAATTTCTAGAGGCTGGTAGACGAAGTTGTGGTCCAATTCTTAAACGTTCTGCGAAGATGTTTCTTGAATAGTGGGTAATCAATTTGGTTTAGATTTGGAAAACGGCTTTTAAGGTATAAAATTTAGGCAAAAGTAGATGGAACCACGCTTGGCTTGGTTTGAAAGCCGTTGTTAGGCCAGTAAAGGTTACTAAAACCGAAAAGACACAACGTTAAGCATAAGTATGGATGAAACAATAAGTATGAGGGAGACATTAGTCCCATTAGTGGCGTGAAAAGTGTGCGGAGACCCAATATAAATCAGTGAAGCTTTTTTTAAATTCTATTTCAAAACTTTTAAAGTAACAAATTTGGTAAAATAAAACCAATAAAGGTTTCTGAACCCAATTTTATTGCACACATCACATTGTGGAATACGCGCACATTTAACTAATATTTACGCATGTGAGTGGATTTTCAAATATTTTAAAGTTAAGAGAATTTATAGGAGAGCACGTACACGTGCAATTTATTACAATTTGGGGTTTTGAAAAATATATTTATTTAGCTGCAAGCCTCTTCACTTCTCTGCAAACAGTAACTTTATAGCAACACATGTGTGCATGTTTATATGGCGGAGTGTGTGTGATTGTTAAAAAACAAATTTGTAAATTCCGGTTGGAATTTTATTTGCAATTTGTCTGCTTATTTTGCAGTATATTTATGTCCACGCACGCTTAAATCTGCAGAACAAAAACAAATGGAGACAGAGGATTAAGCGCTTTACTATATGTATGTGTATAGGTGTGAGCTAGTATGTGTTGGTTTTGGCGTGTAATATGCGTGAAATGATTATTAAATTTTCACTGCTCTCACGCATATATTTGAATAAGAAAAACAACAATAATACTACGTATACATATGTATGCATAATTAAAGGGATGACGTGGCAACAAATTGCTTGAACTAAATGGTAATTATTTACAGACGGTACGTCACTATTGCAGGTCAAGTGCTAAAGCAGATTTCAGCACAATTTCATAAAGTTTTTACTGCCTGCATTGGAACTGCATATTAAAATATTGAGTTGGATGAAATTGAATTTTATAAAAAAACGAGCCTTCTGTTAGGGATGCCTCCAAACGATGGAAAATAACTATTGAAGAGTCCACATAAAACATGAGAAAAATGGAATGAGAAAATATTTCCAAACCTCTTAGTGGCCTCCTTGACTTCACAATAAAGTCTAAAATTGCCAGAAATTGAAGCGATATAGTCATATAAGCAAAAAAAAAAAAAAAAACTGAAATTAGTAACAATGAGGTCTTGAAGTTAGATTCACGTTATCTCGAACTGTAGTTTCATCCAGTAGGCTCCACTTTATTCGGTTAGTAATGGTAGTCATGATAGATTCACATCACAAAGCTTTTATTGTACGAGGGCTGCTATATATATTTCTGGCCTAGGCAACACTAAGTGTTGCCAGGTGCAATCTGACATTTCCATTGGAAAGTTTGACATTTTTTAGCATAACATCACTCAGAACGTTTTGTCATTTAATCGTGAATTGTTTTATTTACAGGGAATTAAAAAATTCATCTCGGCCAAAAAATGGAATTAACTCGTGAACATTTTCGTGGGATCATTTTTCACAACTTTCGACGTGGATTATCGCGACAAGAGTGCATCGATGAACTAAAATCTTTGTATGGCTATGAAGCACCATCCTATAGCACTGTGAAAAACTGGTACAACGAATTCAATCGTGGCCGACGCTCGCTCAAAGACGAATTCCGTGAAGGTCGTCCAAAAACAGCCGTTGTGCCAGAAAACATCGATGCCGTACGTGAACTGATAATGCAAGACCGTCATGTAACATACATTCAGATAGAGGCATGCCAATGCATTTCTCCCACCAGCATACATTCGATATTGCATGAACACCTGGTCGTAAAAAAGGTTTGTTCTCGTTGGATCCCGCACAATTTGACAATCGCTCAAAGACAGGCTCAAAAAAAGTGCTTAGAAAATTGGTTTCAGCGCATGCAAAAGTGTATAAATCTTGATGGAGAATATTTTGAAAAACAATAAAACCATTTTCGTTGATAAATATTCATATTTCCATTATTAGGCCAGAAATATATATAGCAGACCTCGTATTTATAGTCTACTGAATTAGAACTAATTGCTTCAAAAAATTGAGAGCCGCAAATGAGAAATAGTAAATCCAGCTTCGAGTAGAGCTTATAAACCACAGTTAAATCATCTCCCTGATACCAAAACTAGTAAGAACTGATTATTAAAAACCTTCGCAAGCCCTTCTGCATTTGATATTAGCTAAAGCGCCTAAAGGTATGCTTTGTGAAATCCAAACTATATTATTATTTATGTCAGCTCATAAAAGTATGCAACAAACGAAGACAAAGCAGAGAGATTACATTGCAGGCAAGTGATGAATATCAAATTGAGGGTGCTCACAACTGTTGTAGGCATAAATCACTCTACTGGCCTCTTTATAAAAAAAATGTGCACAAAACTCTTCTTTCTCGCTGTGTATATATTTTCGGGCCTTTGCAGCGTTGACCATTTGACATTCAAGACAGCTAGAAAGAAAGCATACAATTAGGGCATAGTGGACAAATTTTAGGTCTAAATATTTATGAGAGTATCTTTGAGTGCCATTTCTGACGCCATTTGGCATAAAATAGAGCAGTAAACAATGGAAATCAAAAGACAACGACAATAATATATATAAATGAGCATATAAGATAAGAAAAAAAGACGAGGGTGAAACCTACAGAAAATATGAAATAAATAAATCGAGCAGTAAATAGTAAAAGTATTGCACAAATTATGTAGATCTGTAAGCAAATGGATGTAAAGGCAGCGACTTGGAAATCGTAAATATTTAAATTTATGACAAAAGTGTTAAAGTAACCGTGAAATTTATGACAACAACAATGCCGATATAAATTTTTATTACTACCAAAGGCACAGTGATAGAGGCTAAGATATATTTTATACATATTTAAATGAAAATAACCAAGGGTCAGTGTAAGCAGTGCGAACGCTGACTACATTAAGGCATTACAAAAAGGTCAAAGTTGAAGTGTGGCACAGTTGTAATGGCCAACGTGGCATGTTAGTTGACACTTGCAACAGGCAAAAGCACTTAAGAGTGCTTGGAGTACAGAGACTGAAATTTGTAAGCCACGCAAAAAGTTGGAATGAGTATGGTATGCAGGAGTATATATAGAAACATATATATTGCTGCTACAACACCAAAAGTACTGCTGAATATGCATATGTGAGGTGAAAAGACTAGACTTGCGTCCTGTATATCGCTACTATAACACTACTCTATCTTTCTCACTTATTTACCTCCGCCTTTTCATGCTTCCTTACAAATTTGCATATAACTAAACTGAGCACTATGCTCCTTCACTTCAGCTGCAGCTTTTTAGTCTCGCATTTGACATTCCACAAAATCCATTTAAATATGCACAACTAACGGGGATAAGTGTACTTTAATTGTTAGAGGATGTGCAACAGATCCTGCCGGTTGTCATGCAAGTAGCTTTTCAAATATGCAACATGCATGCAATTAATGTGTGCAACAATTGTTTACAGTTGCAATCTGAGCTTGTTTAGATGTAAATAAATATGTATATGAAAACGACGATTATGAGAAACGGACAGTATATTTATATAGAGACATTTGTCAGAAGATCTCTTAAGTCCTCCACAGACAAAGTGTTGCTGTTAGAAGCTTTACTGTCGCAGACGAAGAAAATACGAAGAAAAAAAATAGAAATAGGTCCGAGCTCGGGTACTCAACACTAGACCGCTTTCGGTTAGATAGCCTGGATTTTACAAGCTCTTCTATGGTCTATGTTTTCGAGGTCCTCTATAGATCCTAGCCGGATTCATTGTGGATACTGTTTTCAAGAATTTCTTATGAATGGTTTGAAATGAATAAACCATATATCGACACTTTGAGAGTACTTACATATCCGGAATGCATAATTTCAATCTATTTCTGACACGAGGCACTAAATATTATGTGTTTTTTGAATAATGCTGATTATCTAGTTAAGCGAAAGTACATTTTTCCATATGACGTTGAATGACTTGCTTTATTCGATTGTGTCATTAATTATTGAAACTTGGACTTTTAAACAACTTTTTATAAACCATTCGACAATTTAAAAAAACAGATAATATCTTTAAATTCTGTCGTTCTCAATATGTTTCAGATTCTCTAGGGTTTTTTTTCTGATCTGTCATGGTTTTTAATTAAAATTGACTAGATACGTTCACACAAGCTACCAGACAGCAGAAATGTACAATAAAATAACAACAAAAAAGGCGCATTATTTACATGACAACCATTGAAATCAACCATTCTCTATGGTCATAGTCAACTAAAAGCTTAAATCACTCATATAAATATTGAAGCCGTTGTCACCATTTACTAATGAGCCATATTAACACCCACACGCAGCATGCCAAACCACTTGAACCGTTAAATCAGTTGCATACACCCATTTGAATACAGTTCGAAATGCATGAAAAGCATAAATGACCGACTGAATGCCGGCTGGTGTGAACTCCAGCAACCAACCAACCAGCCAGCCAAGCGTCGGGCGTCGAGCGCCCATTCATCTGCATGCGAAGCCAGCCAGTTAGACATTCAGTTAGTCATTTATTGCTTTATTCAATTTGTATTCATTTAAATTAAAGTCGAAGCATAAAAACGAGTTGGTGATTTTTTCCAGCTGCAGTGCCATTGGTGGCATAGCGTAAAAAGCGCAGCATGTGGCCGTAACGGCACGCTCGTTACATACAAATACTCGCTGATTCAATTGCAGATATTGCGCATATATGTGTGTGTTCACTTATGTATGTCGAGCTTTAAACGGTTCATTTGACTACTGAGTTACGATATCATTGCGCATTTCGCTTTTGAAATGCTGGAAAATGCGTTTATACGAAATATCCATGGATATTTGGAACGTTTACGGGAGTTTGTACGTTAAATATTGACTGAAGTTGTCATCGTAAAATTTGAAATATACGAGTGTTTGTTTATTAAAACATCGTTAAAACAGAATTAGTTTCATCAGGGGTTTCCTGATAGTAGAGGGATCGATGTTGGCTGGTATTGCCAAGAAATCTACAAGCTATACGAATTCACTTTTTTTATATTTTGTATAGTAAATCGATCTAAATCAGCCTTTTAAACGAGCAAAGACCGGTTAATTGATCAATTAGCTCCTGTGTGAAAAGGCTATAGCTATAATAGGTCCATAATTATGCTTGGTTTTGTTGTTGAGGATAAAAAGTCAATAAATAAGCTCATATGGATATAAACTAAGATGTATAGCACATCGATTATTACTAGATAGAATATGCACTGTAGGTAGAGATCAAAGCTAATTTTTTCATCCAGTAGTGAAAGCTCTGTAAAAGCTTTCTTTGTAATTTTTTTTGTCAATATTAAGGGGACCCCCCATTCTCGTTTTCAAAAAATCGATTTTTATACCCTGAACAGGGTATATTAAGTTTGTCACGAAGTTTGTAACACCCAGAAGGAAGCGTCGGATCTACGAACAAGTCCTTCAGTTTTCAAGATATCGTTTTGAAATTTTGCAGATGTTATTTTCTCTTCAAGAAGCTGCTCATTTGTCGGAACTGCCGATATCGGACCACTATATCATATAGCTGTCATACAAACTGAACGATCGGAATCAAGGGCTTGTATGGAAAACTTCCGCATTTTACTACATATCTTCACGAAATTTGGAATTTAATCTCCGAAAAAACTGTTCAGATCGGTTCACTATAGCATATAGCTACCATACAAACTGAACGATCAGAATCATGGGCTTGTATGGAAAATTTTCGCATTTTACTACAAATCTTCACGAAATTTGGTGTGAGTTATTGTTCATAGAAATAATTTAATCTCCGAAAAAACTGTTCAGATTGGTTCACTATAGCATAGAGCTACCATACAAACTGAACGATCACAATCATGGGCTTGTATGGAAAATTTTCGCATTTGACGTTCAGATCGGTTAACTATATAACCTTAATGTTTCTAGCAAACACCCCGGCTAAAAAGAATTAGTAAAATGTTTTCTTTTTTTACATACTTTTTCTTACGTCTTTAGATTTGCTTAAACACATAGTTACTGAAAAAAATGCACCTGTGAAGGGTATATTAGCTTCGGTATAGCCGAAGTTAACGTTTTTTCTTGTTTTAATTTAATTCGAACCTATAGCTATTCAAGAATGTTCCGTTAAAATTTCATGTCAAAATTCCAAAAACTCTTGAAGATATAGCCGATTTATGGTGGAAGCGTAGGTAGGTTTTATACCCAAGAATTTGCTTCTCAAAACTTTAACGCGTTTTTCTCGAAACAGTGTTTTTACGACTAGCGCATGATGTTACTCAAAACCTATTAATCCAATCGGTTATAAATTTTAACACGTTAGTCTATATATAGGTATGATATGAACTAGGATAAATCAAATCGGTGAAGATCATCTCTACTTTTCAACTTGATTTGTGGCTGAAAAAAAGCGATTTAAAAAAGAAATTTAAAGGTCCGCCATTTTGTTAAATTTTCTGCGAAATTAATAATCCTAATTCATACCAGAGACAAACATGTACTCTTTCTAATCCTGTTGGAATTTTTGGTTTCAGATGTTCCAGTACCAGCCCATTGAAAATCGTCGAAATTTGAAATCGTGAATGGGGGTCCTCTTAAGTTCGGCGAGACTTTGGTGTTTAAGTTAAATATTAAATATTGTTGTTTCTATCTTGAAGATCTTTTTCTAATTTTCCAGACCAAAGAAAAGAAGCGCTTCGAGGTCTTCCAAAAAATGTTTTTGAAAATTTTCTCCACCCAGTTGTGCACATAATGATCCTCAAAACTATGGGGGAGATACAGAAGTCGACTAAGGTCTCTGTTACTATATTCCCAACCAGACTATACGGGCTTCCAGGTGTAATAGTGGTTAAATTATGATTACTTTTTAGAGTTGTAAGCCATTAAGTCCATAGAGATTAGTCTTTAAGGTAACAACTCAGGAACTACGAACAGCCTATGAAAGACAGCCTCAAAATAATACAGTTTCATAGAAAAAAAATAAACAACGAAGAAGCAACACCAAATATTAATCAATATGTTAACCATAATATCAACTATAATTTTATGGCAAACAAATTCAAAATAAATTATTGTTTATCATAATTTAACTAATCCAAATTGCTTTATGTAGTAATGACAAAAACAACAATTTGTGTATCTCAAATTAAATTTAATAACTCAGCGCAGCGAAAACACCCAAGCCACTAAATATTTAATCGCTTAATTATACGCTGCTGACAAGCCGTTTTAACAAGAGGTGCACACACATACATAAATATTATCAAAAAAAAACTTTAATAATTTCTCACTAATTTGTAGGCAAAAAGTCGACAACCAAAAGCAACAACAACAACACAACATTTACCACATTTGAACCGAAGTTGTTGTTGCTTAGTTGCGTTGTGATTTGATTTGGTTGGTTGAGCTTTGTTGGCGCTCGTGTGGTTCGTTGGTAGAAATGTATGTATATATATATATTTATTTTGTTTTTGCTGTTGTATATATGTGAGAATATGTGAGAATATTTGCTATAATTTGTTTATTTTTAGCTTCATGCCTGGCTTGGATTGTTTAATTTTAACTCCATTTCTTTGATGATTAATCGTTTGCAGTTAGTTTAACAAGTACTTGGATATTAAGTAGAGATATGTATATAGTGGCTTAAGTATATAAGCTTGTCTTATGTTTTTCAACACTATTTTTTGTCAAAGTTTCTTATTCCTCTTCTTACCCTATAGTTTCCCTTCCAGCCTCTACAGTTGCTGCTGAAATAAATTTTCTATCATCACCAGCATTCTTACCACCATAATCATTCACCAAAAATCTTATTTCCGCTGTTGGATAATTTTTAAGTTTTTCTTTTAACTGTTTATTTTAGTTTCTTGTTAAAGAGCGTCAAGTGTTTTTTGCCTTTGACACTAGCACACTGACTCAGCAAGTTCAAAAAGTTAGATTTTTCTTCAACTGCAGTCCACAACTTGCTGTTATTTGTTGTTGTTTCTAATATTTTTTTTTTTTTCATTTTACATTTTTCTAGTATTTTTTACGAAAATTTGTTTTTTATTCTTTGCTCACACTTTTGTTGTTTTTTCATTAAAAAAATGTCTTGTTTCACCCTTTTGTTTTTGTTTTAATTTGTGGCTGCTTATTTTTCTCACATTTCCATCCTATCACCTTCTCGCGCACTTTGACATGTTACGAAGATTTATGGTTGCCCTCTTCCCCAAAAGCTAGCTGTGGTCAGTCATTTGTTTTGTTGTTTCTATAGTATTTGTTGTTTTTTTTTGTGAAAAATTTATGCACGAGTGCTTAACTAAACTTTGCTGGTCAACATTAATTTTCTTGTTGAAATTTCTGCTAAGTGGCGCTGATGGTCACGGCGGATAAAAACTTAGAAAAAAAAAACAACGAAAAAATAATGCTTGTAGAAAAACAGAAATTAATTTAAATAGCATAGCATAAGAAATAAACTTCTCATCATAGAAATATACGAAAAGTTGGTGAGGACACTGCTGCCTCTACAGACTTCTTATATAAAGCTTTACAATTACAATATCGATAACTAGACTATCAGAACTCTAGAACTCTCTCCATCTTTCTAAGTGTTTCACTTTAGTCATGGTATCTTTTCGGTATATTGCAGGCGACAATTCTTTTAGAATTAATTTTCTTGGCAGTAAGGATATTTAAAGATCGTTTTAAACACAAACTCAGCGATCTTGAGTCAAATTTAATCAGTACAATACTTCATACAATTTATATAGTATATGTTTTGGAACCTAATAGCTATATCATTAAAAAAAATTATAACCTTCTGAAATCCCGAGAGAACGATCTTGACTGGAAGAACTAAAATCAGATGGCTTCAGCTACAATAACCTTCTAATCAATTGTCAAAGTTAATTTGGAGAGTGAATGGAAGCATCTTAACACCCTCAACTACTCGACGTTCAAACCTTTGAAAGATTGAGGTTGGAAAACTTTTAAATTTATATCGCTATAAGACGCCTCAACAGGTTTCCGATAAATTCTGAGTGTTTCTTCAATATATGATTTTTATACCCTGAATAGGGTATATTAAGTTTGTCACGAAGTTTGTAACACCCAGAAGGAAGCGTCGGAGGCCCTATAAAGTATATATATAAATGATCAGTATGTTGTACTGAGTCGATTTAGCCATGTCTGTCTGTCCGTCCGTCTGTCTGTCTGTCTGTCTGTATATATACGAACTAGTCCTTCAGTTTTTAAGATTTCGTTGTGAAATTTTGAAGATGTTATTTTCTCTTCAAGAAGCTGTTCATTTGTCAGAACTGCCGATATTGGACCACTATATCATATAGCTGCCATACAAACTGAACGATCGGAATCAATGGCTTGTATGGAAAACTTCCGCATTTTACTACATATCTTCACGAAATTTGGTGTGAGTTATTGTTCATAGAAATAATTGAATCTCCGAAAAAAAATCGAATTCAGATCGGTTCACTATAGCATACAGCTACCATACAAACCGAACGATCGGAATCAATGGCTTGTCTGGAAAATTTTCTCATTTGACGTGGTATCTTCACGAAATGTGACGTGGATTACTGCTTAAGGTAATAATATAATCTCCGAAGAAATTGTTCAGATCTGATGAGCGATATTTCACTACCGGTGATTTTTTCACTGTGAAAATCGCATATAGCAACTGCGATTAATTTTTGTAAATAGCAGTGATTTACAATCGCAATAGTAGTTCAGTAATTTGAGTTCGATCACATTAGCTATAGAGAAGTTCAGTACTTTTGTGCGATCACAGCACATATAGGAGATCACATATAGGAGATTCGTTCTGTACCAATAGCAGTTCGGAGAGTAGCAATCACAGTTCTATGACCACAGGAGCAATTTTAGTTGCGATTTCGATAATTAAAAAAAATGTGGAGTACAAGTACTCATAAATTCTTTTTTTTTTATTGCGATCGCAATAGCAATATAAAATCACAGTGATTTAAAAATAGCAACCACAGAAATCACAGTGATTTAAAAATAGCAATATCGCTCATCACTACATCACGACATCACACAGACTATTTTGTATTCAAATTTTTCGTTAACTCGATTGTGTGGATGCTCCTGAGTTCCATAAGAATTCTTTCTTCCCTTCAATAAATGCTCGAATTTGTCAAAATGCAACCGTGACTTTGAAAAATCTTTGGGGTTTTGAGATAGGTTGAATATGTCTTCTATTTTTTTATTTAATTTAAACTCTTCATAAATTTTGATTCATTTTTTAAATAACCGAAATTGAAGTAAAACGAATACAGAAAGCTGCAAGTACGACATTTTTAGCAAAATTACGTTCACTATATTCTCATTTTAGTAAATATTTTTCCTAATTTACATAGATACCACCTATTGCTTGTTTTTGCAACTCATTTATGCCAGCACTAATATTTTCCATTTTCGCCTAACACCTTTTAATAACATTTGTAGCGCTCATAATCACCGTTACATAATTAGCGTGGAATGCTGCAAATAATTAGCAGCTCAATAACAGTTTAAACAATGCCTAACTAACACCAATAAATGTATATATTTCGACGGCATACGCACATATATAAATAATTTTGTCAAAACAGCAAAAATTTTAGCGCTAAATGCTTTACCATACATAAATATATTCATATAACTTTTGGCATTTAAATACACACTCATATATTTCCCCACATGTATGGTGCTTTACCGCACAGCATGTTGCCAACACGCTCATAGCTGTTATTGCACGTAATTTAATTAAATTGCTTATACGCAGTGGTGGCGCCGTCAGTGGCTGCTAACGCCAGCAAACAGTGCAACTGTAACACTGAAAGGCTGCGCTGCGGTGTGGCAGCAGTAAGTTGGGTGGAAATTGTTCCAAAATTTGTTGAAAACAATAACAACAAATTTTAAATCCACAATCATGCATAATAACTACAAATTTTCGGGGCTTTAGTAAGTTCTTTGGTTGGCAGATTACTTTTGTTATTACATATTTTCGGGTAATTTATATAGAACAGTGGAGAGATGAGTTTTAAACAAGGAAAAGAGAAAAATATATTCACCCAAAGCTCTAGTAACACCCATATTTGCTAGCTTTCGGGGTACATCCTCAATAATTGATTCGAAGAGGGAATCTAATAGAAACGTTTGGTTAGAACAGACCAAAGCCCTAAACACAGGAAGGAAAGGAGCAGAAATCTTTAAAAGTAAAAGCAGAGCGCTGAAAAGATGTTGTTGTTGATGTTGTTAGTTTCTTAATGGAAGGCTCAGCTAAGGCCTCCTTACGTTCGTTCAGCTCACAGAAGATAAATTTGAGAACTGATTTCATATTCACCATGTATGATTTCTTGCTCAACGAGAAGACGGAGAGACAACGAATTTGATGAAACAAAAAATAGTTGCTTGAGCTGCACTTTTTTGTCGTCTTCATTCATAATGCTTACGTCAGTAGGAGTAGTGCAAATGATTGCTGTTTCGAATGGCTCTTTCATCTCATTAGAGTATCAATAACTAGGATTACTCAATTAATATTCTGTAAGTATACGCTATAATGACGTCATTACTGTAATAATTGAATCACTTTAATAGGGTGAGGGCTTTGGCTTTTGAGTGGCCTTAAGGTTTAAGTAGAGATCTGTTAGAGTTCATAGCTATAGATTACAGTTCATAGATCAAAGAAAGCTCTAAATGCCAGATTTAGAAACTCATCAGCATGCCTGGACAAGTCTTTTAGTTCTGTTAAGATATGGATTGAGCAAAATGAGATAAAATCTTTTCGAACTAGGCATGAATAAATTGAACTTAAGCTTACCAAACATTTCTTTTCGACCCATGAACCGTCGAAGGAATTTGAGTGCAGTTTTCGTTGGTTATTTCTAAATCAGCCATTCTAAGTAAAATCTGTAAAATGAATTTTGAAGTGATTTTCGAATCTATAGGTATTTTAAGTATAAAATATGTTTAATTAAATACTAAATAATTACAGAACCATTTCTTAAATTCCGTTGCAATCAAAATTTCATTGCAATTTTAAAGCTTTTGTAATTGCCACATAAAGTTGATACGATTTGTTATTGTTTTTGTTACAGAATTGAAAAATTTGCTGCATGCATTAAATTAAAATAGCAAAACACTTTAAACTTTTTGCCAAAACATAATTAAATGTTAGACAGTTTACAGTTCTAATGCGTTTCTGTTGTTGTCACAAAGTTGTTTGTTTGTGTTGTTGTCAGCGATTTGTGTAATTAGTATGATCATGTACATATGTACATAACATACCGTTATTTTATTAGTATTGCAAATATGTAGTTAAACAATTGTAAGCGATTATTGTTCCATTTGTCTCTCTTCCTCTCTCTCTATTTCTGTTCGTATAGTACTTTAACAACTGCCTGTGGATAAATAGAGTGCGTACAACTTTCATTGTAATTAATTTTGTGGCTGTTACGGCATGATGCTACATATAGTCATTTTGGATAAATACATATGCCTATACATATGTGTATATGTATACATATATATATGTGTGTATGTGTATATATGTACATATGTTTGCCTGAAAGTGGCTATATTTAATTGCTTCATGCGCACGAATGCTCATTAAGTCGTATAGCCACGCGGAATAAATGTGATTTCCATGCAATTGATGGTAAATGCTTTTGGCAGTTGATTTTGTTGTGAAAAAAAAAATTTAATTAAGTATCATATGTAACCACTAATTTAAAAGCTGCTTTTCATAAAAACATATATTTGAATTTAATTTTTTAATTTTTCTATAATTGTTAGAGTATTTTTTCCATATTTTTTTTTAACGAATTAGTTTAAATTAAGAATTTAATTTTAATTAAAAAAATATTTCTTTGACAAAAAGTTATATTTATTTGTTATGCAATATTTTTTTCAACTTAATATATTTTAATCATCACAGTTGAGTTTTTATCGCATCATCTTCTCCAAATACTAAACCTTTTGAAGGTTATAAATATATATATATTTTTTTAATATTTTTAATGGAAATTTTTAATGAAAATAATTTTTTTTTTCGACAAAAAACATTTTTGATTTTTTATGCAACTCTTTTTCTAGCTAGATATATTCTAATATCGTAGTTCAATTTTTTCCTATACTATCCTGCAAATACTAAACATGTCGAAGGTTATGAATATATAATTTATTTTAATAAGTATATTATTGAACGTAAATCTCCCACAATTCAATTAATTCAATTTTCTTCGAAGAAATGATTTTTTAACTTCACATAATTCGAACTGTCGAACAGCAAAAATTTTTACTCGGTCGAAATAACCCTTTTGGATCTAAATCTCCTTTTTGGCATAGGGAGTAATTCTGGTTTTGCTCAGTTCTAATATTATAATAGGAACCATATCTATTGATATACATATTATATATATTACCAGTTTTACTGAAACAGCTATACAATATGTCTAGATGTGGTTGGCAGATTACATGTATAATGTATGTGTATGTATATAAATCCTATAGGTAGAAGACGAGCAAATGATGTTCCGATCATCTAAAAACTAAAAGAAAACCCAAACTTTCTATATAAACTGAACCCTCAGCTCATATGCCTATAAACTCTACTAGTACCTCATGTGGTTTTATTCTTTAGACATTCCGATCCGAATAATTTCAGCGATAGACCTTGAGAATACGAGTATATTGATATTGAGGGTTCATAGTCCTATACATATACTTATAGACTTATAGGTATCACAGAATCGAAGTTGATCACATCTAGTACTGGTTTATCTTTGCGACGGAAACCTTTTATACAGAGTTGTTTTTAAAATATTTAACATTATTTGACAGTTAGTAGACATACTTTCACCTTCTTCGAGGCTTTATATTTATTATTTTAAAACTGACCTTTAGGAAATATCTGGAAACATACCCGAGTACAGTAAGACTCTTATTCACTGTAATAGTTCTGTCGTATCGGAGGTCAACCATAATCGCATAGCTATAATTTTTACGGAAATTAATTGGTTTGTCTCTAAAAGGGAATATCCAGCAGACTTCAGATTTGACTTCTTTTATAGACTTCATTTCTTTCTTAAGATTCGATGGTACAAGGTCCCACGACAATTGGCTCTGTATTTCTCAAACGAATATGGAATTTAACCGGCCAAAATCATTCGACTTAACAGAACTCCTCCAAATTATTTGGTTTTCACATATTCTGTTTCTACTACAACAACAATAAACAGAGGAAATTTAAAGGTTGCATCTCTCCACATCTCTCAAGTTATGGCCAGCAGCCGAATATATCAAATAGCCAAATGTCGAGCAAAATCCGTTAAAAAGTCAGAAACTAAACGTATAACAATAACAATCTACAAACACAAGCAACCCCAGTGATAAATGCCTGCACAGTTGGACATTCTGTAAGTTCCATTGTCATTTCCTCTGTTGCCATATCGGACATTTGGTGGAATTTTTATCTGCATCTTAACGGAACTTCTTCTTAATACCATTTCTTATAATTTATTCTCTTCTTCATTTATATTGCAACTGTATACACTTGGCTTATTTCCGTTTCCTTTGTAAATTATGCAACTTCCTTTGACTCCACACTCATAGTATAATAGCTATTTTAGCACCACTACAGCGGCCTTCTCTTACTGCCTGTCATGTCAAGGAACGCTGATGCATCACTAGGCGGGAGAAAAAAATGTTGGTCACGCACACACAGATGTACACTGCATGAACGTTGAGTTTGGCTCGAAGTGCCGCAGGATTGCAGGCATTTTGTGCGCCACACTTACTGACCTCTTCGCCAACACGAGCACATTGAAGGTTGGTTGGTTAGATGCTTTGTTGGTCGGTTGGACGGTCGGTCGGTTGTTTGGTTTAGCTGGCTGCTTGCCATATTGCCAATTGAAGCGAAAAAGCGCATTTGCTTCCACTGCACCAGTGGCCCACACTTGGCAGCTGTCACACTGGTTTCACACTCCTGCAGACTCCTACCTCTCCATCCACCTCTCCAATCTCACATTGGTGCCAGTTCGCTGCGCAATCAAGTGAGTGCCAAGGAAATTACAGAAATTGAAATAATTGAGATGATGATGATGTCGAGTTGCGTAAACGTTCGTCCGTCGCTGTCGGTTCGTCATGTGGTTGCCTTCGACTCTTTTTTTTCCTGTTTCTCAGCTCTGACTGCGGTTTTATGGACATTGCATTGCTTGTAGCTGGCGCTTTTCTCGCTTTTTACGGCCCGCTATAAAGAGCAGCTCTCGGGCAGCGCCGCAGTGTTAAATGAAGCTGAAAACATTTCTACAAGCCTGACAGGAAGATGATGATAATTTTTATTTGTGCGCGATGGCAGATACGTAAATAATATGGCTGGTGTTGATTGTGTGGAAAATGAAAATTAAATTAAGCAGTTGGCAGTCTATATTACAACGTAGAGAAGGTGAACAATAAAGGGAATTTATGTGAAATGCAATCTTTATTATATGGATTAATTGTAAAGTAAACGAATAGTCACGAGGCTTCAAAGGATATCCAAATTCTCGTAGATTTAGATTACGTTCTATTGCTGTTCCCCACAAGAGGAAAACTCATTTAGACTATGAGAGACAGTTCTTTGTAAAATCAGAAGAACTCTCTTAATTAGATATTAAGACTCGACAGACTTCCCTGAAGCTACCACAAATTTGCATAGGTTTTATTACTTCTATATCCGTCAGTTCACGATGATATACAAAAAGGAGAGATTCAAGAAGTTTTAAACTCGCTCTTCCATAGGCAGGACATTCGGAGAAGTTGTCTTCCACCAATTCCAAGTTACCAAAGACCATGGCGGAATATGGTGGCAATATCACAATATTTTCTTTTCAAACTAAAAAGCTATAATAACTAACCTCGAGGATCTTGTTCGACTTGTTGAAACTGAGGTGCCAAAGTGAACCCTACTTGTTGGTCAAAACATGCTGGATTTTGAACATAAAAGCTCGACTCAATAAGATTTTGGAAGCCGTCGAGACTTGTATCATATTCAATTTGTTAAACGAAGACTGAATCCGGTCAAAACCCTGCTAAAATTAAAATATGTGAATACTAGTATAATCACTTCGTCATGACTCATGAGCAATAAATTCAAAAAGAATTTAGCATATTATCTTCCTGAATATGTGCACATAAATTTATTATGGCGCTTTTTATGGGGCACACAATGGCTTCATTAAATTGGAAGTGGAAGGAACTCGGTATATTGGAAATAGCACCACGTGGAAATATGTCTTTTTTACTACTAACGGAGCAATATTTAAGGCTTGAATTATGAGTATTGAAAAGTGATGGGATATGAAAATATAATATGATTTTCGAAGGTAGGAACTGTCTCCATCATCAACAATATGTGGAACGTATAGTACCATAAATTCAAGAAAAGAACCATTATAATGACAAATAGAGATCTTTCACAAGAACTTTTTCGAAAAGAAATCTGATAAAGTTAGTAGGTACTCTTCAAATATGGTACCAAAATTGTCGTCAGAAGCATAAACTAAAGGGTCGAGATCTTTCAAACTTGAGAAATCGTTTAGGATGATTATGAAACGAAGGGGAATCGCTTATAATGTCGACAAAAATGTTCTCAAAATGGCGGCGCTGAGATTTAATGAGGGATAAGCTAAACTGTTCCACGAATGATGTTTCTTTTGCTTCTATAATTTGATCCGACTTCACTGATCTTTATACCCACCTTAAAAGCTATTAGATCAATAAGATAACTGCTGTAAAGTGAACTCTTTTTGACATGAAATAACGTCGACAAGATATATATATATATATTTGGCGTAGGAACCGCTTTAAGCGATTATAGCCGAATCCACCAGAGCGCGCCACTCATTCCTCCTTTTTGCTTTTTGGCGCCAATTGGAAACACCAAGTGAAGCCAGGTCACTTTGCACTTGGTCTTTCCACCGGAGTGGAGGTCGTCCTCTTCCGCGGCTTCCTCCAGCGGGTACTGCATCGAATACTTTCAGAGCTGGAGTGTTTTCTTCCATCCGTACAACATGACCTAGCCAGCGTAGCCGCTGTCTTTTTATTCGCTGAACTATGTCAATGTCGTCGTATAAATCGTACAGCTCATCGTTCCATCGCCTGCGGTATTCGCCGTTGCCAATGTTTAGAGGACCAAAAATCTTGCGCAAAACCTTTCTCTCGAAAACCCCAAGAGTCGTCTCATCGGATGTTGTCATCGTCCACGCTTCAGCGCCATACATCAGGACGGGAATAATGAGCGACTTATAGAGTTTGATTTTGGTTCGTCGAGAGAGGACTTTACTTTTCAATTGCCTACTCAGTCCAAAGTAGCACCTGTTGGCAAGAGTGATTCTGCGTTGGATTTCAAGGCTGACATTGTTGGTGTTGTTAATGCTGGTTCCCAGATAAACGAAATTATCTACAACTTCAAAGTTATGACTGTCAACAGTGACGTGGGAGCCAAGACGCGAGTGCGCCGACTGTTTGTTTGATGACAGGAGATATTTCGTCTTGTCCTCATTCACCACCAGACCCATACGCTTCGCTTCTTTATCTAGTCTGGAAAACGCAGAACAAACGGCGCGGTTGTTGCTTCCGATGATATCAATATCATCGGCATACGCCAGGAGCTGTACACTCTTGTAGAAGATTGTACCCTCTCTATTTAGTTCTGCAGCTCGTATTATTTTTTCCAGCAATAGATTGAAGAAGTCGCACGATAGTGAGTCACCCTGTCTGAAGCCTCGTTTGGTATCGAACGGCTCGGAGAGGTCCTTCCCGATCCTGACGGAGCTTTTGGTGTTGCTCAACGTCAGTTTACATAGCCGTATTAGTTTTGCAGGGATACCAAATTCAGACATCGCGGCATAAAGGCAGCTCCTTTTCGTGCTATCGAAGGCAGCTTTAAAATCGATAAAAAGATGGTGAGTATCGATTCTTCTCTCTCGGGTCTTTTCCAAGATTTGGCGCATGGTGAATATCTGGTCCATTGTGGATTTTCCAGGTCTAAAGCCACACTGATAAGGTCCAATCAGTTCGTTGACGGTGGGCTTTAGTCTTTCACACAATACGCTCGACAAAACCTTATATGCGATATTGAGGAGACTTATACCACGGTAGTTGGCGCAGATTGTGGGGTCTCCCTTCTTATGGATTGGGCAGAGCACACTAAGATTCCAATCGTCAGGCATGCTTTCTTCCGACCATATTCTACAAAGAAGCTGATGCATGCACCTTATCAGTTCTTCGCCGCCGTATTTGAATAGCTCGGCCGGTAATCCATCGACCCCCGCCGCTTTGTTGTTCTTCAAGCGGGTAATTGCTATTCGAATTTCTTCATGGTCGGGTAATGGAACATCTATTCCATCGTCATCGATTGGGGAATCGGGTTCGCCATCTCCTGGTGTTGTACTTTCACTGCCATTGAGCAGGTCGGAGAAGTGTTCCCTCCATAATCCCAGTGTGCTCTGGACATCCGCTACCAGATTACCTTCTCGGTCCCTACATGATAATGCTCCGCTCTTGAAACCTTCTGTTAATCGCCTCATCTTTTCATAAAATTTTCGAGCATTACCCATGTCGGCCAGCTTTTCAAGCTTTTCATACTCACGCATTTCGGCCTCTTTCTTTTTACGTCTGCAAATGCGTCTCGCTTCCCTCTTCAGTTCTCGATATCTATCCCACCCCGAACGTGTTGTGGTCGATCGCAACGTTGCGAGGTAGGCAGTCTGTTTTCTCTCCACTGCGGAACGACAATTCTCATCGTACCAACTGGTTTTTTGGCGTTGCCGTAGACCAATTGTTTCGGCTGCAGCGGTATGCAATGAGTTTGAGATGCCGTTCCACAGCTCCCTTATATCGAGATGCTGATGAGTGCTCTCAGAGAGCAGGAGTGCAAGTCGAGTAGAAAATCGTTCGGCTGTCGGTTGTGATTGCAGCTTTTCGACGGCGAACCTTCCTTGTGTTTGTTGACGGGCGTTCTTTGCTGCACAGAGGCGAGTGCGTATCTTTGCTGCTACTAGATAATGGTCCGAGTCAATGTTTGGTCCTCGGAGCGTACGCACGTCTAAAACACTGGAGACATGTCTTCCGTCTATCACAACGTGATCGATTTGGTTGCGCGTGTTTCGATCAGGGGACAGCCACGTTGCTTGATGAATTTTTTTATGCTGGAATCTGGTACTACAGACAACCATATTTCGGGCCCCAGCGAAGTCGATCAGCCTCAGGCCGTTTGGCGATGTTTCGTCATGGAGGCTGAATTTTCCGACTGTTGTGCCAAAGACACCTTCTTTACCCACCCTGGCGTTAAAATCGCCAAGCACGATTTTGACATCGTGGCGGGGGCAGCGCTCATAGGTGCGTTCTAGGCGCTCATAGAAAGCGTCTTTGGTCACATCGTCCTTCTCTTCCGTTGGGGCGTGGGCGCAAATCAGCGATATGTTGAAGAACCTCGCTTTTATGCGGATTGTGGCTAGACGTTCATCCACCGGGGTGAATGCCAGGACTCGGCGACGGAGTCTCTCTCCCACCACAAATCCAACACCAAATTTGCGCTCCTTTATATGGCCGCTGTAGTAGATGTCACAAGGACCCACCTTCTTCCGTCCTTGTCCCGTCCATCGCACTTCTTGGACGGCGGTGATGTCAGCCTTTAGTTGTATGAGGACATCAACCAGCTGGGCAGAGGCACCTTCCCAATTAAGAGTCCGGACATTCCAGGTGCATGCCCTCAAATCATGATCCTTAGTACGTTTGCAGGGGTCGTCATCAAAAGGGGGGTTTCTCATCCGAGGCTCGGTGTTTGTTTTCATTGGGGAGATTTTTTTTATGTGGTGGGTCCCAAGCCCTACGCACAACCGCACAAGCGGGCTTCGCCTTCTCACTTTAGCTCGCCTCCAAACGGATGTCTGTTAGCTACCCAGGGGATACTTGGTCTAAAACCGGAAGTCGTGAGCTGCTTGAGTCATATGCAAAAGAATCGTTCCTGGCCACTCCCAAGTGAATGGCAATCAGAAACTTTCCTCACTTGCGTGAACTTCTACATATGACCCCATCCCCCTACCCCATCCCCTACGTCGACAAGATAGTCTTTGTTATTGCAGAAGAACCTCAATCGTTTAAACAATATGCCAACAAGTGCCAGATAACTGCAGTAAAATATTGAAAATTGAAGAAGTCTTCTACACATTTTATCTTTAATGTGCTGACAAACTGACAGACAGCTAAACAATAATCGTACGCGTCAGTAAGGCTTACAGCGCGCTTTCAATCAGCTCATCAACTGTCGCCAACTCATTGGAGCGCATAACCCCTGGTCGGCATTGGCGATGCTGGCATTGACGCCGGTTGTTTGCGCTTCACTGCTTCGCAAATGTTGCTGAAAAACTTGTGCTCATTGAAAAATGTCGGTCCTTTGTTAAAAATACTGCGTTGTTTTTAGACTTTTCGTTGGCTAAAGCTTTAGATAGGCGTGTGTGTGTGCTGGCGAGCATTTTGATCGAGGTTCCTACTACGTGTAATCCATTTATTTATTTCACTCGGGTGCACTCTGAAATGTACATATGTACAAAAGACAAATAGTATGTTATAAAATTATATAAGAACTTTCGACTGGCATGCTGCGCACATTTATGTAGGCGTGACAAATGTTGTTGGCTTTTTGCAATTTTACAATAAAATATTTCAACTGTCAGTCACATTTCGACGGAGTATCTATAAACCAGTGACGGCTCGTACTCGGACAGACTCGTTTTTGTTGCGTTGACAAATAATCCGTGAATTTTAATGGATTGCTTATGTAAATTTACTGTTAGTTTGGCATACATTTAAGGTTTTCTTAAAAAATATTGAAACAGTTTTTATAGGACCTACCGTGGTTAACAATATCGACATTGTGAGACTTCTGTAGAAAGCTTTCTTGTGTGCCGAAAATTCATAAATAAAACGCTTCTGGAATTATAAAATTTGGTGCAACATCATATGATCCGTAACTAACTCAATGATTATCACGCTCCAAAAAAAAGTATTCGTAGTTGAGATATCTCGATGATTCCAACAAATCTCAGACAGTGAATTAGCAATCTTTTTTTCTTCAAAATGTGTAAAATTGGATTCAATAAGCTTAGACACCGTAAGAGCTTGAGGATCATTTTCGTTTAGTTGAATGTAGGAACTCAATTCGAGCCTCTATTAAAAGCTCTATTATCCTCTTTTCAAATCACTATTAAGCTCTTCCATGAAATGAAAGCTCTAAGCAGAGAGATACAGCTTTTTAGAGCTCTCATTTTTTTTCTCTCTCTTCATACTGGTTGAGCTAAAGTCCCAGGAGAAGTGCATTACATAGTCTGATGTCGAATCAGGAGTGTTAAGGTTAGGTTAGGTACGATTTCGATGATTTGAGTGTTTTTGATTGTTTGCAAAATTTCGCTCGCTCAATAACTCTTTTACTTAGTACGTGTATTCTTTGAACTCATTTCGAATGTTAAATCCTTTTCATAATCAGTGGAAGAGTTACGAAGATGAAAGCTATACGCCGATTATTTTAACATTTATAGTCTTCTTTACTTCTTCTAAATATCTTTTAAGAATTATTAAAGATATATCAGATCTTCAAAGACTAGCATGGGTTCTGATTATTGGTTTAACGTTAACCATCCGTGCTCAGAACACAGCTACCAATCATAAACACTCGCAAAGTTAGGTTCCAACAAATTATCTAATAGACACAAAATTAATTTTCTAACAAGGAAAAACATTTTAAGCTCCAAACTAACGGACCACACCAATTTTCGATATCACCTATGAATTTTTGATGAACTAACTTCCGACAAGCAGTCAGCTTTCTTTCATCCCATCAACTTTACCCATACAACTTCATCAATAAGTGAATTCATACTTTTAGTGATGCCAGCGCTGGCTACCAATCCCCAATCGCCCAGCCGCATTTTACATGTTTTGTTGTTGTGCACGTTTCTTCAAACGCTATGCATGCAAAATGTGCCCCAAAGGGACACTTGTCAAGGAAGCAAAAGAAGAATGCAAAAGAAATAAAAATAAATAGCTACGGAGAAGTAGTCAAAACAATAACAATAACAACAGAGCCAAGTTAACAATCACACTTTTCGGTTTGAGGCGAAATTATGTATGTATATATGCATTGTGAAGTACCGTTAGTATGAGTATATACACATGTACATTTATTTATGTAATATGGTTATATACAAACAACCAGTGGAAGAAAAATATTTATAAACAAACTTGGCAGCATAAGGAATATATTTCTGTGTGCAGCCAAAAGATGCCCAACGGTAGACAGTGGGTGCAAAAAGTGCATGCACCAAAGTTTACTGCTAACCACCACTGATAGTGTCGGAAGGAGTTGACATTTAAAGGATATGCAGAGTGATTGTGTTGGAGCCAACAAACAAAAAACTAACCGCAGGCTAGGAAACAAGCGGCACAAGATTGCAGGAAAAACACCACTTAAGGCTGTGTGTATGGGTGTATATGGTCTGCATTCTCGAAGGAAATCTCTGGCAACGTTTGCGAAAGTAAAAAGTAGACAAATGTGCTGAAAAGAAGTTGAAGAAGATGTGTATATAAGGTGTATAGGAAGTATAGCAAAAAGTAGTAGAGGGCACCGTGAAGCGTGAAGAAGAGTTTAGGCCCCAAGCGAAGGTGACAAGTCAACATGCTTTAGTTTATTGCGTCTGCCTAGGCATTGGCTGACAAGCTCATAAATACTAATTTTAACGAGTTTTTTTGCAAAGAATTATTACAGTAGGTTTTGAATATATTTGAATGAAGAGAGGGTGTAAAAAATATTTATGAGTATACTAATAATTTGGGATAGAGATGGTTCTTAACTTGGTTTTTAATTCAGATTTCACTGAATTGTGCGTTGATATGAATTTAATGTCAACTGATTTCCATACGGTTTACTAGTTCTTAAATAGTATTGTGTAACCTTGAGTTAGATGCAGAGGTTATGTTTTTTTACTTCATCTTTATTTTTATTCTCCTCCCCTTTATAAGCATAATTTCCTACCTTTCTCTTCCTATCTTCTTTATTCTTTTTTTATTTCTTTGGAATATTGGACAAATCAAAATATTTTTCCGAACCACTTTAAATGATCTGCCAACAAATATTCCTAAATACTTGTTATGAGGCAGATACTTCTTATTACTAATCAGGAAACAACACAGACGTCGGCCACAAAATCAATCGGAGAGTCACTCTTACCAACAGGTGCTATTACGGGTTCAGTAGGCAATTGAGGATTAGAGCTCTCTAAACTCAGGTAAAAGTATCAAACGGATGTCGACCTGGAGAAACTTGAGACTACTGGCGAAGGTTTATCGACGCTGCCAAGATATACTGCCTGTTGTAGTTATGTTATATCCTTTCCACATTATAGATCTCAGATTTTTAAGGTAGATTCAGCTTCGATTTTATTACTTCATAACATTTAAAAAGCTAAGATTAGAAAAATAATTGACAGTTGTAGAGGGGTACCGAAATTTCTTTGTTTTTTTGGATATATTTTAACAAATATCTCCATTCCGCTTTTTAATGCTATATTCAATGATTCATAAAATCTTAAACTCCGGCAACTTCATAATACACCCCTCCTAGAAGCCCCCTCCTTATTAGCGAAGAACTCGGACAGCCACTTTTCACAAGCCTCTTTTGAGTTCAACTTTATACCACCAAGGGCGTTCGCCATTTACAGGAACAGGTGGTAATCACTTGGCGCTATGTGCGGGCTATTTGGTGGATGCGATAAAACCTCCCATCCGAGCTCCGTAGCTTCTGAAGAGTCATCAACGAAGTGTGTGGTCTGGTGGAACACTACACCCTTCCTGTTGGCCAATCCTGAACGCTTCTGGTCGATCGCCAGCTTCAAGCAGTCCAGTTGTTCGCAGTAGATGGTAGAATTAAGCGTGGATGAATTAAGAAGCAGCTCAAAGTGGATGATTCCCTTCCAATCCGGTCTAACTCGATGTTTTCCATGATTTGATCGGTATTCGTCGTCACAGGTCTTTCGCCGGCTGGCTTATCCATGGTGTCGTTTTCACCCGCTCTGAATCGTTGAAACCATTCCTCCACAGTTCGAAGTGATAGATTACCATCCCCCAAAACACCATTAATCTCACGGAACGTTTCTCTAGCGGATTTGACTTTAACGAAGGAAACCCTTAAAATAGCGCGAATTTTATTTTTTTCTTTAAAAATTATGGGCGAAGCTGCTGTCTAGTCTGATAGATGCGAGTCGAACCAGCAACTGGTATAAAACAGAAATACTGGTATTATCACATCGAGACGCTCTATCTCTCTCTCTCTTGCATTCAGTTTACTTACTTGTACTGACTTATAAATTTCTTAACTAGAGAGCAGACCAGAGTATTGGGGAACCGAAGACAGCTTACAACTTCCGAAGCTCTGATATATGTACATAAATAAACTACTTCCATCACTTTCAAAAATAATTGCCGTAAAATTTATTCAACGCGGAACCACAATTCAGCATCTAGAGAGCGCTTGAAGCTTTTTGCATACCAAGGACAAAAGCTAGCTCCCGCCTACGCAACTGCAACTTCACTGAACTCAGCATAAAAAGCTGCAAATTAAAACTTCAAACTAGCAAACGACCGACTCAGACTGCGCTACGACCTCCCGAAGCAACTAATGTCTATTTTGGCTGTGGGCCTTAAGTGGAACAACAAAAAAGCCTTATTACCATGAAAACAGCAAACAAATCGAATTTGCATTTAACCGTAAAAAATAATTTTTGCGAAAAACTACTGAGCTGTGAGCGTAGAGCCGTAGAATGCAGCGTTGACTACCTGCCAATCAACGCAACAGCGCTGTTGCAAGTAAGTCGCAAAGGTGGTGGCTAAAGGTTGCAGTTGTTGCTGTGGAGTGGCAAAGAAAGTGTTGCAGCAACTAAAACTACCAACTTGCCACACCATAAAGTAGTGGCGGCTGCAGCAGCCATAAAAGCCGTAACTTGCAACACACTGCCTGCCGCTGTTGCATTTTAATCTCTCTTGTTCGCGCTGGCGGCGACGCGGCAAAATAGAATTAGTTACGCTGCCGTTGTGACCGATTGGCTGTGGGGCACGTTTTTCATGTGGCAAGCTGGAAAAGATTTTCTGCACAAAATGTTGCACAAACACACGCAGTAGTATATGGTTTTTGTTGTTGTTTTAGTTTTGCTTGTTTTTGTGCTTTTTGTTGTTGTGTTGGTGTTACCTTGTATTGTTGCACTTGAAAATGGCGCAGCAGCCAAGTGGTGCGCTCAAGAGCCCGGCTAACGTCATTTGCATGCACCAAGTCATATACAAATAGCCGCTGGAAGAGTGGTAGTTGTAGGTAGCTGCTTTGTTGTCCAGCAAGTTGTTGTTCCCTGTGCTTTCGCCGCTTCCAATGGTTTTCAACACTGTCCTCTCTTTTTACTGCTTTCCTCATCTGAACTCACTTTGCCTCGCTTTTAATTTTATTTCTCTATTTTCAAGCTGCTTCTTCTACCTTTATTGTGCTTTACTTTTCTTCTCCTTTGTTTTGCTTCTTCCACATCCATTACTCCATTATTCCATTTAACGTCCCAAGGCCAAATGAAAATTACATTATTCAGAGCAGCGTGGCTGTGGCAGCTGCAGTTGTAGTTGCTCTGTTGTTGCAACCATGGAAAACTGAGCGACTGTAGTTAACGAAATAACAACAACAACAGAGTTGGCAAAATATCAACAAACAATTTTGAGTTGCTTGCAACAAACTCGTGTTGACCGTTTAAGCGTTTCCTAGTGTTGTTGTTGTTATTATTATTGTTAGCTAGTAAGTGGAAAATTATATGTAAATATATATGTATGTATATGCCTGAGGTGAGTTCTTACTTCCTATTACACGCCCTTTGCGCCACTTGCAGCCCAGCCACGTTGGCCTTGCAACATTCACATGCAGCAAGTGCTCAAAGTCTCACCATGCCACACAACAAGTCGCAGCTTTTGCATGACAATGTTGCACTACTATACATACCTATAGTATTTGAGCATTTGCATTTGCGCATATATTTTCCGACAATTGTCGGCAGCAAGTAAAATCATTGAAATTCAAATGGAAATCGTGATTGTGCCATTTTGAAGCGTTCCAGCGCTGTCCGTTGATTGCTAAGCGCTGATGGCGATACGACAATAGCTGCTGGGGTTATTAGTAGTGCAAGCACTTATGTATGTAGCCACATTTAAATGTGGTAAATACTGGTTTTCAGTGCAAATAAGCAAAACTTAACGTGAGCGTGATAATAGCTTTAGAACAATAAATGTATATTACCTAGTTTAAAAAATACTTTAGGTCGGATATGCTGGTGATATAGTTGTGAAAATTCCCTTTCATATGGCACCAAGATCATCAAAATCGGTTCAGATTTGCCAGAGTTATGATCTTGAGGAAAGGAAATGGACATACCGGATGTAAAGTAACCGGAACCGGAAAGAAACCGAATGTCGATTTAAGGAAACGGATATAATTTGACAGGAAGTCTTCCATAAACAGGAAGTTGACTGTTTCCGTCACTTTTTTACCTTAGCCACTTCCTGTTACAGATACTTCCCATGTTGGGTTTCCACTTCCGTTTATTTCCGATAATATGACTTCCAGTCATATTTAACTTCCGTTATCCGGTATTCGGTTTCCGGATTAAGTTTGTGATAGGTGCATATCCGGTTCCGGTAACTTCATATCCGGCATGTAGCACCTCAACACATTTAACTGTCATAACTCTGGCAAATCTGAACCGATTTTGATGATATTAGTGCCATATCAAAAGGAGTTCCCACAACTACAACATTGTGCCAATTCGGGATCGGCCTTGAAATTGCTTTGATAACCGGCCAGTTGGACCTTGGGATATGGCTGTTTCTTGTAGGTTAAAAAAAGCGCGTCCATCGCGCAATACGATTTCATTTCATTGGTCTTTATTTTACATCAATTTCTTCAAATACTTAAAAGTACTTATATGCGGCAATTTCTCACTTAAGTCGTCATGCAACCAGTGTTATTTTCGCTTAACCAAATTCGATGCTAACCCAAATTTCCTCACTACTCATGCCAACTCTTTATTAGCCTCATAAAAATAGCTGAAAAATGCGCGGCTATCAAAATAAAATAAATCTACAAGATTTTCCTATTAACTTCAATTGCAACAAATTGGCAAAACACTCGAATTTACAGCGAGTACAACTTGCACAATTTGCCAGCGAATTCTTCGGAAATCACTTTTTTTACGGCAACGTGAATTTTAAATAATAACTTAACCATATTCACGAAACGAAAGGGGCTTACTGATGAAGCTCATGGATGCCAATATGACTTAAGTATTCGCACAAGAAGTTCGAATTTATAAAGCATTGGTGTGTATTAGATAGGAATTTTTAAACACAGCGTACGTTTTGATAAAAGTTTAACGAGTTTGTGACCAGTGAGAGGGAGATTTGATTTCTTGTAGTTGAGACAACCAATGTTATACTAATTTCTCCAAAAATGGATACCACTGAGGATATTATTACTACAATCCATATAAAATTCTATAACTGTTTGAATGAATACATATCTATAGTTAGTTACCGGCATTATTGCCACCAAACAAAATCTGAAGTAAATTCTATTTAGAACCAAAGACCTTTATGGATCCGTTGACATTTCAAACATGTACATTTAGAAGAAGTTTTGAAAAAAAATGGACCTATCCCTTTCGAGTCATAGGTCAGCTTTATTTATTTCTATTAAAAAAATATTGTTCGAACGCTTGAAGTTAAAGCCTGGAACAACTTAATTTCTTTATTTATTCTACCTCATTAGCCTAATGGGACCACGGGTATAAAAATTTCCCAGAAACACAATTTTCGACAAGCGCACATTCGATTGGTGAAAATCTGTTAAGTTGAGGTGGACTTTGGAGGCGTCTCATCGCATGGCCGAGCTATCATCAGTGTCAGCGCCAAATCATGATAAAAGTATAGAGGAAGCAGAAGGAAAGACAAAAAAGAAAGCGAACAACTCGGTCATCAAAATAACAGCAAATAACTATAAATATTGTTATTTAAACCAGACAAAACAAACCCAAGAACGCCTACAAACGAATGAAGCCAGCGATCAGCTGTAATAGAGCGAGCGAAGGGATTGAGTAAAGAACAGAATAGGTGGACTCAAGCAACATGCGAGTGCCGTTACAGTAATAGGTTACCGGTAATAGTTGAAGAGTATGGTTCAAGCGATGAGAGCGATAAGCATCAAATTTAACGTGAGCGAGAAAATAACGGGGAAGTGGTGACAGCTGAGAGAGAATGATTGGAGAAGCTCGTATTGTGCCGAAATATGGTAGTGTGCGCAGGTCGAGAGGTGCTTGAATGAATACTTTTAATGTCTAATAGATATTGGTGAGGTATGGCAATATGGTCGGGTAAATAAATAAAGAAATTTTATGTTCTTTCTTTTTTTAGAAATTAAATTAAGCTGAGTGCGCAAGATACTTGCTTGAGTCTGACTTACAAACCGAGTAGATAGAAAGCAGTAAAAAATTCACGAAGTTCTATGTGCCGAAAAAGAATAGCCAAAGCTCAAAATGAACAACATGCAGTCTACAGTGTAGCTAGTGCCTTCAAAAGCCACTTTATTGGCCACAAAGATACCCTTTGTCTGTAGCTATACAGACAGAAAGCGCATAATAGACAGCCGAAATAGCCAGCCAGCTAGCGGCTTGTGTCAGGCTGCGCATGTCGCGCCATTGTGCCCACACGACACCGAAACATTGAATGTGAGAAAAGTTTCGACTGCGCTTGGCGCGGCGGCTGCCAGAGTGGATGGCTCGTTGATTTTGCGCGGGTGATAAAAAAGCGTGGCTCACGTTTTCCGCACCTACAAAAAAAATAAAGCGATTTTTTCTTACAGCAAGGCGTAAAAATAAAATAAAAATTGCAGAAATATAAAGAAAAAATTGTGGAAAAAATGAGCAGGTTTTGCTGGCGAAAAACTAACAGCGAGTACAATAGAGGTTTGTCAAAAAAATTCTAAAAAGACTGCAGCGAGAGCCATGTAAGGAAGGCGTCTGTTGAATGGCCGCGTCTAACGAATGTTGGCTACCAAAGCCGCTAATAAACAACAACTCTTTCACGTATGCATGTGTATAACCTCACTTTTTCCAGCAACCAAGTACTCGCTACAGTCGAAAAATACGCGCCGCAGCAGCTCAATTTGGCGAGAAAGGCAGCAAAAGGTGAGTTTCGAGGGCAACATTATGACCGAAATGAAAGATTTAAAGTCAGCAATTGCGACCGTAGTAGTGCGGTGTAGTGCTGACGTCGGTGTCGAAGAGTCGCGATTGAGGAGGCGTTGAAGCGCTGCGGCAAAAGGTCAGCAGATAATGTGCTCGCTGATTTTTAAGTACCACTCCACAAGTAATGGATGGTGGAAGAATGATTGAGCTGCCCGCTTGCTACATTAATATTTTCGGCCATGTTTATTGGAAACGTGAGAATTTCATTTGTCGAGAACATCAAAAATCGCATTATGACGAGCTGGCTTGGTGGAAATGGGTCGGCAAAATTGCTTGTGATTGTACCCGTACACCATTTGAGTGGGGCTCAAGACTTCTCAAAGTCTTCTAAGCTTCAGCATTTCATTTGTTGCATTTGTTATGCCTCTTTGCCTGGCTACAAATTGTATTATTATTTAGAATTTAGCACACACAAAATGTGTAAAACAAAAATCGAGCGCTACAAAACCCAAGTTAAAGGCCAATGGCAAATGTCGCAAATGTGTGGCTTTTATGCGCTTTTGTTGCATTTGTTGTCATGCTGCTTAACGAAACGTGTCTTGTTGCACATTTGAATACTAAATAAAGCATATAAGTGCATAAATATTATACTTTTATTTTGCATATAATCGGCGAGTCAGAAAAGGCGGTCACAGTCAGCGCCACACCGGGCGCGACAATTCACAGGCTTGTTAGCGCGCTGAACAAGTGTGGCAAGGTGAGGCAGGTTGTGTGTGGCATTGTCATTAAATGTGAGATACAGTGCAACGGCGATAAAATTTCAAATAATTTTATAAATTACTTATACAAATACTAAATATTGAAGATAACCTACAATAGTGAAAATACCATCTTTTTTAGGTCTTAAGTATGATTGCTAAACTTCTTTGATTTTGTTTTCTTAGCAAATTTGAAGTTCTCAAATAGTCAAAATCTAATATATATTGCTTTGATCTAGAGAAAAGTATTAACAATCCCTTTCCGGTTATATATCTGGGTAGGTTTCAGTTACGTCGACCCGGCATCCATCGCCATAGATTTGAGAACAATTATTCTAGATCAACAAGGTAATCGGTCATTGCTGTCCTTGAAAAAATACATTGAAGACATTACCTTGGGAAGACTTATAGAGTTCTGATCGGACGAAATACTGTCTCTAAAATTATTCCCCAATCTTTGGCTGGATACCTGGAAAGCAAAATTAAAGAGTCACCTTCCCAACTACTCTCTTCCAATCACAATCAAGTTATTCATGGTCCTGGAAATTCCTTATCAAAAAACGCTCGATACTAATTCCTCGTAAAGAGTCTCCGTATGTATTATTTCCGACATTTTCCGTATGTATTAAGTTAAAATATAGAGATATTTGACGAAAATTTCGCGAAAAATAGAGATGTTTTGTGTGGACAGTGAAAATATTTCAACATAGGTCCCACATATTATTTTGAAAATCTAAATATCTGAATCTAAGTACTCATATATTAGCTATTCTATACGTTAAATTTCTGCATACAAATTTTACTCAGTTTATAAAATTCTTAAGCCAATATTATGTCCCAGTTTATTATATTCTTGGAGGATTAACAAGTATATAATGATGCCTCAGTGGTTTGAGGGCTGCATAAAGTTTATTACTAGTCATAGTAGTCATAATCCAAATAATGCAGGCCTCTGAGAAGGAGTAGAGACTCTTCATCTATATTTTCGGTATGAAAAAGGTATCTTTAGAATAAAACTTAAATACCCGATATATTAGGTCTACAACTTTGCTTCCGGTAAAAACGGTTACAAAAATGTTATTCAAAATATTGTCCGTCACTAGCAACTACTTTTGACCATCTTTCTGGCAGCATGCGTATTCCGTGCAAATGTCGAGAATTCGGCTCAAAAAATGACATTTTCAGTTGAGAATAAGTTTGGGATGCAAACAGATCTCTACAAATATTTTGTTGGGTTAATGTTGACACAAATGTCCAAGATAGATATAAAACGATTTAATCGATTTAATCGACCAGTGCTCGACCCCAGAGACATCTATTGGAACACGGCTGAAGCAAAGTTGTAGATTTAATATATATAGAACTCTGTGAGAAATCATTGCAAAAACATTGTCATCTGACAAAATGTTATGAAATTTTCTAACCTTTTAAAAATTATTGAAGTAGATTTATTTAAATGCAGAACTATACTTCCATAGATAGCTTCAGAGCGACCTCTCTGTAAGCTCAAAGCTTGCAACCTGTATTTGCGCTACATAATATGTCTGTAAATTTGCTGCCATCAAGCGCACCTAAAACGAAGTCAACACTGTCTGTCCTTCATTTTGTATTTAACCAAATAAATTTGTAGCCATTGTGTCCGACACTAAAACTTATTGTGTTCGAATTTGTACAGTGATGTTTGCAATATTTTTTTTTGTTTGGTGCCAGCAGAAATGTGGTGCCTATTTATTCACTCATATCGGCAACTGCGAAGTTGTTGCGCTGCGCCATTAGCTTCTGTAGTCTCTGTGCATTGTGCACACTCCACACAACAGAGCTAAGTAAACATTTGCATAAGCTACTCGACTCGTCGAATTGGCACTTCAGCTATTCGCTACTCGCCACTTCAAATTCGCAAAATCAAAATAAACAGATCCTTAAATGTATGCTACGACCGACTCTCTCGCAAATTTAATTTTGTATGAATTTATTGTGCAAATATTTGTGCAAACACTCGAAGTTGTTATTATTGCAGCGAGCCATCGCGCTTATTGTGATTCTTCAATATATACAGTAAGGTAAATACTATGTGTGGAATCCATAGAGTTAAAACGTCAAATTGGCAATTGTAACTCTGCGTTACTCTCTGTATATAAAATATAATAAATGAGCGAGTAACGAGTTGCTTAGGAATAAATTCCGGTGCGGGTGTTAACAGTTGTTGCTTTCCTTGTCTTGAAAGGTGATTATCGTAGAATAGTAGAATTTCTGGCAATGTAGCTATTTAGTGTCAAATATAATGAGTTAAAAAGTAAATATTTAGTGTTTTGAGTAACTGCTTTTCACTCGTTGGGCCATGGAATCGAAACTTCACTATATCAAATTAAAAATATGTGAAAAAGACACAAAAAAGTGAATCTCCTGGAGGGAACATCACACTATCTCTCTGAATTTGGTCTCATATGGAATATAGTCTCTCTGGTACAACGTAAAATTGGCACAAAAACCGAAAATTTAATGAAACATTCGACCAAGAAATAAGCTATCATATAAAAAAAATTCTTTGACTGTCAGAACAATTTAAAAATCATTACTAATGAGCCTAGAAACAAGCTTTTGTGGAGCACTGTATAGCATAGCTTCTATAGTGGAGAGCACACAGCCGAAAATGAGAAAACTTTTCTCACACCCTCAAAGCTGTCACTTCAGTGCTTGACAAGTGAAATGATGAGCCATTGTGGGTGATCAGAGTAGCATTTGTCTGTCACTGTGACTTCTCTAAATCTGTGTGAATGCTGTTAATTTTTTGTGACAGGTGGGTGCTTTCCTCTCAAGGGAAGGGCAGATGAAAATGCTATGAGTATATAAGAAAACTAACTGCCTTGGCAGTGTTGCTTAAACTAATAATTGAGCTTGAAAGTTTGAGGAACTTATTTTTCGCCATTTAATAATTTCTCTTACATTGCGCTAAACCTTCAATAGGAAGTAGGACAAAAGAAACACTGAGGCTTAGAAAAGAGTTCAAGACCACTAGAGGCTACCTTATCCAATTTAGTGAAGATAACTCCGCCTCTCGGACAGATATCGAAGAGATTTTAGAGGAGGTCTAATCCAACAGAGCTTGGGTAAAACGTGTGAAATCCTTAGGTTTCTGAGATTCTCTCCCAGAGGCTTTGATCTTCAATAGGAAGTAGGACAAAAGTAACACTGAGTCTTTGAAAAAAGTTCAAGACCACGAAAGTCTATCCTTATCCAATTCAGTGATGATAACTCCGCCTCTCGGACAGATATCGAGAAGATCTAAAATCTCTAATCCAATAGTACTTGGGTAAAACGTGTGAAATCCTTAGGTTTCTGAGATTCCCTCCGCGACACTTTAGACTAAGATTAACAGTGTGACACCAATCCATTTATAACAAAATTACGAGAATAGGATGTAATAATATTAAACCGAGTTTGCAACAAACTATGAACTATATAAACAACATTTTGCTACTTTAGCAATAAATCCAAGCAATAAAAGTTAGAGTCTAAGTAGGAAGTAAGTAAGTAGAACACAAAGTTTATGTATACTTACTTAGTCATAATCCGTGGCTTTGTAATCGTGACTCTAAGAGTCGCACGTATGAACTACATTGCAACACGTTGCCTAGCGCGGAAGGCATAAACCGTTGCAGGAAGGTATTAAAATTCACATTTCACCAGATGAGTGTAAACTTTGTAGATATGTGTCAATGCAAATAACTGGATAAACACGTCATTGCGGCACCTCGATGTGGCTCAATTGCGCATTAAAATTATGAGCAACATAATACAAATTGAGGGATTTCTTGCTCTTCAATGAGACTTCAAACAAGATTTTGCAACAAAATATATATTTTTTGTTTCCGAGGTTTAAATTTTGTATTTAATTTTATTGATTTGCTAACCAAAACTGTCTTACCACCATTAAGTTTTTAACTGTGACACAAGTATTAGTCGTTTAAATTTTATTACTCCTTAAATCCTTTCATTCTCACTTTTCTTTCAGCGTTTCATTTGTCACTGTTTACAGCGCATGCGCCGCCTGCAACAACATGCAACAACACTATAAAAATCCACTTTTTGGGTGGCACTATAAAGTCTACATATTTATGGTTTAGTAATTTTTACGAGCTCATAAATGTGGCATTACCTTGGCTGTGGCTGTGTGATAGAAGAAAGGAGTAAGGATGCTTGTAAAGAAAACAAGATTGAAAAAAAAAAAAACAATTGCAAAAAAGCCAAAGTGAAAATATAAACGCATATACGAAGAGTGCTAATGGACGCTGCACTAAAATAAATGTCAATACAGTTTTACCTCATAAATTGTGGAACTAGTTAAAAGCTAGCTAAGTAAGCCGACAGATGTAGTCGTCTCTGGATTTTATTGTTCGAATTTACAGCAACGGTTAATTAAATGAGATTACTTATTTGCACTGCTGGAAACTCTAAGTCGCTCTGAATTCTTTTGACTTTTCACCATGTGGTGAATATGCTTATATAAGGTTGTCATATATCTCTCTTCCGCTTTTTTGCTCTTTATTCAAAGCTTTATAAAAAGTGTTACAGTGATCGGATTTAGTTCAAATATCTTTCGTTTAGTTCGATAATCTGTTTCCATCTAGACGGCAACTTCATAAACCCCCCCCCACGTAGAAGCCCCCCTCCTTATTTGCGAAGAACTCGGACAGCCACTTTTCACAAGCCTCTTTTGAGTTCAACTTTACACCACCAAGAGCATTCACCATGGACAGGAACAGGTGGTAATCACTTGGCGCTATGTCCGGATTATGTGGTGGATGCGATAAAACTTCCCATCCGATCTCCCGTAGCTTCTGATGAGTCATCAACGAAGTGTGTGGTCTGGCGTTATCCTGGTGGAACACTACACCCTTTCTGTTGGCCAATTCTTTTTTGCGTCAATTCATGCGGCACCAAATTTCTGTATCCAGTGGTGGTGGGGTTTGGTGACTAACTCCCATCTCCTGGGCGATGTCACGAGATGCCACATGCCGGTCTAACTCGATGTTTTCCATGATTTGATCATTTGATGGTATCGTAATATTTACAAAATCTATGGTTTAAGAAATATTTAAATCACTACCCAATTTCTACTGAGAAATAGAACTATCTCACTCCCAAAGTCATACAACCACTTGAGACTAGTGGAACGTCGTTTAAAATATTAAGCATACTTCTAAAAAAAGCCTGAGAGGTCAAGACAGTTCTTCTCTCTGCAAAAGTTTGGACATTTTACTAGCTCACTTAGCAAAACATATTAAACATAAAACTCTTAATATTTCCTATTATTATTTCTACATGGAGCCAAACTCGTTTCTTGGCACCGTCCATATGTTCTCCCATTGCAGTAATGAATTTCAATTATCGCTTACAACTCTACGGGCACGCCTCATATTTACGCCATTTATAGGCATGAATGCTCATAAGCTTACGCACTTTATGCGCAGCGTCTCTGTAGAATGCGCGCCATGGAGCTCGCGGCAGTCGGCCGCCATATGTTGCAACCACACCCGCTGTGGCAGCTCTGTGCTTGCGCCGTGTCTGCACACACGCGCCTTTTTTCACAAAGATTATGCAATTATCTGCGCGAGTATTTATGTATTTTCTGCCTATTTAATGTTCGTCCATATCTATGTACATACATATTTGCTAACAATATTACATTTATCTTTTATGTCCACATCAACTCGCTGCTTGTGGAAAGTAATATGTATTTTTACTGCGTTTTTGCTTGGACTTAACTTTGCTTAGTTATCACTCTCCTGTTGCTTTATGGCTCATTATGTGTAGCTTGATTCTAGATTTCGCGGAAATATGTTAACCTAAATCCAGCGGCCTTCCATCACCCGTTGTTTTATGTTTAAAGCCTGCTTTTATAAACTTTCATAGACTGTTCATTAAAATATATCAGAGATTAGACGAGAACGTTTCTCAGTATATATCCGGTTTACGTATATTAAGCGGTATACTCTCTTAATAGTATAATATTGGTCTCGAGTTCGATATTTTGATATCAGAAGACACTTGGTAGGAGAAAACACATTGCCTCGAACAGGCCCTTATATATTTCTTGTTGGTCCAGACGAACTGTTCTCAGAATAGTAGGGTCTATGGAACATATCTCAATTTATTTCTAGCTGGAAACTAACACTTTAGCTATATTTTCCAAAAATATTTAAGAGAGATTCTTTCCAAATGAACTATCAAAGCATTTGTTTCACATCTCTCAAGTGAATACTGCTCATCCAGACTTCGAATATGTAGATAATATCGTCTAAAATGACACCATAAGTACTCCCACTTATTGTCGACCCGATGTACTATTCGAGAATCATTCTTTTTAACGCACCTCTTGGAATTGTTCAGGAAACGGAGCGATACATTTTTTCCGGATTATGATTCTTTGGCGTCTATGATGAGTTTTAAAATTCGGGGGCCCCTACCCTTAGCGTTTTTTACCTACCGCCACCTCATTGGCAATGACCGATGTACTCACACCTCCATCGCATTATGAGGTTGCATATAAAGCAATCCAAAATAGTGGATTGTGTGAGTACTTTAGCCTTAGATAGATGGCGCCTGCCTGCACTACTACGACTTCGCTCGCCATAGACAGCTAAAGACCACCCATTGTTCAGTCGACACCCGGAGGATATAACCACGAGGAATTTTGTTAAAATTCACGTCAAGCGCGGGTATCATAAACGATGACTCTACTACTTAGGGAATATGTGAAGGCACTCCATCTGGTATGGCCAAGGACTATAACTGGTCTATGCGTGGCCTGCAGGCCTACCAGACAAACTTAACCTAACCTAACCTATGATTCATTCTGAAGATCTGATATTCGATCATCAGTTTTTGGAATACCCGTGTTGAAGACCAGGGCCTTGTGCTTTGATATGGTAGGTTGTCAAGAAAGAAGTAAAGTTCGAAGGGTCTTCACTTTCGAGATCGAGCTCTGTATGCATAAAGCAAAAGCAAATTTTTTTAAGCCTCCCTTAAGCAAAAAATTTAACCCGTAATAAATTTCCAACATATTAGCAGCCAATACTCTCATTATACCCACTTAGCTCTACATTGAAAGATTTACGAGCACATTACGAAAATCATTTCCAAACACTTTAAGTGCCTTTAATTGCTTTTTCATTTGATGCGCTGCTAAATGGTCGCTGCTTCATTTCATACTATCGCAGACAGAGATTGTACAGTCAGTCAACAATTAATACTAAGAACGAGATGGAAAGTGGCAGAAGGCTTAGGGGCACATAAGGAGAAGCTTTAGTAAATACATACATACATGTGTTTGTATTTGTATACAATTGTAGGACTGACATTTACTCCTTTCTCCCACGTCGTACACCAAATCTACTAGCACACAAGCGTATCTAGATTTACTTGTCTTGTTGCTGTAGCAAATATCCTTGAGCCATTTTTGTGGCCAACAAATATTTTTGTTTGTGCTCGTTGTGTCCGCAATGCTTTTGCTTAATTGCATTTTGGGCGATTTCTGCCCGCTCCCGTGGCAAGTCTGCGCGCTTTTGTGCCTTTCACTTGTTTCATTTGCGATTTTTTTTTCAGTTTAGGGCTTTAGTCATTCTATGGTGCTATGTATTGGTATATAAATCTATATGTATGTGTGTACATATGTGTTTGTATTACTTTTGGCTTTTGTAATTTGTTGTGTCTTTCTCTGCTCAACAAACTTTGTCTGTCGCATTTTTGTTCTGTTTACTTTTTTCTTCTATTTAGCTGCTGGTTCATTTCACTTATTGTATTATTCGACCAAAAGCGCATTACTCGGGCTTAGAAGCTGCGCAAAAAATTCTATTTCGATAGTCGAACAATTCTTCTTTTTCTTTTGTTTGTTTTGTGTACAGCGAAAGTTTGCGCATTGAATTTTGTAGAGTAGAGCATAGCTGGGGGTACATTGTGACATACAAATAATTTAATACTGGGTTTTAGTACTTGAAATAACAATTTTAAGGTTCAATATGTATAAATGTTTTTTGCGATAAAATGAATTTAAATTTAAAAGCGAAAAATACATACGATTTACTTTTTCCATTTTCAGAGCTCAATTTGTAAATTTTTAAACCCAATGGAAATCTTAAAATCTCACTCTATATATCTAACCACACTTCACAACGATCTAAATCTCGATTAGAACCGATAGTATTGTATCATATTCGATTGGGTCGATTAGTATTATATAAAATAATGTTTATTAATGTAAAATTACTGTTTTGAGACAGCAATATATTAAGTATAACTAAGTGATGAGTCACAAGATGATATTACTGTAGACTATATGTATCTGAAAAAAGTTAAGACAGAAAACAATTTTGTGGAATGAAATCTTAGTCTTGCACTATATTTCCAACCTTATCATTGATATTAATTACTCATGAATTTCATTGAAGTTCTACTACCAAATAGTGGGTGCGACATGACGTATGAGCAACTCATTAAAAACTTTGCAGCTGAATTTGTAAAATTTACTCGAGTTTTAAAATATTAGGTTGGCAAATATCCTTTCCGCCTTTTTGTCATTTGAATTTCGCGGCTATGTATAAAGCGCCGCAGAGCTCTTATCTGGCAATAGTAAACATCTTTGAAAGGTTTTGAGATAATCTACAAAACCCACACTATGCATGATTAGTTTGGATTTTGCGTTCAACAGTTATAGACGTGTAAACATGGAGTTCACTAACGCCAAAAGACGCGTTATTTTAAAGTTTTCCTTCATTAAAGGCAAATCCGCTAGAGAAACGTTCCGTGAGATTAATGATGTTTTGGGGGATGGTACTCTATCACTTCGAACTGCGGAGGAATGGTTTCGACGATTCAGAGCGGGTGAAAGCGACACCATGGCCAGTAGCGCCGAGTGATTACATCCTTTTTCTGTCCATGACGAACGCCCTTGGTGGTGTAAAGCGGCTTTTGAAAAGTGACTGTCCGAGTTCTTCGCTAATGAGGAGGGGGGCTTCTACGGGGGGAGTATTATGAAGTTACCGTCGAGATGGAAGCAGATTATCGAACGAAACGCCACATATTTGAACTAAATCCGATCACTGTAACACTTTTTATAAAGCATTGAATAAAGAGCAAAAATAATAAAAACGATAACTTTAGATCGTAAAAGTATTTTTAAGCAAATTTGAATCAACTTATTAGTAGGTTCACCATCTACTTCAATTCTCAATGAGAAGCGATCTATTAAGTCGCTTAACCTACAAAGTACTCCATTCAAGCCATCAAAAGTCTGCAAAATTATTTTTCGTCCCACAAAAATAAGTAAGTAAGTAAGCATCACTAGAAATATTGGTCATTGCACTAAGTCTAAGCCTTAAGCAAATTACAAACTACGACGAGTTAAATTCATTAAACTTCAACGTGCAAATTTTTATTAAACTACAAATTGAAGTTAAGTATAATTAAGCCTAGTAATATAGTCAGCTTAACAGGCCGCACAAAAAGGTCCTGCCACAAAATGTAGCAACAAAGCAGCATAAAGCGACCGCAATGGCAGCGAGTGTAATACTCATAATAATATAAAGCCTGCGCAAATCACAAAATAGCCGTCTACTTTATGACCTTAATAATGGGTAAGAAAGGCAACAAACAGCCGCAGAAGGTGGCGAACAGACAGACATATAAATATATATGTACTTATATACACCTACAACGACAGAAATAACTACAAGTAACTTCATGTGGATTCTGCAAAGGCGAAAAGTAATGAAAAAGTGTAGAAAAGACACACTGGGAGGTAAATTTGAGGTAGACGATAGGAATCCTATGTGAAACCTATAAATATACATATGTATGTAACGGGTGATTTTTTTGAGGTTAGGATTTTCATGCATTAGTATTTGACAGATCACGTGGGATTTCAGACATGGTGTCAAAGAGAAAGATGCTCAGTATGCTTTGACATTTCATCATGAATGATGAAACGATCTGCCACAACGTCGAATTTTCAGTGAATGGGCCCTAGAAAAGTTGGCAGAAAATCCGCTTTTTTATCGACAAATTTTGTTCAGCGATGAGGCTCATTTCTGGTTGAATGGCTACGTAAATAAGCAAAATTGCCGCATTTGGGGTGAAGAGCAACCAGAAGCCGTTCAAGAACTGCCCATGCATCCCGAAAAATGCACTGTTTGGTGTGGTTTGTACGCTGGTGGAATCATTGGACCGTATTTTTTCAAAGATGCTGTTGGACGCAACGTTACGGTGAATGGCGATCGCTATCGTTCGATGCTAACAAACTTTTTGTTGCCAAAAATGGAAGAACTGAACTTGGTTGACATGTGGTTTCAACAAGATGGCGCTACATGCCACACAGCTCGCGATTCTATGGCCATTTTGAGGGAAAACTTCGGAGAACAATTCATCTCAAGAAATGGACCCGTAAGTTGGCCACCAAGATCATGCGATTTAACGCCTTTAGACTATTTTTTGTGGGGCTACGTCAAGTCTAAAGTCTACAGAAATAAGCCAGCAACTATTCCAGCTTTGGAAGACAACATTTCCGAAGAAATTCGGGCTATTCCGGCCGAAATGCTCGAAAAAGTTGCCCAAAATTGGACTTTCCGAATGGACCACCTAAGACGCAGCCGCGGTCAACATTTAAATGAAATTATCTTCAAAAAGTAAATGTCATGAACCAATCTAACGTTTCAAATAAAGAACCGATGAGATTTTGCAAATTTTATGCGTTTTTTTTTTTAAAAAGTTATCAAGCTCTTAAAAAATCACCCTTTACCTTGTTAACTAAGGATGTTGCAGAGTAGTGAGCACTCGCAGTCAAGAGAAGACTACCAACACAGAGCTTTTGAGCAGACACTCGGCAAACAGCTTCAAGGGTTGTCAAAGAGCCCAGCAGCTGCTTTGACCGCTAATCTGTTAGCTTATTTGATCATTGTTGCTGCTGTCTAAGCTTTCGTTGGTTTCTTCTACATAAATTGTAGAGGCGGCTGTTCGCCCTAAGATGCTATATATGTATGCAGTAAGATATATTTTTTCGTGGACTAAATGTAATACACATCTATACATATAATACCGCTCATGTATTTTTGTAATTGTGTAATTATGCTATTACATCGCTTTAATCCGTTAACTTTGGCTCAAGAGTTGTTGGTATTACTATTTCTCTGTATATGTGTCTATATATTGGAGTGATGGTAACTCCTGTCTGCAAAGTATTATTACATTATTTGTATGTGTAAAACCAAAAGTTTACTTCGTTTACCAACTAATAAGTACCGTTATATTGTAAAGTGTTTCTTCAAAAGGGCTACAAAGACCGATAGCAACAGCAAACGATGGTACATTTTTTCCCGCTCTTTTGACAGTTCTCTTCAGTAAGGTTTGACATTTCATCATGTAAAGATATACGATCCAACAACGAGTTGAAATTTTTAATTTTTCTACCAAAATTACGAGTGAGTGGCCTCAACTTTAAGAGCGCTAAGTCCGATTTATAATGAGGCTCATATCTGGCTTAATGTCAATAAGCAAAATATACTTTATGCATCCCGAAAAAATTTTGGTTAGGTGCTACTAATGGGTCGTCGACGTCATTGGATCGTACTTCCTCCGCGATGATTAAGACCGGCACGTTATTGTGAATGGAAATCGCTACCGCTCAATGTTTGGTGAACGTTTGTTTTTGCTTTTCATAACAAGTTGGTAAGTTTCATTAGCTGATTAATATTTTTCAGCAGCGTCATCTACCGTAAATCTAAATTTTATCAAAAAATTCAGCCAATCGCAGACAAAGAACGGTTTTTGACGCGGAGTTGCATTTCATTTGCAAGTCGATTAAAATTCAATAAAATTCATTAAAAAACAAGTAAGGAAGGGCTAAGTTCTGGTGTAACCGAACATTTTATACTCTCGCAATTTATTTATTTAACTTTATTTAAAACCTTAAAAACCTATGGTCCGATTTTGGGGCTGCCACACTATAAACATAGTATTTTTGCAAAGTTCTGCACCGATATCTTCACTAGTGCTTACTTTATATATTGTAAAGTAAACGATTCAGATAGTCTTCAAAGTTCTGGTATATAGAAAGTAAGCGTGGTCGTGAAGCGATTTGGCCTATTTTCCCAACATATCATTGGGATGTAAGGAAACTATTACAAACCAAGTTTCATTGAAGTCGGTCGAGTAGTTATTGAGATATGGTTTTTGACCCATAAGTGGGCGACGCCACGCCCATTTTCCATTTTGTAAAAAATATCAGTGCAGTTTCCTTCTGCCATTTCTTATGTAAAATTTGGTGTTTCTGACGTTAGGGAGTTAACCCACTTTTAGTAATTTTCAACCTAACCTTTGTGTGGGAGGTGGGCGTGGTTATTATCCGATTTCTTTCATTTTTGGACTGTATAAGGAAATAGCTAAAAGAAACGACTGCAGAAAGTTTGGTTTATATAGCTTTATTTGTTTGCGAGTTATATACAAAAAAACTATTTGGGGGCGGGGTCACGCCCACTTTTCCAAAAAAATTACATCCAAATGTGCCCCTTCCTAATGGGATCCTATGTTCCAAATTTCATTTTCATAACTTTATTTATGGCTTAGTTATGACACTGTATAGGTTTTCGGTTTCCACCATTTTGTGGGCGTGGCAGTGGACCGATGTTGCCCATTTTCGAAAGCAACAGGGTGCCAAGGAACATGTGTTCCAAGTTTCATTAAGATATCTTAATTTTTACTCAAGTTATCGCTTGCACGGGCAGACGGACGGACAGGCATCCGGATTTCAAATCTACTCGTCATCCTGATCATTTATGTATATATAACCCCATATCTAACTCTTATATTTCTTGGTGACACAAACAACCGTTATGTAAACAAAACTATTATACTCTGTGCAACAGGTTGCGAGAGTATAATAAATGAAGATTTTATATTGTATGGTAAATCGATCTTAATAAGTATTTTAATCGAACAGAGGTCGGTTAATTTATCAATTAGCTCCTGTCTAAAAACGCTATTATGCTATTTTAAATTTATTTAGATTAATCGAAGACAACTTTTAAATTGTTTTAAAATTTTCATTCATCTACTATATGTATAGTATTTTCACAGTTTTCAACAATTAGCTTCGCAATGTAAGTAGATAATATCTATTTGGATTAATTCTTCATATTTGTACAACATAGAAGCTCTACGACCCTCTGGAGTTCACTTATACTATAAAAATCTTTGCTTTACACTCCGTTTCGTTTTACATTTCATTCGAATGAATCGATTCCTTTCCTGCCTTCAGAAGTGATCGTAAAGAATGCTCCCTCTGGATTATATTCAAGAGTTTAAGTGACATTTTTAGAAGACCTGAAGCAAAAGGATTTTTGACATGAGCATTCGGTTAATTTACGTAGCATAGTATATGATTCAATATCTCAGTAATTCGATGAAGAATTGTATGTTCACTGTATGGAGGATGTCAGAGTGCTATTTATCATAGAAAAATTATAAAAATTAAACACATTTCATTTTCAGCCTTTAACAATACAATTATTTTATTTATTCATTTTCATTTGCTTAACATTATATATTTATGTATATGTATAATACAATAAAGTTAGTTAAATGTTGTATAGTTTATTACCAAAAAATTGGATTCATTTAAGACAAAATGAAATATTGAAGAATTTAAGTGAAATTGTATGAATTATATCAAATGAAACCTTAATTTATTTTTTTATTAAAGGAAAAGACAGGGGTAATTTTAATTTTTTTTTTGATTTTGAAGTAGTTTTGAAAATTTCAAAAAAAAAAATTTGGATAAAAAAAGATTCTGCAAAAACCGCAAAATTGTATTAAAATCAATGAAATTTTGTTTATGAAATAATTTAAATAATTTCATATTTTTTTTTTTTTTAATCAAATTTTGTCTGAAAATGTATTCCCAAAATTTTCATTGTGAAACTAACAAATGTATAAATATTGTTTTTAAATAAATTTAAATTGTATTAATTTATAAATATCGTTTATCAATTGTGCCTGTTGTTGAAAGAAGTGTTAATTTTAATATTTTCAAATTTAGTAAATATGATTTCTTTACAAATATTTTGAGCGAGGAAAACTTAAAATTATGACTACAACGTCACTGCTGCAAAAATCAATTGAATTTTCATTTTTATACAACAAATTATTATTTTTTACATGCTATTATTTTATTTTTTATTAATTTGTAGTATTATTTAATTTTTAATTTTTTTTTGCCCTTAAATTTTAACATGCAAGCTTATTTGTTAAAGAGAAAAATATTTTAAACTAGTTTTCTTATCTTTTACTTTTTTATTATTTTGTCCCAGCTTAAGTCTAGTATAACAAAACATTTGTTCTTAAATATATTTTTAAATATTTAGCACATGGAGGACGTTTCGCTTAAGGTTTCTTTGTTGTAGTGGAAAGTCAGTTGTAGTTTTTCAGTTTTCTTAAATTTTAATTTTCGAGTTTTTAGGTTCAATTTTGAAGAGAAGGCAGTTAAGAGATTTTTGAAAATGATAAAAAAAATTAGAGAAACATTAAGCAAAGTGAAACATTAGAGTTTACTGATTCACCTTTTTGCTGTCTAGTGAGCGGACCATAATTTCTGCTCCAACGGAGTAGGTTTTGAAAATAAAGCGTTATTGGAAGGAAGGTTCGAAAATATATACAATATATAAATCATCTTGGTCCAAAGAAGTTTTGATCTCCAGTAGTATATAGTTAGTCAAAATTAACAATATTTATGAACTTGTGGAACAAATTTTTTTTTGTAATATCTGACAAATGTAGAGACCTACAACCTTTCAGTCCACTTTAAAGACAACAAAGCTTTATCCCCAGTAGTATATCATTAGTCAAAATTAAGAATATTTATGAACTTGTGAAACAACGCTATTTAGGTGTTATCTGACATATGGAGCGACGTAAAAATTTTGTGCCCGCTTTGAAAAGTTTATTGACCTCGAGAAACAAAACAACTAAGCTTTCAAACACTGTGGCATATATTTTACGAAAGCAATAACATTTATGAACTTGTGAAACACAGTTCATTTTGTGTAATATCTCTGATGAAAATACCCAAAACTTTTGAATCAGCTTTGAAGAGTCTATTGACCTTTATGATCTTGATTTTTATATTTTGAACTCCTCTACTGCCTCCTCTATCTACTCATGACATAATAATTTAACTGTCTACATCTTTACAACTATCTTTAGGGCACATGTAAAGCTTTTACAACTACAAACTAAAGATCTGCACTTAATTTTTTACACTCTTAATTCAAATTAAATTATATAATAATAGTAGTAATACGTACAATTGAAGCACTTAGACACGAAAATTGGACTTAATAATTAATTTTGATTATTTTTTCTTTTATAAAATTTGGGAATCGCTGAGCTTTTTAACACGCTGTACTTTTTTTTAACATTTGCACTCAAAAGTTTCAATAAAATGGCTCAATTACATTACACACAAAAACACTCACTCAAATAATGAGTAAACTTAGCGCACACTTATATAAATAACACTCATAAATACAGTTTCAAGGACAATACAATTAATTTCAACTACACACACATTCATAAGCAGTAAGAGGAATAATCTCATTTCTTAAGGAATTTTATAGACGCACATAACCTAACATTTTGGCTTTCACTCAAAAATTTGAGTGTAATTAAGCTATTGAGCAGTATGCATTTTCAGTTTTTTCTGAAATAGTAAAAAAAAATACAATAAAAATAAAAACTCAAAATTTTCACTCGCAAAATACACTCACTCAGAAACTACACTCATTCACACAAAAAGCCACAACTTCAAAGAAAAGCACTCAAACATTAACATTTACATACCTTAATATTAATCTTCTTCACTATAATAATTAAACTAAACATAGGCCTGAGCACGCGTACGTGGGTCCTTCCCCTGCAGCCGCTCGACGAAATTACGCCAACTGACCATCGTCTTACCCGAGTACAGCCACACGCTCGATGTGACGCCCACCAACATTGAACACAAATATTTGGCCATATAAATCTGGAAGATGGGCCTTGACTCCAAACCATCCTGACGCATCTGTGGACATGGTATGGAGAAGGGCTTGCAGATATCGCGATGCCATTGTATCATCCATTCGTCGAAATTGTAATATTCATAGAAGAGACAGCCGAGAAAACCGAGCGCTGGCAATATGAAGAGACCCGAGAAGAAACCGATACGCATCATGAGACGTTCCAATTTATCCGTACGCTTGCCATCTGTCTTCATAACGGTACGTATGCGAAAGAGCGATACAAAGCCGGCGAGTAGAAAGAGTGCGCCGATCGAGAGATAAATGCAAAGCGGTAGTATGAGGAAGACGCCGAGTGAGTGTGTATCCAGTTGACCGACGAAACAAACGCCGGAGAGTATGTCGCCTGGAAAGAGAGAATTTTGAGAAATGATAAATGAAATGTTGTAGGAAATAATAATAAATGGGCTACAGTGGTCTAAAGTTCTACAATTTACATTAATCCATATATTTTTAGAGGCTAGATCGGTTTCGACTAAGTAGGAACATGATTTGTAACCGAAACTCTAGTTGAACTCTCTCTAAATGGCCCTGAATAACCAAAATAGAGTCAGAAAGGCTATACAAGAAAGTTCTTATTCAAGTTCATGCATTTCCGTCAACTATCTCAGATTATTATTGTATATATATATCCCTGAGGTTTTCTGTAAATGACTACAGTCTCTAAAACAAAGTCTGTATCGGTTTTAGGATCCAGAGCGACCTTTTCTTTAAGGGAGTTTCGTCATCTATAATACGAGCTTGTATTTTTAAGGTTAACCCGAGCCCGATAGAAGTGTTCGAACATTCCCACAGAGTTTCTTAATGAAATGTTTCATTCAGCGCTTAACATAATTATAATTTATTTTAGAGATCTCAAAACAGCGGAGTTCTCTCCAAATTTCCTTCATAACCATAAGGTATATATATTTTTGTATTGATGCCACTGCAACGAGAAAAACCAAGGCAAAAGTCAAGTATTGACATTGTCAAGAATGCTTTGACGCCTTCAAGTTGGAAGCTACAGCATAGAGAGGTCGCGGAAAGCCGCGCGTCAATGCGTGAACTGACTATATTTGTGTATTTAAGATGACGTTGTTGCTGCAAGCGATTTGTTGGCGAGAGATAAAAGTTTTATTGCATCTGTAGATTTTGTTTTTTATAAGTTGCGTCTTCTTGTTTGTTTAAGAGGTGACAGCGTAGTATTTGATGGCGACAGCCGCAGTTGCTGATAGGCCAACCGTATGAGTGACAATCGAGCGTTGAATGAATGCACATTGAAGCGCTGTGATGACTTGACTTCGTGCACGCAACTGACAGTTTGAAGCGGCGTTATTATGGTTATATACGACAAAAATGGTGTGACATACACGAGTGAGATGTGATGACGCATTATAAGAATTTAAAATCTTGATTCTGTAGAAAATGTTATCAAAGAAGAATTATATAGCTTAGAGTTGGAAAAATATTTGCAATCGAAGTATTTGTCATCTCCCTTCTTTGGATCGACTATACTTTCTGAGAAACATAGCATCGAGAATATTGGGAAAGATAAAGTTTCGAAAGGTTTAAAGATTTACAACATAGAAAATATGAAATCACGTTCGAGCAAACGATGATATGAAATAGTTTCTCATTGCGGAAGACGCGAAGGTCGTAAAAAGGTATCTATAGAGCTCACGTAGAGAATCCAGAATATATCAGTGGTATCCCATCGCCCAGGAGATAGGAGATAGATAGGATAGTTAGTCACCACACAACGCCAAAAAACCTGGTCAGATGCTTCTACCATCTACTGCGAACAACTGGATCGCTTAAAGCAGGCGATCGACCAAAAACGTCCAGAATTGGCCAACAGAAAGGGGGTAGTGTTCCACCAGGACATCGCCACACACTTCGTTGATGACTCGTCAGAAGCTACGGGAGCTCGGATGGGAGAATTTCGCATCCACCATATAGCCCGGTCATAGCGCCAAGAGATTACCACCTGTCCCTGTCCATGGCGAACGCCCTTGGTGGTGTAAAGTTGAACTCAAAAGAGGATTGTCAAAAGTGGCTATCCGAGTTCTTCACAAATAAGGTTGGTGCTTCTACGAGGGGAGGTATTATCGAACGAAACGGCGCATATTTGAACTAAATCCGATCAATGCAACACTTTTTATAAAGCATTGAATAAAGAGCAAGAAAGCGAAAGGGTGATATTTGTCATTCGAAATTTCCGATTGTTAAGCTCAAGATTCTACGATACAACAAATGTTTTCGAGAGTACTCTTCTAACTAACCCTAGTAGAAGAAGAAGAAGGTTAAATTTGAGGAACAGAATAATATATTGCTTAAAAAAGTTTGAGTGTTGCTAACCCCTGTATTCTAATTTTATTAATTTCTCAAGATTCGATCGGAAAAGGTTTATGTTAATCAAACCATAAATCAGCGATCCGACTCAGGAATAGAATATAGTATAAGATTGAATATCATTATTCTTGTTTATACATCAAGTATTTTATAGTGCAAAAAATTTTTATTTTAAATCCTCATATATTGTTTCGAGCCTATCACACATCACAAATCTACTAAAATTTCTGCAATTTCGATGACTGAAGACTTCAGAACCTAGGTGTTTCATCCTTAGTTCATCGAAAGCAAGAAAAGTTTATTTACTTTCTTAAGTGGCCTGCACTATTTTTATATAAAATTTCGTCTTAGCTTGACATTTTTAGTCCACTTTCAGTAACATAATTTTCAAAATTCATTTTAATTTTTTGAATTCTCCAGAATTGACTCCCTAAACTGTAGATTTAAAATAAAATGAAGCTATAAAATATTATACTTTCTCGACTCCACTCAAATCAACATTGATAACAACCACCACAGTCGGTCACAAACGCCGCCAGTACTACTATTTATCCAATGTGTTAAAGCAAATATTTACTTTCACTCGAAATGGAGCATTTACATAGCATAGCATAAGCATAATAACAGTGCATAAATATCACAGGAGAAGCACTGTGCATCGTACGAAGCTCCCTTGCGCCATGTAATATCATTCATATGGTTATTGTTGCCATTGAAGAATTTTATTTGTATTTACCAACTAACAGAGCCACAAATATATATTGCACAGTATTCATTATGTGTCTTATTTGCTTAATATAAAGTAATATTTATTTAGTTGATATGTTGCTGCTTACACAGTAAATTTCAAACTATAAATTTACAGCGCTGACTGCTTGGCACTCGAGTCTCTCGCTCTGTGTTGTCGTGGCGCAAATAAATATTTACTTAACTGTCAACGTTATCAGTGAAGCACTCGATATCCAACACTTCAAATGTGACAATTCAACTGTCAGGCAAATAAATATGTGCGCAAGCCTAATGACACAAGCCAATTGCTGGAATATATGTATGCAAGGCATACGAGTATAATGTACGGTAACATCGTGCCACACTAAGAACAACAGCGCAACAAGCATGACAAGCCACACTTCAGAAGGAGTTGTCACTAACGCGCCACATTTAACGCTTGTCAATTTTGACATGCGTTCAACGTGTTCCTACACTCCACTTGTGCGTCAAATGCAATTGGCAGCTATTTTGCTTAGTTTGGCTTAGAATTTGCCACTGTTGTGGGCTTTGTATAAAGCTCTGGAAGCTAAGTAAAGAGGAAGACTTCTAATAAGCATGAACACTTTCAATTACTACTATTATGTCATCATCTTCGCTACATTTTCTGAATCAGTATCAAAGAAGATTCACTTCAAACTCATCAGTATGAATTCAGTTGAGTAACAGTTTTTGGACTTTTAAAGTGGAATGAAGAATTTCGATATATTTTCGAAGTTGTGACTCGACATTCTCTGAAGATATTCCTCCATAGTTGAAAAAATAATTTTCGTTATTTCTACTCGGATCATCTTGTATAATGTACAAACAGTTCATAAAAAGTCGAACGCCGCCAAGTCCCAACACTGAGATCACGACAGTAGGGTAAGCTAATGAATTGAAACTATAGATCGTCATAAACATGCGAATACCGTTACGTACAAATTGTAATAAAACGTTTTGAGATTCCCTTTATTAATCAGCAAGTTTCCTTATACCTTGCTAGCCAATAAGTAAGATTTAAATCTGGTATATTATGGCTTTGCCTACATCAAATTGATCTACAAATCAGGAGTTTTGTACTAGACGGTCAGTTATTTACCAGTCTGATTCATGAGTTCCAACAAAAAGTAGCAACCTAGATCTCAACATGTATTCAGCTTTTTTCTTAATAGTTTCACTGCTTTCAGCGTTACATAGACCTATTAGGTACTGAATGACAACTATTACCTTAATGATGTAGCTAACATTTCAATTTCTTAATTATAATCATTTTCTAATTGCTTTTAGATTTTCATAGAAAAATTTTACTTATAATATCTTACTTTCCTTTACTATTATCATTGTTTTGAACTTACAGTCCAATTAGCTCAAAACTTCTCAAAGACAGTTCTTAATCTTCAATCTTACTTATCATTGTCTTCAATCTTGGAAAACAGCATTCTCAACTGTTCACCTTTTTGTCTAATGCCTGATTTTTCTCATTCTTATAAAACATTTTTTGTCATTAACTACTTTCTCCTCGGCTAATTGCTTCATCAGCAGCTTTCTTTGTCTGCTAAAGTAGCCACTAGTCCGGTTTAAATACCGGTATGTTGACATATTAATTACCAAAAAATTCTCGGACCATCAGTGTCACTTCAGAATGTTTAGTTATGCAGTTAATGAGTTAAACCAACATCAAGTGAAATTTCTTACTCAGGCATACAACTGGTTAGCGTCATCAAAGGCAGTAGTACCGACAATTAATGAGACTAATTACCAGTTAAATATGAGTATTTTGCTGTAAACGCAGCTTTGAAGATGGTCATAAGTAGTTATATACATATACATTACAAAAGAAAAGAAATTTGGAAGAAAGTTTACATTTCAAGAAATCTTGATTATATAAGATAACATATTCAGATTATGTTTTATTTAAAAGATTTCTTATGAATTATTTGAAAATTTTGAGGGTGAGGGTCTTGTTTAAACTGTAAGCTCGAGATATTTATGATAAATTCTTCTTCTTGACTGGCTTAGACACCACTTACGCGGTTATATAATAGCTATGATAAATTCCCTTTATATAAATACCGTTAAACAATATGGGTATAGAACCTTAATACCATGGAAATAATTGTCGATTGTTTATACCTTGATAATTCTGTGCGATAGCATTTTAGGGGATTGGTATTTATGGTGCTTTCATTAAGATCATGTAGGATACGAACTGACGGAACTTTCACTACAATGAATTGTCGTTCTTTCGACATCATAATCGTGGAGAACAGTATTATAATACGGAATTCGATATCACTGGTATCAACACATTCAATCTCCTACGGAAAGAGAGCGTTCGAGATACAAAACTTCTCATGTCAAATTTGTCAATGAAGTGACTACTTTACTCGACTGTATTTGCCCTCGTAATTTTTATGGAGTGTTCTTCTAGAAGATCTCAACTCTCATTTTCCGATCAGATATACACTAGTTTAAAACATATTACGTCTGTATAGTTTAATTTATATTCTCAGAAACAACTTTGCTTTGGACCAGCTTTCTAGAAAATGGATATGAGTCGAATGGTTTTCTAATTGATTCTATAACATTTCGATAAATTCTAGATCGATCTTTTATTGTATGACCAGGTCGAGATAATTACAAAAGGGACCAATAGGGTTTCACAATTTCCTGAAAATAGTATATCGTTGTACTCGTTAGGGTACAGAAAAAATTATGTTTCTTTTTTAACCTAGTGAATACAATGGGATCGAATGGGTTTTCTGTACCCAAGCGAGTACAATGGGAGTGAATGGATTAAGACGGCCGGTCTAAATATCTCGTACCAATGTGACTTCAGTTGCTATCTCAACAAATATTGGAGGAACGAGCAGTTCTTTTAGCTATGTTATCATTATGCGGGCTATTACAACAACTATCTAGAGCAAATATAAACAAACTGTTCATTCCAATTAAGTTTCCTGACTCTTCTTTAATATAATCTTTTCGCACTCTACTAGAGTATCAAATCTGCATTGTGTAATACTCCTCGTAATATCTACTTGTTCGCTATAACATTTTACGATCGCGCAAAATAATCTTGGAAAGCGATAATAAAAACTTAAATGTATTCTTTGAAATGCTTAAATGGCAAAATAAAATTTTACAATAGTAGATCGCAACAGCAAGCAGTGTTGTAAAGTGACAGTGATGGCAAAGTGAGTGTAATGCAAAAAAATTGTAGACATAAAAAACTACTTGCTCAGCACTGTTGAAGACAAGGAAATAAAGTGACTTAAGCGGTAGCTTTGGATTACAAACTCAAAATGAATGTGAAAATATTACGAAACCGAGAGTTTTATGTGAGATTTTTTATGAGATTTTCACATATTTTTTATTGCTGATAATTGCTGGACTACAAGCCAGCTTTTGCGGGTTTATGGCCGGAGGCAAAAGTGGTGGCACTAAAGTTGTACTTGTTATATATTTTATTATATTTTAATTTTTCGCTGCCTTTTATGAAATGAAGAACGTGCATTTCGCATTCCGTCTGCAGGCATACATGTGAAATTAAAAGAAATAATAAATGCGCGCAACAGTTTCACAGCCAGTGGTGTGGTGTGTCTTTAAGATGAAACACGAAATCTCTGGGGAAACTGACAAACGACTAATGACTGCTTACAAAATCAGCTGAATGCGAAACTAAGTTTCTGCCGCCGAGTGAATACTACAATAATAAAAAAAGAACACAATTTGCCAACGCCGTTGCAAGTTGTACTTAAAGAGCGCGCAATAACATGACATTAAAGCGCGCTTAGTTCATAGTACGGCTGCTGCTGGCCACAGTATGGACACAATAGCGACTGTCATGATTTATAAATAAATCTATAAGTATGACTGTTTGTATGTACTTTCAACTGTGTGGCAACATTTCACAGCGGCGACTCAATCGATTCGCATGCAACACAATATTGTCGACTGCCATGAAGTAGCCGTAGTAGTAGAAGAAGACATTTGAGATTTCCATTGTGTTGCCATGAAGAATGCGTCAATGTACCAATAACAATAACAACAAAGTGCATTGTGTAAGATATGCAACAGAACCGGTATAGTGCGCTTACAATGGAGCTTCTTACATGCAACTAACTAATAAATAGGAATGGATTCCCAGTAGTATTCGGACTAAGTTAGAATTTTGCAAGAGCAACGTGAAGAGTTGGGGGAATGCGTTTGAAAGCAATGAATGCTTGCGAAAGTAAAAATGAAAAATTATTTCCTGATATTTTGTAATGAAGAAGCCGAAGAATATCAACAATATCTTTTGTACGATTTAGTGCGCCATCTAACGGAATACTGTAATATTTACTCGTGTGAAGTTCGGCTGAAGCGATATAACAACGTAAAGATCTTTCTTGGATCTACGTGGTATCTTGCGACCTAACACACGCCAAGCTTTTACACATAAAATATATAAAAAAATATATGTTCGATACTTCGATTTATCTGGAAGCCCTAAAACTGATTCTTAATTAAAACTGAACTGAAAAAGAAGAACTTGAGATATGCCCTCTTTAAATTTTTAATTCTGTCAAAGCCCAATTTTCAAGAAATTATTATGTTTTGAGGTCTTCCAGATCGGTGAATGCAATGCCAGGTTCGGAACCTTGTTGTTTTTCTGGAGAAGAACGTTAGTATTAAGTTGACAACTGCTATGATGATTTTATGATTAAGAAATATTCACTAACCGATGCAAAGACAGACGAAAATAGTGGGTGAGGTTTTAGTTTTCGAATAGAGAGAGATCAAGATGAATGATTATTCGACTTGATTAGGTAAATAGGTTAGGTTAGGTTATACTGGTAGGCCAATACGCCACACATAGACTAGTTTGGTTCTTTGCGATACCAAATGGAGTGCCGTCACGTTGTCCAAGAGGAGTAGTCATCCTTTAGGATATCTGCACTTGACGCGAATTTTAAAATTTTTTGTGGCTTCACATTCGATACCTCTTCTAGAGTCTCATATTGTGAGGACCCTAATTAGCGAAGACGTTGCCTTGACAATGCAGGGCAAGTGCACAGGAGCTGTTTCATTGTTTCTATTGCACCTTGCTTCTGACATTTCCTGCAGTTATCTCGATCCCTAAGTCCCATTTTGTAGGCATGTGCCGTGTCCAACGAGTTAAGATTTTTCTTGTCATGCCCCTGCCCAGGTCATCGGGCATGGGTTTGCCAATGTCGGTCGCGTTTCCGGATGACAGTTTTACACCGTTCTTGGCAATTACGTCCGCAATCTCGTTGCCTTCGATGCCTTTATGTCCTGGCACCCAGTAGAAGTGAAGACATGTGTTCCTAAAAACTTTCTCCACTGCCACCGTGGTATCCAAAACACTTTTGGCCGAAATGCAAATCGAGGTTGTTGCCTTGATTGCTGCTTGACTGTCTACATAGATATTGACTTTGGAGTAGCCGGCTGCTGTATTGAGGGCTAGCTCTGCGGCTCTCCCAATAGCAAACACCTCCGCTTGAAAAATACTGTAGTGGTGTAGTGGTTAAAAGGCTGCCTTACAACTAACTACGGGCAGTATAACTAAATAAATTTTATATTTTAATTGAATAGAACCAACCAAGGACCCAGAGGACATTCTCCTCATTACCGGGTACTGGTGAAATATGGATGACTGACTTCTATTGATTTTGATTGGAAGAGGACATCCTCAACTCAGAAACCAGATAATCAGAGAATTTGCGGGTTATTCTCGTCACTAAGGTTATACTCTAAAACTCATTTTCGAGTCTTTTACAATCTCGAATATAGTAATTTCGAGAAGACCTCGAAGTTAAACCGGTTTTATTCGAGTGATTCATTGAAATGGAGATCTATCTTTTGAGCGAAAATTCAAAGAATAGTTTACATTATTTCAGTCTTTTCAAGATTTATATTTTGCACTTGGACAGTTGGCGGATCGTCGAAATATATGCAATGTGCTATAAGTCTATAGTATTAGCAAGAGTTTTACTTACACGATTGAAGTAAAAAGTTTAGAAAAAACAATACCAATTGTAATTTTATTATTTCGAATCCAATTAATCATACGATTCTCCTTTCTACCAGATTAAATGCAAATTTTTGATTGAATCTACATTGAAACCCCAAAGACACCTGCTCTTTTTCACATGAGACAGTAAATATACGAATATGACAAATGCAGAGGAGAGTTATTTTTAGAAGAAGGACACAGAAAAGCAAAGAAAAAAGAAACGGATGAAGAATACTGATATATACATATATACACATGATATTATATAAAACTAAATAAAAATCAATTTCAAATGAAATTCTCCTTTCAGTATACAGCAGACATTGCAACAATCAAGCAATTGATGAGCCAACAGTGCCAACCATGCGATAAACCATGCAACCAGTTAGCCAGCTACCATGCAACAAACTCTGGCGCATCATGCGGCCAGCAAAGCCAGTTAAGGTTGGCGAAAAACTCGTTATAGACATTTTGAATTGGAATTGAAGAGATAAAAGTGGATGATAGACGTCGTCGTGGTCGTTGGTTGGCGCGCTGAATGTGGCAGGGATGAGCACAAAAGACAGGATTGTATGGCTGGGTGGGCGGAAGGAAGTGTAAGCGGATGCATGCAACTGTCGGATACACACACATACACACATCGATGCAGCTGGCTGACAGTTGACGCTGCGTTGGCTTTTGTGACAATTGCATTGCGCGCAGCAGGCGGCTGTCAACTGGCGAGTAGTGCAGCCAGGACACAGTGCGACAGTGGCAAGCAACAACAAAGAGGATAAAGTCTAAATGCTGCTCTTATTTTGTGGTCAAAGACACTGCAACACACACACACACACACACTGTGAGGTGATTGCAGGCAGTTGCTGCAACTATCGGCGCAAAACTTGCCACATGCGCAAGCGCAAGCAGGAATGCATGACAATTGATTGTTGCATGCTTATGCAAACACACACACATATAAGTATAATTTGTGTATTTATGTTTTGTATGCAACACTATTGTATTTATGTGGCACTCAGTTTGCCATTCGCATTTGGCGGTGGCATAAAGAATGCGTGCTGCAATGTTGCAACACTGCTTGTTTGCAAGTTTACTGCTGGTTCGCGCATTGTAAGCGCAATAGCGGCATTAACTACGGTAGCAACAACAACAAATTGCAATGACATTGTGGCTGTCAGTCGTTGCATTATAGTTGTATGTAGCAGGCATTCTTGCTGCGAGCGCCTGCCTAAAATGCCTAGAACAGGCTGTAAAGTAGTCTGCTTGCCACTGTTTTTCAATTATGGCCATTGTGTTGGTTTTGTTTTTGTTGCCACACTGCGATTTTCGCTTTCTATTACATGCTCATTTCGCCATTGTTTGTTAGATTTTAGTTCGCTGTTGATGTAGTGCCGACAGGCGAGTTGCCATTTTCGGTTTAAATCATCTCAAAAGGGTTAAAGGAGCACACATGTGAAGGATAATAGATATAGATGTGTGAGTAGTTGTTCAGTTGCTAGGTTTAAATCGTAATCAAATTCGTCATAAATAAAATTCTGTCAACCCTCCTGTGTTGTGCGTATTTAGACATTTTTCAATAAAATTTTCATTCCTAGTCACCTCCAAAGGAATAATCGATTCTTCTGAAGAGCGGAATTTCCCTCGAAGGCTTATCATTATCTGCTATGGACCGATATATAAGACTCTTGTTACAGCTATAGACTTTCTACCTCGTAACAACTCCAAATTCAGCAAAGTTCGGGAGTTTAATTCCTTTTTTGTATCAAACGACTTCAAATTATATTATATATATGCTGTTAAAAGATACTCCGTACCTTAATGGCCACCTTCGGTATCAAAAAGAAAACCTCAGAAAGGCTCTTCGTAACATCAAAATCGTCGTATGAATTATTAGTTCATAATGTTAAAGCTGTCTTCTGTCTCGAAACCCACAGAAACGCCTACAGATACAGATTGAGAAATAGAGGCCTTTCTCCAAGAAATAAATTCCATACATATCACAGAACTTAAGCTAAATGAATGACGCAGTAAAACAGACAATAACAACGTTCGATCCTAAGAGTTTCTATAAGCTCCCGGCTTCTGAAAAATTTCAAGATAGCGCCAGATCGGATGAGTAGTTTGCTTTGAGTATATGTGGTTTTAAGATAGTTCGACGAATTATATAATAACTCAAGCTATACCGGCTCCCGGACGCTATTGTAAAAATTGTCTGGAGGAATGCGTCTTCTCTGCTATCCAAATTTCGTTAGATTGATGTTGCATCATATTGGAAGATTATACCTTCGACAAAATGGACGAATCGGTATTAACTTTTCAGCCATATCCAGATGCTTTGGCATCACAAAGGACCGGTCTTTCTAGTGTTCAAAGGGATCCCCGTAACTTCAGTAGATCCCATCGCGGTATTGAGCTGGTATAAGATATTTATGAGAAATATCTTGCAAACAGAATTTTTACGACAATTCTAGTAGTTCAGTAATATAGAACTTGAGATGTCCAAAATAAATCCTGGCAGATCATTCGATTATTACCTAAACTTAACTTCACCTATACTTCAGTATTTTATTGGATCTTTACAAAAAAAAATAATATGTTACACATTCCTTGAGGTTCTTTTTCTGGCTTTGCCATATATGTAGCTTTCAGAGCTATAAAAGGTCAAGGTTTAAGGCATTATCTGATAATTTAAAGAAGTAATAAGAAACTTTCGCAGAATAGATCGAAAAAAAAACAAGTAAGGAAGGGCTAAGTTCGGGTGTCACTATTAGTTATATGAGTTTTTGGCACGGAGACATATTATTAGAAGAAACATATTCCCTCTGAATTTCTTCAAAATATCTGAGAGGTTTACCTATATTTTCGGTAAAAAATTTGTTAGAAGCACTGATGTCCTCTTATTCAATATATAGGGTCTTGAAAACTTATGGACTGAGTTCGACGATTTTTAGAATGGGGCTGCCACACTATAAACATAGTATTTGTGCAAAGTTCTGCACCGATATCTTCACTAGTTCTTACTTTATATATTGAAAAGTAAACGATTCAGATCGACTTCAAAGTTCTGGTATATGGGAAGTAGGCGTGTTTGTGAAGCGATTTGGGCTATTTTCACAACATTTCATTGGGAAGCTAGGAAGATATAATGAACCGAATTTCATTGAAATTGGTAGAGTAGTTTCGAAGATATGGTTTTTGACCTATAAGTGGGCGTAGTCACGCCAATTTAAAATTCTTTAAACCATTTTGAGTGCAGCTCTTCCGTACCATTTTTATAATGAAATTTAAGGTTTCTGGTGGTTTTCCTTACTGAATTAAAGCATTTTTAGTAGTTTTCAACATAACCTTTGTATGGGAGGTGGGCGTGGTTATAATCCGATTTCCTTCTCGAGAGTATAAAAACGAAAGGAGTTAGGAGAGAAGCAGAGATCAATTTCAGAAAAGTAGGTTGATATTGTCTGACCTTGCAGATCTTGATTTTGAATACAGACTTCGCAAGAAAATACAGGTTACTACTATACAGTAGCTATAGCTATAGCGTTCCTTATGGAAAGACCATCAACTACATAACCTGATTTCAGTTAAATAACCTTTATTTCAATTACAAATAAAAAACTTTTTTCCAACCCAAAATAATTACAAACTTCCCACGCCAGAAGGATAAAACCATTACCTAATTTACTTGCCACAAAATGCCTAAAAGCATAACTATAATATTCACACTCCAAACAAATTAAAATTGTGAAAAAGTGAAAAATTAAATGCGTCCAACTATTTGCGTGAAACGGTGAAAATATAGTGACATAAAACGCAAACACAAACGGAAAGCGAAAAGTGAAAAAGTGTGAATTACGCGCACCTCACCATAATTGTTGCAAAGTTTCACACATGAGCATAACTATAATGTGCTATGTGCCACAAAACGGTAGCAAATGTGGCGCACACATGCCGACAGCCGCCAGCTAAACAGGCAACTGCCACTTGACGCACTAACTGTTAAAGTATTTATTTCTGCTGGTTGTTGTTATTGTTGTTGTTTTAGTGATAATTTAGCATGCCAACGTAGCAGTTACGATGTGGCAGAGTAATTAAAAGAGCTTAAATGTTGTTTTTCAACTATGATTTTTCAGCGAAGTTTTATATAAATGAGAGTGCGGGTATGTGTGGAGAATAGTGTAGGTGCGCGGTGGCGTATGAGTAACCAACGAAGGCACGAAGGAGTAGTAGCTTTGCTTGTGATTATTTATTAAATAAGCAGTTGTGGATGTGCGTATATGTATTTTAGCTTGCTTAATATATTTGAAATATATTTTGAAAATTATAAAAATATTTTTTAGAAATGTTAAACATATTTCTAAAGCTTCCTGAAAGCTCCTTTTCCAGCCTTTTAAGCTATATAAAATCATATTTAAATCATCATTAAAATTTATTAACTTCATAAATCCAACTGAAGCAACGAAATCCTTGAAATTTCAGCAATTGCATACACACAAAGGTACCCACTCAGCCGCCGCATTGCGTCCCCACAAGTGGCAACAAAGCATCAACTCGGCCACAATCTGTGGCAGCCATCTGTGCGTGCTGACATAACTTGACTGTCAGCGCACAGCGGACAGTGGCAACTAGCTGCCAACTAGTGGCAGCACGACCTGTCCATTTGACCCTACCACAGGCACACACTCACACGTATGTTTTGTCTACTGTGTGGCCCGCAGTGCCACCAACAATTGCCGCAGATAAGCAGCGTTGCTGAAATATGAATAATGTTGATGCTGTAAACACTAGTAGCCAGCAAGCCGCGTTGCACTGTGGCACATACAAATATACATACTCGTACACATATGTCGCATATTCAACGCGCAGCTGTGACTCCAGCACAGCCTGAGCACAAGGTAAATAAATATATGGATGCTGAAGCACTTGAGGATGAGTGCGAGTATATACACAGCTTCTGAGCTTACACATATGCAAACAGCTTCAACTCGAAGCTTGCAACACATACATGGTTACTACCACACCACTCACAGCACGCTCATATTCTCGCACAAGTGTTAGTTAGTATATATATATGTATATAGGTAAGCCCTAATGGAATAGCGTCAAAAGTAGGCGGCGAAGGCGTGCAAGCGTACAAAATAATTATGGCTACTGTGTGGGAAAGTGGGCGTAAATGTGGCACCTAAAGGCGAACAAGAAGCACATATATACATATTGTCTATACATATAAACATATGCACCTATGTACAACCAAATGTACATTTGTACGCTTGTCGACCACGTAGTGCCTTCGTAACTTCATTTATGGCATGTTAAGGATCAGCCAGTGGACACATTCATCAAATTGTTTATGCTCCACTACAGCACCGCTGTGGCATTGTGGATTTGGTAAATGACTCTAGCTACATGTTGAGCTATGCAAACGAATGCCACCCGCATGCAACATAAATCTCTATTTGCTTCGCAGTAATATCAGTGTAATCTCAGTTAAATTGTTGAAAAATTACTAGCATATTTTTAGGAGTTTTATTTTTTAGGTGGAAAAAGTTGGCCCTCTCTTGCGCTCACATTGAAAAATAAATAATTTAATATTTAATTTAGTGCCAAATTTAGTGAGGTTATGTAGAAGGTAATATTATATGACTAATTGGAAACCAAAAAGAGTATGAATTTAGAATTAGAGTGGTGGTAACCCTAATGAAACTCTAATGAAATATTGATTTAAAGCCTATCTTTTAATTTAGAAATCAATCCGGTTGGTCTAATTTTAAAACCAATCCATACAGGAAATAACCACGCCCACCTCGCATACAAAGGTTATGTTAAAACCTTAATTCATTAAGGAAAAACACCAGAAACCTTAACTTTCATTATATAGATGGTACAGAAGAGCTGCACTCAAAATGATATACAAAATTTTAAACGGACGTGGTTCCGCCCACTTATGGGTCAAAAACCATATCTCCGAAATTACTCGACCAATTTCAATGATATTCGGTTCATAATATTTTCCTAACTTCCCAGTGATATGTGATGAAAATCGTCCAAATCGGTTCACAACCACGCCTGAACTTTACAGTCGATCCGAATCCAATATATAAAGCAAGCACTAGTGAAGATATCGGACCAGAACTTTGCACAAATTCTGCATTTATAATGTGGCATCACATTTCTAAAAATCGGACCATAAGTATTCAAGGCCCTATATAACCAACATGAGGACCTCAGAGCTTCGAATTAATTTTATACCGAAAATATAAGTAAGTCTTCTTCTAATAATAATATCTCCGTGCTAAAAATGAGAAAAATCGGGACATAATTTCTCCAAGTTCCCATATACCTTATATTAGAATTTTTAAACTATCAATGGACTTTATACCATTATTTGCCGAATATGTGAGTCAAATTGTTTGTTTTATTAATAAAATTAAAAAAAAAAATAAATAAATTACGAGCGTATGAAATGTTCGGTGACAACCGAACTTAGCCCTGCCTTACTTGTTTATATAATATTTCCTCTCTCTCTCCTTCTCCCACTCTCTAATCTTCTCACATTTACTCTCTAGCCATATAGTTTTCTATAACTACTACAATCCCATTTAGACCATATTTCAATAATACTGGAGAACTCTTCCGACCAGTCCTTGAATAAAGCAACACATATTATTTTCCATATCTAAGCATAATAATTCTGGCAAGAAACAGTATGTCATACTCGATAAGAAATCAGTGAGCTAAACCCACATAAAGTTTTTCATTCCAGATCCAGATAGTTCATCACGAGATCAATGCCACCCGAAAATAGTGTCGACGACTCTGAAACTTTATTTCTTTAGATTTTGGTCCATAAGCTCGTTGGATATATTTGAAGCTTCATGTAAACGACTGTTTGAACCTTTATTATAAGACTCCAAATTTTACATACACATTACAAAGAAAAATTAGAGTTTTGATATGTCATGTCTTGAGATAGATCAGCGGCCCCAGAAAATAGTTCATTTCTTATTTATCCACTAATGAGTTCTTTTATGGGCTTCAAGACCGAGGGTTTATGGTCGCAAGTATAAGCATAAATACCAGTCAGATTGAGAAGCATCTTCGGAGGACTACTATTTGAGGGTCAAGTCTCCGAATACTGGAACAAATATATAATGGTTGATGGAAGAAATCTTACAAGAAACTAGGTTAAATCTAATGAAGATAATTCCTCTCTACTAATGTAGTTGAGCATTATTACTAAATACTTCCATCAACATTTCTCATAAATATTTTCAAACTCTTGTTTTGTAAACACGAACACCATTCGTTTGTGCAACAAATCGCTGCAAGCCAATAAATCCATAAATGAAACATAGACCAACATATATAATAAACAACTATCTTGCTGCTTAACGCCTGCAAAAATTGACGATTGGTTGTCTGTAGCCTCAAGGGACAAATGTTAACTGCATATTTGTCCAAGTGCAAATATGTCGGTAAATAGGTATCTCATACCAAAACGAACATGAATCTACAACACAATGCAACCATAAATGCAAACTGAAGAAAATAAGTATGGCTGGGCAACTGAAAAGTAAAAAAAAAACATTGCGTTTGCCACAAATGCCGTTAACATGTAGTAGCAACAATTAAATATAGACAACTGGTGGAAAAAACTGCTAAACCAAGCAATATTTGGTCAGCCAGCCAGCCAGGCAAAGAAACCCCTGAGAGGTGACACAGAAGCCAGTGAGCTGCCAGCAAGCGGAAAAAGGAGAAGCTCAAGATTATGCAGCAAACGCGAGATGATCAATCATAAACGCTACAAATGTGCAGTTGCTGTGGCAAAGGCTGGGAAATAAAGAGCTGCTGCTTCAAAACTGGTGAGCTTGTGAATTCAAATATAAGCAATCGGTAAGATTTCCATATTTTATGGCATGCCATTTGTGCAATGCGTTTGCAAATTTGGCCACAACCGTAATGTACGTAGTATTCATATTTGTTTGTAGCAGTCTTTATTTGTACCTAAACACACATTTACACATACATACATTTGTGTTCATTCCGCAGCGAATACGCACTTTTGCTTGTACATTTTTGTGGCTGCAACATGTAACATGCGCTTTGGGGGCCATTAAAATGTCCAAGCCACCGCAGATAGACTGCATAGTTAGGCAAATAAAAGCGCACACACACAGGAGGCAGGCATAAAAAACAATAACAACAATAATAAATATATGGATATGGAGACATTTACATTTACTTTGGTTAAATGGCAACAACAACGAAGAAACATTTTACGCATATGCATATGAGGGATTTGGCGACACAATATATGTGGTAGGTACATTAGTTAGAGGGGAATTCCAAGCAAATTATTTTATGGAAATATATTTCTTTGAAAAAGTGCAATTGGAATTTATATAGTATTCGATTTTTGTTGTTTGATTAAAGTCGAGCGTATCCTCCAAATTCTGGTCTGGCTTTCTTTATATCTGACTAATTGAGCGTCAAACCGCTTTAAACAAGGAGAATCATTATATGAGCTGCGTGTTCAAGTCAGAAGAAAATCTATTCCTTGTTGTTGTAGCGGTTACCCAGTCCTGCCTGAAACGACAAGCCTAGATTAATTGTCATCGAAGTCATCTAAGAGAGCCCCAGGAAACAAAGGAGGCCCAGGAAACGAACTGTTTCGATGTGGTCGGACCAAAGGGAAAGGGGTGTTAGATGTGATAAGGGTTAAGGGGCCATGCAAAGGAGTGGTTAGTGTCATGCGGGGACTCTTTGCATTCACGACTTATGTTGAGTATGTCAGGGTCTAGTCTGGATAGGTAGGTGTTTAGTCTGCTACAATATCCAGAACAAAGTTGCGAAAGGGGAGCGAGTCAATGAAGGTGTTAATAGCTCCTCTGTGAATGGCGTTCAGTGCTTGTCTATAGTTAGTCGCCTCCGAAATCCTGTCGGTCTAGTCTTTTAAGTCGTCGACGTATTTCAGGAAGGTACTATTGATGGCTCGGCTTCCAGCAGGTAACTGCAGGGGAGATTTCTACGAAACAATCCCAACAGAAATTGCTTGGTAAGCATTATGCTATGCTCCTTAACAGGTAGCATACGGGACTCATTGTGAAGGTGCTCGACCAGAGACATCAAGAGGCAACCTGTGGCTGTCCGGAGGGCGGTATTTTGGCAAGTCTGTAGCTTCCCCCTCTGTGTTCTACTGCATCAAGGCGACCATATTGGGGCTGCGTAGTTAAGGCCCTGTCCTCGTCTACTGTGGGGCAGCCGTTATTAGAAGCATCCTTCGGAATCAGAACTTTCAATCCATACAGTAGTGGTCTTTCTTTATACACTCGAATTTGGCCTTTAAGCATTGAGAAATCGCCAACCAACCAATCGACTCAATTGATACGAGTAGTATGGAATTTTGATATATGGAGACAAATCAGAGCCGAACTCTACAACAGATGCGTATCTCGCTTACTTGTATGATTAAAACTACACTAAAAAACTCTGAATCTGTTGTAGCGAGCTCCTATCCGGGTCAAATTAAAACCTTGATTCATTAAGAACTTTTAAACAGAGTTCGGACGCACCTGAGACTGGGACGGCACACGGTATGTCTAAGGTCAACCAAAGCAATGTTAGGCATATACAGGTTTCGCGAAGCTGCTTTAAAACACATGGAGTCCGACTGAAGACATGAAGTAAGTGGAACCCAAACATCCGAATCGCAGTTCGGTAGGAACTCATGCAGACCGAATTGCAACTGTTTGAGAGGAAATCGAGCCTTGCCCGACCTTTAGCATCAACAGGATCGATCTTATGCACATGATATCTAGTAACAGAATTATCAGGCTAAGGAAACTTAGCTACAATAGAACCAATATTTCGTTCACTTAATTCGGAAACCTTTTTAGCAGTCATCTAGACTGTGTCAAAAGGCCAACAGCTCGGAGTTTGAATTTAATAATCTTAAACTTTATTGGTGTGGGGTCGTGAAAAACCGATATTATACGAACAAGAAACTAAAGATCCAAGCCTTTTAGTAATTATTTGCCGTTATATTTGTAAGATATAGTCAAAAATCATCGTCAAAGTCTTGAAGAACTGGATCCACGGAATATTTAACTACGAAGTGAGTTCCTTTGACTATTTATGGAATAAATGACAAAAAATACTTATCTATATCCTCCTTCGACTTGGAACGACCCATCCATGTGTTACTAAAGTGCTTATCTTGCAGCTGCAAAATACAAGACACCAAATGTGGCAACAGGAAGTGGATGGCGACATCGCTGCAACAGCCACTGCCATATATCATCATAATTTTGCGAGTTTGCATAAGACGCAAAGGAATAATGCAAACTAACAATGAGTACAATCAGCAATAAAGCGAAACCACAAAAACAACAACAAAGCAATACGCAAAGTAAACAATAACAACGGGCGAAAAGCGGCAATAAAGACACAACAACAATAGCAACAAACGTGCAGAGCCGAAAATTTTTAAGCAGCAAAAGCGAATGCAAACGTGCAACAGCCATAAACCACATGTAGATATGTATGGAGCTATGGACTGACCGTACGTTGTGAGGACAATCAGCAGACAACAAGCAAACAACAAACAATTGACAACATGCCACAACAGCTAAAGCGGCAAATAAACAACCGCAAATTGCTATGGCAACAGTAGTTGTTGTCGCAATAATAACTATACATAACATGCCATAAATACAATAACAACAACAACAATAATATCGGCAAAAAAACGCAACGATATTGGTGGCATGTAACAACTGCAACAAGAACAACAACAATATTCGGTGGTATGCAACAGCAACTAAATGACGTGCTGATAATTTTCGCAACAAACGCATAAATGCCACTTGAGCTCATAAGCCGATTGTTCGCACCCGTCCAACACTATGTACTAGTCGATCCTTCGACCCCCCTCGCACAATTTCTTTTACCTTTCCGCTTGTCGACGACTTTTGTTGGTTTTACTAATGCCATTGTTGTTGTTTTTGTTGCGGTTTCGTTGATTTCACCGAACAGTAGCCGAAATGCAATTGAGGCCAACTGTATTTTCTGCTGCTGTTGTTGTGGTTGTAGCGTTAAAGCTCTTAACTAGCTGTTTGATTATTCGGTGGCAAACGGATGTTGCACTAAGGCCACACATTAGCTGTGGCGAATCGCCTTCCTGTGTTGTTGTGTATTTTCTCTTCCATGCATATTTAATGCTCAATTTATGTTATGCCATTAGCTCTTCCATATACATTGTTTTGTTTTTGTTGTTGGTTGCATACATTTGTACTTTTATATTTATTTTTTTTTTACTGAACAAATTTTAGATGAGTGCTTGACAGTAAATGTATATTATAGCATCATGGAAGTGAATATTGAAACGACAAAAGCGTTGCCACATGTTTAGAAAAATTTATAAAATCTATAGTATGATTATAAATAGAAAAGGTTAACATATGCATGTGTATTATAAAAAAATTTAACGAAAAAATTAAAAATGGTGTTGCCACCTTGTTACAAATTATGATTTATAAAAGCGTACTAAACGTCAAACATAAATAATAAAGAAATATTACAGGATGGATTTGAATTAAACGAGCAGTTTGATTATTTTATATTAAATAGAGTTGCCACATTTCTAAAAATTAATTAAATTAAGTATAATTTATTTTAATAATATTATTATATATTAATATTAAATATTATGCAAATGTTCCGTTGTTCGAATATTATAAATATCAATATATTTTTGAAAGGTGTTGCCATATCTCAAAATTTTATAAATACATTTATTTATATATTTCAGTAAAAAAATCCAAAATTATGGTTGATCTTATATTTTTTTGTGATTTCCATGTAATCGTTTGTGATTCATTATGGCCTTTTCACACAGTAGCTAATTGATTAATTAATTCGACTTTGTGAAAAGTCTATACGATCGATTGGCCATACAAAATAAAAATCTACATATATTTTTAATTGAATTTTAATCGAGTTGAAAATGAAATGCAACTCTGCGACAAAGACCGTATTTGTAATTATATATACGTTCTTTGACTGCGAGTAGTTGTTCACGCTATACTACAGTAGATGTCGCTGCTAAAATAGCAATCAGCTGATGAAATTTACCAACTTCATATGAAAAGCAAAAACAAAAATGTATATCTAACAGCTGATCGGTTATCGAGTAGCCGGCAGTGTGAAGGGCAAAAACTGAGTTCTCAAACAAAATTTTAATTGATCAATTAAGTTGGCTGTGTGAAAAAGCTATTATGTTTAAAGTGCCTTTTTTATATCGTTAAATCCAGATATAATGAATATGAAAGTGTTAGACAAGTGCTGTGGTGATTATTAGTGACATATTTAGGGTTGCCACTTTAGGATTTTTTTAGCAAAATCTGTTAAAAAATCAGGATACCAAAAAATTAAATCCATAATATGTTCTTTTGTAGGAAATAAAAAATTGTATCTACTTTTAATATGTTTTTAACGCCGTTTGAAAAGTGAGCTGACCTTTGACCTATTCCATACACTTTCCCAACACAAAATTTTCGAAAAACTCACCACTTTTTATAAGATTGTGTTATAATTACCTGAAAAGGAAGAAAGTAAAATTGATTATTATAAAAGATTTAATAAAGTTGGAAGCTTAAATTATTTTTTTTATTTGTTTTTGTAGTTGTCAAAAATATTATTTTTATACTTTGTTAATAAATAGTTTTTGATTAAGAAAACTTATTATAAGAAATGACAAAATGGTAATAATTTTGTTAAAAAATATAATAAAATCATTTGGCAAAAAAAGTTATAATCCTTACTGAAATAAATACTTTGGATATTTATAAAAAAATCAATAAAATTCTTCGACAAATTTACACTCATCGTGCATATTAAATCCACCAATTAAAGCTACCGATAGCCCCTAAAATCTATAACCCCAACCAACTCAACTACTTTAACAATTACAAAACGGCACACTAAAAACTTTCTGTCATAATTTAAGTGTAACTTAAGCTGCAGCTCATTAAGCAAATTGCATTGAAAAAGAACTTAACTGCACTTAGCGTTTGTGTGTGTTTCTTGGGCAAAACTTTTTAACTGCATTGCTTACCAAAAGCTTTTAAGCGTCTGCTAAGCTAATGGCTGGCTCCAAAGGAAGCTACGAGGTGGAGGTGTGTGCGTAGTGCGGAAATATAGTTTGCACTAATGAAAAAAGTGCAAAAAAATATTGCACAGTTAATGAGCTGCAAAATAAACTGTGGAGTATGAAGATTGCCAACGTTTTTGTTGTGGCCACCAACAGCTGGTTGGGTAGTTTTCGTTGATTAGTTGAAAATAATTTTTAAAATTTTTTGTTGCATTTTTCGGGAGTTCATTAGATGTGCTTCTTTAATTTAATTTTTTATTATTTTATTTTATTTTTAGTGTAAATTGCAAGAGCTGTACTAATTGTTGTAGGAAATTAAGACTATTTGAACGGAAATTTAATTTAGTGTGGATTTTATTTCTTTCTATTTTCTTTTGTGTTTTCTTTCTTTTTTATCTTTTAATGCTTTACTTCGCCGCATTTTTGCTCTTTTTCTTTTATTTTATGCTGAAATAAAACGTACTCAATGATTGAGCTACGTAGCATGATATTCACATTTCGATTTACATATCAATTACAATTAGCTACACAACGGCTATCGGCTATTAATTGGCAGCTATTTACAACAAATTTGATACGCAATCATTAACCGAAGCTGTTAGCAAGATCAAATGATTGAGCAGTATAACAACGAAATGTTGATTGCTGGCTAATATGGTAGGGGCTTTAAGATGGATGGTAATAAAATTGGATATAGAAGTGGCAAACAAGTAGATAAGATATATAGAAATACATATATTAATCGCACTTTACCTACATATATGTATATTTCTAGGTAGAGTAGAGTATATAAAAGTATAACTGTGAGTTTATGAAAAAATTAAGAAAAAATAATTGAATAAAATATCATAAAAATCAAAGAAAAAAATGAAATAAATAATATTTTAAGTGCAACCAATAATTTATAATGCTAAATACTTTCCAAAAAAACTATTTTCCCTTAAATAACTTAAAGAAAGAGTTCTTTAACCTCTAACGAAATTCCAAAAAATATGTAAAATTATAAACTTTTTTTCTGATTTTAAATCGATTAGTAAACATAAAATTTCAGCCTTACGAATATTAGCTTTTATTAGCCTCAACTAACTAACGGTAGCTGTCGGCGATAGCCATCATTAATGCCGCTAATTAGGGTTTCATATTTCTGCTTAACAATTTTAAAGCACTCATCAAACCAGTCAAGCTACAAAGTACAATTTGTCAATGCTTTTTGTTGATAGCTTCTTAAAAGCACGCAGAGTTCAGTAGCCAACTTCATAAGACTACCATTTAAATTATGCATAGCGGTCTAACACTGTGTCATATAAAATATTATGTTGAATAAATATGCTTTAAGGCAAATAGTTTAGAAATGAAAGGAGCAGAGAGCTTTCATATTTTAACAAGCAGTTATTTTTTACCAGTAGCTATTAGATAATCAACTATTGGGCATATTGACATATTCTTTTAACATTATAGTTAGATAATATGAAATCGGTGAAGCTTAAAGAAAAATTTAAATTATTTTAAAGCTTTAAAAGCTTTCTTAGAGTTATAACAATACGAAATTATTCTTTGAGCTTTCCCCTAACGAACTGTTTTCGTTATAGCTGAAGAGCTTTCATGTTTTATAGCTTAAAGAACTGTATTCTACATATCATATTTAAGATCAAGAGCTTTCCGCGGAGCTTTAAACAAATAAATGTTTCATTAGAAATTTATCTGATAGTACAGCAAAGACATTTAATCGAAAATAACCTAATTTTAATTGCTTTTCTTTAATGCAAATAGATGTGAGTAAAAAGCTTTTAACGGAGCTTTTGAAATTGCTTTTTTAACCACGACTAATGTAATATATTATTAATAAATATAGCAGATATGAAGTGCTTTGTTATTATAAAAATATGAAATAGTCCTTTCATAATAGCTTTCGACAAATAAAAAAAGCTTTACCGCTATAACTGCCACGACTGAAATAATATATTATTAATAAATATAACAGATATGAAGTGCTTTGTTATTATAAAAATTTGTTTAGAGCTTTCATAGCAGCTTTCGACAAATAAAAAAGCTTTATAACTATAAACACTATGTGAAAGCTTTTAAAACATTTTTTTATTGATTTACAGATTACAATACAGTGATTTGTTATAAATTTATGGCGAGCTTTCATCAGAGCTTTTGAAAATCTTCACTGACACTAAAAAAATTATTTAATTTTTAATAATTTGTTTATCTTTCGACGACCTGTTTTTCTCATAATTTTCAAGAAACTTGACAAATTGTGCCACCTGCTTATATACCCACATATATACATTTATAGAAATACCAAGAATCTGCTGATTGTCAACGACTTTTATCTTCAATGTGAATTCTACCACTCTTAAACGCTCTCTCACTCCACATAAAACCCGCTGACTTGCTTTTATTTTCATTTTTTATCATTTTCATTTAATACCTTAATTAATTGCCTGTCACGTTTATTACGTAGAACGTGTAAACCCACAATCAAAGGAAAGCAAAACTATGCAGGTACCCATGCACATAGGTATAACATTTCTGAGCCGAGTTCTACGCTGCCGCACCACAAAATCCACCAACCAAGAAGCTGCAGCCACAACTAATTGCCCATGCGACGCTTTCGTAGCGCTCGCAATGAAAAAGCGGAAAATGGTGCAAGAAATCCAAATTAAATTGTGCGGTGACAAGAAATTAAAAGTGGTATTAAAATGAAAGAAGGAAATACGAGCAGCGAGCAAAAAAAAAAAGAAAAGAAAAGAAATGTGGAAAATATTCAATTAGAAATGCAGTTGGAAAAACTGCAAGTCATAAATGAAGATTTAAGCATGTTCCGGGACGGGAAAACTTTGCGGACTCATGCATTGCTGAATGCCTGGTCGGCTAGCGGCTGGCCACTCGGTTGTACGGTTGCTTGGCAGCCAATTCGCTTTCGTATTAAATCGAGCAGAAAGCAGCAAAAGATGAGCTCAAAGCGCATACACTTGGGTGTGTTAAAAGTCAAAGCAAAATTCTTGGCGGTTGTAAGTATGCGTTCTAGGTGCCTACATACATATATATTTCTATATAAATAGATATATATAGAAGATAGATATATAGAAAATAGCAAAATATTACAAGACCGCGTGTGGATTGCAATGACAACTCCATTTGCTACGAACGCGCCACAGCTAGCATTAGGTCCAAGGCAGCTACAACAAAACACACTCAACAGTACAAAAAACACAATGCTCTTGCCACAAAATATACCAATTATTGGCCAAGCTGACATAGCAGAATAAATGTCTAAAGGAAAGTGCGCTGAAATAAGTAGGAAAGTAGTAGTCGGAAAAATATGTCAAGTAAAATAGAAAACGAGCTTTAGTTGTTGAGTGTAAGCGCAGTAGGGGCGACTAACGAAGAGATGAAGTAGAAAAATAAATCAAACGAAGTGAAATAAGAACGAAGAAACACAATGGGATATACGTATCTACTGGTATGCGATAACAATTATATACGAGGAAAAATTATATAAGCACGAGTCGCTGGTTAACAATTTCTGGAACGAAGAGGAAAAAGATAAGACCAAACGAGTAGACAAAGTAGAAAAATCATAGAAAAACAAAACAAGGAAGCCCGTCAAGAAATAAATCTCCACTCGAGGGAAAACACTGGTACAGTAGGGGGACTAATTTTAAGAAAGAGATTTTATAGCTCTCATTACATGTACTATATAGTCACAGTTGAATGTCTAAGAGATGTTTTTTTTCATTTCCGACTAATGTAGGGTTCTTTACCTTTTTATGAGGCCGTGTCCGAACTTTCGAAATTTTTACGAACGTTTTTTCGGTTTTTTTGTTGAGGAATGTTGCTGAGTTGGGAGTCTTTGTCATATAAAAAGCTGGAACCTGGAATGCTGCTGAGTTGACAGTCCTTTGCCATATAAAAAACTGGAACCTGGAATACTTCTGAGTTGGCAATCCTTGGTCAGATAGAAATCTGGAAAGTGGAATGCTGCTGAGTTGGCAGATAAAAATCTGGAACCGTTTCGGTTACGCACATCCGACTGTCACTTAGAGTCACTTATTGTGGTCAGTGACAGATATATACTCCGAACATATTTTCTGAACTCCAGACTCACTACTCGGAAACCGTATAATTTCAAAGATTTCTTTACTCTGAACTCAGAACCCATCAAATAACTTCTCAGCATCGGTGAATTGTTCCTGCCAAACTCACTAAGAGATTCGAAACCCACTTTTCTATCATTCAATTCTGTCTATATATTTTCGGTTGTGTTCGGGAGAGTTCGGGTCGTTTCTTTTGAAGTAAACAGTGAAGGAAAACTGTCCGTTCCGAGTAGTTCCAGTATCAAGGACTCTACTGTACAGAGTTATTTTAGTTTTTCACGCTGGCTTTAAGTCTTCGGATGATTGCTTCTTTCAAATATAGAATTGGTTTTTTAAGAAAACATTGCCACATTTCATAATGTAAGGTCTATAAGTTAAATACAGTTGATCTCCTTTTTGCACGGTTAACTGGGACAGTAAATTACTCGTGTAAAAAAAACCGTGCAAAAAAAATCAAATTTTTACATAAAACTCACTATTGGGACCAATTTAAGAAAAAAATCGTGCAAAAAATAGAAAACGTGTAAAAAAGTCTAATTTTACATGAAATTCTATCTATTCGTACAGTGAGAATTTTCACTGTTGTTGTTGTTATAGACTTTTCTGGTATTATATGTATGTACATATTACTGTTAGAAGGAACAAGCAACAACTATTCTGGGAATGGTAAAAAATAATACTTTTCAAAGTTCCGTCATTAATCGCTGTGTCTTCTTTTTTCTCACTTCTTCATACAGCTTCATTTATTTGTTTACGTATTGAAATTGTTGCAACCTTTTCACTGGCTTTCGAATCTAAGATTTGTATTTTTTAGTTTAAACCTAATTTAGAATTTATTAAATTCTATTAACAGCAATAGATCTGTGACGTATTGACGGATGGAATTTTGATTTTATTGCAAAAAAGTATACAATTAAAATAAAAAATCCGTGTAAAAAAAATAAAACCGTGTAAAAATGTTAACTGGGAAGTGTTCAAAAACACCGTGTAAAAAAAAATCGTGCAAAAAAAAACCGTGTAAAAAGGAGATCAACTGTACAATCGATTGCAAAAATATCGTATCCAATAATATGACCACCAACTGTATTTATAACTCCAATCGCTGATTTTTTACCTCGCGACGTCGTGCGACTGCGACATTTTTAAAATATTGCAACGCCTGCCCCTCGATGGCTCAACAACACCGACCCTTTACGCTTGCAACATATTCGTATATCAACGACATCAAAGCCAAGAATACACCAAACAACCAACGCAGCGCGGTCTGTGACAACGATAGTGACAGTGATGAGTACAGCAGTGTTGCTGTCTGTAGATAACCAGCCGCACAAGTTCGCAAAACTTGTCTTGTAACAATCATGCAATTAAAGTGAAGACACCAGCATTGCTTGACAGTAGAAGAAGGAGAACGTATGCCACAAGTGGCAAAAATGAAGTTGGCTATTATGTATAACAAATGTGGCTTCTAAATGGTTACGGCCTCAGCTAAGCGCGTAACCGTGTTGCAAGCTTGTAGTGATATGTAAGTCATGTGTATATATGCAACAAAAGGGCGTTGCACGTACGTAGCTGAAAAGCTATTAAAATGTGGCATGGTGCGCAAACTAGTGGCGACAAAAATAAAGCGCAGCAGGTTAGAAATTAATTAGCGCGCGCTCCCAATATCAACGCAGTTTACACGAAAGTGATGTGGCAGGCAGCAGCATTTGATGGCTACTTGCAACAAGCAACCTGCAACATAGCGAATGTAAATCTTGGCCTGAATTTATATATTTGTCGGCATAAAATCATGCAGTGGCAAGTTCTGCTGCATGAAAAGGAAGCCCGTCTCAGTGAGTGACGCGCGCATGCGCACCCGCTCTGCTTGCAACATCCGTATGCTGTGTCATCTACGCACCACCACTGAATTTATTTTCTATTTTCATTCGTTTCATATACTTATCAACCGATGCATATCGCGATCAGAACCGGTATTCAATAATTGACTTCGCATTTTTGCCGTCTTCTCCTTTGTTTGTCGATCGCATTTTAGATGCTTCGATATTTCATTCGGCTGCGCTGGCGTTGCATCAAGTTTGATTGCTGCTGCAAAGTCGCTTGACAACTTTATCGCGGTATCAGCTAATTAAAAATTAATCAAAAAGTTATTACTTTCATCGCTGATAAGCCATTTTTAATGGAGTGTGAGTTAAAGCCACTGCTATATTGGAGTTTTCGCTGGGAATTCAATAAATAAAGCCATTATGCGTTCATTCCCGAAGGTAAACGAGTGCTTCAAAGGAATTTTTACCGACAAATAATCTAACATTTTTTTTATTTGCAATTTTTGACAATGTTGGGAGTCCCGTACTTTCGGGATTAATCATTTTAAGATCGGGATCCCGATAATTTTCGGGATTTTTGCATATTTTTATTCAGATGACAAACTTATTCTCAAGATTGCTTTCATTTACTAAACAATATTGTGGGTTTTGCACGGAATCTATAAAGTACAAAGTGATTATGGAGACAATCCTGAAACACGAGTACTTCAAAAAATATTTACTAAAAAATAAACGGAGTAGTTTGGTGGTACGACCCGTGTTCCAAATGCTTCAAGACCTGAGATGTTCCCTTAGCATCCATTGCTTTAGGCAACGCTTGAGGGAAATTAAAGGTTTGGGGCAGTTTAAGAGAACTGCATCCCCAGCTGCCCCTGAGCGATCCAACTCATCCTCCTTTTTATTTCCTTCTATACCTATATGACCAGGTACCCAGGTGAGTATAACATAATTATCTGGAATTTTAGCATAAGTTGAGAAGCCAAAATTTTCGGGATTAGAAATGACAAAATCGGAATCGCAAGAATTTTCGGGATTTTTTCTCATTTTTTATACAGTTTACAAAAAAATGTTCAAGACTGCTGGATTATAATTCGAAAACTTTTGATGAAATGCAATTTTAATATCTGGCATAGCTGTTTAAGCTTTAGGGCTTTGAAAAAATAGGTAAAGCTGATATTTTTATTTACTCCTCTATTTCAGCGGAAACTCAATTTAATTTATGTAAATAAACAATGCGGTGATTAAAATATTGTTTTCCTTTCTTTCTGTTTTCAAAATTGGTTGAGGAAACCAAATTTAAATGAAGAGCCTCTCCAAGTGAAATGAAAACAAAAATATATCAGCATATAAATTACAGGTACAACCGGCCAACTTCATTTGCCCCAAAACAATGTTATTTTTACGGTAATTGCGCAGAACTTGAACGGCATATCTTTTTTGTTTTCATACACTGTCCCTGCCATCTTTTGCAATTTGCTGCCTGCTCCCTAAAATATTTCGTGTGAGTTTTACATTTATTTTCACTAATTTTCCTTTTGCGCTGCATCAATTTCAAGCAGCCGAATAATTTAGTCAACGGCCGCTCACAGCTGGCTACCAGCAATGTCAATAACAAGAGCAACAACAACAACAGCACTGCGAGGCACATAAATGAAGTAATTACAAGCTGCCGTGAAAAAAATGAAAAAAAAACTACAACAACAAAATTAAGTTCTTTCCCTCATTTACGCCACATTGTTTACGCTGCGGCCCTCTTTTTCACTGACTCACTCCGCTTTTCAACTTTTTTCTTGTTCTTCTTGTGACTCCACCACTTATAATTTCAGCATTCTTCGCTTACCCACTCGCGGCTACAAAAACAACAACAAATAATTGACATTTCCACAAACACTTGACAAACTCAAGTGGTGCAAACGAACGCCATAGACCCCTTAAAGAAACCCGATTTAGCGTCACACTGCAGATTGAATGGCGACGAAGGAAACCAGTCTCAAGTGGGCATTGAATGTCCAAGGTGCACACACATACGCATATACCATACATATAGGGCTAAATTTAAACTAAAATATATATAGTTATTGTTGTATTGTTGTATAGTGAAAAGATATAGAGCCAAGTAAGCGCTGAGTGTGTATATATGAAGCCACTTGATGGGCACAAAAGAAGATGACGTTGGAAAATACAGTAGCAAAGGTTCGCTTATGCTTTGAATGCTTTTGAATGCATTTGCAAGTAGTTTTAATAAATTCATGAATAAGCAAAATAAATTTCTTAAATAAACTCTAAAAGAAAGGAAAGATAGACTTGCAGACCCAACATACTCTGATCTCAGAGCAATTATACTCTCAACCACTGAAAGTAAAAAAAAACATGGTTTTGATAATGAAAGCTTTTTTGTGGATTTAGATGTATCGAAAGCTTCTAAAATATCCGAAAGCACCAATGAAAGCTTCTCACAACAGCCGGGTTAGCGATACCGGAATTAACCCGTATTTTATCCGCCCAAGCGCTGTCCCTGCAACAATCTAACCCTGTTTGGATCGGTAAAAAATTAAAAGGTTTTGAAAGTACTGGGCTTTTATTGAAAAATTATTTTGTTCTCATGCAGCTTTATAGAGCAAAATACTTTAGAAACAGTCTACAAGTAGTCACAATTGTATTATTCATAGATATTTCCAAAAAGAAAAAGTTTCGAGCCAATAAAACTGAAGAAATTGAACTTTGAAAAGTCCAAATATAGCAAAGTCATAAGGAAAGACCTAATTTTGGTTTGGATTAATCTAGACACAACACAATATTTTGAAGATGAGTCCTTAATTTGTTTGCTCGGGCTGGAGTCTACATTCTCCAACTCTCATTATTGTTTGGAGTAATCACTTGTATTGCTGTCTCTCGTTTACATTCACGACTTTAATTTCGTGAAACTTTAATGAACTAGAAAACTCATTAGAAACTGAAACCATAATTAACTCTGTAAATATTTTCCTTAATTAAGTACTGCAATCATTATAAATTCTCTATAAATAGTTCTCATTTGTGTAAGTACCACGCCAACGCGTCGCACTTAAGTTCGCAATGCATACTTAGCAACTTTTGGGCGAAATGTTTGTCTACTCAGGCTCAAAAGCTGAGGAACTCGCCACAATTGCAGCGTTAAAGACCCACTCATTTTATTGTTGGTAAACAAGCAGTGCGGTTTAGTTCCGTTGAGGTGGATATGGCGAAGAAGTGTGCGGAAATTGTTGCATTGTGGACCGGTTTGCAGCGCGATGGAGTAGAGTTTCTTGTGACTTTTGTTTAGTTATCAAGCAGCAACAATCTAGTGTGAGTATGTTGAGTGAGTAGGAAGATGTTGGCGTGCAACTCCATTAGATTCTTTTTAAATTTTGTGGTAAGACAATTTTTTTATGTGGCAGTAAAAATAAAATGTCTGCTCTGTGGCTTATAGTTGCATCTATTTTTATGAGGTTTTTTAAAACTGTGGCAGTTCTGGAAATGTCTGCTATTTTCTGATATATCGCTTACATATTTTCAGAATTACAATCATCTTAATGACAGTAAAAAAGTCCTCCAATAGAACTTAATAATAACACCTTTATAGATAATCCAACAAATAGTTACCCTTGGCGTAAATAGGGTTATCTGCTCTTTTAAAATATTCCACCTTTTTGTCTTTTTAATTTCGCGGCTATGTATAAAGCGCTACAGAGCTCGTATCTGGCAATACTATACAAAGTCTTGACATAACCTTCAAAACGACGCTATGCATGATTAGATTGGATATTGCGTTCAACAGTTATAGTCGTGTAAGCATGGAGTTCACTACCGCCGAAATTCGCGCTATTTTAAAGTTTTCCTTCGAAAAAGGCAAATCCGCTAGAGAAACGTTCCGCGATTAATGGTGTTTTGGGGGATGGTACTCTATCACTTCGAACTACGGAGGAATGGTTTCTGAGCGAGTGAAAAGGACACCATGGATAAGCCAGCCAGCGGAAGACATGTGACGACGAATACCGATCAAATCATGGAAAACATCGATTTAGACCGGCATGTGGCATCTCGTGACATCGCCCAGGAGATGGGAGTAAGTCACCAAACCATTTAAACCAACTGCAGAAGGCTGGATACACAAAAAAGCTTGATGTTTGGGTGCCGCATGATTTGAAGCAAAAAAACCTTCTGGACCGAAACAATGCCTGCGATATGCTGCTGAAATGGAACGAACTCGACCAATGTTTGAAGCGGATGGTGACTGGCGACGAAAAATGGATCACATACGACAATATCAAGCGAAAACGGCCGTGGTCGAAGGCTGGTGAATCGTCACAAACAGTGGCCAAGCCGGGATTGACGGACAGGAAGGTTTTGCTGTGTGTTTGGTGGGATTGGAATTGAATCATCCACTATGAGCTGTTCCGCTATGGCCAGACGCTTAATTCTACCATCTACTGCGAACAACTGGACCGTTTGAAGCAGGCGATCGATCCGAAGCGTCCAGAATTGGCCAACAGGAAGAGTGTAGTGTTCCCCACCAGCACAACGCCAGACCACACACTTCGTTGATGACTCGTTAGAAGCTACGGGAGCTCAGATGGGAGGTTTTATCGCATCCACCATATAGCCCGGACATAGCTCCAAGTGATTACCACCTGTTGACGTCACTTTAGCGGCTTTCTCAAAAATGTGTATTTTTTTTAGAGTTCAAAATTGGATCTCTATATAATATTCTTTTGCGAATCCCCTCGAATGAATAAGTGTATTTTTAACCCTGCATTACAGCTAAACAATTTTCAGTATCTATAATTAATTCGAAAAAGTACACAAAAAGAAATAAGCATTTTCAAAGAGCCCTTTGGTGCTATATTCTTTAGAACTTGTTTTTCAGGATCTTTTACAATTGAAACGATCGTTTAATGATCTTGATTTATTATAACGGGTGATTTTTTTGAGGTTAGGATTTTCATGCATTAGTATTTGACAGATCACGTGGGATTTCAGACATGGTGTCAAAGAGAAAGATGCTCAGTATGCTTTGACATTTCATCATGAATAGACTTACTAACGAGCAACGCTTGCAAATCATTGAATTTTATTACCAAAATCAGTGTTCGGTTCGAAATGTGAAAATCCGCTTTTTTATCGACAAATTTTGTTCAGCGATGAGGCTCATTTCTGGTTGAATGGCTACGTAAATAAGCAAAATTGCCGCATTTGGGGTGAAGAGCAACCAGAAGCCGTTCAAGAACTGCCCATGCATCCCGAAAAATGCACTGTTTGGTGTGGTTTGTACGCTGGTGGAATCATTGGACCGTATTTTTTCAAAGATGCTGTTGGACGCAACGTTACGGTGAATGGCGATCGCTATCGTTCGATGCTAACAAACTTTTTGTTGCCAAAAATGGAAGAACTGAACTTGGTTGACATGTGGTTTCAACAAGATGGCGCTACATGCCACACAGCTCGCGATTCTATGGCCATTTTGAGGGAAAACTTCGGAGAACAATTCATCTCAAGAAATGGACCCGTAAGTTGGCCACCAAGATCATGCGATTTAACGCCTTTAGACTATTTTTTGTGGGGCTACGTCAAGTCTAAAGTCTACAGAAATAAGCCAGCAACTATTCCAGCTTTGGAAGACAACATTTCCGAAGAAATTCGGGCTATTCCGGCCGAAATGCTCGAAAAAGTTGCCCAAAATTGGACTTTCCGAATGGACCACCTAAGACGCAGCCGCGGTCAACATTTAAATGAAATTATCTTCAAAAAGTAAATGTCATGAACCAATCTAACGTTTCAAATAAAGAACCGATGAGATTTTGCAAATTTTATGCGTTTTTTTTTTAAAAAAAGTTATCAAGCTCTTAAAAAATCACCCTTTATCAATGATTTACTAGAAATGTCCTGCTGAAAGCTTTACCATGTGGAGATCCATACATGGGTCCGATTGGATGATCTATCATCCAAATACTTGTATCTGAGAAAACTAACCTATTAAACATATTTTACACTTGAGTTACTAGCAACTTTTCGAGAAGAAGGGATATTTAGTTAAAATCAATAGAGGTTTACCTGAACTTTTCTTGTTCAAAAGAGTTAGAGTTATGCTGGCGATGTAATAAATACTTAAGTGTTGTGAACTTTGGAAACAACGACAGTAAATTCTCTAAGCAAGGCTTTCTAAGAGAATTGACAGTATACAAGGCGTAAATCGAAGGTCAATATAATGTTGAACTGTACTAAATAATGTTAGGACCTATTAAGGCTGTTTAGTCTCAACTAACCTGATTATATATTATATTAAATATTCGACCACACATTGACCCATTTCCGCTTCAAATTTGATTGCCCCGACAAGCTGACATCCATACAACTTCAAATGTTGTTTTACCGATTTAGACATCAATAAAACCCGCTGCCTAACTGAACTGTTGATAACTTTATTTTTGCAAGCTGTCACCGGCGACATACTTACACCGCCGTCCGCTAGCTGCCAATAAATTCGCCATACTTTCTTTTCACCGACCATAGAAAGCGTCAAATCTCGATGTAAATCGCAACGAAGAAATTAAAAAAAAAACGAAATAAATGCTTGAAAATACTCAAATCGACAATTTGTTATCGATGGCTTTGTATCTAAACAAGCGTTTAACGGTAAAAACGTTGCACTTGCCAATAGAGATATGCAACGTCGACAAGCTGCAAGAGCAGCTAGTGGGGGAAAAATGGCTAGCAATTTTTGCAGAAAAAAAGAAAATATGTTGCAAATGCGTAATGGCATGCACGCAACGCCGCAAAAATGGGTGTTGCAAGTAACGAAAAATGCGCAAAACAACAAAAATAGTTGAATATGCTTATGGCAGTTTTGGCGGCAGCGCGGTCCACTTTTCAGACACAAAATCGACAGCAACAATAACAGACTTGCCTCGAAATGTTGCTGTACACATATGTACTCATGTTGCGCGTTATTACATAGATATTGCGGCGCGTTCAAGTGCCACTAAGCGAGATTTATTACCCGCATAGACACACGAAGCGTTATTAACACCAGCACAATGGGCGGGGTGTGTTGGCGGTAACACCTTAAGAATTTGCGAAAAGCAAATACTATAATATACACTTGCAACACACCACACACTCTCACACGACATGACTATAATGTGGCAAGTGTGGCAAATGACATAGAGACATAGAAAAATGGCAGTTGTGGCACGTTTGCCGGACAGTTGGGAATTGTCTGCTAGCACTTTTGAGTTGTTGCTGATTTTTTACTATTTTTTTTTTTGCAGTAAAGATAGCATAAAATTCCAACAACAACAATTAGTATGCGTCAAAGCTGATTGTGGCTTCGATTATCTTAGAGACGACGGTGGCATACACCATCCATCGCCAGCGCCTTTCTGCGAATGCTGTTAGTTGTAAAATGTTGTTGGTGTATGTCTGTAGTGTGCCATGTAAGCAACTGCGCGCAACAAGCTACTCACTGCGCGAAGCCATAAAACTTATATTATTTTACGCTTATAAAATTCAATTCTTTTTATTAAATGTCCACCAGTTTATGGTTACGCCTATTAAGTGAACACACACAACACACAGAAATACACGTTTATTATGCTTTTTTCTATGAATAATGCTAATCGCTGTGTTGTTGCAGTAAAAACCTTTTAAACATTTTAGACATTTGTAGTGAAGGCACTTAAAGAGCCTTGATGTGCCAAGCCATAATGTGTACTTGCAACATGTTGATGGATGCGACTTGCCACTTGTTGGTGTTTTTTGTTGTGCTTTGTCATTGCTGTTCGGTTGATTATACTCGTATGTATGTGTATAATAAGTTTTTTTTATAACACATCAACTTCCTTTAAGCGCTATTGAGCCATACATCTCGTGATATACTCTCGGTTATAAGAGGAGATAATATGATTTCTAACTCTACAACCACAGAAGTAATATTCACTATAAAGAGTTTCTTTTCTCAAGATGCTTCTGGAAGATTTTCATATATAGTTTTTAATTATCTCACTGGAGCTCATATAAACTTCGTTCGGTACTTCAAGATCAGCCGATGTCGGAGTTCTCTTATTGGTCTTTATCGTTCGCTCTCTCTGCCTTTTTATCTTTCCTTATCTCTTTATCTCTCTTCCTCATTATATAGCTGTCTCTCTCTCCCCCTCTCTTTAAATATTTTATTAGTTTTTTGCTAACTTCTCTAAAAGCTGTGCTTATCGTGCTTTCTACTGAATTTCATATAAACTTCAATCGGTCTATGCTGCTCTGTCTCCGACTTTTTATCTCTCCCTATCACCTTTTCTAATTATATATTTTTCTCATTATATTTATTTATTTCTCTCTCTTACTTAATTTTGTTAAATATTTGGGCAACCTCGTCTACAAGCTTTTAGGTGTATCCTATAATGTGTCTATCACTTTATCTTTCTCGTTGTGGCTCTCTCCAATATAATATTATTTGGTCAAGCTCCTTTACAAATTCTAAAGCATATCCGAACATACATTTGTTGTGCCATTTCAGAGAAAGTATCAAATATTAAAGATAAAGACAGATGTCTACCGAGATTAGATCCAAAGTTAGATTGGAGTGTGAGTAGAATCAAATTTCATTAGTGGCATAATATACGCTGGGCTGAATCCTAATATCAGAATTCTAGAATCTTTCCAAGTTCTCTCTAGATAAAAGGTCAATCATTTGATCTCCCCATATGCAAAGTTATTAACAGTTTTGGATTGCTTTTAAGATCTCGTTGCTAAAGTCTCCGCTGGATAACTTTTCAATATACAGAAATCAAAGAACCCGTTCGAGTTAAATTAAAATCAATTAATAGCACAGGTCAATTAATTGAGACCATTAAGATATAAATTATTCAAAAATTAGTGAGATTTTTGAATGACTTTCTCAGTGATGCATGAAATATTAAAAAAAAAGAAATTATTGGTATTAATTATTAATTAGACAATTAGCTAATTGTTTCATTAATTAAGTTGCTGAAAGAATCTTAATATCTCAATTGAAAGTCTATTTAGAAATAATAAATAGTAGTACATAGAAGACAACATAGTTCAGAATACATTGTGATAATTTTTATTATAATTAAACAATCAACTAATTGCTTCATTATTTAATTATTGAAATTACTTAAATATAGTAAAGTGTCTACTTTAATCTAAACTATATTATTATAAACTATGATTTTCTATTTAAACCCACTTTTCTAGTCTCTCAACACACTGTATCAATTCTACAGCCAACCAAAACGAGTCGACACAAACCACTCAAATAAAGAAAACAAACTTCATTAAAAATGATTTATGAAAATTTGTAGTAATTTTTCTTGCAGATATTTCTAATGTCTTTCACTTAACGAGTAATGTACGCAAGCGCAAAAACATGGATAAATACGTATTATAGACGCGAGTACAAAAATATGGTCATTGAAGCTCGGGAGTGGTTTTGGGTCGCAGTTACCACTAACACAAGCAGCGGCACAACATGGCTCATGGCTGTTAATTTGATAAATGTACTGTGTTTGTAAGTACCCGAATAAAAATATAAATGTGCGATGGTTGTGTATGTACATATGTATATACGAAAGATTTATGAAATCGTGTTGACGATTTTCAGCCTTCTTTTATTGCTAATTTTGTCAATTTGTCAGCTCATTTGGGTAATTTTGTGAGATAAAAAGGTTTTACATGAAAAATGATTATTTTTGTTTTTTAAATATAATTTTATTTATTTCTTTATTATTAAATATCTTTTTGTTTCTTATATTCCACTTTTCACACTCTCAATATTTCATTTTTTGTTCTGCGCAAAACTTTTTCTCCCAAACACTTGTCATTTGCCGGGCGTTACATGGCCGTCAGGCACAAACGGTTTGTCATGATAAATTACTTGCTTTTTAATTATAAACTCGCCAAATTACAAGACTTCTCATCAATGCACGCCTCTTGCGCACACACCCCCACGCTGTCACACCGGCAAACCAGCAATTTGTTTGTAATCCTTCATAGACAGCAAAAGTGAAATGTCTGTAATTAACTTTTGTGCTCTTGTGGCATGTGGCAAGGCAGTGGGTTAAAACAAAATTTTGTTACTTTTTGTTTCGACTCTGATGTTACACACAAATTTATTTGCCAACTCTCGAAATTTGTAGGTAAGAGAGACTTTGTTGTTGTTTTCGCTTGTTTGTTTCATTTAGTTGGGTTTTCGTTATCTCTGGTTTCGGTTTCGCTTTGTGTCATTTTATCTTTTTCGTTTTGTGAAAGCTGTTTCAAGCTACTCAAATTAACCGTTTCCAGTTAATTTGTTTTGTTCAAAGACAGAATTGTCATTATTTTTGATCTTTTTTGGCTTCCATTTTGCTTTTCCTTTTCTTGTCGTTATCAAGCTTTCATTGTACCCTTTTTTACATGAAGTCATTAAAATTTAATCCTTTTTATCTGAACTTTGGAAACTTATTTTAAAGCTATTTAATGAACTTGGCTACTTGTAATCTTACATAAGACTTTAGTTCTTAAAGATTGTTTAAAGTAATATTTATGTATGAGGAATGTCCTTAAGTAGATTCTAGAAGTATATTAGATTTTTGTCCTCATCATCGTCAAGCATATTTTAAATTCTTGGCGATCGCTGAGCTATTTGGTCCAAAGATGAATACTCAGGATTCTTTGAGTATTTCTATCCTGTGTTCCAAAAATCCGAAATATTCTTAATAAGGTAAAGTTACAATTCTTTTGAAACTAAGATACAAGATAAGACCTTAAAACAGAGATGATTTGTGGCATTAAAACAATAAAAAATATAGATTTGATTGACTTGAACACTATCAATATAAAATAAAGAAGAATTCAGGCTGTTCAGGCTGTGCCTAAAACATAAACAAACATGATCCATAGGTTGAATCATGACTACTCTTATGACGTAAAATATATGTATAATGGATAAATTAATGGATGAGATCATGGAAAACTTCGAGTTAGACTGGCATGTGGCATCTCGAGACATCGTCCAGGAGATGGGAGCTAGTCACCAAGCCATACCACCACTGAATACACAAAAAAGCTTGATGTTTGGGTGCCGCTTGATTTGACGCAAAAAAACCTTCTGGACCGAATCAACGCCTGCGATATGCTGCTGAAACGGAACGAACTCGACCCATTTTCGAAGCGGATGGTAACTGGAAATACGACAATATCAAACGAAACCGGTGAATCGTCCCAAACAGTGGCCAAGTCGGCATTGACGCCCAGGAAGGTTTTGCTGAGTGTTTGGTGGGATTGGATGGGAATAATATGGCCAGACGCTTAATTCTACCATCTACTGCGAACAACTGGACCGCTTGAAGCAGGCGATCGACCAGAAGCGTCCAGAATTGGCCAACAGGAGAGGTGTAGTGTTCCACCAGGACAACGCCAGACCACACACTTCGTTGATGACTCGTCAGAAGCTACGGGAACTCGGATGAGAGGTGTTATCGCATTCACCATATCATCCGCCCGGACATAGCGCCAAGTGATTACCACCTGTCCTGTCCATGGCGAACGTCCTTGGTGGTGTAAAGTTGAACTCAAAAGAGGCTTCTGAAAAGTGGCTGTCCGAGTTCTTCGCCAATAAGGAGAGACCTTCTACGAGGGGGGTATTATGAAGTTGCTGTCTAGATGGAAACAGATAATCAAACGAAACGGCGCATATTTGAACTAAATCCGATCACTGTAACACTTTTTATAAAGCACTGAATAAAGAGTAAAAACGTTGAAGAGATATAGTTGACAGCCTAATACTTTAAATTGTGCATTAAAATAGCAAATAACTAACTTATTTAAACGCGATGAATTACCTTAAAGACTTCATTTTTGCAATCAGTAAAGAGCAATGTGCCTTTCAAAGGGTAAATTACTTGAGTCTTATTAGTAAGTTGTTCATATACAAAGTATACCATCAAATATAATACCATTTAGAAACGAGTCAATAAGCTAAAAGCTGGAAATGTATTTGCTCCACAAAAGCTTACTTAAGTAGTCAAAGTCAAATGAAGTCTTCAGTTCTGGAGTAAGTTTCAATTATTGTGCATGCATAAGACAGAGCAGAATTTACCCCTTAGAAGGTTTCCACTTGCAAGTTTGCTTTGAAATTGTTAATATTCATAAATGCTTGTCAAGTGAATATAAGAAATATGCAAAGATTGCGAGTAGTGCGACAATAAAAGATAGTATTTCAGTCGTTTGAACAGGGTGGATGGGCTAGAAATGAGTTAAATTATTTTTAGTTACACAATTGTGCCTATAAAGATGTTTCTACAAAGATTTTAAAGGTGTTCCATAAGTTCATAAATTGTTTCTGGCACTTATACTGGATTTAAAGGTAGTCTAATGTATCGAAAATATGATTAAGTTTAATAAAATTGTATTTAACTATTCAATAGAATATTTGCTTTCAAAAAACTCAGTAATGTTTTATATATTTGTACCACCCTTTGTTAAGAAGAAGCCGCCTAAGTATGAAATATGAATAACTAAGAAATATGAATATTACTTATAAATAAAGTGGGGGTTCGCTTAATGACAATTTGAATCTTGAGCACTACCTTGAAACATAATGATAAGTTTAGAGATGCAATTTATGTGCCAGGGTATCAGGAAAACTTTTAAACATTTTCTTAAAATAAAAATCGATATTATGAAAAAATATTTAACTATTTACATAAATATCTCCACATTTTTATATGAGATCCACTCTTAAATTCCCTCGCCATTTGTTGCCTGCTCCACCTGCTTCACGGGCGATAAATATTTCAGCGCTCTCCAAGGCAATTTCTTTTCGCATTTATTTTAATGTTCTTTCTGTGCAAATTTATAGCAACATTCTGTGTGTGTGCAAACACATTGCTTGCAATATATATGTACCGTTGTGTGTCGCAACAATTTCTCAATGGGGTTGATAAATTACAGGCGGCGGAAAGTTGCGAATAAAAGTAAGCGAAAGAATGCAAATCTCCGCAGGCCGTTGCTGTTGCAGCACAGCCGTGTGTTTGTTGTTATTTTCGCTGAGTTTATTATTTTTATACGTTTTCTATAAACACTGGCAAAGTATTTTGCGCGGAAATTGTTGCAGCTGCTTTGACTTTTCCTACGCCTCTCATGATGCTTATATTATTTAGTTAGTTATTTTCGTTTGACGTTGTTGTTGTTATTTAGCCCGCAGCATAGTGGCCGTGTCTGCCGTGTGCTAAGACACCTCAGTGTTAGTGTACATATGTAACTGTAAGCTTATATGCAACATAATTTAGCACGTGCAGCATGTGAGTCAATTTATAAGAAATCTACTCAATCAACGAACTGCTTGCCCTCTGTAATTCTTTAACACTGACTTAGAGCCTGTAACAAGTTTTGTTCGCTTTATGTGTTCACAATTTAATTAGGCGCAACATTCATACAATGAACAATAAAGAGTGTTCGCGTTAAGTGCTCTTAGCAACATGTTGCTGGGTAATAGCTACGGAGTTTCTACGTGTTTAGAAATTTGATTCAAATAGTCAAAACTTAATTTACAATTGTATTAAAATTTGTTCTCAAAGCCCATGCTCTTGCAGCAACATGTTTCAAGATATATGTATGTTGCTGGATACATGTTGCTCTAACAAACATCTCAGCAACATATTTCTGAATATTATTTCTTCATTTAGCAGCATATTGCTGAGTTCTTTTGCTTTATTTAGCTTCATATTGCAGATTTTCAATACTCACTGCTATTATGTTGTTAAGAAACAATGTTGCTGAGTTTCAAATTTTTCTTTACAAAAGGTGGCCACATAAATTAAAAATTAAAATATATATTTTTCTGGGCAAAATTTTTTTCAAAAATGTTGCTGACCTTCAATACATTAGCAACATATTGCTAAACTCCAATAAATATTTCAGCAACATATTTCTGAGTATTATTTCTTCATTTGGCAGCATGTTGCTGAATTCGATTACTTCCTTTAGCTTTATTTTAGTGAATTTCAATACCAGTGCTATAGCATGTTGCTAAAAAACAATGTTGCCAAGTTTCCGAATTTTCTTTACAAAATGTTGCCACATGAGAGAAAAACATGAATGTTGCAACAAACCCGTTATAAAATCATTACAAATTTAAATTGCTTGCGAGCAACAACAACAAAGAACATATATATCGTTTACCAACTAGCTGCAGAACATTGTGTTATGCAACATGCCACAACAAACAACCAAAAACACATGGATTGTGGCATTTGTTGCATGGCAGTTATGTAAGCGTCTGCGCTGGCGTTATTAAAACTTGTTGCGTCTACGAAGATTCTACACTGCCGAAAGAATGATGCTTGCCACAAGCATATGTGTACATATGTTGCAAGTATTGTTGATTGCTGGCAAAATACACTTACAAACCAATGAGTCTTTGTAATTTCGTATGTATTTGATAGATTAATAGCTGCAACATGCGATAGCGCTGAGTGCTGCTGTTGCAAAATGCTGAACGTTGTTGCTAGAGTTGTTGTGTCATTCATTAAATAATGATTGATTGACCATAAATTGAACTTTATCAATATGTTGATTTATTGAATTAGCATGCAGACACACAGCACAACAAAAACAGCAACAAAATAAATGCTTATATGAAGAGAAATGCGAAATGTTGCACAAGCTTCTTCAGTTGCTTGAAGCAAATCTAAAGCTTGCAACACATGCGAAGCGGAGTAGTTGCTGTTTTCACATATGCAAAGTGGAAATTTTATATGAAGAGTATAAAAAGTAACGGTTTTTTATCATATAAATAACGTGTAGCAACATGATGCTTGTATACATGTGTATGCAAAACTAGTAGCAATTGGTAGCCTTTATAAAGTTTCAACTTTTTGCTGTTTTTGTTGTTGTTTTCGTCAATTATGATCGATTACCATTTCAATTAATTTTGAGATATTGCTTTTTTTGCTGTCAATTGTTGAGTTCAGTGTAGTCAATTGAATTTAAGTGGAGTTATACTACGAATCGAGTTTTGTGGCAAGTTTTGCAGGAGAAGTTGAAGCTCTAGTTTGACTTCTTACAATTACTTAAAAATATACAGACACCAAACTTATGTGAGAACTATTTTTAAAAGCTCAAAAATGTCCTTGCTACAATTTTCGATTTGATTTGAGCAACATTTAGCTTCAAAATCGTTTTTTCAGGACTAAACTTCGAAGCAGAGAACAAAATGTTCACATAAAATCTTTGAATGATCTATTGGAGGAAATTAAGAGTCAACAAATTAAAAAGCTCGTGATGAGACGCTTTCGACAGAGCTTTCGATAGAGCTTTCAAGCATTGAATTATATCGCATAATTGTAAATTTGATGAGAACTTAAGTGAAAAACTGTAAAAAGTATTTTTCACTGAGTCCTAGCCGCTTCTTCACCACCATTATGCAGAAATTTATGAAGTCCCCTTTAAAGCTTTAAAAAAGCAATGTAAATCACTTCATGCCACAAACAGCAAAGTCTCACGAACTCTTCAATTACTCATATTGCACGAAGACAAGCCAAGAATTCCTTTGAAGCCAATCATCGTCAGAGTTTTAAATCAAAACCCGCCAACTCCTTACAACAATCAATTTCACAATATCATTTTGTCTTCCACGAGTTTCTTCTATCAATAGATCTTTATGGCAAATAAAAAGACATTGTCTGTATCTGCATTTCGTCATTACAATTTGCAAAGGCTTTAAGTTGCGCCAACAACATAACAACAATAAACAGCTTGTGTTCGAGCGTGGATAATCCATGGCGGCGCCAACAAAGACTTCGTTCAAGGTTTTTGGCGAAAAAGCAAGCAAAAGTAAATTTTATGAATGTTGGAAGAGACACTCACTCAACTGCTGGTAGATACCATAGACTGTGGATTAGAGACGCTAGCTGCTACTTCTACTCACTCCCGGAAATGCTAAATGTCTGCGATTTTTTAGCATCGCTGCGATTTTCAAATGCTTTTTGGCAGATTTCTACAATGGATTAGGGCAAATTCCCGAAACTCTATTAAACATACATACAAACATTCAATCTCCCCGTTGGTTTCTTGTACTCAATTTAAGCTTGTTGTTGTTATTATTTTGTTGCTGAACATTGTTTGTATTGTTGTTGGATAACTTTGGCAGCTGGGAACCAATAAAGCAAAGCATGAAATTTATTACCTTCGCCGAAAGTTTGCACAATCTAGGCAGCTAGGGAAGCTCAAAGCTCTGCAGACACGTTTGATTTGCAGCCATTAATGTGTTTAGATTCTAAACTGCGGAAGGTAGATACATGCTACATACATATTTATGCAACATAATCCCGGCGTTGAATGCACGTGTATCTACCACATCCGCGGCTTTAATTGGCTTTCATTGTTTTCGCAATCGCGACAGTCATTAATCAAACAGCAACAAAGTCGAATCAGACAACAAATGTGAGTAAGAGCAACTAGTACTATGTTTGTACGGTAATGGTTGACGATGAAGGCAGTTATGAGCAACATTTTCGATTATTTAGTAGCTGCTGATTGGAGTTTACGGTATACTTGACACATTTAGTGGCAGTTGATAAGTGGAAATGTTGTGGATTGAAAGATAAAGCCTGTGGGTGTGTTGGAAAAGTAAAGGAATACAATTTTTTTTTAGGAAGACTACATAAAAGACGGAAGGAGAACCTACTACACCAGCAAAATCAAAATAACGGAAATGCAGTTAAAACATCTTTCTTTAGAGGTTCACCAGTCTCTAGAATACTAATAATGCTCATACTCTGATACTGTTTTATATATCATATCTATATTTAATATACATGTTGAGAAATCTTCTAAGGGATCGGGAATATACGACGAATGGTCACAACATCATTAGAAACGGGAGGATCTATTCACACAGCAGACCTCTGGCATTCAACTGCTGCGACAGATACCGAATCACCTAATCCACTAAGCTATAAAACTGATATAAGAAACTAAATCATCAATAATCAAAGCTAGAACTGAAGAATAACTCGGCGAAATCTTGGATATTTATCCATGGTGCTGAAAATATTTTTAGAAAGGGTAAACTATTTGGGATCCACATTAGATCTACATGCTGCAGAAAAGACTTCATAAATTGTATACTCTTTTGGGACTACTAGTCGTTCGTACAGTTATCCAACTATAACCGGAACATAACCCAAAAATTTATCGCATCCAGTACTGGCTCAACTCACTCAACACTATACCTAAACTAATTTGAGTAATGTTTGCTGCTGCTACTACAACAACTCATGGCTCTCTTATGAGGTTTTATGCAAATCGTCTTATAGCCTGTTCACACAACCAAATTAATTGATCAATTAAAATTTTGATTGAGAAACCAGTTTTTGCCCTTCACACTGCCGGCTACTTGACAACCAATCAGCTATTATACATTTTTGTTTTTGCTTTTCATATAAAGTTGGTAAGTTTCATCAGCTGATTAATATTTTTAGCAGCGACTTCTACCGTAAATCTAAATTTTATCAAAAAATTCAGCGAATCGCAGACAAAGAACGTACATATATCGTGCGTCTTTGTAGTTGAGTTGCATTTGATTTTCATGTCGATTAAAATTCAATTAAAAATTAATGTAGATTTATATTTTGTATAGTAAATCGATCCTAGTAAGCGTTTTAATCGAGCAGAGGCCGGTTAATTGATGATTTAGCTCTAGAGTAAAAAGGCTATTATAGTCTTTTCGTATAGCAAAATTAATTTAATACATTAAGATAATTGAGAAACCAGGTTTTGCCTTTCGCGTAGACGTCTACTCGATTTACAGCGTAGACAAAAATCCACACAGTTACATTTCAATTTCTGCTCGATTTGTATTCGATTAAAAATTAATGTATAATAGTAAAATATGCTTTTTCTTTTGTATGGTAAATCGATCGATCTGAATCAGTGCTTTAATCGAGCAAAGCTCGGCTAATTGATAAAACATATCCTGTGCGAAAAGGTTATTACGATTCTTTGGACTTAACGTTCAAATATGGACTGTCATAAAAGTAAACTATAGAATGATAACAAGAACAGAGCAGTAAAGCTGAAGCGAATGCACGAGGCAACTTGCATGCAAGCAACGAAATGTTATTGCAACAAACATTCAAATGCACAACACATTGCATTGGCGGTGAGCCAAACCTGCCCACGTAAGACCCGAGCGCAAAAAATCAAAAAATCGCTGAACTCAACATTAAAGTGATTGCTAGAAGCCTCTAAGGCACACAGGTGTGTTTGTGGAGTGTGTAGCGTTGCACATTGCCTGCCGGTTATGCTTTTCAAATATTTCATTTTCGCGCGTCATATTGTTGCATGCGGCATGTTGTTGCAATTAAAATAAAAGCGAAAACGGGTAAGTCAATGACACGACGACGACTGCAACGGCATGAGAAATGAGCTGTGCAACATTAGAAGCAAACGACGCTTGTTGCATGTCAATGATGGCGGCTCACTGCGCTGGCTGGTTGGTGGGTTCGGTGCGGTGTGTTGAGTGCAATAAAGGTTAGTTGATTGACTAGTTGCTGCAGCATTTACCCACGCATATGCCACACAGCCAGCAATGCAGCTGCCATAAATGCCAAGTATCATGCATGTGTTGCACAAATGATGCCGCGAAAAGATGCACGTTGCGATGTTGCATGTATAGGTGCAGTTGCAACACGCTGGCATTAATTGCATTAAATAAATATTTGAAAAATAAGTAAACATGAATTATCGCAGTTCCAGCCATGTTGCAACACGCACATTTTCATGCCGTTAATGTGAAATTCATCATCATCATCACCATCAGCATTTCCCGCCAACATTCTCTCACAGCTCACTTTCGTTGCAATGCCATTGTTGCAACATTGTTGTTGTGGCATTTGCATTGCTTTCATGAATTGTTGCCTGTGTTGCGATTGTTGAAGCAATATTGTTGTTATTATTATTTTTATTATGCTATGCAAAGCTGACAGCTGGAAATTGTTGTTGTTGCAACACCGACAACTCATAAAATCCTTAAAAAAAGCGATAAGAAAGTCATACAGCGCGTTGCCGCTGTTTTCGCGCGCAATTTGCCACTAAATAAAAAATATATGCTCGGCGCGTTGCAGCGTTGATGCCTCGGGCGCACGCGTGCAACACTTTTGCCTGCCACATTTCGCTCTCGATTGCATTGCCGTCATTTATTATTGTTATTTATGTTTACATTTACCGCTGTTTTTGCTGTTGTTGTTGTTGTTGTTGCTGTGCTTTGTTTCTCTACGCTGTCGGCATCTTCAATTGTTGCTGATTTCCGCTGTTGCCTCTTGCTGCCACTGATTATGATTTACATGCAACATGCGAATTAAACATTAACAATAAGCCGCCAGAGCGCACGCTTTTAATGGATGGGGAGTTATGATATGCGAGGATTTAAAGTGTTTGGCGTTGTTGTTGCTGTCGCTTGTGATTAATATGGTGTTTTAAAAATTTTATTTGCTTGTAAGTGGCATAAAATTATCCATAAGATAAGGTCTATATGTAGCATGACGGAGGTCATAAAAAAACCTTTGGATAATAATTTGAGAAGCTTCAGTAACATTTATCATAAACTTTCTTAGGTATAGAATCTAAAAATCTTGACGGATGTCAATTGCCAAAATCGTCTGGTAAGAGCTAAAGTAGAAATATCTCGACACTTTCTTCTCAACTTACCAGATTGTGCTAGATTGAGACTCAAATATCCTGAAAGACATACCTTCGGGCGGAAGGTTCATGCATGTGGATCTCTTAGTCCACCCCTGAGAGTTATTTGTTATAAAATAGAACCGGACTATCAACTGTCCTAGTGACATCTCCAGTTCTTCGTCCCGAGGATCAGCCATGAAACCTAACCTAAGCAAGCCGGGTCTTTTAGGTCTAATTCTCGAAAGGTAATGTTGTTACCTTATAGTGAGGGGAGCTCAGCAATCTAAGTAAACTCTCCAAGAACCAGATTCCACTCAAAATAATTTCACAGAACTCGTCGGCCGTTTGGTGGCGCCATCAGGCTCACCGAAGAATTTAGTATCCTCAGAGGTAGTGCTCAACTTCTAAATTGGTTTCAGGGAATTTTTTTTTTTGCAACCTAATTTTACCGCCTTGATGAAACCTTTTTTGTCAGTTTGTGGTCGATTTAGATTCAAACTACGGAAATTTGGGTCCCTCAGATACACTATAAAATCTGACGCCAGGATGTTGTTGGAAAATTAACTAATTCGAAATCTCTCAGAATAACCAGAGAGTGATCATACTATAAGATCGCATATAAGCAATTCGAGCATCTATCGCACCGTTCTCCTTTAAGATTTCGACTTTCTCAGTCATCCAAAGTACACGACTTTTTGGGTTGTCAGTTATTTTCACAAAAGATTTTAGTGATTAATTTTGTCGGAACTAAAACTTTTAGACGACTTGAATCTTCTTTCTATCTCAACGAAATTTGTGGATCTCGCTCGTATTTTATATGGACTCTCTGTAGTCTCTTTCATATTCCCTGCTCATTCAAATTCGCTACACAGAAGATACATTTTTCTAAAGTATTTTCAGCATTCGAAAACTTTCGGCACTCTTCAATTGAAAACGAGAACCACAAAACAACAGGGTCATAAATCTTAGACTACAAACAAACTAAATGCGCCATTAAAATCGGCAACAACGAGAAAGATTCCAAATAACTAAAAATATGCAAATAAGTACGGACGGGCAACAAACTTGACTCATCTTTGCAATTTTGCAACAACCGAAATAAATATTTTCTAGCGAATAATCAATTACAACAAGAATATTTCGCAGAATTTCAGCGCAAACAAAGAGATTGTCCATTGGTTACGCAAAGCTTTATGAGCCTGCTTACTCCTCAATACGTTAGACTGTTGCATTTTATTGTAGCAAAAGCGGCACAAATTGAAAATTTCAAGCTTTAAAATTGTTGTCTCGTCGTTAAAGTACAACAAAGATATGCCGAAAGCATGTACTATTTAAAGAGTATGCATAATGGTTGGGCTAACTTAGACCTATGTATATATTCCAGAATATGTGTAGCTGATTTGCATGTGTTCATATAATGACTTGCCGGATTATATAAAAGGCTTCACAGAGGCAGTTGTCATTAAATTCCTGAAGAAGCTACATCTGAAAAGTCCACTGGTCTTACCTGAAGGTATAAGCTTTTAGTAAAGATAGAGTAAGGTAGTCACAGAGAGCCTCAAAATGTGTATCAACCTTGTTGGGAATATCCGGAACACTTCTGAATTCAGATTTGAACTAATATTAGGACTCCTCCTCTTTAAACGGTCTCTCTTCCTCTTCCTCTTCCTCTCCCTCTTTATATTTATGTCTCTGGTTTCTGACATTCTTCTATATATAACTACAAAAGACTTATAATAAAATCACTATTTAGTTATGTACTTTATAGTCCTTTCAGGAACTCTTCTCATCGTATCCTCATGAGAGAAAGAAATAACATGTTAGCCATCAGATATTTGTTCGAGGACATCATTATGATTTGCACGTTCCTATAGAGTACTAGATGTGTGATCAAAGCAGGGAACTGGACTTCAATAACATGACGTGTCCATAAAAGAAGCTAGAAGAAGGCCATATCACATTTCAAGGTCTTTGGCTTCATTTTTTTATGTGTTCAGAGAACGAAATGAGAAAAGTTTCGACTTTCCTAGAGGCAAACATTCCAGATTGCCACTTAAAATAGTATTCAAAAGCATAGTCTGCAGCGACTACAACTATTTCTCAGAGACAAAACCATGCGAAAATCCCATCGTCACCAAAGTGAGTGTGTTGCAAATGCCGCTGTGCAATTTTGCGGGACATTTTGTTTTCGTGAGACAATAAATGCAACATCTACTGTATATACGAGTATTTGCCTCGATATAAGTATGCAGATCTCCGCAAAGAGTCACCAATTTCGAGCAGCTATTGGTGTTGTTGTTATTGCAAACAGCGCCGGTTTCATGCCACTTAAGTAGCTGCGAACCTCACAGCAAAGTGGTTGCGGCAAATAACTAAAGCGACTAGGTCGCGAACATTAAACCAGACTCTGTGTATACGCGACAATGAAAGTGACTGTACCTCGCGCTCAAACTGAAGGAGACATCGTAAATGGCCCTCATGAAGATGCATGCAAAGGCTGCGAAGGTCTAAATGTGAAAGTACTTAGTTAGCTACCAGTTAGCAGTGGCTTGTGCAACCGTGCAATGCATGGCTGCACATATGCAAGGGAATCTGTTTGCTAGAGGACTTCTGGTTAGGCAGTTGGAAAATGGTAAAAATGGTGTTCGTGAGTGCAAAATAAAGAGGTTATTGCTCTGGTAATTTAAATAATGGTTGCCGATAATATTTGATGGTAAAAATGTAGAAACAAAAAAAACTACCCAGGATTTATTTTGAACAAGGAAGACAGGAAGATCGTTTAACTCCAAAGCCGGCATAACGAGGCTCCGCTTAAGTCCCAGTTTCATATATTTTTCACGATTTCAACCCTAAGGTGAGGGGAACCGCGACCCGTTTTAGTCACTTTCGTACGTTCATGACTGACCCGACCTTCGAAAGAAAGACTGCCCTTAGGATAGTGTGGACTTATTTAGTCGTTGCGACCTCATTCCATTTCGACGAGTTCTTCGGGCTCCGACTCCTCCTTTTCGGTTTCTCTTTTCTTTGGACAACAGTACTAGAAGCTGGGGAATTTATTTATGAATTTCGATTATGGAAGACTTCTTTCAGTTCCATTTCTTTGATTCCAACATTACTTCAGTATGAAATTTCAACATAGATGTTTCGACTTGATGTCCAAGATCCAAGGAATAGATTCCACGAAAGACTTCGATATAAAGAGATCTTCAGAAATGGAAAACCTCTGTTTTCTGTTTAATGCTGAATAAGGGAAGTCCGGTTTAGTAGACGTCGCCGTCAATACCTTTTCCTTTCTACAATTCATGACTTGATTGAAGCTATGTTTTGTCCAGATAATCTTCCTATATTATTTTGAAAGGGTTCTTAGAGAACAGGGACGGCATGCATCGAATATTTTTTGGATTTCTGGCGACAGCAACTTTCCAGAAAACAGTTGAGCTTATCTAAAACAATGTGAGGATCATACTTCGATGAGGATATATTCGCTGAGAATGCAAAGGAACGGGATCTGATCTATAAGAAACAAGATGAATCGTATCGAACATTTCTATTGCCACACACTGCTTAAGTAATTCTTCAAAATATTTCTCAATTCAGCTGCTACATTTCAGTGCCGCAAAACATACCACTCATTCTTTACATTCAACACGTCAGCGGCGTTGCATTCAACAAAGCTGTTTATCAACAATTATACTTGACGCCAGTCGACAGGGAAATCGATGAGCCACATCTTGACAGAATACCAAAGAAATATTTCTAGACAAAAAGTGGAATGACACACATAGCTTTACATTTGTTGTAAGTCATTGCAGGCATTTTCGAAATTACAACAAAAACAATCAAAGGTGAAGGCGTAGAAAAACACACAGATCACTCAGTTTACAAGTTGTTTTAACAAACAAAAATAAATACTACTAACCATGTCGGAACAAGCGCACGTAAAGGCATTCCAAAGTGAGTGATCTAATGCGGTTGCATTCTACACCCAACCGCCGCTCTCTCTCTACTCAGCACTCCTTCACTTTGATCTCTTTAATTACATGCAGCCGAAAAAAAGAATCACTTGTTCTTGCTACAACAAAACGTTCATTGTCGATCTTGTCTAACTGTCTGAGGCATTCGTCAGCACAAGTGGCTCCGCATATTTTGATCCACCACAAATGGCGTGTGTGTTTTCTGTGTTTTCATGTGGCGCGCACACACCTAATTTAATTGGTTCATTGCTGATGCCAGCCAAGTAATGCTTTGCTTGCGTGTTGATCTTCAAGTGATCTCTAGTAGTGATCCTCACTGGATTTGTGGTTTTGAAATGCACTAAAATTATATTTGTTTTTGGCTCTACGCGTAATTATTAATGAAGTGTGAAGAATATTACACGGCGTATAATTGTGGAATTTTCTTTGGATAACAAAATTTGTGTTGAATAAGATTGATTTAAGCAGCAGCGCGTAATTTATAAGTTGTCTGCGTTTTTTTTTTTTTTTTTTTTGAAAAAAACGAGCAGCAATGTTTACAATACGAACTACTTCGAACAAGGTAATGCAAGAAACATGTTGGCACGATATTAACCAATAAGTAGATCAATCAGTTATTTTTATGTTAGTTTGTTTCAAAAAGGGTGAATCCCATCCCTCTAATTGTTTTTAAGACAGAGTAGCACTACTGATACATTATTTGGCCTGCTAATGACCTTCTAGACGAAAAGATTGAGGTGAAATTGAGTTGAATATCTCATGAGTGATTTTTCATAGTATTCAAACCGAAAATCCTCAGTTTAGTTAGATACCCAAAAGTTCGGTTTTTCAACTTCCAAAGGAACTGCTTCTTTCAGTTCTTATAAATTTGTTAGCTTTGATGACAAAAATCTGAATAATCATTCATGCTTGTTCTACAGCTTTCTAGTAAAAAGCTTTTAGTATATCCCAAGTGAGATGATCTATTGATGGCTTGGATTGGATACTGTATATTGTCACATCGGTTCTCTCAACTATGTTTTAGTGTTCATATTTGTATGTTTTGAACTTTAACTATGTTTTAGTGTTAAGGTTTTTAGACCAGCGGGGTATCAAATTGTTCTGCCTTCAAATTTATCTTGCAATTCACTTATCATTGGAGTTGAAAACAACGAACTAATTACTTTTATCTATCTAGTCGGCAATGTCAGCAATCCCTACTTGTATTCTCAATGTTTAACTCTTCCGTTTATATTTTTCCTCGTCAAGATTTCTGGATGAAAGGAGACGAAGGTATTAAGTTTCATAAAGAGTACGTGGGATCTATTCTGATCAGATTTTGGAGCGGTCGGATACGTTGACTTTTCAAATATTGAATGTGTGCCTCTTGGAACCTCGGTGCTCTGAAAAATACTATCAAAAGTGAAATGTATAGAATTTGTTCAGCTCTTCTTTGGATTTTCTGAAACAACAGGAATATCGACGATTTAAAAGTTCTACTTCGGCTTCTAGAATAAGTGAGGCCATGACAAAGCTTGGAGCTCTCAAAATGTCTGGATTTTGGTAATTTTTTGGTGAATATAAATACTCGAGTCTATTTAAAATAAAAAAGAATACAAGCTGCTTAAGCGAGAGTACGATTTTAAAAAGCTCATTTATAATTCTCAACCGGTTTATGAATTCGTTTAGTACCCAAGGACAACTTATATACTTAAATTTTATTGGTGACCTGGCTAAAGGACTTAATCACTATCAATTTACAATTCAATATGTTACTAATCCTTCTAGTATCTTTAGAAATGAAAAAGACTTTTTTATAGTTACTAAGAAATCATATATTAGCTTCCTGAACTTTCTGACATAGTGCACTTTTGAAGAATTTTCTAATGAAACTGTAATCAAAGTAAATATAATAAATGATCAATAAATAATTACCAAGAACTGGCTTATAGAGCAGCCTAGGATTCCAATTAAAATTTACATGTATATTACTTCCTAGTCTAGGCTTAGCGTATAACTTTAATACATCGCCAGTAACTACATCAAATGCTTACCTGAAATTAGAAAAAAACAGAAAGTAAAGAATTATTAAGATTAGTGCCATAAATTTTTGATACGACCTGCAAAATTGTATTAATCTCAGTTTAATATACTCATAAATTTGTATCAAAAGCACGGCTTTACTTAAGACTAATGCAGGAAATTGAATTATTGCCTAGACAAATGAGCGTAACGGACGCGAATCGATGCTAGAAACCGCTTGTGTGTGTGGCAGATCGGTGAGGATGCTGAACCACCTCTGGCTCTGCAAACATATGTTGGCCATAAAATCACGACGATTTATGACGCAATGCCGACAAAGTGGAGAAGTTTTCATCAGCGTAATAAAGCGAAAACTAATTGCGTACAACCAGAAGCGGTAAATTTGGACGGCAAAACATGCTATATACAGTTATATATGGTTACCATATATAAATCTATGCATGTTTAAAATATGTAGTTCAATTGGTCCGCCTTCAATCTGGACATGAGATGAACGCAAATGTGGCAGATTAAACGATCGTACCGCGGCACGCAACAAGCGGAAGAATACATGCATATATATATATATAAAGAAATGTAGAGTATAGACAAGATCAGTGCAGAAATTGTAGCCAAATATTTGAAGCAATAAACAAGCGCGCGATCACCACAGTCAAAGCGATCGACACGCCAATACGAGAAAGCGCACGAGTGATCGCGTTGCTTTTAATGAACTTCCATAGCGTCCAGAAAGAACGGAATTTGTAAAAGAAATTGTATTAAGCGATAAAATCGAAAAGATCAACAAATTACAAAACGCAACAGGCTGAAGTTCATTGAAAGCCACCAAAAAGAGGAACGCAAAAAGACTATAACTTGATTAATGTGGCAGCGGCATCAATCAGCTTAGCGAAAAGCCAGAAAAAATGTATACATTTGTGTATGAAAGAAACTCGCGAAAAAATCAAATTATATGAAGCTTACAAGCGCGTACAAATGGCTGAACAACGGGCAGCATGCAAACAACGTTACAAGCACCAAAAAAGAGCTAATGTGGCGAAACGGAAAGATCGAATGGCGGCACGAAAGAACAAAAACAAAAAACAGAATGAAAGAAATGAAAACAATCCAACAACAGTACAAGCAAAGCTTAAGCGTATATAAAAGACATCAACAGCGCCACCGCCACCCGCGCTCATCAGTAGACCGACACGTCAACGTCGACGTAGAAACATAAATTTCGGCTATGCTCGCCACGACACGCGTTCGCTGAAGTCAAATTGCAAATGCAAAACAAATTAAAGGGGGTAAAAAAGTGCTGGAAACTATACAAGAGAAGCATCTATGATGACAGTTTGATAAGTCATTGACATTTTGATTTACCGAGGCAACCCTGTTGCTGTCAAGCTGTTAATAAGAAACTGTACAATTTTGAGAAAGCTACGCCATTTGGTTTTGTGATTGACAGATATTGAACAGAGACAAACTTGCAATCAGTGCAAAATATGGGAAGATCTAAAGATCTACTCGGATTTTTAATTAAAGAAACTTCAAAGTACCGAGAGATTTTTCTTCTTACTCGGTGTCTGCCCAAAGTCCAGCCGGGTCCACTACCATTCGAAGGAAAAGCTATGGTCTGCAGCAAGTATCCAAAAAATTTCTGAGTCTCATTTAATGACAGAATTAGACAGTTAAGTCTCTTGGGCTATCCTGAAGAAATGTTATAAAGCTTTACCGGCTCTTTAGGCATCATTCGATGTTTCTCACAGATAACAAATTACAAATATCTCATAGATACTTTCTCCAAAATTACTTTTAACGAATGCTGAAGCTTTAGTACCGTGTATATTAGACCCTGCCAAGGTCCAACATTTCGTTTGCTGAGTTGCGAAATAAATAGATCATTACTGCCAAAATGAATATTACTTTCGAAGATCTTAGAGGAAACTTTTGATGTATTCACGGACTTTTCAGAACGGATATTAATTAGGAAGTTCTTGGAGGAAACCTTTGAAGATTCCACGGGCTTATCAGACTACCTTCGTATCAGCACGAACTATGAAGAACAGGAACAAACGCAACATGCCGCCCACTAGTGCCACTGTACAACCGCAGTTTGTGTTTAAACTACAAACAGCGAAGACGGACGAATGCAGAAATCAAAGAGGACAATGAACGTGAATGGGGTTTTTCTTGGGTTTTCGCCAACACCAACACCAAGCCTCAGCGACCGATGTTGTTGTCAACAGCATGGCCCCCGTTGATTGCATCAACGATTTCCACAAGAAATCAGTGTGCCACCCCAACCACAGTAAGATACATCTTTGCTTGGTCTGAGTTAACGAAGGCAAAATGGACTTTTACGGTGCAGAAGAAAATCACGATTTCATGGCTCACTGCCGTGATTGTGACGCTTAATGGTTTGTTGTTAGTTGCATCTATTTTTTTTCTTCGCTTAGAATTTATTTATATAACTAAGTCTTCTCCGCTGCTAGGGCTGCTGCCATAGAATTAGATCAGCAAATGTGTAGTTCAAGTTAGGAAGCGTATTTCCTATGTCGCTGCGAGACGAGACAAGATTACATGAGCAAACAGTATCAACGGCAAACCATAAAAGGGGCTGAAGTGGCATGAGTGTTTATGGGGAGAGGGAGGGAGAGGTAACACAGCAACATATGGAAATGTAAATAAAAGATGTAAAAAGAGACACAAGCAATGCAAGTAGCTGCAGCAAGGTCTGTCTGACTATCTGTCCGTCCATTGCTGATGCTGATCTACGATGGGGCGCATGCGAGTAGCAAACAACGGTCAGAAGTGTGGCCAGTTACATGGCATGCAACATGAGCGCACAGATTGTTCGCGAGTGTGTAACGAAGTTGCGCATCACAATCTTGCATATATGGTCAAAATTTGAATAACCCCAAAAAGAATACATTCAATAGACATATGTAGAAAAGAAGAGGCAAGAGACACAGAGTGAATAAACAAAGCGAAAACATGCTTGTTGCAGCGCAACAAGCTTACAGGATTTTTCGCTTAGTTACAAGACATTGAAATGACTCTAACTACATTTTACCATATTCGTAAGCGTAGTCGGCAAGCAAATGTTTTATGGATTACTTGTTACCTTGCTTTGGCATAACGAGCTACTGATGCGCATTACGGAGGATAACTTTGTATGGTTTTACCAAAGAGCAAAGGTAAAGAATTCGGTGCAATCCCACGTATAAAATATGTTTCTTCAAAGAACAGACTCAAGCTAAGTTAAAGAAATACCCAAGATAAACAGCGAGAGGACCCTGACCGACTTGTCATTCCTAGCTGGCATTTTCAATTTATTTTAAATAATAGATCGGCTCTCTAGCTTAAGATTCCTATCATATGTTATTGAAGTATATAGAGTTACGGAACTACGGATCTTGGTACGCCTCTCTACCTTGAAATTTATGTCATCTAATGCCGAAGTAACTAGAGATGCAAAACTTAGCACCACAGTTTAGACCTTTCAGATTAGCTTATAGCTTCCGGCATATTCTGAAAACATCTTAATCGAAGTGGAACTATGAATGATTCAGGAGATATAACTATCTATCCTCAAATAGACTGTTAGATTATCCATGTTCAAAATTTCGAATTTTCAGACCATTCTAGCTAACGCGGAGCCAAATTATATTCTTAGCTTTGAAAAGGGACCTGTCAAACAGCTTTCCCAACTGACGAAATTAACAAATTATAAATTTCTCGTTAACCCGTTTTATGGTGCAGATAGAACAGAACACGATGATATGGTTTTTATAGAATTGGGTACAACATATCCATAGAATCAGATATCTTCTTTAACATCCAAATTAGACGAAACCCTGGGTGAAGAAAAATCTCTTCTTAAACTCTTATTTAAAGTTGTGGATAAGAACAGAGTTCATTCAGACTCTGTCTGTATAGTTGCAGAAGAGCTGGATCTGGGAATTGTATTCTAAGCAATCTATATAGATCTTTGAATACTATCGACAGATGGTACTATAAAATGTCGTTCAATACGAAGCTGTTTGATACCGTTTATTTGCCTTCATCCAGTATCCTTTATATCATTTGTCAATATTTTAAGATCATTTACTGAATTCGGAGTCCCATTATCAGGAACAAGTGAGAGAAAAATCTTCAAAATATCGTGTATGAAAGCGACGTTTCTACTTTTTGAAACCGTCTTGCAAAAAAGCCATGACAATTATCACATCGAAATCGTCTCTTAAAATCCCCAATGAGCTCAAAAAGCTCATCGCCCTAAATCATCTTCAAACCTTTACTATTACACCACAAAAGAAGTTGATTTCTCAAAACACCTATTGTCTCGCTTTGGGACAACTTTGTCTCAATAGTTGTTTGCTCTTATTACTCAAATAAATGTGACGCTAAACGGCTTAAAACACAACTTGATTGCTTGTTTTTATAATTAAACATTTCAAGTTTTGTTAAATTATTTAATTTCTGCTTTTATTTTTCCAGAGCAATCGGCATATATACAATAAAAATTTATTTTTTATGGCCACTACAGATAAATGAAACCTGTTTCTTTAACTGACAACGTTTAAGACAGCGCTTTTCAACAAAAACAATTAATGCTAATGCTCACATTCATATGCAAGTGTGTTTACAGCGTTCATTATGAAGCGTGTGGCGCGAAAATTATATATATAGGGTGGGTAGATGGTAGTAATGGATTACATATTTTTTGTAAACCAGCAGGTGTTAAATGTCTTACAGCTGTCCAACTGCTCAGTTAAATTTGAGAATTCATTGAGCATAACATACATTTTTCAGGTCTTATGTAACTCAGAGATCAGACAAAAGTTGCTGAGACTTGAAGACATTAAAGGCACTATTAAAGGTCTCAAAAGAAATTAAAGACACTATTAAAGGTTAAAAAAAAATTTAGGCATTATTAAAGGTCCCAAAAATCTAGATTAACTGATCTATGTAATCCCGAAGATCTATATAAATACTCGATCTTTGAAACATTTACGTATGAAGCAAGTATCAAAATCGGATTATCCCGACTGTTGAGGGTCAGAAACCCTATGGTTCCTAAAAAAAAAATATTCTTAACGTTGGTCCAGCTCATCTATTTCCACTATATATTAGCTGTATAGTGTTATTGTGTCATTCTCCGATCTTCTATATAGTATCCAGATAGTAGTCCTTAGATGAACCGACAGTACGGACTGGCCGACTTATGGAAAATCGTGTTCTTTTTGGAACATCTCATTACTGAATTAAGAGAGAGAAATGTATAAATATGTGGTCGTATCCATTAACTCTTTCGCGGCTTCCTTAAAAACCCTGCAGTATTGAAAGTGATTGACTAACAGAGACCCGCTTTGTTTTGGAAAAGAGATCGTTCATCTATCAAACTTAACTGGAATTACTGAATTAAAATCTTGGTTGCAAAATTTTCTGGATGGAGTCGCAGCCAGCTCTGATTGAAACAAAAAAAGTGAACTTTTTATACCACACCCATCTGATCACCCTTTATTGAGTAGCCAGCTTAAAGTGAATCTATAAAATGTGACCATAAATCTTCTAACCAGCTATTGAATTTAGGTGATTTACTAATTTTATAGTCTACAACTTGAATACCTATAGATTGGTACGCTTATAAAGCTTTACTACTATCATATAAAAGTCAATTTATGAAAGGCAAACGCTGTGGGAACTTGGGCAGACACTTTAAGAGGGCAAACTAGCGACGATTGGCAAAAAAAAAAAATAAAAAAAAATCAGAATTGCAAAAACAACAAACAACTAACACTAATGACCAACAGTTGATGCTACAGTTAAAGAGCCCACTTCTTACAAATATAAAAGCGTAAGCAGAAACTGTATAATGAACTGTAAAGTATGAAAGTATTAAGTAGACAATGCTAAATTATACCGCATGTGGAAGAAAGCGGGGAAAACGTAATTTAGTACACAATAGACATTAAATAGATGGATTGTAGAACACATCAATCATTTTAAGAAGATAAAAATATTTGTTTTTGTATGTGTGTCTCTGCGCCATTTTAACTGTATTTGCATAATAAAAGAAACCTATTTAATAGTCGCGAAACTGACCAATAAACTTTGCTGTTAGTGCGGCAGAACGGCTGCTATGCGATATAAAAGAAGGCATGGTCGTAAAAATATTTAATGTGTTAACTGTTTCTTAAGGTAATGTTATTTTTTTTTTTTTTATAAAAGAGGTCAATATTAAAGTGGTACAAAGGCTAGGGTAAGTATGCCGAAAAGTACTTAAAGTATTTTACTATATTCATTATTTATGAAATTTCGCCTTTTTACAGCAACATTCCAAGTCCCAGCGGTTGGCTGTAGATAAATCAAACTGAGTGGAGTCTTAAAGAGTGGACACTCATGAGTTCCTGGGGTCGCATTAAAACAAAAAATTTTACAATTTACATATCTACATTGTGTTGCTAAAGGTTAAAAAATGTACTAAAAGACTGGCAGAACTTGGCATATACATAAGGAGTCTTCAGCGACATGAAATATGCAGGATAATGAGTTATTAGTCAAGATGCCAGCAGTTATGCCGTCAATTAATGTTTAATGAAAATGGCTACAAGTTTATGGTGTGTTAAATCGGAAGATAAAAAGGAGGTGAGGCGAAAGATGGAGTTAAAAAAGCGAGGAAACTGATTGTACGTAAAAATAGCTAGAGAGGCGGGCAAATAACTTAGAACAGAACAAGTGTGTGAGGGAAATGGGTCAAGGGAGAGAGTTATAAAAACCGAGAGAGTAACAGAGAGAGCAAAGAGGGAGAGCGAGGCAGACAAATAACGTAAATAGATCAGAACGTGTGAGTGGGGGAAACGAGCCGAGGGAAAGAGCTATAGAAACCGAGAGAGCAAATAGAGAGAGCGAGATATTATCAGCATCAGGGAATCGTCTATAAGCTCTAAAATAGCAAAATCTTAAAGCCAAGCGAGGGGTCCTGGCTTTTGATACTATTTATTTAGCATACCGAGTTCTCTAAGAGATGTTTCATTTCTTTAGACATTAAACTATGGAGATTTATGTATATAGTTTAAGGAAACTATATGAAAGTGACGTGATGATCATGAAAAAGGATCCTCAAGGATCGTCATGTATTGACGAAACGTCTAGGGTCATCACTAAAGAGATTTGAGATAACGTTCTTGAATTTCAAACTCACAAAAAAGTATCAGGAAAAATCATGGAAAATGTCTTTTTTTTATTTTATGTGTCTTCTCTTGTCAAAACCAAATTTATTGAAGGATTGGAAAACCGACCTTTGAATTGGATATTTTTCTTTAAATCATAAATGACGGTCCTGAAAGAGTATAGACATTCTGCAAACTCAAAAGCATCAAAATTTCTGGCAAAAGCTCTTCGAAGTCAAGTAATAGACGCAGAGAAATCTAAAATAGCATTAAAAATATCAACAAATCCGTGATCCACAGAAAACACGCCAACCCGAGGTCATGCCCCTAATGACTTTCGTGGAAAGAAAAATTATTACTATTACAAAAAAGAAAAGTAGTAAACAGTAAAATAATGCATTTCCCTGTCAGCCGACATCTCCAACATGCCACCAACAACAACACCAAAAAATAATTACAGCCAAACCATTAACTGTCATCCGAGACTAAGTGATATAATATTTTTGTACACAATATGTCAGCCACTTATGAGGCTCATAATGACACCGACGACCTGTAGGACCCAAAACACAGCAACGGGCCATGTAAAAGCATAAACCACGAATGGCGGAAATCCACGACACACACAACTTGTGGCAGCAACCACAAAAGCAAAAATACAAATAACAACAATGAACTAATGATGCTACACGACTGCAATGAAGTGTGGATCTCCACAAAACCAGAAAGAGCATATTATGATGAAATCGACAAAAACCACGGCCGACAATGTTGGCAACACACAAGTGAACGAAGCAACCGAAATGTGTTGCACGGCTCGCGCGAAGATTGCACAGCGAAGAGTTAACCAAACTTATAACAGGTTACGCGAGGAAGATTTTAGTATCGCGCATACACACACTTGCAACTCACTGAAACTGAAGCCAGGACTGGCCAAAAAGCGATAGCTCTTGCAACATTGTGTTGGGCTTTCGGTTTTCAGCTTTCTTATGCCCGCAGTTGAGTGTTGTTATTGTTGTTGGCGACCCGCTGGCAGCGCGTAAAACACGCAAAACCACTAACTAAGCTGTTAAATTAATAGTTCACATAATAAGTGGAATTTTATGACAGTCCGCCGTAGTGGCAATGCAACCAACACATCTCGTGGCATGCCACATGTGTTGTGTAGTATGTGTGTGTATAGTTTTTGCCAATTCGTAGTCACACCTTTTGACTTCTTACCTTGTTGCGAGAGGCGCGTATTGAAACTTTCGCGAACTTCTTCCACCAAGTTGCAACATATTCAAATTACTTGCCACAAACTACTTGCCGCATTTCAGCGCAACAGTTGTATGTTTGTGTGTAGAATTGACTTATAAACTTCGCTGATAGTCCATTGTGAGCGACTCCAAGTAAATATGCCTGTGTGCTGCATGTGTTCGAAGGGCATCGACGTCAAGTCGAAAAGTCATTAAATCGCGCAGACACATGCAAACACCCACTTTAGCGGCATCATCTTCCTTCGCTTTGGTGTTATGCTTAATGATGTTGCCGCAGCTGCTGCTGGGGTCTTCTAAAAACTTGCCTTAACTTTGCCCTGGCAAATGAGTTTTCGTAGTTGGCGTTGCCGCTTTCAAGTGTTTGGTGTTGCCATCGGTATTCATATGGCATACTTAGTGGCAATATTAATCGTCTTTCATAATTAAAGTGCGGTCCTTTCGTTCGTTCGCTGTTCGCGTTGTCTGCGACTGACAAGTGTTCGTGAGTGGCTATATAAGTCTGCATAGACGTGTACATTTGTGTTGTTGTCTTTGCATACCTGTAGGCAATTCTCATTAATTATTATCGGCTAATTGAGCTGATTGTAGTTTTACTAGTACTCGACATTGAAGTGTCACGTGGGTTATTGAATGGATATTGACATATTGAAGCTTCTGGTGGTATAGTAATAACAAAAGTGAAGGGATAATAGACGCATATAGAGGAGGTAGATATGTACAGTTAAAATTTTTGTAAACAGGTTATTGGTAGAAGGCATTAAAAGGTTGATCTACCGAATGAACCTTTCCAATATTTCTTCAGCTTCGTCTTCTTAAAAAAAATCGTTGTTGTTGTTGTTGTTTGAAGAATGCAACAAATTCGAAAATTCTTGGCGTACAAAAATCTAGGTCCATTCCGGTTACGTAGACCTGACTGTCGTGGGGATCGGCGAAACGTGGACTTATCTCGGCGATCAACAAAACATTTTGAGATTTGTTTTTTATCTTTCCATTAAACCTCTTGATAATTTAGTTATGTCCTTCATTAGAATATTTACACTAAAGACTAAAATGCCGATAACGAGTAGATGGACCAATGGAAACTACCTCCTCTAGTAGTCCCTACCGTCCTTAACGGATCTATAGGAATATTTTGACGGATATATTTAATATTTCAATATTGTGTAGACAGTTTCCTTGGTCTCCATATTTGTAAATAATTTTGGAGAAACCCAATATTGATTTATGATTATTTTTGCATTTTTACCCTTAGAGGTTAGGAATCAAGGCAGACGCTAGTTGCCAAAGTCGTTTAGAGGAAGGAATCCACGCACTTCCTCCTGCAAAGCCCAGCATTCGCCAGACTGAGATTAAACACCTCGGTAAGCACACCTTCGGCGAACCCAGCGAAGTGAGTGGAATCGACATCAGCCGACTTAAGAACTTCATAACAGAGTCCAAGCGCTTTGTCAAATCATTAGGGTCTTGGAGATTCGTAAGGAGTATTTGCATGTCACATCACAAAGGACAGTCGATGTCGTCTAAGTGAGATTCTCTGTAGATGTGGAAATCTACCCCTCGACCTAACCTAATCCCTACTCAACTCCCATCTCACAGCTTACATATGTAGATTTGTGGACGAGACTCGTAGAGTAGAGAGAGTAGATAGTCTCTTGATTCAAACACATATCTATTAAATTCAAGGTCAGTAAACCCGATAGGATATCACTCGCTCTATGAAGTGTCGGACAAATGTTTGAATAGTTCGACCTTGTGCCTTCTTGAAATACAATTCTTGAAACGTCCCCACGAAGTCGCCTTTCTTATGATTCACATTTTATCAGAATCAGCATGACATTGAAAGATCTGCCTTTATTTTGAAATCAAAGCTCAAAACTGCCAGACAAAAGCTGTTCCAAAGTGTCATTCAAGTGATTATAAGTGTCTTTGTAGCGCCAGCTGGCAGTTGTTTAAAATCGAATCTTAGCTCAACATTTTCAAAGTATAGATGCTGTGTACATGATATGTCTTAGGTGTGCTTTAACACAGTTTTTAATCGCGCAATTTGTCTTACTTTATGCCACACAAATAATTGGTTGCGATTAATCGCTAAGCGCTCAAATCATACTACAAAGATATCTTTATCTACAAATATATATATAGTACATAAATAGATATATATTTACATATATATAATTATCAATGTTTATATATATTCTTATAAATTATTTGTGTATATATGTAGTATTTTCTCGCACGATATTTAATTGAAACGTTTTGATGAATTTCTTATCGCCAACATGACCCGACTCGTACACAAATAGACAACGCAATCGCGTTTAATGCTATAACAACAACAACAACCCGCTCAAGCACTGGTTCGCCGACTGTCCGATGTGGTGGTAAACAAGTAAACCAATTAATTCGCTACGACATTTTCTTGCGCCTTACAATTTGATTACTTATCAGCTTGAATAAATATTAATTTTAAAATTTTTTTTCCTATTTTTTGCTAGAGTTTTAGTATTTTTAATTTATTTTTGAGATTTTTTTTTTTTAGTTTTTATAATTTTTTTTTTGGTTTATATGAGTAATTTGTTTGTTTTTGTAGATGGAGCTTACTAGCAAGATTTAATAACATGTATATGTATATAACTATGTCATACATATGTAGTATATATACTTAGCGCTACATTTTAATTAGAGACTTTGAAAAATACCAAACAGAGTAGTGTCGCTTGTAATGGTCTAAAAGAATTACAAAAAAAATTACAAAAAAAAAATTAGAGAATAATTGAACTTTAAAAAATACTTCAAGTGTTAAAACCAAAAAAACTACAAGTATTTATTAAATTAAATGACGCGAGACGCTGTTGAACGACAAAAGCGCTAGCGGCGTTTAAAGTTTTTCAGGGGTTTATTATTATTAAGCTTGGGAAGCAAATGATAGAAAAAAAAATAAATCTCATATTTCAACGAAAGAAAAAAAATATAACTCAAAAAAAGTTAAAAAAAAATGTTTAAAAACCAAACTTGCCACCTAAACTCACTTCACCACACCGCATAAGGCACCAAACAATATTCAGTAATTAAAAACTACAAGCTTGTAATTGTTGTTGCTTGTTTTTTAAGTCTAGCAATTTATATAAATATAAGTGTATTTTTCATAAAATTTATGTGCAACACTATTTTCGGCTAACATGCCACAAACATATGTACGAACATATATAATTATATACACGCAAGAAACTCGCTTGCATTTATGGTATGGTTCGGCAAGCTTGTGGCGAGCTTTGGCAGTTGTGTGGCAACTGTCACGCATGCGCAAAATTTTATTGAGCGAATACTGTCAACAAGTCGAGCGTTTGAGTGGCGCATATGCGCCAAAGATACCGACAAACGTTAGTTGCCTTATAAGCGTCGGAGTGTTGATTGGCAAATAAGAAAAAATGTGGTTGAAATAAATTGGCTGTTTGTATAGCCAATCAGTATAAATAATATTGTGAAAAATTATTTATTATATTTATTAATTAATAAAAGATTGACTGTCCCGTCTATATTTCCAAATTAGTATATTGCACGCTTTGAAAGGGAGAATATTAATTATAATATTTTTTCTATTTAAAGTAAATTATATTTCCATTTATGGTTTAAGCAAATAAGATTCACGATCACTTTTAGAATTGCAATGGAGTAAAGCAACAATAAAGCTGTTTGAAATATCTAAAGAGGTTATCTATTATTAATACACTATTGCACCATGGAAATATGGTTAGCAAGAGCTTTTCTGACTCCGCTCCCTCCCAGCAGTTAATTTTTGTATTTTCATTGAATAATTTTGGATTCCCTCTAGAAATCAGATATTTCCGCCTCTGAACAATATCTGAAAACCACTTCACGGTAACAAAAATATAACCAAAAACCATCTCTGTTATAATCCCCGCAATTTTCTAGTGGATATATTTTATCATTCCATAACATAGTTTTTTGGGAAATGAACTTCGATCCTGAAAACAGTCGCCAAACGACGTTATTTTATGCTCTAGAGCTAAAACCAAGTAAATTGTCCCTGTAAATGAATAGCATTATTTCCAGGAGATACTAATTTATTGAACTACACGATATGATTTACATCTCTTAATCTATACTAATATTATAAGGAGAAAAGGTTTGTTTTTTTGTTTGTTTGTCTCGAATAGGCTCCGAAACTACTGAACCGATTTGAAAAATTCTTTTACCGTTGGAAAGCTATACTATCCCTGAGTGACATAGGCTATATTTAGTTTAAAAAAAATAGGGCTCCTTACCAAAACTCCGATAATCTAAAAAAGTACCAAAAAACTTTCTTTAATCGCGAATGCTGCGAAAACGATTGAAGATATAACAAAGTAATGTACTACAATTTTATAGAACTTATCATTATCTACAAAAAACGTCGCGACATCATATCTCTAACTATATTGGTTTTGTTAATTGAAATACCACTACTTGAAAAGGCTCTTTATTTGTACCTTAGTATTAATCCTTATCGAAATAAATGATTTATTATTTAAGATCGCTTCAAAACCTTTATATAACTTTTTGAATTATTAGATTCTGACTTTCCATTCAAAAGATATCAAGAGTTAAAAATTTTGAAAAGCCGCTCGGCGGCTAACTATGCGTTGTATGTAGAGTTGTAGGCGTCACTCGGGCACGGTGGTACGGGAGGGGGTTAAGATCACTCGCGCGGTCGATTCCCTACTGAATGGTCCTATGCAGAATTAAAAAAGTTGTCGCTTGATAATAATATAATATAAAAATGAATTGTTGTTCGTTTGTGCCGCAAAAAAACGAGAACGGCCAAATCGATATGGCTAATTTTAGTCTTGAAATATTCGTGGAAAGCCAGAAAAAAATTAGAAAGTGAGTAAATATGGAAAATAATAATAAGAGAATTTTATTCGAGTTGACAAGAAAAATATAAAAAGAAAAAACAAAAAAATAATATTTTGAAGGTTTTCATTGTTGCTTTGTTAAACTATTTTTGTTATTGTTCAATTGTATAAGGTTGTGTCGATAGCCCAAAACATAACAAATAAGGAAAGGCTGAGTTCGGGTCCAACCGAACATTTTATACTCTCGCAATTTATTGATGTAATTTTATTAAGATAACACACAATTTGGCCTATATATTCGGCATAAAGTCCAATAGAAAATTTTCATATATAGTATAGTATTTCACTCATTTTCACTACCAAGATTAACGGGAATAGGGGCAACTTGGCACCTGTTAGTACGCAAACAAACGGCACATTCGACCTTGAAATTACTCCTAAATTGCAAATGAACGAAACACCAGTCGGCAAAATCGCCAAAAATAGCGCTTTAACGAAGATTTTCCAAATATTCAAGAAGTCGCTGGAGGTACTGCACAGGACTTTAAAAGATCTTGATTGTCGATGAACGTTTTTGGTGGAGCCAGAATTCTTTAGCAGGAGATTTACGCCAGACTCTTGCAATTATTCCTGGATCAACTGTTACTGACGGGCTAATCGCATGCCTAAAATCATTTAATTTGTGGCGACACATAAGGAATCGCCAATTAACAACTAACATATGAATTTTTTTGTAACAATATCAAATTGCGATTGTAGAAGCAGTTGGCAGTTGACACCTCGATGGATTAATAGCATTTCCAACAGATTTCTGTCACTTAATTAACTCGAAAGAGAAGTTTTCCTGACATGAAACCTCAATATGATAACCATAAATGACTCCTTGAATGACCTATATTGGTGGTAAAAAAAAACAAAGATATCGATGATCTTAATGCGACAATTTAGAATTTCGGTCCAGGAGAGTTGACACAGCTACAAACCAGGATGACGTAGTCAATTATCCCAAACTATTTAAAATTGCCTGTACTATCACCATTCACTTTGCAATTAAAAGTAGTGTGAGTTGTCATCATGCTGCGTAACATAAATTAACCTCGAGTAATCAATATCGTCGCCGAAGACAAGATTGGACGAAATTAATTTAATGTATACCTTAGCCACAAAAACATGTGGCCGGGTTTGCTAGTTCATATAAAATTCCTCTCTCATTTTAGGGCCTTATAGAACCTTAAACGTCTCGTAAAAAATGGGAATTAATAGTCTCAGCGTTCGTTATCCAAATATGGTATACGAAACCAAACCACGAAGTTGACTTTCGATCGACCAACCGTAAAACAGTCATCGTAAGATTCTTCACTAACCAAAAATGTGCCATGAAAGATCTCTATTTCGCCTCTTGCTGTGATTATCATAGTTTTGTAATCGAGTCTCTACATCCCTAGAAGGACGTTTCTGTTCTGATGTTTAGATCTTTCTTTGGGGGGCATCTTTTTAGTTAGCTTTCTGCCGCGCATCAAAACCTTTTTCCAAGAATCATCATAGAACCTCTTATATATTATGTTGATGGTGTTGGATACTGGTTTTCCTGATACGAATCTTATCACACGTAATTTTTGTCATAACTTTGAAGCCGTCGATAAATTCTTATACCTGAGAACTTATCATTCCCGCCCTGATTTATGGTGCAGAAGCCTGGACGATGTCAACATCCGATGAGACGACACCAGGAGTTTTCGAGAGGAAAATTTTGCGCAAAATTTAAGGTCCTCAGAACATTGGCAACGGCGAATACAACAGACGATGGAACGATGAGTTGTACGAGTTATACGACGACATTGACATAGTTCAGCGAATAAAAAGACAGCGGTTACACAGGCTAGGCCATGTTGTCCGAATTGACGAAAGTGCTACAGCTCTGAAAGTGTTCGATGCAGTACCCGCCGGAGGAAGTCTAGGAAAGGAAAGGGCTCCACTCCGTTGGATTGACCAGGTGGAGAGAGACCTGGGTACACTTGGCACCTCCAACTGGCGCCGAACTGCGAGGGAAAGTGACTCGCTATCATCGATTCGGCTATAACCGGCTAAACGGGTTCCACGCCAATCACATACAATTTTTGAAGTCCTACCTTAATCGCCTGGTGAGTAATTTTTCTTGAAAAAAATCTTATCTGATTAAAAATTGATTTCTAGACCTTTTGCTGAAAACAATTTGAAAGTTTTATATTCAAACCATTGAAATAAATTAATCAATCCACTGAAAAATAAACATAACCTCGATTTTAAATCTTTAACCACAACAAACACGAAGGCCTTCAAAAACAGCTCCATTTCCAAAACGGAGTCAAATGTCAATTTCGTATGATTTACAACGTCAAATGGCGGCGCGTTGTTGACAGATCGACAGCCGGCAACAGCATGCGAATTGACAGAGCGACAGAGAGGAAAACAGAGCAGGCAAAATCAAAAACACAAAAATAAAGCAAAAATAAAATGAAATAAATGTCAAAAAATCAGGGTAATTAAAAATGACGTTTGTCGTGCTGCAACAATAAAAAAGAAACGAATAACTGCTAAAACAACACTTTTCCATTAGCGCTCGATTGGCAGCCGTGGAACGTTTGCTGCGACAAATGTGTAAGACAGATAAAAATCGTGTAGCTTTTACCGTTATATTTTTTTAAATTTATTTCTATATATTTTTTCGGAAAAGCTTTCAACCACTTGTCTAGCCACAACGTTTGGGCGTTTGCTGCACAATAATAATAACAACTGCCGCGAAAAATGCAACAATTATGACAAACTTGTACGCTTGCAACAATTAATGTCTTAATTCATTTGTGGCATAATATTACATGTTGTGTTGTTGTTGCTGTTGTTGTTTTTGATATGTCTGCAGTGGTTGTGCAACAAGTGCAAGTGATATACAACAATTAACATGCAACAACTCCCCAGCAGTGTGTAAACCAGCGCCAATTTTGGGTGTTTACTTAGTGTCAAAACTAACGGTTAGTTGTTAGCTGATTGGAAAATGTTTATTGGCGTGGAAACTGAAATTATGGCGTGTTAAGATGATAATGCAGGCAAAAAGTTTAATGTCACAATAGCAAAAAGGTGGATACCATATAAAAAGAAACAGAAATGAAATCAAGTCATTATTTTGTCATAATTTTGAGAAAATATATATATGTATATAAATGACATAACTGTTTCTAATGATTTATGAAATGATTTTAACTTCAAAGTGTAACATTCCAAATATTCCTTTTCACTTAAGATATTAGTCTATCAGTATATCTTCTTCATCATGTGCCGTTTTCACTATGTCAAATTTAATGTCAATACCTCTCAAACCACTCAAACGATTTTCATTGCTTCCTATGGCAATTTATGATACAATTTTACAGCTAATAACATTTTGCTATTCAAACTTTTCTCGATTCTGCATTTTTTGTCGATAATTTAGTGTCATAATTCATTGTCATTTAATGTCATTAACTTTGACATAATACACTTCAACTCTATTTAATAAATATGCAATTAATTTCTGTAATTCTGTAATTAATAGAGTTTTTAGAAGTTATTTTGACTCATCTGGATGTCAAATTTAATGACAATATCTGTCAAACCATTGAAAACGATTGTTATTTTATTCTTTTTAGCAATTTATCAAAAAAAAGTTCAAATTAAATATTTTTCAATGGCTTTGTTATTTAAATTGTCACTCTAATCAGTGAAAACACTTTTTTTTCTAAAATGTACTTTTGTCAGTTTAATGTCATTGAATTTGACATAATAAATTTTGATGCAATTTAATAAATAAGTAATAAATAGTTATACTTCCGATAATAAATAGTATTTGTGAAATATTTTGACACTTTTTGTTGCCAAAATTAATGACAGTCTTAGTCAAAGCATCGAAAATGATAGTGCTTCCATTTTTATAACAATTTATGATAAAAATTTCCGTGTTCAATATTCTATTTAATGATTTTTTTGCTATTTCAAATTTTTTCGATTCAATGGAAACACTTTTTTTCGAATATGTACTTTTGTCAGTTTTGGGTCATTGAATTTGACATAATAAATTTTGTTGCAATTTAATAAATAAGTAACAATTATTTACAATTCTGTTGGTAAATAGTTTTTGAGAGATATTTTGACACTTTTTGCTGTCAAAATTAATGACAGTCTTAATCAAATCTCTTGAAATCGATTGTAATTTTATTTTGATAGCTATTTATAATAAACATTTGCTAGTAAATATTTAAGCCGATGACTATTTATGTTCTTCTGGATTTAGTGAAAACACTTTTTTATCGAAAATGTACAATTGTCAGTTTGGTGTCATTGAATTTGACATAATAAAAAAAGTATTTTAATATGTAAAAATTCATGTTATTTAATAAATATGTAATAAATATTTAACATTTGGATAGTTTTTGTGAAGTATTATTTTTTACGCATATTTTTCACAATCAAATTCATATGAATTAAAATTATGACTTAGGAAATGGTAGTATATTGTTTAGCTATACTTTGAAACTTTCTGAGAAGAATATTTGACCTAAATATGTGCTAAATGAGATTTTGACAAATATTTCGTCCACACTAGATTTCTGTTTGGTTTATTACATTTTATCCAGTCAGCAGAGTTGTCAACTAATCAAATTATTACAACAAAAAAATATTACAAAACTATTTCCCCCGACTTTTCCCACAATTACACACACATAAGAGCACACATTCCACCAACTCCACCACTACAATTAAGCGTTCATATCGCCATCAGTCTGTAATTATGAAAATGAATTATTTTTTGCAGCTGCTTATTTGTGCATATTTGTTTGCATTTATTTCTCGATTTTATGAATTTTACGATAGCGATCATATTTTTGCAATTATTGGCGCATAGCTACCGCATTGAGCAAGCGTTTAGACCGTAATTGTTGTTTTTGTTTTTTTATATTTTTTTATTTGTTGCAACTTGACTTAAATGCTGGCATGTGTTGGCAATATGACAAAATAAACAATAGAAAAAAAATCACCGCCGGGCGATTGCATATTTGTCATTACAGTGGCAACTAATTAAAGCATAAACGAATGCGCGTGGTTTAACAAAATGCCATTGCAATCTGAGCGCTGTCTAATAGGCGGCGCACACGCGCGCTGTGTCGGATGTGATGGATTGGTATGGGAATTGTGGAAAAAAATATGAAAATTTGTTAAAAGTATTTAAAATTTTTCTAAAATATTGAACATTTTTTTAAATATTTAAATTTAAAAAAATATATATTTTTTTCATTTAGAAGATGTTTCAAAAAAATTTAATTTTTAAAAAAAATTTTCTTTCAAATTTTTATTTTTCAAAAACAAATTGTTTTTAAATTACCCTCAATTATGCAAAAAAAAAAAAAATTAAAAAAAAAATTGTTTATTCAAAAAATAATAAATTTAGAGAGAAATGTGAAAAAAAAGTTGGTCTCATATTAACCAAATTTGCTGACTTTCCCATATCCAAAAAAATATGTTGCACATTCTAACTCTCTCGCTGCGTCCTTGGCATATAAATACTTGTACCGTCACACATGTTTACCAACATTGGATGATTTATCACTGTCTGTGCAGTGCCACAATTACTAGACACATAAAAAGGACATTAATATTGTCAGGCGCCAGGCAACAAAACAAGAAAGCAACAAACAAATAATTTCCCTAACACAGTTTTGCAAATTTCCCCCTTCCACACTACACTACACACAATGTCACATACACCGTTATACAATTGCACCAAAACTCCAATTTATTTCCACTTGCCAGGCAACTCACAGCTTAGCACTGTCGTGTGCCATGCTTTTTAAGCGCAGAAAACGAGAAAAAGCGAAAAAAGTAAATTATAATCAAATTGCAATCTGTCGCAATGATAACCTTACACATTTAATATCAATTTCCCCACTCACCCCTGGAATGAAGAAAGGGGTTTCGGGCACACGACCTATTGAAAGCAACTTTGATTTGCATTTGTATGGAAATAATGGCGCGCATTTGCATATGAAAAAGAGTAAATACAATGTGATAAAAGAATGTGGAAGTAGTAGAAAGTTGTACAAAAACATAAAGCTTTAAATTGATTTTGTGTCGCAGACAACCCTCAGTTAGAGCGGATTGTCTTGCCGCAAAGCGCATTAGTGGAAGTGTAAGCGTGTCAATCGTTGCGCGAAGTATAGTGAAGAGGGTTGATTTAAGATGGTAGGTATTGAGGAGGGATTTGAGAAATAAAGCGCTGCGAATTTAAGTGTTTCGAAGGGTAAGGGGATTTTGAGGTAATATTGAACATTTTATGATTAAAGTATTGAGTACATATAAATATCGATAGGAATGAAGTTAAGAATGCATTCTCGGAACACAATGAGAAAAGTTTTTGAAATTTAATTTGGAATATAATTATTAATAAGACTCTGTAGATAGCGCTGTGATCGAAATCTTCAAAAAAAACGGCCAAAATATGCAATATTTAACTGTAAGTTGATTCGGTCGTTGGTTGCATATTGAGAAGATAGGAGACTTCGTATCCTAACTATACTGTTGCCTCAACTTAAAGCTATTCTAATATCACTTGTGAGAGTTACCATTTTCTGAGATGAAAGCTCTATCCCAATTAGTGTAAAAAGCTCGTTAAGTACTCGTTCTATACAATATGAAAAGCTTCTTTAAATTATTATGGTCACGGCGAAAGAGGTAGTTGTGTGGTAACTTTTAACGTTGAATAAGACAGAGAAAAAGATAAAAATAAGGAATGAGAGAGAAATAGAGCTCTTTTATGATCCGATGCGTGTAAAAGAGAACAGTTTCTGACCCTAATAACTCAATTATATTACTAAAGATTACTGTCTAAAAAAGCTTAGCTTTTAAGATAGACTATTTCGTCGATTTATTAAAGTGAGTGACTAATAAGTTTCGTTTAATACGTTACCATATTTATTTATAAAAAAACTCAAACTCAAACTCTCAAAATTTCTATGAACTAACACTTTGATTTTGATTGAAAAGCAACAACAATTCTTTGTCATGTAAATTATTTTATTGACAGCTGATAGCTTAAAACAGAAATGGTATCATTGTTGTCACTAAGCTTTGTTACGATAATTATCATTTTATTTACTTGTTGATTTGAAGATAATTTTAATTAATATTGATTTGTGGCAACTGTGGCATATCAATTAGTATACCACAGACAGAAATGTATTCGATAATCAAGTAATTTAATTGAAAATTGCAGAGTAAAATAGTTAGAAATACAAAACTACAAATAGTCAGTATAAATAATAGGGTGACTCAAATAAATTAGTACTTTTAACTTAACTGCCTTCAATCACAGATATAAATATTATATGCTACTATAATAGTAACAAATTCGGATGCTATACATGATCATCTAAACTTTTTTTATGCCTACTTATAAGTAAATTCGAACTTTGTCCCGTGTGCAATATACTTCAGCTCTTTTAAACCCATTCGAACCCATTGTACTCGCTTGGGTAGAGGCCCAAATGGTCACTTCTTGAAAATTTTCAGCTATTATTTTATAAGAGCAGTGTGTATTATTTGTGTGCAGTATTTCTACAGAGTTGCTGAATCTTTCCTATTAGACTCAAGGACCACCCTAGTATATACCATATAACGGGTGATTTTTTTGAGGTTAGGATTTTCATGCATTAGTATTTGACAGATCACGTGGGATTTCAGACATGGTGTCAAAGAGAAAGATGCTCAGTATGCTTTGACATTTCATCATGAATAGACTTACTAACGAGCAACGCTTGCAAATCATTGAATTTTATTACCAAAATCAGTGTTCGGTTCGAAATGTTTTTATCGACAAATTTTGTTCAGCGATGAGGCTCATTTCTGGTTGAATGGCTACGTAAATAAGCAAAATTGCCGCATTTGGGGTGAAGAGCAACCAGAAGCCGTTCAAGAACTGCCCATGCATCCCGAAAAATGCACTGTTTGGTGTGGTTTGTACGCTGGTGGAATCATTGGACCGTATTTTTTCAAAGATGCTGTTGGACGCAACGTTACGGTGAATGGCGATCGCTATCGTTCGATGCTAACAAACTTTTTGTTGCCAAAAATGGAAGAACTGAACTTGGTTGACATGTGGTTTCAACAAGATGGCGCTACATGCCACACAGCTCGCGATTCTATGGCCATTTTGAGGGAAAACTTCGGAGAACAATTCATCTCAAGAAATGGACCCGTAAGTTGGCCACCAAGATCATGCGATTTAACGCCTTTAGACTATTTTTTGTGGGGCTACGTCAAGTCTAAAGTCTACAGAAATAAGCCAGCAACTATTCCAGCTTTGGAAGACAACATTTCCGAAGAAATTCGGGCTATTCCGGCCGAAATGCTCGAAAAAGTTGCCCAAAATTGGACTTTCCGAATGGACCACCTAAGACGCAGCCGCGGTCAACATTTAAATGAAATTATCTTCAAAAAGTAAATGTCATGAACCAATCTAACGTTTCAAATAAAGAACCGATGAGATTTTGCAAATTTTATGCGTTTTTTTTTTTAAAAAGTTATCAAGCTCTTAAAAAATCACCCTTTAGATGGACGCATGTACATTCAACATATACTGCCTGCCTATAAGTCATCAATGCGCCTCCTCAATTTATTTATTCGTATGCAGTACAAATTGCTTAAGGCTTTACAAACATATTTTTTACAACCCTACAGGGTTAAAGTTCATACTCAAATACATATCTACAAACACACATACTACCATAAACCACTATATATATATATCGTAAATGAGTACAATAATTATAGTGTGTGCATTGTGTGCCAGTCCACATATTATCCATTTATTAATATGAGTATTTCTCCTCCCCTAGCTTTATTGGTTGCCTCCTGTTGTGTATTGTCAATATAAATTTTCGGCTCAATTTCTTGGTAAATATTATTTTGGGCTTATGGAGTCATGTGACCATTGAGTAATGAGGAAGGGAATTTTGTAATTTATATCAGTGTGAATGTCTCTTTGTTTATGCTTTGGGCTAAATATGTGTGGTAATTTTCTTTCATAACAACGGTTAATGCTACATAGTTGTTGTTGTTATGTTGTCATGTAATTAATTTGTTGGCTTAATTTGCTTGATTCCTAATTGAAAGATTGATTTGTAAGCAAATAATGGTTATCAATTATAATTGAGGGAGTTAGTAGGGGATAGAGGGTTGGAGATAGAATACTAGTGAGAAAGGGAGACTTTTGATTAAAAAGAAGCTTTCTAACATTGCATCTCGAGATTCTAAACTTGTAAGGAACTCAAATGAAAGTTTAATGTCCAGGTTGTTTCCTAATCCCACGGTTCTAATGTCTTCAGATCTTTACAGTTCTCTAAGGGATGGACCATTTGCAGACCCCATGGTTCCTATGGTGATGTTTTCAGATTTGAAACCCCACGTTGCCTAAGTTGGAATCTTCAGATTTTTACAATTTTCTCAGTGAGGGATCATTTGGAACCACATGGTTCTTAAGCTGGTGAGAGAGCGTGATTAAAAGGGAGATGGAGATAGAAAAGTAGACAGAGAGCATGTAAAATACATCTCGGGATTCGAAACTTGTAAGGAACTCAAATTTCTTCAGATCATTCCAGTTCTCTCAGTGACGCTTCAGACTTTTTCAGTTCTTTCAGGGCGCGACCATTTGGGATTTTAACCATAATATCCAGTTTGGTTCCTTATCCCATGGTCCTAATGTCTTCAGATTTTTCCAGTTCTCTAAAGGAGGGATCATTGGGAGACCACATGGTTTCTATGGTGATGTTATCAGTTTTGAAACCCCGCGTTCCTTTTCTCAGTGAGGGATCATTTGGAGACCCCATGATTCCCAACCTCAAGGTTCTTCAGCTGGTATCTTTAAATTATTCTAGTCCTCTCAGTGAGAGACAGTTTGAAGACGCGGAAAACTATACATACAGAAGCGTATACGGTTACTTTTGATGTCATGTGACACAACAGAAATACCAAATGATGGAAAAGCCATATTGAGTAAAAGAAATAGAATTATGGACATAAATATTTACATTCATGTAAGTCTGTTTGTAATTATGTATGGTGACTTTGTGACAAAAAATTTGTTTTCTTATTCTCTGTCGCTGTCAATTTGCCATATTTTATTAAATTTCCACACTTTACTGTGTGACTGCTGATGAGCAAATGAGCAACTTAACGACAGTCAAAATATTTTTCTTTCACCCAACAACAACTAAAGACACACACGTGAATAGATGGCATGAAAATGCATATAAAATTTTATTACTTTCGTCTCCAAGTAAAATGATTAGAAAATATTTGTGGCATATTGCGGTGTGTGTTAACGTGCCGCAGGCTGGGTGAGGTTGCGCCAAAGCGGCTGTTTTTGTGGCAGTCATGTACGTTTTTATATACAAATAGGCATATGCACACACACACGAGACTGTGCCCCTACTTTGGATTGCTGTCGAAAATATGAGGAAGAAAAATCCATTTTACTTTTGGTCGTAAAAAAATGTTTGGGTTTTCTTTTTTGTGGGCGCTTTGAAATGTTGCCGCGGGCAAAGTGAAAAAAAGCGGCAAACGTGAAGAAAAAATTACCAATACACATGTAGATAAATGTATACAGTTGTGGGGAGGCATAAATACTTTTTACTTTACGTTGATATTTAGGAAATTTCGGAAGAGTATATATGAGTTATAAAAATATTTAGTACAGACATCCCAGTCGTAACGGAAATGCCGCAACACTGAAAGTCGACGCACAAACAATTTGTATTTAAAGAGTAACATATGGACTCTCATACAGTGGATTCAAAGTAAACTCGAAAGAACTTCAAATACCAGCTCAAGAAAAATAAGTATCGGGAGCAGCTTACCAAACCCCACAATTGTAGAGATGATAAAGATGTTGCCACCTTCTTGAATTTATTCTAACCCCGAAGAACGTGGCTTATCAACATCAACTTGCTGAGAGAGGCCTAATGTATAGTAGAGAGGAAAGCTGAGAGATTCGAGGAAATTGATATATAGACTACTCTCAATGTTAAACTCTCTGCAGACATAGAGCTTGAACTCCATATATAGTAATTATGGAGACGGCAGATACTAAAAAATAACTTCAATTCATTAAAGAACGTTCCTTGTTTCCAGGCATCATACGCCTCGACCTTTCAAAATTATATATTGTAAATAAAAAATCACTCGGTAGTCTATTCGAAGCACTTCAGTTAATTTAACTACAAAATTCTTCTTCAAGATCTCAAAACCTACCTCATACAGATCATATTCTTTTTTCGAAGAACTCTCCAAAAAATATAGAAAAACCCAGATGAAGTTCATCTCGGAATATTATAAACCAAAGAAATTGTCGACTGCTGAGCTGTTCAATGTTCCTGCAGCAATAGCTGAAATCCTCTTAATCCTATCTCGAAGTGGAATTAACTTCTATCAACGGTGTTCGAAAGTTCGCACGTTGTATAATCTCATCGCAACAACTTTGAGTTATATCATAGTTTATAGATTATCTATAGCAGTTCCTGTTGAACCTGAACAATATCCTGATGAATACTGAGCTTCCTCTTTCAATATATCACACAAATTTACTCTATGCTTGATTTTGTATCAATAAAAAATGTTAATTTACGACTGAGTACCGCTACATTTAGAAAAGGGGCTTTGCTCACCCACGCAAACGCGAAATATCAAAGGGAATTTATGCGCAAATCAAATGAATTACTTCCTCATTAACTTTGCACAGTTTACGAGTCTGCTCATATTTACTACAAAATTTTTATGATTTTCTTATTGCTGCACGCATTTACTTTCTCTACATAATGGTGCTACTCTTTTCAACTATAATTTATGTTTGAAATTTTTTCTTATTCTTCTTACATAAACATTTCCTGTGCGCTGCGTGTTTGCTTTGAATTTTTAGTTTACAATTCACAAGTAAAAACAAATTGGTTTATTTTACTTTTTTCTTTAATGTTTGAAGAAAATTGCTCTGATGTGGATTCCAAAATGTACATTTTCATTGTGAAATAGCCAACAACTACTAGATTTTTATAAGATAGATGAGGTTATGTACTACCGCAAGTCGGAATACGTATGGTACAAGACCACATAGTGTAAATGAGAAATTAGAGCTTCTAAAGTCCGACATTAGCATATATTTCGATGCCTGGTGAGTCAAGTATGCATCATTCGTTATATTAAACACAGAAGTATCAAAATTCACAACATTTATACTGTTTTTTAGCCACCCTGTAGCTATAGCGAAGTGGTTGAGAATTACAGAGTACTGAATTGCTTTAAACGAAATGTTAGGCATTACAATACAATTATTAATTTCTTAATATTTTTTTTTGTTGTTAGCCTTTCATTTTAAGAATCCTAGCTTTAAAATTGAAACTTTTCCGACTTTCCTGACATATTTTTTAAATTTCAGCAATTTTACTCTGGGTATTAAAAATATTTTTCGAGTTACAACAAAATTAGTAGCGAATTGATTTTCATTTCCACATATATTTAATTTTCTTCAACTATAAGCAGTAAATATGAAGCTGATGCAAAGGCAGCAACAACCCGGAAGCAAATATTTTACTACAAAGGAGAGAAGACGGTAGAAAGTATTAAGGCGTGCGACGCAAAGTGTTCGATATTGCAAGAAATAAATGGAAAACGGTACGAAAAAATTTAAAATTTGGGAAAAAATATTTCTTATTAAGAAAAGTATATTGGGTGGCCGCTGAAGCTAGGTGGCCAAAAAAATCCGGAAGAGGTGGAAGATGTAGAAGATGATAGAAGAGAAAAGGTCGGGAAATATAAAAAAGGAATGCATAAAAGAAAGTACATTTTCTATAAATAGAGGTATGGAAAATAATATGGCGTGGTATGCGGCAAGAGCTTGTAAGGGATAATATTAAGTATGGAAGGTGAATTGTGGATCAGTGGGTAAGAAAGTGAAATTAGATGGTAAGAAAGAGGGAGTGGAGTGGAGAGATGAATATTTGACTGTGAAAGAGGAAGATACAAGTGGATTATACTTGTGACTCATATATTTTTGTTTATTTTTGCAGTTTTCTTTATTTGAAACCTATTACTTTAGTTAGAAACTACTAACAATACACATCTTTTGTTATTCAAATTTATTCATTTTACAAAGAAAAAATAAAGATTTCTTTCTTTCACCATTTCCTTGATTCACCGCATTCACCCTTTTGGTAAGACAATATCCGCTGCTTGAAAGACATTCGTAGAACACAAAAGGGCCGCTGTAATGTGAATAAAAGAGCGCAGCTGAAGTTGCTGGGCGCTTACAACGAAAGGAATACATATTTATGCACGGATGTAGTACAAAATATTTATTGATTTGCACTTGTAAATGGATTTTATGCGAAATTTCCGGGTTGAAATCACTTTCGTGACAAGCGTAAGACACAAACGAATCAACTGTGGGCCGGATTGGAGTGAAGGCATAGATGAAAGCGCCAGCCGCAATCAAATGGGCAGAAGAAATCAAACAAAAAGACAGGATACACAATTGTATGCAGGAAAGCGAGGGGGAAATTTGAAATAAAATAAATGAGATAAAAAGAAAAATAGAGCGAGTGGAGTAAGTGCCATCCGGCAATTTGCTCGATTTGACCGCCGCCCACCGACAATGACTAAGCAGGCGCTTTAGGAAGATTGGGAAAATTTTCGTAAGGGTTCTAAGAGCATATATTAACTCCAACCAACGCGTGCCTGTGGCCTGCAACTACTTTATTGTTATAAACAAAAAGTGTGGAAAAACATTCGGCTGCACTTAGGGTGCATTGAAATGGCGCGTGGCCGCTGATGAAGATGATGGCTGGGTTGTCTGTTTCACTCTAAAATAACTATACAAATTTATTGCGCAGCTTCACTATATTTTGAATTTTCTGAGACTTTACTCGTGCAGTACTTTCAACTGTAAGTTGATGACTCACTGCGTTGGTTGTCTCCGCAGCATCTTTTGGCTTTCTCCTGCACCGGGCGTAAAAGGGAAGGCGTCCAACGCATCATCATCATTATTAACGCAAACGAAATTTTCCTAACTTTTCCATGTTTAGTTAGGGCGAAACACTTGCCTTGCATTTCAAGGGTAGATACATCATCATTCATTTTCTCGGCTATTCACTTAAATTTTTGCGATTGAGACAACTTCTCTGCCATCCCCTGTAAACAGTTTTCGATTCTAGGCAATTTCTAATACAGTGGGTTTTTATAACCTCAAATTTTGTGTCTCCACATTCCTATTTTTCAATTCCACACGCATGCCAGTTTTTCCTTTATTTCTATTCGATTCTCCCCTCATTGCGTGGGAGTTATACTTTTTCTGCACACATGGCATAATTGCATTTCAATTTTATTGTTTTCCCTGCGGCACTCGGCTGAATTTCTAGTGAAGTGACGAGCGCTTGTCATTGCCTTCTAAATTTTATTATAACAAATCTATTTTGGACAATTTTCAAATGAAATTGTAAAGCAAATAGTTGTCTGAGAGGGGGTGTGAGTAAGGCATTTTCGGGGTAGTGAAATGACGGTTGAAAGTTATCTCTTAATCTGAGGGTGGAATTAAAGTAAATATTTTTTGATAATTTTAGAAAGACTCAAGCCATTATTTTCTGAATATTTCTGTATATTTTAACCGTTCATCAGTTTTTTGAAAAATTCGCATCTCTGGACCAGAGAGCTGCAACGGGTATATCATTTTCGTGCACACTCGAATGTCCACTCTGATTTTGTTTGATCAAACTTTTCGGTATGAATACACGTATTGATCGCTTGGAGACATGTTCAAAACGAACGAGCCTTTCGCGACACTCGAAACACAAGCATATATGCTTGTTTTAACAGAGTGCCGAGTTGACACTCGTTTGTGAACGAGCTGGCACTCTAACCCGATCGTATTGAATGTGATCGAATCACACACGAGTGTGCACAAAATTTCAGAATATGTATGTATGTAATTGGCAGTCATGCTATTATTGCGTAGTGATTGTCAACGATTATTGGTTTTGTTTGTTTTGTTTACTTTTTATAATTCATAATGACAACGATAGAAAATTCGGGTTGTGAGAACATTTCCAATGGCACAATCACCTTATCTGGTCTACACCTGAAATTTGTGATTTAAAAAAATTAAAATATTTAAGTGCAATGAAATGTTTTTTATTTATGATTTATGAATTAATAAATAAAATAAGTTTTGAGTGAATTCTATTCTTAAATTGAATTATTCTTTTATAATATGTACTATGTTCGTCTAATATTCAAATTATTCAACCAAAAAAGCTAAGACAGAACGCGTCATCCCGACGCCAACATACATACATATGTGTGTACGTATGTTTATCTATTATTTTTTGGTCTTCGAGTGCCACTCGAGTGTGTCGATCACAATCAACACGTGCACGACACACCCGAAAATATAATATACATAAAATCCGTGTTTGCTGCTTGCACTCGAAGATAGGACCGTCGTGATTGTTCGTTTGCGTTATTTTCGTTTCGGGTTCCAAACTCGATCGAACACGTGTTTGAAGAGTGTTACGACACACTCGTACCGAATTTAAGCTAGTGTGATTGAACACACTCGAACATACCCGAAGCTGCTCTCTGCTCTGGACGTATAAAAGAACTGTTTTTTGGCTGACATCAGATCAAGCAAGGTTAGCTCTTCGAAAACTATTTCTGAATTGGGTTATTCTATTGGGCTTTAATTCTAAAGCTGGTTGCAGAGACTCTATGCTCAAAATTTTATGGTTTGAGATCGGTTCAAGACTTTTAAGTTCGAGCAGCTTTCAGTTTGGAACTTTTGAAATTTTCTTTAGATAATCGCTGTTAGATTACAGATTGAGGATTGCACTGCGACCCAAGGTCTATTGTGTATTGTTAGGAGAGATAAGTTAAGAGAGATGTTGACTAAATCTCCAAAAGATTAACACTAAAGTTATTTTTGAAGAATGAGTGACAGTTCAGGCTCAAATGAAGTGTTTTCCAAAATAAAAAAAGTTCTTTTTAAGTGAGATGGACTAACCAACGTGTTTGAAACACAGTTGCTCTCATTTTTGACTACCATCATATAACGAGCTCAGTAAAGACAAGGTATGGGATACGAAGAATGTGGTTCCTGGAGTCAATACTACTATTCCTTTAAGGTTGTTATAGCTAATTCATAAATTAAGTTTGAAAGTTGTTAAAGAGAGCCCCGCCGTTACGAGTTGGGTTGTCTCCGAATAGGTTTCGGTACCAAAAATGTATTCGAAAGGTTAATTTTGGAATTTTTTGAGATCATGAAGTTGAAGCAATTGCCTTGAATTTAGGATTGAGTCCTATCTGTACAACATTTTTAACATTTTATTTCTTGCTGTCCCCGAAAACTTCAACTTAACCTCAATCGCTTAAATTTAATTGCGTTAAAGAGTTTCGCTTCTCAGTGCTCTTAAATAGCACTTTATAATAGTCATAATTATCTGCAATTCACTTTGCATGCAACAGCAATTTGCGCCTCATCAATCATACAAAAGAAGACTGTTGCAATGAAGACGATGATATGAATGAGTGGCAACAACAAACGCGAAATTGTGGCAAGCAGGCAAAATATACACTGAAGAAAAGATATTTACATATTATAAGCTGGTAAAAGGAGTATAGGAGATGTTGCAAGTAAAGAAGCAGGCGGAAAGTCATTGATGTTGCTATTGTAATTTTGTTGCAAGTGTTGCATATATAGTAAAAGCGATGGGTATGAGGTAGAAGGATATAAATAGCAACTATAATACAAAAAATGGAAACACAGGCGTAGAAGAACAGAAAATATTCCAAAAAACAACAACAATATATACCTTCAAATTATTTACGGAAACAACAACAAAATTTAAAAAAAAAAATATTTAAAAAAAATAATAAAAAATCCAATAAACTGCTGCAAAGCTTAACAAGTATTCTACAAATTACAACAACAACTTGTACTTTGCCGAAATGTTGCAACAATGTCTATACAACAAAAGCATATCTGCAATAATGGCAAGTTTGTGCATGAAATGATGAAACTTTTTAATAGCGCAAACTTGCAAACGCTTGACAGGAGGAACTAGGCACAGCAACAACAACTGCAACAACAGTTTTGGGCACAATTGCTGACGTTACGCCACTTGCAACAGCAGGCGTTCCAGACGCACGCGTGCGGCATAAACAAAAACTGAAGATGCTCCTCAGTGGCACGCACGCCAGAACAGCAACAACAAGTACGCATAATAACTGTGCTTCGACTAGAGAGCACTGCTGTCTACCCTACAACCTGCACGACTTCCGTGCCGCAGCCTTCATTGGCAACAAGAAAATGTATTCTCTTTAGGCATTCGTGGCATGTGAAGACGTGCCACAACGCGCAAGAATTCAACAGAGCCAAGGCTGAAGATGTTGCCTGGCATACACTCAAGATGGAGAAGCCTTCGGTATGTGGTGGTGTTGTGAAGTCGCAGAAGACATTGCACCACTTGCGCATATGAGACGCCATAGTTGGTGGTTCAATAACTGCTTGAGTGCTGAGTCGAAGGCTGCCAGCAAACGAAAACAGTTATGCGTACCTTGTACATAATAACAACAAACAACGCAAACAAAATCAGTAATAACAACCGCAACTTTAATGCAGCAATTCAACAGCTTTTCCTCTGTGGCTCTGCATTAAGTAGTGTACCAAAAGCCATGCTGCAGACGGTCTGCGGTTGCGTCTGAGTTCTCTACGTCGAGATAGCGCCGCTTTCATGCTGTTGCTGTAACGCTGAGCTCACGTCGTGTTGCTGCTTGATTGTTTCGCCCAGCTCCACGCTATATAGACGACTTCCTGGTCGGCCAGACAAACAATCTGCAAGCACTTCCTCAGCGTCTTATATTTTGTGTCTATTTTGAGCACAACTCTAACAATCCCTGCGACCTCAACCGCAGAGCGCATGCAAGCTGTGCGTAATTCCAGCAGCTGTTACAGGTGTCTACCGTTTTCTTTATGCACTTGGTCGTCAAGCTCTACCGAATGCAGAGCTTAGGCACAAGATTATGGGTTGTTACGTGAAATTTACTGCACTTCTCATTACTGAGCGGTACAAAATGTATGTTTCTCGTTAGTTAAGCGTTTAGTTAGAACTTAAGAATACATTCAAAGGTCACGAGCCAGTTTCAAGGATGGAAAAAAGATGGTATCGGACCGGCATGGATTTTAGGGTTTCTTATCTTAGATCAAACCACTCGATTCTTCCTGAAGTTCAATTTAATACATAGGGATCAGAAGTTGTCGACTGGTATCGCGTCATTTAAGATTTAGCCTGCTTATTTGCGGTAAAAAGTTGAAACGAAATATTTGGAATTTCCGTAGAGTGCGAGCTAAGCATGGAAAGCTAAGAACTCAACACTCGACTCGAACGAACTGGAACCAACGACTATCGAAAGATTGAAACCAGCATTCATGCAGTCCAAATGGACCAAAGTTTGTGTAGATGGAAGATCTTGAAAAGTAATACAGAGAGGCCTTTTCTGAAGAAGGAAAGGAATATCTGAAAATTAAAAAAAGAAGAGAAAAGGGTGATGCGAGGTTCACTGAAAAAGGAGATTCCTGATAAAAAGTGATGGTTAATCTATTATTCAGCTCTCGTAGCAATAAGACACTGAAGTATGTATGCCGAAGGACCCTTAAATACACCAAGAAAAGCACAGGAATAGGCTTCAATCAAGACGCTATCGCTTTCATTCTCTCTCTCTCTCTCTTATGATCCTCTATTTAAGCCAGTAAGATTTAGAAAAAGAGACAGTAGAAACTTACTCTATGCTATCATGAACAGAAACATAGAGGAACTATATATTTAAAATTTTCATGGTCCCAATATACAAATCTATATTTATTAAAAAGTATTAGCTTTTATAGCTTTACAACGACAATGACTCTCATATCTGTTTCCACTTGTAAATTCAATAAATGCTTCAACCCGTCTTTTTTTCAAATGATTGCTAAGCCCATAAAAAAATTTAACCTATCGTCACATTTGATTAATTTTTATTGTTCACTCTTTAGCGCCGCATTTCCGATGCCCGCAGACACATCAATAAAAATTAAAAAACCAGAAATATAAAACTCTTAAGCCACAAGTTGTTTTTGTAAACGCCGTGGATGAGCGCTTTAATCGCATTGGCCTCACTGTTGTGGGCTAATTAATTGTGTATTTAATTAGAAAAAACATTTGCTGCTAATAAAATCAAATCGCAGACTCTTTATATGTTTGTAATGCTGTGCTAGATTAGTATGAGTAGATAGACAGTACCATTGTGAGAGACGTGATGCCAGACCACATGTGGAAAAATAAATAAAAAACTAATAAAATTATAATTGTTTGTGTATGGCAGAGTTTGTATTAGTTGGATTATTGAAGCGTAAAAAATATTGAGGAAATCAAACCAAATCAATAAATGTGTAAAAATATAAATATATAGTGAAATCAGATGAAACAAGATCTATGAAACCAGCTTTGTATTATAAGAGCTTTGTGTTGCGAAAAAGCTCCATGGATCTACTAAGGAAAACAAGGCCACAGAGCTTTATACAAGCGTACTTCGAAATTGAGTTTGACGCGTTTTTTCTCTTTCTTTCTACAGATTATCTCATTCCTCAACTATAATAGGCTCTATATTGGGTCTCACATTTACCCATCTCTTTGAAAGCTCCACTGTTAAGGATATGACAATCCTCTGTTCTTAAACTCGAAATTATCCAGTGATCTACTAAGGAAAGCCATGCCACGGAGCTATACGGTTCTTGAAGTATAGACTATTGTATGGTCAGTGAGAATCTCAAAAAAAGTACCTGTTAGTCATCTCTTTGTAGGCTCCACTGTTAAGGAAGGAACAAGCCTCTGTTCTAAAACTATTTATATACTTTGAAAACTCCTTTGGATAGTTTTAGAAAGCTTTTCGACCTACCATATTCCAAGCCTGATACCGAATACCGGAAACGAAAATAGTTTGACGCCTTTCTTCTAGTTCTTTATAAAGATTACCTGAGTCAGAAACTATAGTAGGCTCTATATTGGGTCTCACTGTCATACCTGGCTTGATTCTAGATATTTTAGCATGCCTTCAACTAAAATAAATGTTTTGACAGACAGTAAACTCGAAATTGAAACCTCCAGTACCTCAAGAGATGCTAACCAGTCCTTTACAGGTTTCGAAAAGTGGGAGAAGGAACCTAAAACATCAAAAGGGTTGAGAGAAGCACTTTGAGGCGCGAAATAATATATCTTTTGAGAATCTTAAAGCCAATCTCATACTAAAAGCAACTCCAGTCTATAAATAAAAGCGAACATGAGGATGAGACGACAGACCACCTGAGTATATTGATGACTTCCCTGCTATCCTATCACCTTTCGCACAATTACTGGCCCCTCCTAGCGGTATTTATTACATTCCCCTTTTTTATTATTTTCATTTCCTTTATTAACTTGTCATACTCTTTCTTTTATTATTTGTTCAAAGCCAACACTGACTTTTGCTGTAATCCATAACATTGTTGTTGTTGTTCTTATATTTATCATATAGCGTTTGTGTGTGTGTGTGTGTGTCATTAACGCGTGCGTGTCGAAATATGCAAATTTACAAATTAACAATTCGTCAAGCTTGCGGCTCAACGTGCCTCCATGCCCACCTTAGCCTTAGTCACAGTCAGCTGAAATATGCTTCTTCAATTGCTCGCGCTGCTTCTTCATCAATATTTTCTGCGTGTTTTCATTTTCTGCCTTCTTCTATTTTTATTTCAGTTTCTTTGCTTTATTGAAAATATTTTTTTTTTCACATTTTTTCTTTCATTAGAAGTGGCATATTAAAATGCGCCACACAGCGGCGGCACGCTGAAGAATTCTACAGAATTCGTCAATGGTGTTGGGCTGTGATGTGCGAGCAGATAAAAAAAATAAAATGCGCCTACGTACGTTAATACGTAATATAAGTACGTAGTGTCTGACGTTTTGCGTATAAATTTTGCAAAGTCAAATATAAGAGGTGTGTATGAATGACTGTGTAAGGGTATGTGTGTAAGAAGTTCTTGCGAATTTTGATTACAGACATTTGCATTAGAAGCCAGTGAAGCCTTCTCGGTAGTGTTAGACGTTTGTTGAATTTAAAGCCTGCATAAAATTGCTTCTTCTTGATCATATGCACCGTTGGAGAGTGTCTTTACTATTCTTGCGAATTGTACTACTAAAATTACAGCTGTTTTCTTTACAAACTTTGCTTTGCACAAACAGTATAGCAAATTTCACAATTCAGGCATAAAACGTTTTCCAAAAATTTCGAAATTTAATTGATTAGGAAATGAAATATAGGAATTGTATACTAGAAATACATTAAATGCGTTCAAACTGTAAAATTAATGCAAAGAAATTCGAAAATTTTCGAACTTTATGTTATATGTAGAAAGAACATTCGAAAATCGAAGCATACTTTTATTCGATTTAGCAGTGTGGTGTTTATTTGGTAGAGTAGGCACGCTGTAAACAAAACATTTGGAAAGTAGGAGCAAAATCATGCAAAAATAGACCTATTTTGTATTTTTTTCTCAAAGTTGGCAACTCTATTCGTGGAAAGAGTTCTAGAAAAAAATTTACTTTACAAGTTTAAAAATATTATATTTTTTTACTGTGTGATTCCAAAATACTTGCCTTAAATACCTATATGGATGCCAGTACTGTTCAAAAATTATAATTATAAAATTTGTGGCAACTCTATTAAAGCATACATATCAAACCAATTTTTTTATTGACAGCGTCCAACATATTTTTATTGACAAAAATTGTAAACTAATCACGAAATTTAGGTAAATTGAGTCATAAACAAGGCTGTCTTTTATCAAATTCTTTGACGATGGCAACTCTATTCCACAAAAGTGCACATAAGTACATTCCTTTCCCAAAAATGTCTTCGTTGTTGAAAAAAAGTCAAAGTTTAACATTTTTCTTTATACGAATTTGCCTTCAAAAATTGCGTGTATGGCAATTTAGTTGAGAAGTGAAGTTAACTAGATATATGGCAACTCCATTTAAGCATAGACACAAAGTAGTCCTTTATTGAGGAAATTGTATGCAAAAATACCAGCTTAGTGCAAAACCATGCAAAATAAGTCTAATGCAAGATGGGTATTTCTAAAATTTATTCTACGTTGGCAACTCTAGTAATTTTTTTTTTCCAAAATGGGTTTCTTGTAAGGGTTGTTTCAAATAAGTTATTTATTCACTGATTTATAGATATTTATACTAGATTAAAGTAATATGAGTAAAATTTCGACAGCAGCGTTGCCAGATGTTAGTTTTATTACTTTAAATTACTTCAGTACTACATTTCCCTACATTTTATCAAAAATAATTAACTAAATTAGATGAAAATGAAGAGTCCCAAAGGGAAACATTCACATTTTATTCGAAATTTTAATGACATCCGTCTCCTTGACTCATTTCCCTCACAACTCTGAAGCACACTCCAAAAAGAGTTCCGTTTAGTAATCACTAAAATAATATTTTCACTTTAATTGCAGCCTGAAATTGGCATGAAATTCATCATTTTGGCACTCAACAACACAAACCTTTGAAAATGAAATTTTCTTTGGTTATTATTTCTGCGCGCTCTCTCTTTGTGCTGTATTCCGAAAATTTTCACTTTCAACCCTCAACAAAACAAACATTTTCGCAAATCAGTAGAGCCATTAAAATCTCTACGCGACCACTTGACGACACAGCATAAAGTCAGGCCTACCCCATTGAGACGGCAATAAACTGGCAAATTATGTGTTATGAGGGGGTAAACACAAGTATATATGATATACTTGTCTCTGTGTGCGCCGCAGCAACCCTGCAGCGTAAACATTTTCGTCTGCATTGCCAAAAATTAAATTTGAAATGAAATAGAAATTTCGCGCAGTCATTTACCCCAAAGGCAATTGTTGGAAGAAAATGAGGGCGATGTTGGGGAGGACACTTTTGCAGAGCAAAATTTAAGTTTTTGGGCGCAGCATTTTGGCAACCACATTATACAGAGCTTTATTTAGTTTCTTTGTACAAATTTTAGGCTTTTGTTGTCGAGCCGCATTGCATGCCACATCTACTTGCAACTTGCCTACATGCGTTATTAAAACTTAAGTTTGCTTGAGCGCAATTTTCAGAATCTACTCAACTCTGCCAAAATAGGCATTTCACTTTCACTCCCCATATATATGTAAGTGTCTGTGTGTAATGAAGAAAATTTTGAAACTGAAATTTGATATTTGTTGTGCGAAATTTTCGCCAAAGTAGAGCAGGTAAATAGAATTAGAAACTCGGTGTGTGTGAGTTTGAAATACATACAACAAACTGTGGAAAAGTTTTATGACGCACACGCCCGCTGCCGAAATTTTGCTGGCAAGCCAAAGTTTTTAAGAGGGTTGCATTTTCGTGCGCGCCGAAGTGATGGCGAAGTGTTTGACTCACAGTTGACGTCTGCTGTTGTACGCTGTAAATCCATATGCAGGGTATGTGTGCCATAGTTGTGAGTATATAGAAGTTTAAATCTTATTTTTGACAACTAATAAACGTTGGAGCTTTTAAACTTTTTACGAGAGTTTGTCTAGGGTTAGAAGTAGTGGTTTCATATATGGGGATCTGTAGCGACGCATTAAAGAGTGGGTATGTGTCTTAAAGCAATTTTATTAAGCGAACTGGAGTCTCTTACTCTTAGTAGAACGCATGATCTGTTGTTGAAGATCCCAGATTCGGTTTCTCTGCTGAGAACACCCTTTCGAATACGAGACCGAGTAACTATGTCTCAAATATATATGACATTTCAAAAGTATCGATTCTTATATAAATATAAGTCCCTATTAAGACCCTGCACGTGTGAAATCCCAAAACTCACAGAAGAAAATTTAACAATACTTGCTTAAAACGGGTTAGAGAGTTATAACATCTATAAATTGTATGAAAAATAGATGTCGGTTGTATGATAATAAATCTCTAAATGAATTTCATTTCTATTTCTGAGAAAAAAAAATATCCCACGTTTGTTCCATTCCGATCGGACCTCAACCAACGATTTGAAGCTCCAAAAGAACACTCGTTAGTTAATTACTCGACAGAAGGTCGGTCTTTCATAGATATCGTGTGGAACTGGAGCCAATTTCTATAAGGAATTCAGCCCGGTCTGGAGTGTAAAGTCTATAAATACGTTTTAGAACCTTGCGATCGTTGATTCCATGTATTCGTTAGTAGACCTGATGAAGCTCCGAATAAAATGAGAATATTAAATATATGAAATGGACGTCGAATAGTCATAGACATTGTCTACTACGTTTCAGTGGAATATCTACTGAGGATGGGACCAGCAATTTTAAACTTTTGAAGAAGAAAAGTTATCGAAACGAAGGACATTCTTTTGTATTAACAACTCTAACAAACGAAGAACTTGTCTGTAGAACTGGATCAACCACACATTCTCCAGTTGTTTTCTAAAATACTTTATCAGACAGACAGCTCCCTTATCATATTATTAACTCAGACATGTATATTAGGAATTAGGTGTATTTAACAGTTGAGTTCTGGAATCTATTTTAAGCGGTTGTTAATAGAGACGGCCCAATAACATATCTGGAATAGTAAAGGTCCACTCGTCCGAGCTCAAACCGTTTCTATAAATTTCTCAGGACGACCGGAGCTGCGGTAGCCTAGTTCAAACTAGTCTGTAGAACTGGATCTACCACACATTCTCCAGTTTTTTCTCAAATTCTTTATCATACAGACAGGTCCCTTACCATATTATTAACTCAGAGAGGTATATTAGGAAGTTGAGTTCTGGAATCTTTTTTAAGCGGTTGTTGATAGAGACGGCCCAATAACATACCTGGAATAGTAAAGGTCCACTCGTCCGAACTCAAACCGTTTCTTTAAATTTCTCAGGACGACCGGAGCTGCGGTAGCAGAATTGACGCAGATTTTATCCGACCAAGGTCTGTACTCTAGGCGATTTAAACCACTTTGCATCGCTAAGTTATAAATCAGCATAAACATGTAGTTCAAAATATTGTGGATAGAGACGGTCCAACAACAGAGCTGGAATGGTAAAGGTCCACTCGTCCAAGCTCATACGGTTTCTTTAAATTTCTCAGGATGACCGGTTCTGCGGTACTGGAATTGATTCGGATTTTATCCGGCCAAGTGCTGTTCTCTCGGCGGTCTAAACCATTTTGGATCGCTAAGATATAAATCAACAGAAATCATGTAGATCAAAAAGGTTTAAAGATCCGAAGAAGGAAGTTTAAATCACGCCGAACTCATGTAGGCATATTTAAGATGACTCACTTTGCCTGCGTCTCCTCGAAGTGTCTTCAATTTACACCATGCTTATCTACATTTAAATTCCGTCAACAATTAAAAGTCATGTGTAAACAAAATAATACAAAGATGCGTCCAGCTGTATGTAAACTAAAATAAAGAACGACAAACTAAGCGCGAAACGTGTCAAAATTATAAATTCCTAGCACGTACAAAGCGTACTTAAATGTTTATTTACTCGTGAAGAGTGCGCAGTCTTGACGGTTGTCTTTTTAAGTTTTTTCTTAATTTTTTATACGACAGTGTCTTGGCATTCGTGACTATGTTTGTAGGTATTTATTTCAAAACTTAAGAATGAGCCGACCAACGGGCTTTGTCCGTTGGAACACATTTCGCATGCGTAAGTGTGAAGTGTGCGATGGCGGGTTTTGGTAATTACCGACAAAACATATTTTCAAAATTAAAGATATTTAAGTACAAACATATAAATATCTTCAAAAACGAAGAAAAATTACCGAAGCATAAACAAATGAGATTAAATGAATGCTAAATAGCGGCGTCGCCGACGGAGTTTGCCGCTCGAGGGCATGAACGATAATACCAATTGACGGTCGGCTTAAGAGATTTGCTGGTACCGTGACTGTTAGGTGATGAGCACTTAGCTAAACTAGTTTGCCAGAATTGTGTTTCGTTTACCGTGGCATATGTTTTTCGGTAAGTATGATGAATTACTTGGCTGGAGTTGTGATTTTTAGTTATTAGCGGTGAGGAGTGTGATGTACCGCAGACTCCGCTTAATGTATTTCCAACCGTTCTTGTGGTGAAGTTCTTCTTATTAAGTACATTTTAAGCCATACACTTTGGTTTAAATATTAATAAAATCATTTACTTATTTATTTTTTTTTTTTGCTTCTTCACCATTTACAGTTTCGCCCGGAGCGTTTAGCAAATTGTTGCTCATTACTCGCAGCCTGTCATTAGGTGCTGAGGGAATTGAAAATTTTTGTTTTACTGTAAATTATAGTCGGCGTTTGTTCACAGAAAGAAATGTAATTGATTAATAGTCTGAGCCGTTGGCAAAACTTGAAAGCAATAAATAGAAAAGATATTAAGCGGAAAGGCAATACAAAGTAAATGGAAGTTTATAAAAACATAGATTTGACTACTCTGAGATAGATAGAAAAAACTTAAAGAAGCGTATGCCCTCCCAGAAACCAAACTCTTGGACTCTTTCCTCTGAAGATTTGAAAACTTACTGCATTAAAATGTAAATAAACTTTATATGAGTAAACCCGACACTATATTCGAGACTCTTAGTCAGAATCCCTAGAAACCACAATCTTTTTTTGTAAACTTTTGTCCGAAGCTATCGAAAGGAAACTCCAATATGGTTTCTAGATTTCTGTTTGAAGATTTTAGCACCGACGCTTAGCAGTCAAAGCAGGCTTAATAGCAATGTTCTTCGAGCTTGAACGTTACTAGTTAAAAAAATAACTCGGAGCATTTATAAGAAATATTTATGTAGGTTTCGAGTTCGGGCCTAATCTAATCAAATAACGGGACATCACTGTTCCCAATGGCCTTTTAGACATCTTGAAGGAAAAAATGGACGCTATAAATACATGTCTCATGAAGATTACTAAAAAAGAACTATAATATCTGTGACTTCATTAGTTTCTTGGGGATTGATATGAGATCACAATTCTAAGCTAAGCTATCAATACCAAAACGTTTCGCTATAATTCGTGGTAGTAGACTCTGAACGACTAATTGATGTATTTCGTTCGTGGTTATATTGAATTCTCAACAGGTTTATATAACAATAATGTTTTTTCATACAGAGACTTCTTCTAGAATAATTTTAGTTTAATAAGAATACACAAAAAACAAGCTTTAGCTCTTACAATAAATGCCTTTATTAAAGCTCGAATATAACTCTGACGAACGCCAGAATTTGCGCTCTTTGGTACCTTCTTAACCCACCCTTCTCAACTCGTATCATCAAACCTACTTTTACGCATTCGCGCTCATCACATTACAAACACATTTACGCCGAACCTTTAGCTAGTCTTTAGACCATATTAAGCTCATTTAAACCACATTAAACAATTTATAATGTGTTGGCGCGGAGCACAACGCGTTGCGGTAATTTAATGACTTTTGCCTTTTGGCCTACAAAGCGCAGAGAGCAGAAAAACAACTAGATCCCTAAAGCAAAAAAAAAAATTCAAGCCGCAACATAGAATAGCACAACAACAAAAATAAAATCTTTGCAAAATAAGTAACACACCTAAACAACAACAACAAAATCTAGACAGAACGGATTACTAAAGGCGTAACAACCGCCACGCGGAGAAAAAATCTAAATCACATAAAAACAGACTCAGATTACAACAGCATGGGCGAAAAATAAAAATACCGTAAAAAGATAAAAAATTTCATTGCGTACAGCCGAAGGTATTATATTACAGCAACAACGTGGCAATAAGCTATAAAAATTTCATAGCTAGAACAAGAACAATGTGGTAGCAAAAGCAAAAATAAAAAAATAAAGTAAAAAACAACAAAAAATATTTTTTAAAAAAGCCTACCGTGTAATCATTACCGCCACCGCCGCCACCATCACCAAAATGCTTCTATAATTATAATAAACATTACCATTTATCACAACCGAGCGCGCTGATAGCCGACTGACTTTGGCTACGGTTTTTGAGTTGGCCTTAAAGGCCAACGCATGCAAAGCTGGTCAATAAGCTATAAATGGTTTTCATACGTACGTTTTGTTGTTGTTGTAACTCAACTCAACTGATTGCCTCATTGGGTCTTTTGTCTATATTTGAGCATGCGAGTTCAACTCTTCAACCAATATACATATAGTCTATGTATCCACTGCTAGGTAGGCCCGCACATTACACATAATGACGGTCAAAAGATTACTTTTTTATGATAATTGAGTCGACGAGGTGATGGCAACAAATGTCAATATTTAATGACTCAATTGTTGCCATGATTGTTTGGCGGAAATTTAAGATTCCACATTATGTGGAGGCGGGCTGTCGGCGATGTGGTTTTCGGTACGCACAGCAAGTTGATAAACAGTTTAAAATACTTCAATGGAGAATGCTATAAAAATAATTCACTAAATTTGAAAATTGCTTGAGTTCGGATTTCATAGTTTTGTCATTAAATTATTTTAGATTAAAATCTACGACGATTGGTATAACAGAATAGACATGGAACTAGCAGAAACTAGAAAACCAATTGCTTAAGAATTCTTTTCCAAGAGAACGAACAAAATTGCTCTATAAAGAGAGAATGTAATCCATTTTAGAATACCTCGAACAAAATAGTTAGCAAAAAGCTCGGTTCTGATCTAAACAAAAGACTCAAGTTCAAGAGTTCCGCTCCATGTCAAAACACAGTTGTTCCAATTATCTCTATACTGGCCCTAAAAGAGTTCGAATCTCAGCTCCCTTTCTATGTTTTCCTCCATTATATACAAAATTTATTGAAGTACGTACTTTTTTATATAAGAAAGCTGGACACTGTCTCCAAATGCCTTATAATATATTCTCAATAAATATTCTTGTAAAAATTGTAGCTCATAAATAATTAGGAATATATAGCTAGTAATCAGAGGAACCTCATCGGACTAGGGGAAACTTAAAGTCAGTCTAAATACTAATAAACTAAATAGTCAGAGAAACTCACATCCTAACGAGCTTACTGATGGGGATTGTAGTTTCTTGGTTCTGACTCAAAGTTGCTCAGCAGACTTAAAAGACTGTTTTGAAATGGTTCTGTCTTTCTAAAACATTACTCACACAATTTTTGTTAAATAAAAGACACTCCCGAAATATGTTTCAAACAAGATCCAGAAAAATCTATCAATTCTATGAAAGAAGTATCTAATCAACAACCTGCTTCTCTTTGAAAGACATAGGAATCACATTTTCGATCAAAAGTGTGGTCAGTAAACGGACACAAAGCCACGGTAGCCTAATTGAACCCTAATATTGAACCAAATATACAATTGAAAAATATTTGTGAAAATAAATCTTAATTTTTCAGAAATTTAGAGTCTGCTGATACTTTTCTGAAAATCGGAAATGAATTTAATGGGATCTCACATTATAAAGCTAGAAGAAGTATTCAGAGGTCCGAGTTGCTGTGAGTACGTTCCTTTAGTGGAGAGATCGAAAGGATTGTAGTTTCTTGGTTATAACTCAGAGTTGCTCAGTTTCGAATATGGTTATGAAATATATTAGTACGGCTATAGTAGGGAATTATTTATAGTAGTACAGCGAGTATCTAGCCGAGAACAACGGTAGACCGCGGTTTATGTACTAAAAAGATTGTGCTGAGATGATTTTATCATTCATTAACATTACTCACACAATTTTCGTTAAATAAAAGACATTACTGAAATATTTCACAAACATGCTCCATAAAACATACAAATTCCATGAATGATGGATTCGAAAAATAGAGGAAAAATATTTTTGGTTAGAGCACGGACAAAGATCAGTCCGAAACCCACGGTAGGCTAATTGAAATCTTATTTTGAAACAAATATAGTAAATAGTATTTGTCTAGTTCCAGAAATTGAGTGTCTATGCAGTAGTTTTTCAAAAGTCTTCTGATACTTTTATGAAAATTTAAAAGGAATTTAATGGGATCTCATATTATTAAGCTATATGAAGGATTCAGAGGTCCGAGCAGCTTTGAGTACGTTCCTTTGGAGGAGAGAACGATACGAAACTTCAAGTATTGTATAACATTTTTGAAAATAATAAGGAAAATTACTTAAATCTGGTTGACTAACTAGTAGGCGGTCGAGAGCTGGGACTATTTGTGATAGTACAAGCGGAAAGTATAATGAAATTTGATAAAATTCTTTAGAGTATTTCGAGTGAAGAAGAGACAGGAAGAGTGAGAGCGAATGTTGGCGGAGAGAGAGAGAGATGTGAGTGAAAAAGTTAAAGTTAAATAATTCAATGATATTAGAACCATGGTCTCGGAACCAAGCCTTCAGAGAGTATTATAACTTCGTTAGATTTTTAGAATAATGATCATATTGACTGTATTTTACAGTACTCAATGGACCAATTTGTAGAAGAGTGATCTCCATACTATTTTTAAAACATTTTAGTCTAGAATAAAACCGAGGCTTTATTGAGTAAAAACCAATATTTCCATTCTTTATATCTGGAACTTGAAATAAATAAAAATTTCTCTTGCAAAATTAAAAATTCAAGTGATTCCTCAGTCAAAAGCGCAAACAATCAACTCGTCTCTTGTGTAAAATACACAGACGCCAATAAAAGCGCATTCAAAATTGCGCAACACTTAATTTCGACACAAATAGAGGCCATTTGCCAAATGATTTCCATAAATTTTTTTTGTTTACACAAAATGGTTTTCCATTTAATTTCGCATTGCATGCCACTAATGTTGTTGCCTTTTGTTATTATTGCACGTTTTTCTCCACGGTTTGTTGTGATTTTGTTTTATGTAAATACGCGCGTTGTACTTACATACAAAAGCGAAATCAAATTATTTGTGGTTATGTAAATACGAATGTATGTATGTATGTAAATGACAGCTTGGTTGCACTCACCTTCAACTTTGGCCAATGCCAGCACCGAAATTGTCTGCAACGCCGGTATCGCCCAAGCGACCAAATGAAATAAATGCGATTTATTTTCGATCGCCTCGTGACCCCATTTGAGGCCGGCAGCTAAAAACCAAGCGAACGCTAAGCATGACCACCAAGCGAAGGCGGCCATGCAACAGAAGTACAGCGCCATAAATAAAACCGTGCAAGCGGTGGTTTGGCGATGACCCTGCGGGCGAACAAAAATACCGTTATAATAAAAATGCTTTAATTATGGTAAGTGATGAAATATTATGCAAAAATGCTTATTAATAGTAAATATTTTGAGTGGAAATAAATTTTAGATATTAATCATTTGAGTGATTGGACTAATGGTTATTTCGAGCGCGATGTAATACTACAAAAGCGGGAAAGTAATTGCATAACTGTTTAATGTAATGGAAATATTTGTTATTGTGAATGTAGGTTAATAAAAATATGGATAAAAAAAATATTTTTTTAAATGGATGAAAATTTTACATTTTTTTGTGATAAAAAAATATAAAAAATTTATGAAATTGAAAATTTATTGAATTTTTTCTTTTAACAAAAAATATTATTTAAATAAATATTAATTATATTTATTTCCTCCACATTTCGTATTAATTTTTCCAACCCCCCCTCACTCACCTGCGTTATCGTCGACATCATCTGCAACCGTCCTAGACGCACTGGTGGCGGAAAGGGTTCACGACACGCCACCGAATCGCCCGCACCCAAACCGGCCACATACGCGCAACCGACGACGAGATAGCAAACGGCGAGAAAAACAATAGCACGCTCCGGATAGCGAAAACGCGACGAGTCAATGAGAAAGGTCAGCACCTAAACGTTGAAGAGGAAGAAAGAGAAAGAAAGAAAACGTGTGAGAACAACAGTTTAATTGTCTTATTAGAAATACATTCATGTTTTGTTATGCAATTAAAATGAACTACATGAGCATGAGTATTCATTTTAATAAACTAATGCATATTTGTTGGCAGTTAGACAAGCTAAATGACTAATGACTACAATTGTAATGAATCAGTTCTTTGTTATGGAGTTGAAGGCACGCGAGCCTCGGTAACATGTAACAGTTGTAATATTCTTTTGAGCTCTTTTTATCTTTCCCTTAAGATTATAGAGAGATTACAAGATGGAGAGATATTTATCAAACAAAACTGATAATTTTTTATGGACTAAATAAGACTAAATTGCTTAGAATACATTAAGTACAATTAGTCAGTCGATTAATTGGATTAAATTTGTGTACGAAACGATTTGACTAAATTCAAATAATTTAGCATTGAAGATAAGATTCCATTTAATTGCGTTAGATATATTAGATTATCATAGATTTATTATAGCTAGGCTTAATATAGAATACAACTTAGACTAGACTAGTAAAGAGTTTCTCAACAAGGCCGCTACAAAAGTAGGTCGATAGGAACAGCACACGACACCATATTGTTCCCCCCTCGAAATTATTAAAATTTACTACCGGAATTCGGAATCAGTGGCCTAAACTTTAAGGGCGCTATGTCCTATGTAACGATGAGGCTCATTTTTGACTGAAGGGCTAAGCAAAATATAAGTTATTGGTCAAGCAGCGATCCACATGTACTTCATGAGTTACCATTGCATCCCGAAAAAAAATTCGGTTTTGTGCGATTTATGGTCCGGCGGCGTCATTAGGACGTACTTCTTCCGTGATAATCAAGACCGACACATTACTGTGAATGGGAATGGCTACCGCTCAATGATAACCGAATATCGTTGGCCCTAATTGGATGATGAACAAAATGTGGTTCCAATTGGATGGCGTCACAAGCCACACAGCGAATGTCACAATCGATTTATTGAAGACCAAGTTTCGTTCACCAATCGAAATGGCTCAGTAAATTGACCGCCTCGGTCATGCGATTTGACGCCGTTAGACTATTTCCTGTGGGTCTATGTCAAGTCTATGGTCTATACCAACAAATCAGCGACGATTGATGAACTTCGTATGAACGTGAAATTGCAGCAGTATCGGCCGAATTATTCTTGAAAACCGTCGAAAATTGGGTTCAGTGTCTGGACTTCTGCAAGCGTGCCCTTGGTGTCCATGCACAGGAATAAAGAATTTCATTGATATAGCAAAAACAAAAAAAAAAAAAAAAAAAAACTTTTTAGCGCTCTTATTGAAAATCTCTTTAAAATACTAGAATCAATGAAGGTTTTCAAACCCTTCCTCGCTTTAGTTCTGGGTTCTGTCGCAGAAGATTTATGGGCAATAGTTAACTATAGTAGAATAAATAATTTGGTGATTATAAAGAACAAATGGAGGTTTCCTTTCGGACTCCATTGAGGCGTTTTTAATGAACTCAACCTCAGAGTTCTGGGGCTCGCATCGGAACAATGAAATATGAGCAGATTCAGGACCACTGAACTTCATAACAGAAAGAGTACTCCTGGACACACTTCATAGGCTATACTACCGGTTAAGAACTCGTCAAAATAAACCCCAATATGAAGTGGAAAACCAGCGGCGCAAGGAGGAAAAATATAAAAATGTGTTACTTAGATGACTTCGAGTCTTCTTTGCTAGAATTGGAACCCCATGAGGAATAAACATAATATAATTTTTGAATGTTACAGAAAGAGCTCTACAGAGCTCAAAGAAACATCTCACTGACTGTCTCTAATACCAAAACTGTAAAACACTTTTTAGAGATTTTAAAAATCGCTACAATAAAATTGGATTTGGAATAAATTCGGTATTTAACTTTTGATGGATTGGAATCAAATTTGTCGAATGGCAAATCAGTTACCAAAGTCTAAGCTCTGGGTGCTTAGAAGTTATAGGATTCGAGAAGTGAAGCACTTCAAATGACATGAACGATACCAAACAGTCTGGAACCAGAGGTTTGTAGAAGCCAACCTAAGAAAATTCAGACTCTGGCAGCGCGGTTAGTCGAAAGTCGAATGAGAAAGTCAAAAGAACTGATTTTGCAACAGTTCAAATGCAAAAGAAACGCAAGAAGATGTTTCTCTTCAGCAGATAATTGTTTTTTACGGTTTCCCTAACAAATACTGACTCTAATTTACAGGCTCATCTTCCTGTATATTAAACACTGCACATTTCTAGGCTAACAAATGCTAAATACTTCCTAAATTATGAACGTGAAATTACTACGGAAAGCATACGACCGTAAATTATACACTCCCAATCATCTGGCTTGCATAGACTCTTCAAGTTTTTTAATTAAGTTTGCAATTAAGAAATCTCGTTAAGTGTCGAATTTCACGCAAACATACAAGCATAGGCTTCAGTTTGTAATTTTTTACGCCGCTCATTTTCATACATATTACCAACATTACTAGGCAGACAGGCAGGTTCAACGGAGGACAATGCGGCAGGCTTTCGAGCGCTTGGTAGCGCCTTTACAAAAGCAACAACTGTAGATACATATATATTTTTATGAGCTGCGAGTGAGTGAGCTGCCGTGAGCAGTGAGCGTTCAGCAATCAGCAATGCAGTCAAAGTTGTCATTCATAGTCATTTCACTGATTGGTGACGGAGTTGACATTTGTTGCATGCAACGCGCGCACTCACACACACTTAACCTCTCTCTGTTTGAGGTGTATGAAATTATGCTTGCCGTCTGCCACTTTGTATGTGTTGAGGTGTTGCAGCTGAAGTTTGTCTTGCGGATAATGTACTCGTATGTAAGCATGTCATTTGGTTTTGTGGTTCCAATAGTTCCTGGTTCACTGTCGTTGTTGTTGTTGTGGTGCTACAGGATTTCATGCCACAAGATAACATTATCCACATAATGATCAACGGTAGTTAATGATGTTGTTGCACCCTATGAAGTAAGTTGCAAACATTGCATTTGTTGTTGCTGTCGCTTTTGTGTCGCCAACAGCATGCTTATCTCTCTCGCAGTTGGCGGTGTTGTCACCCATAGCAATGCCATCATCACACCACTATCGTAAAGTTGCTATTCTTTATCTGCGGTTGTTTGGTTGCAAAGTCTCCATTCGTCGCTTGTGGTTTTACTGCAATTCGTTTGTTTGAATGGGTTTGCCATGGCAATGGTGTAACATTTCGGTTGATGACTTTTCTTAATTACAAAACTAACCTCAAAGTTGCATTTTTTCTACCTTAGTCGCTTTTTGTATATTTTCTGCTTGTGTAACTGTATATTTATCGATTCTAATGCTGAGGACATGTCTTAAAGATAAAGGAACTTCAATGACAGGTTAAGTGACTACACCCGTAGAAGGATACGATTTCAGAGTTACTTAGTTCACCTATTTCGACCCATAAGTCTTTCTCTAGAACACTTCAGCAGGCGACTTCTAAGATGGCTAGGCTTCTGAAGTTTAGGTTAGATTAGTCTGATACCAGATGGAGTGCCCATGAATCGGAAAGGAGCTCCTTTGGTATCTTTAAGGCAGTTCGATCGGTATAGTAACACCTTCAAATTCGCATATCATATCTCGAATAAACTAATATCCGACTAGGTCCGACCATTCGGACGGCACTTATTTCGGTTCTGATAGTACTTAGACAACGGATCCTTAAAGTACGGCTAATGTATAACGGTAGAGCTTGCCAGACGAAGAACTCTCGGAATATTTTTCCCCATATGAAATCACTTTGAATTAGCTACGAAGCAACTCAATGAATGAAGGGAAAATTCAAACTTCTACAGCTTCTAAAACCGAGGATCGACAGAAGGTTTTGAAGTTGACAAAACCGCGACTCTTCATGCAGATATAAAGAGGACTGAGGAATAGCTACGACTGCACTCAGCAAATGGGAGGTTAACTTGATATACCAGGGTTTGGACGTCCCTCTAGCTACGGATCAACAGCCGGAACTTCAGAAGATCAAGGAAAGGTCGACTTCTAGGAATAATACCTCAGGTATATATTGAGAAAGTTCAAAATTTGTTTCCTATTTGTCTTCCCTAGAAAGAGAAGACATCAAAGCAATGTGGTTAATGGTTTTGGTGAGCATATAACCCACAGAATATGACAGCCTTCGAACCAACCTCCTCACAGGATGTAAGCCTCAACCTCCAATCTTCCACTTACACCCATAGTTATTCAAGTATCAAATATAATTATCTGCAAAACTACCTATGCTATGCGGTGCTATGTTATATCAAGCCACAACAACAAGTTTGGCGTCAGTTGGCTGTGCATTACAAGAGTTTTTCTGCGCTTGAAAGTGGAATGACTTTTGGAATATTGTTGAGGCTGAAGTTGAAGAAGTAGACTATTCATCAAATAAATCAACAACAACAACAGCAAACTACTAACGAAGTGAAGTCATCAAATAAAGCTTTTGTTTGTGAGTTATGTCGCTTGTTACTTGGTTTGGTGCACAAACACTGACACAAACACAAACAAAGACACTCTTACATTACATACGGTCATGCCTTCAAGATTAATTCAATGAAAATGACATCGTTAGTATGCGTAGCTCAGAGCTTGTTAGTTGTTCATTTTTCAATTTGTTAGTTTGACAACACATTTGACTTTTGCCAGTGCCATTCGGACATACGAACATATATACATATAGCTCTACTGACAAGGATTAATGATGTCTCATGTAGAATGGTCGCAGCAAACTACAGCACTCACTCTCGCATTTTTACTTTGCTGAAGTGTCACTTCAGTCTTTTTAGTTTATATTAATTTTTTTCATATTTTTTGTTGTAAGTTCCGCTGGTGATGTTGTCATAGTTGTCATAGTTGACATTTTGCTCTTTTGACAATAAATATGTTGTGATATTTTTGTCACAACGGAAGTGCACTAATTATGCCATTTTTCGCGCTTTCAGTTGCTTTCAACGCGTGTTATTGCCAATTTTCGCATGCAAATTGACAGCTGTCATTGCTGCGACCATTCACTTATGACAGCTGTCATTTTTCATTTGTCTAAAAGTCTACAATTCACAGTCACTTTATGCAAATTTAGATGTGAAAGTTGTGGCATATACGGGTACAGTTGTGTTTGAGAAAATGGCAGAATTTGGCAGAAAATATAGAGTTTCATTTATTTTAAGTTAAATATCATCGTTTGAGGTTAGGATTTTTTTTCTATGACTAACATTCTTGGAAAGCTTCAGAATTTGTTCTCAATAAGAGGTTTTTCCTTTTGTGAAGCAATACTGTAAGGTCCTCTTAATTAGATTAGCGCCTTTAAATGACGTTTTTTGCTTGAGTTACACAAAGACAGCTTATTTTGGTTCAAAAAGGTGTCACTGCATTGAGTCTAACTCTGGAAGCTTTCTGGAGCTAGAGTTATTCCCTACAAGTTTTAATCTAGATTAAGGTTCAAAGCAAATATGAAGATGAGCCAGTTTATACCATTCCGAACTACATAAAGCCTTCTGATGACAGTTTCTTATTAATCTAAGAAGCACATTGCAAAGAATTTCGATAATCTAGTTTAAGGATCATAAAAATATAGACATATCCGGTATGTTAGGTATATTTTGATGAAGTCTCCATGAGATATAACCAAGAAAAATCTTCGGAAGTTGTTTTTAAAAGACACTCTACCACATCTATCATTTCAAACGCTGGTCCGTTTTCAATGACAGAATATTCTAGTCTGATATCCACTATGGGCTAAGAATAATTGATTACGGAAGAACCTCCAGAAGCTTTATGATGCTGAAATGGTCTCTACTCAGAAAGACTTAATAGCTCTGAACAGTATTTTTCGGAAAATTATTATTTCTACCACCATAAATTATATTTGAACAAAAAAGAAGGGGCTATGGCTCATTGAAACAGGAGGTTCAAATACTACGACGCAGTCCTATTTTTCTGTCGTCAACTGTTTAGACATAAATGCCTCTTTCTTCATACAACAGTTCTCCTATAAGTTCTCTGTAAATTTAAGTATATTATGTTACAAGTAACTATGTGTTGCCTCATGCCCCACCATTGTTACTCAGCCGATTTTTATAGCTCCCAAAGAGTTGCTTACAATGAAATCAATTTGTTATTCCAAACACGCCACAAGTTGTGGCATAACAGTTTGTTGTTGCATTGTTTTGTCATTTCAATTTGTTGCCTGTAACTTTTTTTTTGAATACCTACGATTTACACACTGGGGAGCATAAGAAAATTGAATGGTGTATTTGTTCTAACATTTTTCTTTCATTTTTGTGTGAGAATTCGTCGGTGACTCTATTGTGTGAGTTCGAAAAATTTGAAATTATGTGGCAGCCGTAATGTTGATATTCAAAGCCTCACTAATCAAACTCTATACACAAACTGCTACTTGCCACAGGCGGTGGCAAGAATTTAGACTGCAATTAAATGGGCGAATACTGTAATATTTCAGTGAACAAATTATTTTGTTCGAAACCCAAGTGCCTAATGGTAGGCTGAACAGGTTTAATAGATTTATTTTTTTTACTAATGCCGGTAACGCCCGCACATTGTTATTCTATATATATGTATGTATGTGTGGCACGCATGTTCGTTGCCAAGTCGAGACATAAATTAAATTTAATTGTCATATCGGCTGTTGTAGTACAAATGTGTTGGCGTATGGTGCTAGGTAAACGGCGTGACGGGAGAGTATAGAAAAATTATACGAAATTAACATGCAAATGGCAAAAACAGCAAATAATTGTATAATCGTTACATTTTTTACCTTTTCTGATTTTATTTCAATTTATTTATTTTTACCTTTCAATGCTTTTGAAGCATGAGGCGTGAATTTGTACACCATTTAGTCGTTTTGCGATAAGCCAACAAACAGTTGTGTGCAGTAAAGTGGCAGTTATTCTAGGTCGAAAAATGATTTACATTTTGTAAGAAGTACTCGTAACAACCTTTAAATATTCAGAGATTTTATAATACTTGCTTTTAGTACCTTTCTTCTCAGGAACGTACTAACGTACTTGAACGCTTTCTTCCCCTAATCGGTCACGAAACGATCTGAATCATCCAAATGATTATTCTTAGGCAGATCTTTTCCTGACCTCAGCCCAGAACTGATCACAGAAACCTAAAAATGGTCGAAAGTTCTCATCTTAGGTTAGGATAGGTTTGTAGGCAGATCTCTGCAAAAACAGATCTCACCTAGACAGCCTGGCGCTTTCCATTGTGGTATCAATAAAACTCCCTGTGGATCAAAGACCTTTAAGATTCAGCAAAACCGATCTAGCCAATTCGCTAGGATCGCCGAAAAAGGGCCTTCCGAGGCATTTCAACCTCAGTCTGGCAAAAGCTGGACAATGATGAAGGAAATGCTTCGATGATTCCACCTCGCCTTCCTCCATACAGCTTTAACAACTTGCATCTACCACGATTCCAAGTCTCACAGCATGGTTATCCAATGTACAATGTCCAGTAAGTACACCAATGATTGCGCTGAGATGAACCTTGCCCAGAGAAAGCAGTTGAAAGGACCGGTTCCGCTCCACAAAGGGCCAAAAGGACCTCGCCACTGCACAAGTACTGGTAGTTGACCAGCGTTTGACAAGCTCATGCAAAGTCTGCATGTCCAGCGCTCTTGCGCAGGTGGACCATGGACTACCAACGCGCTCCCATTCCGACGTCAATGTAGCTAGGGTACCATCCCTTGCAAGCTTGACCGCTATACAGTTACCAACGATCTCGCGGTGACCTGGAATCCACAGTAGTCGGATCGCAAAATAGCTGGAAGCTATTGATAAGGATCTAAGACACTCCTTAACTAGCCCAGAGCGTACTGCCATGAATTGCAATGCCAGTATTGCCGCTCCGCTGTCGGAGTGAATACATACCTCTCTAAAAGAGGTCACCATACGGAGCAGTGCGTCCACTGCTACTTTGATCGCAGCGACCTCTGCTTGGAAGACACTACAGTGATCAGGTAGCCTAAAGCTGGTGTTGATAGAGAAAACTCCCCCTCCCACCTTTCCCCTTAGCTTCGATCCATCTCTCATCCTAATCTTGGAACTCTTCAGTTCGAAAGTTGAAAGGAACGATTTCGAGTAGACAAGGAATACCAATTGATAGACGAACCTTATCCTCGGCTCCTAATCTATCGATTTGGAAATTTTTGCTCGACACTTACACATTAATGAGCGAATTATAATCATATCTGTAGAGTTAACTAATAAAAAAGAGTCTGGTTCTGATCTTCAAAACAAAGTACACGCCTGAAATGACATTACGGACATCGAAGAATAATCCAAAATTATTCTAAAAATCTATATATAGTGTTCTGGTGGGTACAATTCCTAAAACAATAGGTATGCAACTATCTCTCTTAAAATTTACTCCATGTTTTTACGAAATCGGGTTTTTCCAAATTTAAAGGCTCTATTTTTGGAAGGAACCTTCCTTCGTGGAGAGTAATGCGTGAGTGGGAAAATGCGTATGGACATATAGGATGAGTTGTAGAGAGAGTTCTTTGTTCAGAGACGGAGAAGTAATACTATGTTCTCCTTTTTTAATATGTATATAAGAGCCTACAACAAAAAGATAGGAAGTGCAAAGAAGAGAAAGAGAGAGAATACGACAGAGGAAGTATTAGTGAGAACTAAGAAAATCGATGAATGAACGATATAAACCTGCCATGCTCCATGGGAGCAATTTAAAGCAAGCAGCGAAGATGAAAACGAAAAAATAAGAATACCATTTAAAGAAAAAGGACCACGAACTAACACAATTGAATGCAATAGAAAAGCAATAAAAATGAGAAATAAAAAATGAAAGAAAATCTTAGTAATTTCCTCTAAACGACCAAAAATGCAAATCATATTTTTTTTGTATTAATGTAATTCATTCAGCGAAAAGCCACGGCTAAGCTATAATTTTACAAATTACCTCGACACAAAACGTTTTTGAGGTGTGTCTATCAACGCTCATCTGTCTTCGTCGGCATTGTTTCGGACAACTCGGGCTTTAAATTTCATGTACAAACGAAAAAGAAAAAGACGCAGCGACCGGCTTTGTTCGCGAGCTGTCAGTGGAAATTTAGTCGCATTAAAATGCTGTAAATTTACGGTTTGAAGATTTTCCAAGCGGAAAGCCGCTGACGGTTTTTTGTATGTGGGTAGGTGGCATTTCCGTGCATAATTATTTAGGGAGTGTTAGATTTTTAGCTTAAATAATAGTTATTAGTTGGGGAAGGTGTGTTAATTTGTTGTGGCAGTTATTAGTAGATGTCAGTCGTTGGTTAGCAGCGGAAGTTAGAAGGTGTATGAATACATATGTTTATGTATTCTAAGCTATGGATTTGAGTAATGAGATGCGGTTTAAATTTTATTATTCTCTTCACACTGATAAGTGAGTATAATTAATGTGTTGAAAATGTGTTAAACTACACGTTTGAGTTATTTGATAAATAAAAATTTAAATACAATTAAAATTCATAACACGTTTTCTAATTCATAGCAACCGTCATCTCATACATTTGTGACTTACATTATTCGTTGTCGCAAAATGTCAGTGGATACGCTAATAGAACTGAGGTTTTCATAGGTTTTATTATATGGTTCAAAGCTTATTTCCTTGAATTTAAGGTATTGGTGACATATTATTGATCTGTCTCGAAGCTGTGCAAAGTATATTTAAGAAACTAATTTTTCGAAAAAATCTATATTAGAAGCAAAGACCCTACCCTATATCAGATATTGTGTTAACCTACACTTTTCTCCCTTAATAAATAGCAAATATTATCGAATCTAAGATTAATAATATAAAAGACATTTACTGTCACCCTAATTTAAAAATTTCATCGGGGTCTAACTAATGTACGAAGAAAGTTCTTCAATATATGATCTAATCGCAGTAACTTTCATAAAGTCTAAATTGATCCAAACCGATGCATTTCTGGGATAAATCACGAGAAAACTAAAGATCACAAATTCCAAATATGATTGTTAAAGAGCCGAGTCAAACAAATTTCTATGCTAAGGATAGGTTTGTTCTTCAAATTGTAAAAATCGAAATTGGTAGTGTTTTGTTGGATATTTGTTTCGAGCAATCTTTCCAGTTTCACGTATATTACATTCGGAGAAACAAAAGGTATGAACTATTGAAGTGATCGTAAATTTGGACGAGTTTATAGGTAGTAGTGAGTAGTTTTGAGTAAACTGCAATTATGGTAATGGAAAAAGTTCCAAGAAGCGATCTTGAAAGCGAATGCAAAGAAGTAATACCGTCCACTATATGCCTTGTGGAAGTCTGAATTCCCCATTTGGAGGCTAAAGAGCGAGTCTGAGATAGTGATGTAGCCATTGTAGTCTAACTTAATGGATTCTAGATTTCATAATTAAGTTTTAAAAAGTAAGTTAACCATTTAATATACAAACAATACTGTTATTTACTTGTAATCTATCAATGTACAATAAATTCAAAACTCTCGCTGCCCACCTCTCAGTTTATATAAATATGTTGAATATATTAATTTAAAATTTTACATAAATATATATGCAATGGTATATACATATGTGCATCTATCAACCCATACAAATGTTTTATGGAACAAAAAAATATTTTGTTACAAGATACATATTACTACTACCGAAGCCAAAAAAAAATACCAGCTGCTCACACCACATGTCAGTGTTGCTCTTTTTTCTCTGAGTTTGACAGTAAAACATATTTCAACGCCAGCGACAAAAATCTGTCAAAATAATGTTGGAAAAAATAAAGAAAAAAGCAATGGCTGTCAGAGAGTACAAAAGCAATATGAGAAACAAATAGAAAGACTCGAAACGAATTAACATACCCACATGATTTAGATGTGATTACAAAATGCATACAAGATTTTAGGCCACACAGCTGTTGAGAAAATCGTTGGAAAATTATTGCTCACAGCTGGAGTCTGTGTATTTAAACTGAAGTTTTATCTCTTCTTAGGGAACATAGGCTATAAGAGATTTTAAATAGACAACTTATTTCAGATATCTTTGAAACTAAACGACTTTTAACAAAAATTTGCTAGAAATTTTAGTTTGAAAGCGGATCGAACATAACCTCGAAATAAGGAAATACTCCGGTAAGACCGATGTGTATGAGGTATTTATTTGGAGACTTGTCTCAGTCCCATCCACCAGGTCAGGATCGTTTAAAGGAGAATCTATTTATTCTTCAGACTCGACGTCAACCTCTTCATTAACGTTACATTTATTTATAGCGATCAATTTTTTGGTCTGGTAAAGTGGTTGTCGTACGACGCACTTAGGCCGTTAGGAAGCCCTCTGTGAAAGTTCCTGTGATCTGAGACATGGAAAAAATAATTCGCTGGGGAGCTATATCCGGGAACAGTACCTTCTTTTGCTCCATATGTGGACGGTATTTTGGGGATACCATCCTTTAAACGATGTTCAGTTAAAGAAAAGAATCTGTCAAAGGTCTAGGTTTCTCCAGGGGTTTTTAACCGAACTTTGAATAGGCCAGTACTTGGTTTAAGGTTACTATGATTTATGTAAAATCTGGAGCTAGGAGAGATCGGAGGTTCGGTTAAAAACTACACATTTAAACCCTAAAAAAAATCCAAAAAGCTCGAAATTGACCATGTGCATAAATTCACATCTGAAGCATGTCTTTAGTCGCAATCAAATTGAATATTTATTCAAATTCAACAAATCAACAGCCACAACAGTTGTTGTTGTTGCCATATCCACACATTTCTTTCTCAACTCTACAAAGCAATTCAATACTGGCATGCTGTTGACATTTGTACAGATTACAGCTGCTGCGCAGATTTGCCTTTGGTTGTAGTTATTGAAAAATCTGAACGTTGACAGGTAATATATCACACTAAGGATGTTTCTTTTTTTACTTATTTGTACACGAGCATGCTCAACATGCCGGTGTTTACAACTTTCCAACGTCGTTGTACGCTTGTCTCACTTAAGCGTTTGCATTTCTTTTGCCTTGTTTACTTGGCGCCATATTGCTTCCGTTGTCTTCGTCTTCCTCTTCTGCTGCGAAACTGATATTGTCGGTTCAGTGCCAGCTGGCAAAGGGCGCTCCTAAGCGATAGCTACTCAGCACGCTGGTATTTATATATAAGAGTGTACGTATCTCTTCCCTCTACGACTGCTCCATCAAGTAGGGAGTTCAACTTGCACAATGATTTATGTTTTCTCAACTAAACTGTGCATCCCTTTCAAGGCTTCTTGGAACACGAAATCAATCATAATTTGCACTAATAACTAAATTAGTTTGCGCCATTTGTTCAGACTAAGTGCTGGTAATGGAATTGTTGATTTTACACTTACCGTAAATAGACAACTCGCTACACAGACAGCCGCCCAAGAGCCAACCCAGTAGCGGAGTACAGTGCGTTCCTTTTCGGGGAAGAACATGGCATGACATGGTGCGCCACAGTCGCGTAGTTCCTGTAAAAGAGATAAAAATAGATTTGAAATTAGTAAAATATAGAACTCTTGAGAAGACTGTGTACTCTTCTAAAATATCAAGTAAGTAAGTCTAGGACAGCTTCTGGTTCTTAAATCTTTCACATAGAGTTCAATAAGAGGGATAGAGTCTCTCATATGGTGATTTGTCGTTTTAGTTCGAAGAGATTTGAAAGATTTGTTGTTTTAGTTTGAAGAGATCTCTTTGAAATGAGTAGTGATATCAGGCTATGTACGTAAATGACAACGGTTCCTTAAAAACCTGAACAGTCCAAAGAAACATTCTGTCTAAGAACTGGATTGCAATTTTGGTTTAGACTTTAGTTTTTTATTTCGAATGTATCGACAACAGAAGAAATTACCTTGTCTATAAATATATCCTGATCTGACCCCTCCAAATTTTCAACCTTCAGATTTCTACGACCGACGTAGTGAACTTTTTCTCAAATCCAGGTTATGGGTGGTAGGTAATGTTTGGATATATTATGGAGAGTTTGACATTACCGTACCTCCGTCAGAATTCGTCACTGTTTCAAGATCTACAGGGCACGGAGTAATATTTTAAACAGAATCCCCGTAACTAATGATATTAAGCGCCAATCAGTAGAACATCACGCAATAAAGATGACTGTGCGGGATCCTTGGGAGATCAGTCATGTTTCTTTTGTTGAATTTCAAGCTACTCCTTTAGATTCGGACTATTATTAGTAATACAAGAAAGACCACTTATTAAGGCGTATTCAAAGTCGGAGTCCTCAGACTGATTTATTAGGCAACAAAGAAGGTTGTTGAAAAAATTGACTGTTTCCAGGCAGTAGCTCTGGAAATATCAAGTGAAAGATCCGCCACTGTTTCCAGGCAGTAGCTCTGGAAATATCAAGTGGAAGATCCGCAATCTGCCCGAAGCTCCACAAACTTTGGAATTAAGCGGTGGTTACATAAGTTACATGACTGAAGATATCAAATTGCAGAGAAGTTCAGAAGATATGGAAGTATTAGAGAGAGATAGTATGGGCCTGTTTAGAAGAATGGAATAGCAACAACTGTAACTTAAACAGTTCAATATTGAATGGGAAGTTGTTTGGGGTTGCACCTTCCACCGAGAAATCGGAAATTACAGAATTTCATCCAAAAGTTCACAAAATTTCTTCGTTCGCATAATCTCTTCGGGTTTTGTAACCTATTTGCAGACATTTTATTTCAGTTTAAGTAGTTTCGGAGATTAGTTTTTTATGATATACCATTGCCAAGCGCTAAATGAGTCGATTATTTATAAATCCCTCTTTACTGCTTTCTACCCTCAAATCACAAGCTTTGGTTCCCAAGAAAAGTATGAACATCAATTTTCAATGCAATCAACCACCACAAAGCATGTCCGCCACAGGAAGCGCATTTCACTTACAGGTACTCTATCCAATCCCATGGGACTGCAGAAATCTTTAAAATATATTTATGGAGTTTAACTGCAGCTATTTTAATATGCCATAAAATAGATTTAATATCAAACAAGTAAAACATTTTAACAGCGCCACAGAAAGCAAGCCAGCTAGGAATTACTGGCGCTAAGGAGGCATGTCAGTTTAAGGATGAAGGGAGTGCAAGATTGCCAGAAGATGAGCTCATTAAAAATTCAAAATTCATCGACAAGTGACTTGAAAGTGGAGGGTACACAAACAAGCGAATGAACTGCGTGGCAAGAAGCGACCGCCGGGCGAATGGACTGCTGGAACAACAGACAAGCGTCGAAATGGAATCATCGGTATAACCTACTCCCCTGGAGTGTGATTTAGAGTGAAATTAAGCATAGTTAAATATTAAAGATGGCAAACCGTGTGCCCCTAAAGAACTAGAGTAGGCGGAGTGGAGCTAAGCTGGCAAGAGCACAAGACCACAAGTTGGCTGGAACGAAGCGGCGGGTGGAAGAGTGCGCAGAAAAGTAAATTATAGCAGCAGTTATGCGCCCAGAGGCTACGCGGTTATAAGCAGCTGCTCGAGCACGCAATTTCCACACGAGCGCTGAATGCTGAAGTTAAAGCGCAATTCACGTGATTCGAAAGAAATATGCTCGTTATATATGTATATGTATATTGTAGCATAACTGCAGGCGCTAAACCGATAGATGTTGTGAGTTGAAATATATATTTAATGTGCGCGCAGATTCTGGGAGTATAAGTATAAGTGTTTTGTGTTTTCTTATCATTAACATTATTTGTTGTTGTATTTTTTTTTCAGACTACACTTCGCATGCTATCTTCGTGTTCCTGGGAGCCCGAAAGACGAGCGCGAGTGGTCGGCAACTTAAAGTGTGACTTTTGCGACGCATAAATTTATACGCAATTTAACGTTCATCTGCTACATTGTTTTTCGCTTTCGAAAAAAAAAATAAAGATATAAAGCGCAAAGGTACTACGCAAAAGATAGAACCGAAGCGCAGCAACAAAGTGAGGCTCCGGCCGCACAATAACCTCTCTAAGCAGCCGCGTGGTGGCAGTGTTGGTCGACACAGAACGCGCTTAATGCGCTCTTACGCGCAAAGGTATTGTGCCACACAATGCCAACCTGTGCCTTTGTGGCATGCGGTTATACTACACTGCCTCAGTGCCGCCACTTCTGCTGCTTTGCTTTGCCTCTTCCCCGAGGGACTTAAAAAATGTGGAAACGTGTCCATTGACGGTGTTATGCCAAAATGAATGAGAATGCACAATGAATGTGGCGTAATGAGTGCGTTGCATGTGGCAAGTTAACCAAAAAAAAGCAAAAACAACACATGAAGAGTGGCAGATGATTCAGCGGCGTGATGAGGGCAAATTGTGATGCGCAGCGCTGTTGCCAAATTTCAGCTATTAGATGCTGGGTATTTGAGGCTCAAAATTGAGTTTGTGGCTTACGGAGGTGAAATGTGGCGATAAGGTACACTTTTGTACAATGAATCAAATTATCGTTATCCGTAAAGGTGCAAAGAGAAAGGAGTGTTTCAAAGCAGGACTTAGTAAAAATCCGAAAACCTCGATTGAAGTCTTACTGTTACCTATCAAATCTTAAAGTCCGCCAGATTTCAATAATTCGGTCTTCGAAAAATGGAACTGAGGTCCAATCCAAAGTTTCTCCAAGAAAGCAATAAGTTCCTCGAAAATAAATCAGTAGCAGGAGAGTATTATGTTAAATAGCCAATAGAACCTGTTCAACGATCGAATAACTCCATTAGACTGTGGAAATTTCGTGCAGATATGCTAAGGGCTCTCGAGAGTTTTCTCAGTTTAGTACTAAACCAAAACCAGCTACCGATATGAATCTTCTAGCATTTACCTTAGAAAACAGAAGCGTGCTGGAAAACTATATTTTCCAAATAGATATATATTCGATTAGATGGTATAACGAGAGCGCTTACCAATAGATCTTCCAAGCTGTCTAGGCTTACATGATAAATATCGAAATTAAGAACATTTAGCTAAAGTTATGTAACAGCTTGGGCCGTAACAAACAGTTAGCAGCAGGGAAATCTAAACTAAGATCGATCATAGCCCGATATCACCAAAATCGGCTCTAAATGTCAGGATACAACATCAAAAAATTTAAACTGGGTACAAGCTTGATTGAGGCCTCATCCTTACTAAGCTCGTTTAGCTGGATTCAAGCTCATTTTTATTCAAGAACGATCTAAATCAGGTATGATCCTTGCTCATATAAGCATCCCAGCGGGTCTACCTTAAGAACATTTATCTACATTTAATTTACAAAGCGGTCAAGGTTTCTTCCGAACTTAGGCCACTTTTTATATTCTTTTGAGCCATTCAAATATACATACATGAGTTTATATATTTCTAAAGCCCTCCTTTCATGTCTACACACAAGCACATATGATTTACACCCCTCCCGGCCACCTATAAAGAATTATCTTTGTACATACGCATCCAAAGTAGAATGCCAGTCATCACTGATGCCATAACGACCTGAAGGCCATCAACATTAAAACGTCAAGAGCGACCAAACAATAACAACTGCACTAACCATAAATATTGAGAGTACAACAATAAGAAAAAGTAACATGCATGCAACAACAACATTCAAGTGAAATCTTTGATTGCTTGAAAACACCCGCTGGCGTTAAACTATCAAACCAAGCAAGGAGCAGAGAACAGAGAATAAAACAGCAGAGGCTGACTGGTCGGCTGGATAGCTGGCTGAAGCTGGTTGAAGCTGGCTGGAGTTGGCTTGGGAAAGCAGACGATACTTCAGCTCATTGTTGTCTAAGCTATTACTCGAGCCCCGTTGTTACTCAACTGGGCATTTAAGCAGATTTTAATTTATTGTAGATAAAAGTGCTGTCTGCTGTACTTCAGCCGCCAGCTGTAGATTGTTTGGTCAACACACGCATATCCAGCTATCACATACACACAAACAGAATGTATAGAGCAGGCCGGCCAGTGTAGCACCCACTAATATGAACTGCAGTTTGAGTTTTATTCTTCGAACAATTTTCGGCCGCTGGATGTGAAGACTCTTTGTTGCTCTCCGTTTAAGTGCAGTGCTCACATGAAGTGGGGCGGAATTCGTTGAATATTCGAGTGAACTCAGTCAGAGTAGAGTGTGTGGAGCAGGTAGTTAGAGCTCGACGAGATCATTAATGGTGGGCAGGGAATGCCTGGCAGCAGATAGTCAGATACTAGAGATAGCTTATATGTATGGTTGGATGGCTGTGAAATTGAAGGTATGAGCTCGCTACAATGTAAAGCGTTTAACTCAATGGCATCAATGTAAACAGTTTAAAAGTGGAAATAGATGGTGGTTTTAGTTAGAGCCAGCTCCGACGAACACAGAGATCCAAGGGATATCATAAATGTGTCCATTTTGTTGGCTGTTGGTGTATAAGTCCTGGCAACTCAGCCTACCAAATGTCGAAAATTACGGTCGCAAGACCAACGCACGTCCGCATGTCACTGAAGTCAGGGGTTGAAATACTTGCATGTTACACACCCAAACATACAACGCATGTCTAACATTTTTCTCTACATTTCCAATTCCATTGAGTCCAGCCACACTTGTTGTGCTTAGATAATTTTGTTGATATTTGCTGCTGGCTATACAGTCAGTTTTCATTTGTATGATTGTATGTTTGTAAGCAATTTCAATGCGAATATGCGTCGGTCAGCTGTCTCGATTTACCCGAGGGCGAACTAACTCACTCGGTGGTTGAAAGTTGAAGTCGAAATTGTTGGATAATTTAAGAGTGCCGTGCCGCTGGTGGTGGTGGTGCTCATTATAGGTGTTTGTTGTAGAGGCTTCATGTGTGTCTTCATATGTCTACACAATTGTACAAATTTACTATTTTCGGTGGAAAAATAACTTCCTGCTGTGTCTTATTTGTATTTCAATGTCCTTGGCCACCCTAATTTGCCCGCCTCGTGCCAAATGGTCATGCAACGTCGGCGGGTGATGAGCTAAGCTAAGCTGGTGAAGAGGTGTTAAGGTTAAGGTGATAGTTTTTCAACATCGTTTGTGAAGAACTTGGGTGAAGTGAGGATTAAATGTATACAGTATGTGTTAGAGGTGAATGCTGATACAATTATTAGTGGGTTCCGAAACACTCTCAACAGCAAAAGTAAAATTGTCAATCAAATATTTTATCAAGACCTCAGAACATAAGAAAACCTCTTCCTTTGTAAAATGGTCTGGTTCCTGATCAACGCGTTGCTTAAAGCCGCAATTCCTGTTGTGAATAACACAAATCTCCAACCTCAGATCTTGGGGTCTGGAATCAGGCTGGGCTGGTTATAGATCCCAGATTATACCAAAAATTAGAGCGGTTCAAAAACCCTTTAAAAATAACTTTCAAAACTATCTATAGAACTGAAGAGCAAGAATGTTGAAAAATACTTATAGGGGTCCGGTCTGATCCGGTATAGTTTCTAGCTCGCTCTTAAGAGATAGTAAGGGCGCTCTTAGAACAAAAATTTTCTTTTCTATTAGAAATTAATGGTTTCCCAGGGATCCGGGAAGTATGATATGGGTTTACCTAATGTTTTAACGGATTATTATTCATATGTTTATCAGTATCTTGAGCTACAATTGGACGTGTTGAGCTAAGTGGCAACTAACATCATAACAGGTGGGACTTCAAGCAATTTAAATACGAGTCCAGAAAGCTGTCGTAAAAACTACAAATACCACTCCGACCCGATCCAAACACCTAGTAAAAGCTATCGAAAATTTCAAAAATAATCCTCCTTCCGGCACATTTTTGACAAAAGGCAATTAAATATGCTAAATAAAGCCACTTTTGACACTGACACAAAGTTATTTAGAACACAAAGGGACCGGACCCTTCATTAGCAAATTATGCGTTGCTGCAATATCCCTAAAAATGTATGTTTCCTTAACAAACAAAACAACAATGTCGGCATGAAAAGCTTCCAAAAGTAGCAAACGCCTTTTTTTTCGCAAATAATGAGAAATCCTCCAGTGAAACAAAGGTCAGAAAGGGTCAACATGTTAGGGAATATTAATACACCATGAAAAAGGACACGGCGTGTATAAATGGCAAAGGGTCAAAGTAATGAAGGAAAGAATGAGGGAGCAACTAAATGGAAGAAATAACCTGCAGAAAAGAAAGGATGTGTCTGAATAAGAAGAAACCGGAAAGTCGAACGAAAAAAATGAAATGTGGCATTTATTAATAATTTAGGGAGGACTTTGTTATTTATGGAATTCACGAAGAAAAGCAGTTAATGTAAATTATGAAGCATTATGATTTTTTTTTTAATGCATGCAACAAAGCCTTGCAACAAGTAGATTTAAAAATGTATGAGCAACACAAAGCCAAACAGTAATTTATTTTTGCATTGAAAGAGAATGGCAACAATTATTATTTCGTTTTGTGATTTGCTTTGTGTGCGGAAAAAAGGCGGCGCAAATAATTACACTTGTCGACACTTGATTAAAGCGGCATCCCTGGCATTTCGGGTTGCGCGATTGTCCGGTTGTTCACTGAAATACAATTCGGCCCCTCCATTATTATCCTTTTACATACATACATGTTATCCACTTTTGCCTTCTTCCTCTTTCTTAATTTATTTGCGACTTATTGTGTTCCATTCTGGGTTTACGGCGCTTTTGGTGGCTGACCGCATGAGTACGGACATTTTACTTTTATACCCATATATATTATATATTTATATAAATCGCCTTGCCACCACATAATTGCACTGCCGCAAAATGTGGCAAAATACCAATACATTCGGATACAATATTTCCAATTTAGCTCAAATAGGCACCTTGAGAACCGCTTGAAAGGGTAGTGGAACATCTTTAAAGTTGCCTTTCTTCGCTCTGTCATTCTGTAGACCGCAATGCCGACATTTGGGGGAAACGCTGACAGGAAATGGCATTTCGCTTATAATTTGTGGTTGCTTATATACTAAAATACATTGGCGAGGATAGTAAGAAATGTGTTCTTAGCGGTTGGGCAACCGTTTCGGTTAAAGTAGTGAAGGTTACGACTTTGAGGGACGCAGAGCACAAAGATTTTGTTGTTCGAAATGTAATAAAAAACAGTTGTAACTCTGGTTAAGAGTTAAAAAAGAAGATTCCAAAGTAATTGTGTGGGAAAAAGTAAAGCAAGCTATTGAAATCAAAATTTTAGCTTCGAAGAGTGGAAACTGGTGTTTCGTCAAGCTCTGTTGAATACACTGCAGCGTCTTTATTTGAAAAATTATTGTTTTCATGCTTAAATGCACTACAGACACAGACTCTGGAATAATCTAAGAAGTTCTAACACAGCAATCCAACTATGTCAGTCCGATATTCAAGAACTATCGACTGTTTCAGACTTAACATTGCAAAAATATACTGGATTTAACTGTTCGAGAAAATGATTTAAAGAAGTTGGGTAGCCCGCGATGATGGTCAGTGCACTGCGAGCCTTACCACAATACTAAAATATGTCTAGCAAGACTCTCAATACCATCTATATGCATCCTCTAGGCGAACACCGAATTCCTATATAAAAAACATACAAAGCTCTGGAATACTCAACAGAGGCCGAAAACAAAGATGAGGAATGTCGAATCTCATGTCGTTTCTCATGTATATATCTGTATAAGAATTTCTACCAGCAATCCAACTATGACAGTCCGATATTCAAGAACTATCGACTGTTTCAGACTTAGAATTGCAAAAATATACTGGATTTAACTGTTCGAGAAAATGATTTAAAGAAGTTGGGTAGCCCGCGATGATGGTCAGTGCACTGCGAGCCTTACCACAATACTAAAATATGTCTAGCAAGACTCTCAATACCATCTATATGCATCCTCTAGGCGAACCCTGAATTAATATAAAAAAATGTACAAAGCTCTGGAATTTTTTCTAAGATGGCTGAAGATTTCTTGAGATTCAAGAGTAGATACTGGTCTGCATACCTTTCAAAGTTACTCAAGCATTTTATATCCATGAACTACATATATCAGATGATAGACTTTTTATATGGATTTTCAGTGCGAGATTTGAGTAAAAGTTAGAGGAAATGTCTCAACTAAACCCGTTGGGAATTACAGTTCCGATTGGGAGACGTGCGAAAAATTATAGTTTTGTTGTCACCGCAGTAATGAAAAACCTTACAGTACTCTCACAAAGAGGGTAGCCGAATACTGCTGAGAGCAAAATTTTGGACGGATATGAAATTGGACCTTTCAGGTACTAAGGAACGTACTTTCTCTTGGCTCCGAGCATCATTTATCAAAATCATTTGCTTATAGTACATTAAGTCCATCCACTACATATTTCCCTATTTATTTGTCTCAACTTTTCGGAAGAAAGGTATCTCTCTTTGTTCTCAACACTCTTTGTTAGTACACAGAGTTAAGCTTCTCTATTTTTCCTTGCTTGACAGCCCACCTTCTAGTTATTAAAATTCAATTTCCACCATCTATAGCCTTCAAAGCATCACATTAAGTGCGCAGCGGGACGATAAAGCATTTTCAGCTCCTTCACAGCGACGCAGAATATTCTAACTTACTTAATATTGAAAGAAAATTCAGAGAAATATTTTAAATGTGTGAAGCAAAAGCCGTTTGAACCGGCAGATCGGAGTTTTTATAGGTAACATAGAGAATGTCTAACTGATTACAAGGCTTACTTGACGGTAATTTTTCTCAGGTGCTGATTGCTAGGGATAAATAATGGATCTGTTCAATATTAATCCGAAACCACATACATTTCTAGATAAATCTAGATAGCTTGATGTGCAACAGCAATTTATCTCGTGGCATTCAGTGTGCCCGGGTTCATGAGCAGTCACTGTGCACAGACAGCTGCTTGTTCTTCAGTTTCTTAGCATGAAAAACAATAACAAAACCAGAGTATATTATTTAATATTTCGTGTTGTTTTTGTTATTGCCAGCTTAGCGCGCTTAAGTCATTTTGCAAAGTGCTAATCTCCACACTGGATATTTGGCATTCTTTTTTGATATACGCAAACAAATATTCAAGCACAAGCCACGCCCACTTTTTCCACACCGACTCTTTAGCTGAGTGAGATAATATATGGCTGTTGTTGTTGCATTTTTGTAGGCACATCGCAACAGCGACAGCGATAAATGATGCGCGATACATCGCCATGCAGTAAGCAATTGCACAACAACAGCAACAAAAACAACAATAGCGGCTATCAGCAACACAAAAGCTATCGCGCAAAAATTGCGGCTGCGTTCTGTGAGCTGAAGAAAAAACCGCTGCGAAATCATTACAAATGTGCGCAAATTTATTTGCATTTTTTGCACTCTGCCGCGACGGCGACGGCAGAAGCAGCGCGCAACAAAAGATTACAAGCATTTTTGTGCATGTTCTTCGAGCTTCTTTGTCAGTTTTTTTTTTTTCAAGCTGTTACAAAGTTCACAACTGATAATTTGTGGGGGAAAAACAAGATGAAAATAAATCAGCTGTTTATGCATTATAGCAAAACAGTGTGTGCACAAAGAATAACTACACAATCCTAAACATAAATGGGAGGGTGGGTACGAACGTAAGTGGTTATCGACTGAAAAATGAGTTCTGAAAGTGAGGTTATGCGCTTTTGGAATCTTAAATATTATATGCCACTTGCGGAAAACTTTGCTTCTCTATTTTGGATTTCACATAATTTTTTATTTCAATCACAGATTTATAGATAACTGTAACAGTTGAATCCAATAAAACAAAGTATGTTTATGATATAATATTCGGAAATGAATATAGCCATGAAATTGAAGACCTCTGCACTAGCTAAATTCATTCATCATCATCTAACAGTTTTAAAATTAGGCTAACTTTGACAATATAGTGCGGCCGATTGACTTTAATTTGATGCACATTACTGATATCAGTTTTTAAGAATCGACTTGGCCGGAATATTAAAGTTGTTTTCGGACTAAGTTTGGTTGGTTGGTTGAAAAGTGAGGCGAAGAGAACCGGAAGCGGCCGCACTTAGGCCATCATTAGGCCCATTGTGCTCCCCGAGGGTACCCTGATAAGCATCGGCTAAACAACTCGTTCGTTTTGACGAAGCTTCTGAGTTTTTTCTATCCCAGTTGACCAATTTCTCTTAGATTTGAGTATTGGGAGCTATGGAAGGTATCTCTTCTTATCCGACAGAAGGCTGGATATTCGCAAAGATAATGCTCTAGTGTCTCGTCATCTTCCACGCACGCCCTGCATTCTGCCGATTCTCCTATACCAAGTCTCTGCAGGTGGCCTCTTAGAGGTAGGTGCCCTGTGATACAGCATAGTTCTGTTTTGCTCAAAATAAGAAGATTTTGGATCTATCCAGTGTCAACATTACTTCATGGTACGACCGGTGTTGCAAATGTTCCAGGACCTGAGATGCTCCCCTAGCATCCATTCCGCTTGAGAGAACTGAAAGGTCTAGGGCAGTTTAAGGGAACTGCGTTTCCAGCTGCCCCTGAGCGGGCCAACTCATCCTAAGTACTAAGTTTAAGTAATCGGAAATGTTGATAATACTTAAAGATCAGTAGAACCAAAGTTTTTTGAAGAATATGAGAAAAATATGCTAGAGACATCTTCGTGCAATAATTCAAAAGTCTATTTCTCAAAGGTCAGTATCATATCGTTTTTTGAATCGACGTACTGCACTTCGAATGTCTTCGCTACCTACTCTCAAACAAACTCATTTTTTAACCGTCCATTTTCACTCTCACCTTCCTAAAAGCATATTTACTCTTGGAGGTTACTTCGAGTAATTGTAAATGAACAAGAAAAGTCCGTGTGGCCAGAAAGGCTTATGTAATGGCAACTCAGAGTCACTTAATCTCAAAATTTGACTAATTAATAATGATATATTTTAACTAAAACTAGGAAATATTTCACAAATGAAAGCCGGAAAGTCGAATTGACCAATGGCAGCAAAGTATGCGACCAATAGCAGCAAAGTAATGATGATGTATACAATGATGGACTAATCATAATTGAAGATAAAATTCATGAGATTTGCGACAAATCCCTAACTGATTTGGGGCTTCCTACATCAAAAAGAAATTATTCTCTTTTGGACCCGTTAGAAGTAGCATTGCGAAAACCATATGATATAAATGAATTAAATGAGTATATTATTCAAAATGAACCAAGATTAGTTAATGAATTTTTTTTTGAATGCTCCCGATGGGACCGGCAAGACCTTCATTACTAATCTTATATTAGCAAAAGTAAGGTCTCAGGGACAGCTAGCCTTAGCAGTTGCGTCGTCAGGTATCGCAATTTTATTAGCAGGTGGACGCACAGCTCATTCCACTTTTAAACTGCTCCTAACTGTTTCTTTAGAGAAAGATAGCGTGTGCTCTATACGTAAAAATGGCCCTTTGGAAAAAGTTTTACAAGATGTCAGTTTAATAATTTGGGACGAATGTACCATGATCCATAGAGCTGACGTAGAAGCTCTAGACAGAACTCTTAGAGATCTTAGAAGCTGTGATAAAATGGGTGGGATTACTGTTATGTTTACTGGGGAGTTTCAACAAACTTTACCCGTAATAGTAAGGGGAACTAGAGCAGATCTTGTAAAGTCTTGCCTTAAAAGTTCTCCATTATGAGGTTTGTAAATATTTTAAAATTATCGACAAATATGAGAGCCCATTTGGGGGGAGGTAGTATAACTTTCCCTACAAAATTACTTTTAGTAGGAGACGGGAAAATACCTCATTTTCAAGATAAAATTGGAATTGACCGCGATTTAGGAGTAAGAGTAGGTAACATTGAGGATTTAATATTAAAAGTTTACCCTGATATCAGCGAAATAGAAAATAAAGATCACCAATGGATATGTCAAAGGGCAATATTGGCGGCGAAAAACAGTTGCGTGGACGAAATTAATGACATAATTTAAAATAATTTTAAATAAACTTGAAGGAGATATAGTCACTTGAAGATATATAGTCATCATCTATTGATAATGTAATGGATCAAGAAGATGTGGTCCATTACCCACTGGAGTTTCTAAATTCTTTGAACCCAAGTGCACTTCCTCCTCATTCCCTTAAGCTAAAAATAGGCGCCCCAATAATTCTCCTTAGAAATCTGAAACCACCTAATTTATGCAATGGGACCCGACTTCAAGTCAAATTTCTTCGCAATAACGTGATCGTTGCAATCGTTTTGACTGGTCCAGCGGTTGGCAAACAGTACTTATACCTCTCACCCCGATGATCCCAAATGATATACCTTTTAATTTTAAAAGAATTCAATTTCCCTTTAAGCTATCTTTCGCCGTTACAATTAATAAATCGCAGGGGCAAACATTTAAACACGTGGGGATCGATTTACGCCAATACTGCTTTTCACATGGCGTTGTCAAGATCAGGTTGCGGAGAAAATCAATATGTTCTTGTGTCACCAGGAAATAAAACAAAAAATATAATTTACGCAGAAGTTCTTTGATAACAGAAATTGACGCGGACGAAGATAAAGACGAAGCCCAAAATCACTATTCCACTCGGACGAAGTCGCGGGCACAGCTAGTGTTTTATAAAATCATGCTCGTACATATATTATACTATTTATAATTTTCACGATAAAATATGAACCACATTGAACTCAGCATATTTTAATCTCAAAATGATTTTAATCAGAAAATGCATCGCGGTGAATTTCACTTGAATTATTACAGTGATAACATGAAATATTAATAATTGGTATTTATTCCATGCAATCAATGACCGTATAGAGAAAATCCTGCCAATGAGACTAATTTCGAAGTTGGTTTTATAAAAACCAACATAACCTAAAATTTTTAAAAACACGTGGAAGAAGTTCCAATAAACAATTTGGATTCTTTTTTAAGCTTCTACATAAATATCAATTATTAAGATAGTCAGTTGAAGGAATTGCGTTTCTGTTATTGTCTTCGATTCAATGTAGGAAGATCGGTAATAACTTCTCGTGACGAACAGAAAAGAGGTCTAAAAATATATTAGTTAAATAACATGAACCTTATTCTAGAAGAACTCAGAACATAAATAGTTTTTCTTTACTGAAAAGTACTAATATTTTTAGTATCAGGACTCACACTTCCTAAGGGTTTATCTTCGAAAAGGAATGTCCGCAAATGATATTTTCGCTAAATTAAAAAATTTCATTATATTTCACTACTTTCATCGTATTTCCCACTAATCCAAAATTACTACCCACTTCAACACCTGCGCCTCATGTAGACCAACATCCATCCCACTATACGAACACCGCCTACAGTAAGAACCACATAACCTAACCGGGGAGTGTCTACGCTCGTGAAATATGTAAGCGTAGCCACTTCCAGTATTCTCTTCCTCCACTAGACTTCCCCCGCTGCGCTACATCTTCTTCTTTTAATAGCGAAATTGCGCGCGGCAGGCCATCGTCATGGCTAATCTACGATTTAAATAAAATAAGTTGTATTTGTAATTTTTGCGGCAAGTTGCTTAAGCAAAATCAAGTCTTGAAATTCTATTCAAAAGACATTAACACAGACTAAGAAATAGCTCTGTGGCGTTGCAAGTATTGCTAAAGAAAGGCGGCATATGCAGATGCACTTGTTGTTCGTCGATTTTTTCTTGTTGTTACAGTTGTTGTGCGTTGCAACAACGGCTTTTACCGGTTTCAACCGTTCACCTTATAGTTCGTAAATATTTGTTTTTGCGTGCTTGTAACTGTCTTTTATTGAGGCAGCGAGTGAAGGAGTCGTCTTGGAGACGCCGAAAATTAATGTGGCAACAATTGTGACTTTCGTTGTTGGTCTACTCGGTGCAAGAAGAAGATGAGGAAGAAGAAGAAGTATGAAACGCCGCAACGGTAAACAAACTGGCGGATTTTTGCATATGCAACATGTTGCAACAACGAGTTTTCGAGTCTGGTTATATGTAGAAGCTTTTCAGATGTGTGTCAGCGTGTTGCGTGGAAGCGACAGGTGGGAAAGAACGTGTTTTTTGTATAAATGGATATGAGTATATTTAAATATATGTATGTACATATCTAAAATCTACGTAAGTTGAAATTTTGACAAATTAATTTTCGCTGTATTTTTAGTTCTTATATCAAAGCTTCAATCTGTTTGATGCGTTCAAGTGACATGTTGCAACATCCTTGCATATGTATATGCAACATACATATATAAGTTGCAATATACAATTTAAAAACTAGAAAATGAGAAAATGACGAATTGCTTTGCAAATTCATTGCTTTGGTTCATGCAACAAGCCTTTACATGTTGTCGCCACATCAGTTTTTGTTGCCCACTGACGCCAACTGAATGACACTTGAATGTTGTGCGTTTACATTTTTACTAGCAAGTATGCCACAAATTCATTGGACTGCCTGTTGGTTGACGCTGGTTGGCATGATGCCACGCTGACTTGCAACAAATTGTGAAAATTTGCAAATTGAAGTTTGGACTTTAATTGCTGTAGCAGGAAATGGATAGATGAAGAAAATCAAAAACAAAAAATATTGGAGTCAACAACATGTTGCAACAACAACAAGAGTTCAATTTTTTTTATTTTTTTGTAAATTTTTTATTTCTATCTACAACAACATTTCATTTCAAATCATTTTCTAATTATTTTATTTGTATAATTTGCCTGCAGCGCCCACCTAAAAACCACCAGGAAAGCAAACATCTGCCACATAATCAAATGCGCACTCGCCTGCGGCGTTCACTTCCGTACATGTTGCATGCGGCTATCACACAGTTGGTGGCATTTAATTTTCTTGCTATCATACAAATCACAACGAGAACTAATGGTCTTCAAAAAGTTTTTCTTAAATATGAGGCAGTACGGCTGTCTTGCCACACGCTGCACAAGTGCGCTTGTTGCGTCAACTTTAGCTGAAATTATATCAATAAATTTAAAGTTCACGTCGACATACCGTTGGACATGTACAGTTTAGAGTCTTACCCTCCGCTTCGAACCGCTTTGATCGCTTTTAACCAGCTTAAACATCCTCGCTCAAAGTCAAGCTGCTTAGCGTGCAACATTATGTTGCAAGTGGTTCACACAAGCTCACATATAAAAGCTACATTTGTGGACTAAATTTCCATTTAATGCTTGCTTCCTTTAGCGCTATTTGCTGACAACTCTTTAGCCTTCTTATACTGCAATCTCTTGCCAATGATTTAGCATTAAGATTTATGTTTCTGAATTTACACTCCTTTCGCCGGTTGTTTCACATTTTTACATTGAAAATTACAGTGGAAAATGATGAATGTGCTTCGTTTGCTAACTGGTTCTGGTGTAGATTTCAGGTTATGTTCTCTAATTGCTCTCGAATAGAATTGCGACTATTTAAAATAGATTTATCTAATCAATAAATTTGACTCTAACTAAATATTATTTATGACTCAGAAGCTTGTTTCAATTCAAGAATATATTGCCATAGTTGAAATAGACTACAATGAGGGTGTAAGATAGTTTATGGTGTGATTAATAGAAGATATATATCTTATAAACCAATATAAGTTTCTTAAATGAATTGAAAATACGTTTAATCTCACTTTTTAACCAACTTCGGCATAATATTATTTATAAAATAAATACTACAAACCGTTTGAGAATTTCAGAAAAAATACAACGATGAATGAAAATATGGACTCAGATAGTAATCTCACATCCTAAGAACACTTTTTATAGGAACAACGCAATAAAATTGAATAAGAAACATCAAATATACCGTCTTCGATCCTAAACTATATGATTTGATCTGGTCCCATTAGCCCAACGCCGTCCATAGAGTACGGTCTATCTTTGCAGAGTTCAACAGTTCGCTTTCGGTATTCCACAATTCTTTATCATCTTTATGAGAATTTAGAAGGTTCTTTGGAGGTGCAAAATACAAAAATTCGAGACCAGGAGAGGTCTTAGTGTCAATAATTTTGAAATAGCTTGGTTATCATGAATTCCCAATCAGCCTCATATTCTAACCGCATTTATAAATACTGGGAAAGGAAGAACTATAAATAAATCATTATAGGATTCCATACGATTTACGCGCTTTATCCTATTAGCAAGAGAAATTCTTTTATTGAATGAAAAATTACAAAGGCTCCTGTATCAGTTTTTTCAATAATACATACTCAATCCCAACACCAACGACAATAACTGTCTGTTAAAAATAATATATCTTCTACTTCTATTACTTCTTGACGCCTTTAAATTCACCATGCAATACAAAGGCATGATCGAGAAGAGTGCCGTCTAAACCCCGCCACACTCGTACGATTGCCATTCAGAAGGCGTTAAAGTTTTATAAACGACAATTCAAATTGAAATACATACTGAAGCACATAAGCAAGCACACATATATAACTCACTATCACTTACTGCAAAAAGAAATTTATATTATATACATATGTCTGTATATATATAGTATACTAAAAATGCTGATGCTTTAGAATACGCATAAGGCTATACAATGTGTAGAATGTGGAGCGGAAATCCATTTGAATCGACATTTATTCTCTAGAATTCGCAACGCGACGTCAAACTTTAGCGGGCTGTCGAAGAGGTGGGGGGCAGTAAAAGTGTAAACGAGAGATTGTGAAAGTATTTATATACTCGTATAGAAGCTTAGTCAATTGAACGCGCGTAGAGTACCTATATCTTGGGGTGTGAATCATAGCATTTATATAAATTTATATTCAGCGTATAAGTGGGTGTTAGATTGAAGTAGAACCATGTTAGAAGTTCAGTTCTAGGATTTTTTAGCTGCTAAGGTTCGCTAAGACGTGCTCTGGATCTCTGTTTTATAAAGTATATCTTTTAAAGTTGAATTCCCTGGGCAAATTCCGACTACCGTAAATTTTGGTTGAATTGGAAGACCATGAACGTGAAACTGGTACACTGAAGTCTCAGAAATTTAGAAAAAGGTCTTTTCTAACGACGACCATTCCTCGACAGGCAGCTGTCATGATTCGAATCATCAGAGATATAGGGTATTGGAGATATAGTATGTCGAAAAAATTCTCCTAAAGCCGAGTAGATACATACCAACACTTGGCGAATAGCAGAGAATCGAATTCTGTATCCAGAAGTATAACTGGTGATCGAACAAACCGGCTTCGGTCACTTATCGACGGTATTACCATCTTGAATCGTAAAGTCCAAGTGAGGTCTCAGGCGGAGTGCTGTCGTTCAACATTTTAAGGAATTTTGAAAGTATTGAGGATCCCGGAATCTTCAATTCTATATATCATAGAAGAACAAAGCCTTGTAACTCGTAATCTTCTCGTTTGGAAGACTTCTTTGGTAACAGCGTAGACTGAAATTTCAACTTTACTTCGGATCAATCTTTGTTGCACGGCTTCGATCAAACTTGAATCGTAAATTCCTAGTAAGGGTCTCAGGCGGAGTTCTTTTGTTCAAGATTTTAAGGAATTTTTAAAGTATTTAGGCCACTCAATTCTTCAAGAAGAACAAAGCCTTGTAACTCATATTCTTCCCGTTTGGAAGACTTCTTTGGTAACAGCGTAGACTGAAATTTCAACTTTACTTCGGATCAATCTTTGTTACAAGTGTCTTCCATCGTATAGTCGATAATAAAAGATCTGTGATACTTCAGGAGGTCATTTTATGTTGTTTTTGTAAAGCAATAAAACACGTAGAGAAATGTCTAGGTAGGTTTCTGGGCCTCTTGATAAATTCTACTCTTTTTATAAAATTTTTCGTCCGAAATGTCCTGCCGGGTAGCTGAGTCATATCCTCACTACATACACACCGCTTCGTTTCACCTCCACACACGTCTACAAAGTAAACTAAGCCTAATAGACAGTAAAACAGCTGCATATGCAAGCAGAATTTATATCCTAGTCTTTTCCATATGTGCTACATGTGTTAGTAAGTGTTTCACACTGGCATGTGGTGTGGTTTAGAAGCACTCGTCCTCAAAACAAACTAGGCATACACTTATGCTAAATCCCCTTCGATAGCCTTCTAAAGTGCAAATAGTAGACAAAAAGGGTTGAAAGCGGACACACACATATACATTAGATACATTCGTTTACTCTGATTTGCTTTATTCATATTACTATTTGTACATTTGTAGCTGCTGGCAGGCATTTGTCAATTTGTTGCTTTGAAAAAAGGCAAAAAAAACGACAATTCCGACTTTTAGAGTATCTCTACGGCTAACAAAGATACATACATATAAATAAATATGTTTACAGCTACCATAAAACATTTCGCATTCGTAGCGCCCTCATTGAAATAGCTGCACTTGTTTTCATTTATGAGCGCCATACACACACACGTTTCTCATATAGAGAGTACCCCCTGCCAGGCAACCTAACCAGCATCCTCGACTCGTAGCCTGTAATTTTTAATCCTTTTTACTTGTTTTCCATTTTCTGTTTACAACGTGTCTTTGTTTTTGTTGCACTCTTTCTCTTTTTGTCTTGTTTTGTTACACTTTCCATCTTCACCCTCTACCAGCTTCTTCATGCGAGGACGCATCCTACATAGCATAACACAGTACAACATAGTGGACGTTCTGACTAGCTGCCTGGCAATGGCAATTGCTTAATGGGTGTGTCAGCTCAGCTCAGCTGCATGGCAATGTGCCTCACAGACAGACAGCCATTCATTGGTGCAGTCATCAATTTCGATGTAGGCCATTGATTTTTATGATTATTTGCTTAGTTGGAAATTTTCCGGGCGCACATATGCTGCCGACAAACGCATAGACATAATTGAGATTTCTGTTTCTTTTTTTCTGTCTTTATTCTTTGTTGCTTTGCATAGACGTTGTTGTGATTGAAGCGATGAGTTGCGTTGTTATTTATTGTGTCGCCAGTGATGAGTCTTCTTTTATAGAGCCAGTTTTTTCACTTGGAAACTAGTGTTTATTTTTATGTCAAGCTTTTCTAGTTGCTAGACGTCTATTGCGCTCAAAATATTGCTTGATACTTTCGACCTTATTTAGCGCCTAGTCATTTAAGATTTTCCACAAATTAAATGTTTGATTTTTTTCAAATGATTCAGCTAAATCTCCGTTAATGAATTCATTGCTCAATGATCTATCGACTCTGTGGGAACCTATAATTGGACTATGTAAATAATGAACGTAATCTTCGAAGGATTATGTCGCCATTTGGACAGAGAATTCTACGAAATGTTTGTTAAGTCTTTCCTATTAAGTATAAATCCGGGTCTTCACTGAAGAAATCCTAGAGTATAATCTGAAGAAAGTCCTTTTGAATGATTTCGTTAATTGCTCGATCAAAACTATATCTTAGAAGATTGGATTTATTCTGAACAGGAGAAAATTCTATCAAACTTAAAATCATAGTTATCTTATTATATAACCTTTTGCCCGACTCTGAACAATTCAGTGTAGATTGATCCTCAAAAAATTATCCGAAAGGTTTTACTTCAAGCATCGGTTTCCTGATATTTTTTGTTCTTTTTTTAGCTCCAAAAATCTCATTAGCGATCAACGTTATGCGGGACCTTCTTATCGTCCAGTCGGAGTCTATCGATACGGGAAACTTATTTTCCTCATAAACTGTACATCCACACAAAAATGTTGGTTCTGACCTGGAGGTTTTACTATGTATGTTAGAGTATGTTTCTGGGATCGCTGAATCCGAATCGTAGTACCAATTTCCCCTATCAGATCAGGGTTTTGACATAACCCCAAAAACAAATTGGTGGACAGCTTATGTAAAAATTCATCGAATTCGCTTGAAACTCGGAACACGGATTACGAATCCGGTGTCGGTTGTTCAAAATTCAAAATGAGGGACCCAGTATGGCGGACGCTTTTTTGAAAAATTCATCGGGTTCGCTTGAAACCTCGGATTCGAATTCAGCGACTCCAAAAACATAAGATACACATACTAAGATCCCCAGGTCGGAAAGTGATCTAGAAGTCAGTAATCCAGTTTTCTCTCTTCAAATCTGAACAACCGTTCTATGTATAATATAATACTGCTAGATTATAAAACGTCAAGGAAATATATCTCGTTGGAATTATGGTATTTGAGGTCTGGTCGAGTACCGCATTCCGCATTCCTATCTCGGCAGATTTGGAGAGTGTATTTGACGTATTATAAATATTTCAAACCTAGGTTTATCTTGAAAAGTAAATCGATACTCTATAAATATTGTTACCTCACTCCAGTTTCCTGATAACTGAGGATGTCTCTTAAATTTGGGGTCATAAAACCTAAAAATCAGTAAAGTCTCGCAAGAATTAAAGCTATTGGTGATATAATCAAGATATACTTCCCCGACTTTGGAAACTGAGAACACAGATATCCAATTCTAATCAGTCGTTGTAAGATATTGAAGATACTGATGTAAGATAGCCAAAATATCAAGATTGACATTACCCACGCAGCGTTTTTAAAAGCTCTCCACGCTCATAAAATTAAGTAACTACTTTATAACAACAAATTAAAATTTCTACTAACGAGATAACAAACACAAACAAAACTAAAACCTCTTTCATGAACTTGCAACAGTTACGAATATACAGACGGATGTAAACTTGCAAAAATATTTAATTTCAAATTCAATGCGAAACAAAAACAGTCACAACTATTAAATTTTATAGCAAACATTCCAATCACTACGTTTTAACGATGACGAGCAGCAATTAATGGAGCCCTGCAACAGCGACAAAATGCAGACGGCATAAACAAGTATCCACAGCTATATACTCTGTACACTACTAGAGGCATTCTAGGACCCCTTCTGATGCGGATTCACAACGAAATCGAATAAAAATACAGTTCAATTTATTACTGTCATCGATTCGTACACGTACTGGGTAGTTAAGTTTTTATTTCTCGCCAGCACATAACTACTCGCCGTTGCACCTTGCGTACCGGCCCTCTCGCTGTGGTGCGGCACATAAAATCCAACGAAGTGGCAGAATTTCAGCCGCAAAAAATAAACACCAAGAAATTGTAGTCAAATTATATGGTGGCTGCTAGTGACTGCTGTGGTTGTTGTTGCCTGCCTGCCAACATGTCCGCTTGTCCTAGCAGCGGAGGCAACAAACTGTCCGCCTATCTGCCTGCCGCCTGTCCACTCGTTGACTAGTCACACACACAAAAAAGAGGAGACAACAGAAATTGGAAAAATTGTACGTTTCAGTTATTTTTCGGTGTATTCCTTCCTCACTTTTTTAACGGCCGTACTGTCATTGGTATTCTTATTTCTCTTTTTTTTTACTTTTATACTACTTTTTTTGAGCAAAACTGTTGCATGTTGCATGGCGACTGTAGAGGAGGTGCCGTAGTGAGCGGATGTGCCTGCCTGCTATGACTTTAGGCATATTGTGGCAGTTGAAAAAATACGGTTTAAGAAAAAAAAAAAATTAAAAATAAGAAATGAAAATTACTCGCTGCCACTACTCAATGTTGCAACGTTTCGGTGGCAACCAGCAACGACATGTAATTCGGTGCTGCCACACGAAACAATTTGCAATGTGCGAAAGCGTGATTGACAGGCGTAGTTAAACGTTTTGAGTAGTAAAATGTATTTAGACGCGCCAAAAAAAAATGCAAAATACAAAAATACAAAGCGAAGCGAATCACTAAAAGTAAGTTTAAAGTATAAAAGAAATCTCAACCTGCACCTAAACTTGGCAACAGCGCAATACAACTACCGCCAATAAGAGTGCGTTACACACGCAGCGTTGCATTGCCAGCCACAATATTTGCATACGCCATGCATTGCCTTCCGTTCGTCGCTTGTTTCGGCCGCATCGTATTACGAAAACTGATAAACATCTAGCAAGCAGCAACAAATTGGCAAGAAATACAACTTCTTACTTGCTGCCTCCGACGCTTTTAAGGCTTCGTTTTTTTTTTTGCTTTTAAGCTTTTTTTTCTTACGCAAAACTTCAGTTTCGTGTTGATGTTGGACCCTCCGGTTACGCTGTCCATACTTAATGAATCTGATATACTTCATTGTATTACTGGCAGCTCTTGCAACAAATTTATGTAGAGCAGTTGGTCAGCTGCAAAAGCGTTTTGTAGTCTCTTACGGATATACGGTACTATTAAAGACAATTTCTGGACCAAATCAACGCCTGCAATATGCTACTGAAACGGAACGAACTCGATCCATTTTTGAAGCGGATGGTGACTGGCGACGAAAAATGAAACACATACGACAATATCAAACGAAAACGGTCGTGGTTGTGGTCGGTGAATCGTCTCAAACAGTGGCCAAGCCGGGATTGACCGCCAAGAAGGTTTTGCTGTGTGTTTTGTGGCATTGGAAGTGAAGATTTTAAATGAGTTTCACATTTGATAGGATAGGAGTTTCCTTTAATACACTTCTATATGGTATTAAGGGCCTTGAAATTGGACCTTAGCACACAACAATGTCTCACATAGGTCTGTAAGTGGTCTTAACTCAGACACGGTCTTTTTAATAAGGTCAACAGAGGCGATGATTGGATGTCAGAAATAGAGTTATTAAAAAAATTAGTTCAAAAACGGATTTGAAAACCAAAAAATAACTGTTCCTATAGATGACGTATAACGGAGAAATTAGTCATTTATTCTACCTTGATTATGGAGTTAGAATGTATCCAGTAATAGTTATCCAATATATGTTCCAGAAAGTAAAGGACCGAGGAATTTTTTTCCTAGAAACAAATATGTACGTACATGAGAGCCCCAGAAAAATTACCATAGAGAAATCTCCGTTGCAATTCGGTTGCCCAGTAAATTTTTAAAACATCAGTCTTCAAAGTGAGGAACTCAATCTTCACACGTATAAATAACAAATACCTGATCTACATTTTCCTAGGATTCTTCAAATAAGAAAATCTAAAATTAAATTTTAAAAATAACTTAGAACTTAGATAAGAATGGTCAGACTTAGAAAGTCGGTAGATTAAAGATTCTTCAATAAATAATACAAGTGCAAAGGAGGAAAGCTTCGAGGGGCGTAATACCAATATTACTTTGAAACGATCAACACTCTATGAGAAGACTGTAGATAAACAATGAAAAGATCTGCTAACCAGATAAGTGGAGCGTTCGTTAAGAAGAAACATTTTTTTAAGTGACTTAAAGTCTTAACGAAACTTTTAAAGTGTTTGTTCTTAAACTTCATAAGTTTAAAAGTGAGAAGTATCTCATATGAGAATTGAATTTTACAACTTTTTTAGCTAAATAACATCTGAACAATTTGTATGAGCGTAGTTCGAATAACAATGACACTCAAGAGCAAAATATTAGCATATGTGTATTCCGAATGCATACCTTTTATGTTTGGTTACATTAGGGGTCAAACGAAAGGTCAAAGAAGGATGAAAAATTACAGTAAACCGACCAAATATATAAAAAAAAGCACACCTACATCTACAGAACCTAAATTAATGCGAAAGTCTTGACCATAAACTACCTTTCAAGGTGCCAGAAGAAAAAAACCGTTAATGAGACCTGTAAATGCAAAGATTTTATTGTGGCACTAACGATACTTGCAACACCTAAACACAAAAAAACTCTCATTGCGAGCCATATACACGCATAACAAAAATGTGTAATGACTGTATGACGGCGCTGAGGTATAAAAGGCAACATACATGAAGCATAATGACACTTAAGCTGCTGCCAATACGAATATGTAGGCCATAAAAGCCAAGCTATAGCGCAGGCTGCCTACAAAAGCACACCGCGTGGCAATATAAGGTTAAGTGTAGAACAAAAAAGACAAGAAAGCGAGTAAGTATGTGATGTAGCATTGTGCAAATTGTAATGGCAATTGAGCAGATGATGCCGTCACGTTGTTGTTGTTTTTGTCGGGAAGACCCGCAGATGTGCGAAAACGATTTTCATGTAAATTGACACATTTTACTGTGATTAAATGGCGTACTGAAATAAAATGTAATGCAACAACTACAAAATGATACAACAACAACCAGCTGTGGCAAGCAAATGTTAGTGTAGTATTGGGTATATCACGAATAAGGGAAGAACGATGTAAAGTATAAAGCAGTTGCTGCAACATTTTGTGGCACGAACAGCTCAGCGTACTCACACAAAGGTAGCAACAACAAACCGCGCGTTTCATGCATAAATGAAAAAATAATCCAAATAAGTATACTAATATATTTTTTGTCTGTATGTACGTGGTGTCACCATAGTTGTCGGCGCGCTTAAAGGTCCACGAATGAATATTTAAATATCCACTTAATGACGCGCTGCATGACAGGGCAATTAAAAAAGATTTTATGATAGCCCAAATGAAAGCGGGCATAAGCAACGAAATGAGCAATAAATATAAAGTAAAGCTGCCACTCAAGCTGAGGCTGCGACTGACTAGCTACTGCGCCGAAGACTCGACAGCTGTACGACTGCTTTGTTGGGCATATCACGCGTCGAAAGCTCAGCTGTTATTGATAATTTTTCATTTTCATCACTTTCTTCATAACAGCCACTACTATTTTTTATAACTCCGCTACATTTGAATCCACAAGTCTTCGCTATACCGCTACTGTAGCTATCCTATAATTTTCTTATTTCTTGTACCGCACGGCCTGTTTGTTTGTTATTATTGTTATTATTTGTGTATCGCTTTCGTTTGTTATTGATTGTCTTCGTTTATCTTTATTTCAATTTAATCTTTTTGTTTTCGTTTTTAACTTTTTTCTTTACCGCTTCAATTTGTGACACTGTCAGCTTAATGACCTCCGATTGATGTCTACTTCGCTTTTGCTTTTCCAACATCTTCGTTTTTTATTTTTTAATTACGAAAATTGACTTTTGCTGTGTCACAGCGTACACTTGATTGAGTACGAGTGTTTGACCGAGTGGCTGTGTGATATTCACTTTCGTACAATGCTTTTTATGCTCGTTGCTGCGTAATGCCTCGTAAATGAGTAGCAGCGCAGAGAAGGTAAATGAAAATTGAGGAAATTTTAATTAAGAAATTTTAAAAACTAATGAGTGAGGCAATTACAGCGAAATTAGAGAGTAGATTGTGTCGTGAAATTGAAAATTTCTTCATTTCGAGGCAGTTGAAGCGAGAAGCGGCAAGTTTAGTGAAGAACGGACTGAAATAATATAAGAAATTTGAAGAATTGAATTTGAATTTAATAATTTGTAATTTAGAAGCTCAAGATATCAAATTTGACCTTTATTAGAAAAAGAATATCTTACAGAAGACCGATCAACTTTTTTCGTCGAGACTTTCCTTTATAAGGATTCATCCGACTTTGGTATTTGATATTTCTGATATAGATCTCTATGGGGAGCGCAGTACACCCACTGGGGAAATTCTAAATTATGTCGAACCTTTCAAATAACTTCATAAGAATGAAGAATTGGACGTTAAAACTGAGTTTAAGTCTCATCAATCCAGCGTAAGAAGATCATCAAGTCGTTTAGAGATCCCCCGAGCTAGTTGTGCTTTATTTTAGGGTTTACTACCCTGAGTATTAAATAATCTTTAGGCTTCATATACTCTACAACAGTATTTACTTAAACACAAGTAGTTTCGATCGGAAGAAGACGGCCATTTTAGACCTTTAAAGGTCTCAACAGGAAGCCATTACTTCTCTGAATAATATAAATTACTTTCCTTGTTCCGATTTTAATATATCTACAGAGGTTATTTAGCCATGTAAAGGATTTCATCTACTACTACCAGTTCAACACAGAAAAGATTATTCCAAAAAAAATCATTGGAACTGAATTCCAATAATAAAGAAATCCTTCACTGTTTCCTACTTCCTTCCTTCTTTCTTGTTCTTCAATCTAATGCTAAACGAAATCGTTTGAGGTATAAGCCTTTATAGAAGTAAGAGCGTTGTAGTGGTGATCTCATAATAGATCTCTTAACAGAATCGAGGAAAACAACTTCAGGTGAACGAATCCCAACACTGAACTACTTAGTCCGAAACCCCCAACTGAGAATCGTAACTGTGGAGAAATATTACTTCGAATTGAGATTTGTGGTAACACCAGACGCTGAACTGAGACAGTAAATGGTTCTTCGTACCGGAGTGGGTTAAAAAGATTATCAGAGAGGGCGTAACACGGTTTGAATTTTAATATCAGCGTTGACTATTTTCCTATTATGAAACTAAAGTTCGATCTACTTAAACAAAAGCTCTTAGAACAAAGTCTCAAATTAAATTAAATTAAAATTAAATTAAATCAATATGAAAAGAGTTTCTTTTCAATACCAATCATTTCATTTTCCACTTATTAAACTCCAAATGCCGTGAACTGTATGGTGTTAAATTGTTGTCTTTATTGCTGTCATCGACCGTGCAACATGCCAGCAGACAGGATAGCATACTTGCAACACGATAACACACATAAACTATGTATAGATATATGTATATCGATGTGGTGTGGCAACAACACCAACAAATGCGATATTAATTTTTAATTTAATTAAAATTTCTGCAGCATTCAACCGCAAATCCGAAGCGAAGCGGTGCGGAGTCAAACGATAGTAGGGCAGTTATGAGCGGTGGCGCAAAAGATGATAATAATCCCTGGGGCATGCAGGAAGGAAAAGCTACACATAAGTGAAATGTACATGCCACAAGTACTTGCAGCAATATGTGGCAGATACTGGCGCGTTCTGATGCCACACACACATAAGTTGCATGTGTTGCAAGTGCATACGTATGTATTAACTTTATTTTTCTGTTTTTATTTCACTTTTATTTTATTTTCTGCGCTGTTGCACGCAGGTGAGAAGCCAAACTGTGACTGAGTATGTGAAGAAAATGTTTTGATTGCACAGTTCGCACGTTCAATCATTCAACCAGCCAAACATCCGACAACCAGACAAACAATCAACCGACCAAACGATCGAGCAACGAGGCATGCAGCAACAAAACGAACGATGCGTGCAACAGCGCTACAGGTTGCATGCAGCTATGCATATATATAACAAGAAGAAGCAACAGCAGCAAACAGTCCTAGCGCCCTTGTAAATCAACAACTATCATCTCGTTGGCGTGTTGTGCGCGTTGCATGTGTGCATTTTGTGGTCAACTTGCCACCGTCCATTTGCTTGTTGTGTCACACCACAAGTAGCTTGGCAAACGTGCAGCTGCATTACACTGAAATTGTTTTAAGGGCTTGATGTTGCTTTGGTTGTGGTTGCTGTTACTACTGTTGTTGTTGTTGTGTTTGCCACATAATGTTGCAATATACCTGTAGTTTATTATCAACTTGTTGTTATAATAATAACTACAATAACTCCTGCTGTGCGACCACCATTGCCTCAGAAAGTAATCAGTGTAGCATGTTTGGAGGGACTTTGGAGACAATAGTGATATGGTGCTGGATGCAGAAATACCAAGGGAGAGGAGGTGAAAATATTAGATTACAATATTAAGAACTACGTAGATTTCACTTTATATTTAATTTTTGTTGAACACGCAGAAGACCTTCTACAGCTTAGGCTAGAGAAAAGCTTAAACATTGAGCTGGCCGATTCAGAATTCTAGAATAACTAGAAGAATTTATATATTTTGACGATGATTGATCATAACTGACAATTTAACTGAGTTTGAAAAGCTTTCTAATAGCCGTAAGCTTTATGGAAATTATACTAATAATCGTCTGAGAATTATAGCATTTCAGATGAAATAAACGAAAAATTGATTTAAAAGTTTTAGTTTCCTTCGGATCCGTTGTTCAAGATCTTTTATCTGTCCTAAACCACTTATATTAGAAAATCTAATATTCATAGGCCAGTTGAGAACTACAGATTCAAAGTAATTGAATGAAAAAATATGTAGAAATAAAGGTTATAAAATCGAAATTTATATCGTTGTATCTTAAAATTCAACTCACCAAAATTAGCTACTTTCTCGGATAAGAGGAAGCTATAAATTAATTTCTGATTTATGGTTGGGGTCTTAATTGAGTTTCACAGGGTTTTCTTTACAAGAAATGGTATTAAATTATTTTGAAAGACATTTTTGGTTAATTACCTCTTCAAAGTGAATCTTCTTTGGTATAGATCTTAAATAATTATGTAATTACGTACCTGAAATGAGAAGAAAAAATAGTAGAATTAGTAAGTAGATAAGCAGATGTAAATGATAGGGCATGTAGTGGAGGTAAATATAGAGACAAGGAAGGTAACAGAGAAATAATATTACGAGAAAAACGAAAAGACTACCCTACAAATATCGGAAAAATGAGGGCTAGAAAGTTTCGGTATAATTTCCTAGAAAGAAGGAGACAAGACCGGAGGGAGTTTTAATAATATTTGAAGAAGTTTTCGAGGAATACACAATTAATTCTTCGAGATAAGGTCCTCGACTTGGACCAACTTCAATTCTATTCAGGGATCCTAACCGAACTCCATAGCAAGTTAAGGCTATCGACAAGGTTTTTATTAGAGACTCTTAGAGCTTAACAGAAGACCAAAGGTAGTGCAGTCAAGTCATTGATGGGCCTTATCGTGAAGTTAAACCTGGAAATTCAGGTCTCAGAGTGGATTATAAAGTCTCAATCTAAGCTTAATCGAAGTAGAATGTCATTCGATACTTAATTCGATTTTCACAGAGCTAACAAAACAGTAAAATATTCAACGGAAAGCACGAATCATAATCAATTACGCTCCACATTCCACACCCCTAAGGAAGCGAGCAAAATAAACTGCAAATGAATGGCGAGAATTCTTTAAAATTGTCAATAAGCATGCAACAAGTACGTAGTATTGCAACAAAGTACCCACCTCGAGCGATAAAAGGAAAGTCTGAGTTCACACAAATGAAAAAAAACGGGCGCGCCAAGCAAATAGAAATCACTGATATTAAGAAAAATGTGTGCAACGAAGAGGCGACACTGAAAACCTGGCAAAGCCGTGGCTTAGCAAGCATTACAATTTATTAACTAAATGCCGGCGCGTATTAATAACAAAACGAGAACGCATTCATTAGCGCGGCTGGATTGGACCACATGCGGGCAGGGCGGTGCATGCCACCAGGTTGAAAAGTGGCAAAGCAGGTGCTTGCAAGCAAGCGGGATGTGAAGCTGCACAGAAACTTGAGCCGAGCGCCACAACTTCAAAGTGAAGACGAAATATGCGTGTTGCACGTTTTGAATCATTCATGAATGCGCCAAAAAGCCTACTAACGGAACACATAAGCCTACACACAAATCATACATATGCATGTGACGTGCCCCACCAATTTAGGCGTAAGCAATGCTGTTAGTTATTTTAATGAGAGCACACAAAAAAAAACTGCATGCCACATTGCATGCCACAAGCCGATAGTTAAAGAGATACATACATTTTTTATATTTTTTATGGCGTAGCATGCGCTTGGAGAACGATTTTCATTGGAAATTTTTCATGCCACAAAATGTGGCAAGTGCATATCAATTGAATTTTGTTGTTTGCGCTTGCGAAAATGATTGCCAGAATATATGTTTTAATTAGTGGCGCAATGAAACGTTTGTTGGCAGCGCTGAAGTGCAGCAATGTGGTACTGTTGCCATGTGGCAAGGTGTGCGCGCCTAACAATTTCTTGTTTCTCATTTAGACTAGTTATTAATGCTTGCAATAGTTTAGAGTTAACTCAGGAAAGTTGAATACCTACATATGTTGCATTCTATTTGTGGCAAGTACGATGGCCACATGCTGTGTCATTTAAAATCTAGTTCTTCGTTAGACTACATGCAGCAATACAACTTACAAGCGCCATAAAATTGTGTATTTTATTGCTAAGCGTCTTACTATAAAGGGCGAACACATAAGGGCCCATGTTGCAAGTAAGTATGCAGCATAAATGTACAACAAGCAGTACTGAGTAAGGTAGAATAACGCTGTAGTTTTAAAGTTACAAGTTTGTGACAATAATAAATATGTTTTTATGGTAATTTGCATTAGCGTACACTGACATACCTATACTTGCCACAAATCTGACTAACTCATTAATGCCGCATAGCATTTGTGAAGACTTTTTTCCATCACGAAGTGCTATTCTCAGCATTGCGCAATCACAAAATGATTTATTTTGTGTTAAGGGTGTCGCATAACTGCGCTTGTTGAATGGCACATTCATACATATGTATATGTCATTTTGCGTGCACATATGCCACAAATACTAAATCACGTTATCGCGTGATTTGTCACTTCGGACGCTTGTTATTCTGCTGCCGCAACGCGTTGCAGTGTGTGGCAACGCCAAGCCGCATGCATGTTTGGCCACTAGAGCGCGTTCATCCTCTTTGTGGCAGGATGGACGGACAGCTAGGCGCGAAAATAACGCACAGACGGACACAAGTGTCAAACATGCAATCACGCACACACAGACATAAGGTTGCAAGTGCAACACGCATCGCCGCAAACAACCGCATTTTGACGCTGATGATCTATGGCATGCGAATGGCTACCTTTCCCACTAGCATCCTTTAAACACTTCTACAGTTGTTTTCATATGTATGTTTGCTCAAAAACAGTGTCACAAATATAATTAACTGTTAATTTAATTAGAATTGCATACCTGCCACAATAATTGCCATATTTGCGTGTTCATATTTGTCCTCATTATTTTATTTGATTTTTTATATTTTTGTTTTTTATTCAAAGCGAAACTTGTCTCTCATATCTGCTATCACCAACTTTTTGTTGGTAGACACCGTAATCTACAAACCACTGCCTTCCGTTACACATATTTTCTGTGCCACAAAATCAAAAATCAAGTTATGAAAAGCTGTTTCGTTACAGTTAGGAAGTGTGCTGGCGATCGAAGAACTGCCTCCAACCTGCTTGACTGCTATTCTTGCTCATATTCTTTCTTTTTATGACACTGTCATCTGCTTTGTGGATCAGCGAAAGCTTTTGGGTTTCATAGACCGTTTTCACACAGGCAATTTTTGTCGCGGCAATTCTTAGTTTTATAGGAGAGGGGGCGACGAAGAGACGAGAATTTCTCTCTCTCTCGCTTCCCTTGGTCGCCCCCTCTCCTATAAAACTAAGAATTGCCGCGACAAAAATTGCCCGTGTGAAAACGGTCATAGCGATCAATTGGAATTCACATGCGACAGATATGATCGGCAAATGGGAAAATTAATGTAAGCAAATTTAATGTGGAAGTGGCAAAGAAAATACTGAACTAAAATTTTGACGATCACTGATCATTTAAAGAGATCCCTGAAGCCTATTCGATCTCTTAGTGGTCGCTAATATTAGACCTAGTCGTGATAACTTCAGCAAATGACGAGCGATGAGGACTTAAACAATCATATATCTTCACCAATAATGGGCTCGATTGGGGACAGAATCCCTTTCCGAGTCTAAGAAAGAATGATTTTCAAAAATTTATAGGTAAGAAAGCCATTAAACCCAGCATTGAAGTTAAGAAAACTGTCTGAATCTTTCCCAAAATGAAAAATGAAATAGTTTTAATTTTACACTTCGGTTATATATGTATATATATATATTTGGCGTAGAAACAGCTTTAAGCGATTATAGCCGAATCGTTCCTCCTTTTTGCTTTTTGTCACCAACTGGAAACACCAAGTGAAGCAAGGTCACTTTGCACTTGGTCTTTCCACCGGAGTGGAGGTCGTCCTCTTCCGCGCCCTCCTACAGCGGGTACTGCATCGAACACTTTCAGAGCTGGAGTGTTTTCATCCATTCGTACAACATGACCTAGCCAGCGTAGACGCTGTCTTTTTATTCGCTGAACTAACTATGTCAATGTCGTCGTATAAATCGTACAGCATCGTTCCATCGTCTGCGGTATTCGCCGTTGCCAATGTTTAGAGGCCCATAAATCTTGCGCAAAACCTTTCTCTCGAAAACCCGAAGAGTCGCCTCATCGGGTGTTGTCAGCGTCCATGCTTCGCCACCATACATCAGGACGGGAATAATGAGCGACTAGTAGGGTTTGATTTTTGTTCGTCGAGAGAGGACTTTACTTTGCAATTGCCTACTCAGTCCAAAGTAACACCTGTTGGCAAAACTGATTCTGCCTTGGATTTCAAGGCTGACATTATTATCAGTGTTGATGCTGGTGCCTCAGTAGACGAAACTATCTACTACTTCAAAGGTATGACTGTCAACAGTGACGTGGGAGCCAAGACGCGAGTGCGCTGACGGTTTGTTTGATGACAGGAGATATTTTGTCTTGTCCTCATTCGGTTATATATTTCCTGAGCCAAGCTAGCTTTTTCTAAAGTATAACGTGCCAGTTGAAAAGAGTTTACTGGATTCAAAATATATCATTCTTCTTCCTAGAAGATATCGGATTTCATGTATTTTTATCTCAGAACCGTAAAATTTCTCTATGAGACCGATATACACCTTCGATAAATGCATTATGTTTGTCAGCTTAGTAGAGTTGGACATCTACAAATCTTCGAGAAATGCATTATCTTCTTAGCTTAGTGGAGTTGCTAGTAAACTGTAATATTAAATGACTCTTGCTCTCCCTCTTTAGATCAAAAACTCAGATTTTCTTTTACAAGCTTTGTAATTATAGTCTGACTTAAAAAAGAACCTATTGTTTACTAAGAATCTTTTAACCACGGACCGTCCACACAATTTGATATGGAAATATTGGTAGCAAAGAGCACAGCTGCCTCACTTTCTGTCAGAGCTAAAGCATTTGAAAATACAATCCCGAAAACTTACTAAATTTTCCGACTTTATGTCACATGATGAGATTATAGCATGTCTCCAACTGACTTAAAGCCGCTTCCGCTAACCCACGCAAGGTATTTTGCAAACGTATATGTACATTTTTAACATTTCAATGCAGTACTAAGACTTTTCATTGCAATTACATATGTCAGGTAATAAGTTTTACTCTACACAAAGCTTTAAGATTTTCCACAAAACCTAACATGAAATCCGCTTTTCACCAGCCCACGCTAAAAGCGCTTAAAATCTTCCAGTTGCGTCAAGACTTAAGCGACTTCCACATGTGCTGTCTGACTTCCACATGTGCTCTCCGACTTTAACGTACGCTTCGCACTTCTTACTTTACCAACAACGACTTGAAGTTGGTTGCCGTCGGCCACTCGTGTGTTTGCGTATGTCTTTCTTGTCGCTGTCAAGTCAGCAGCTTCTGTCAATCAGGTTTTCGACTGCATTTTGATTGAAAGCCAAAGCATTTGAAGCATTTCAATTTTGATTTATGCTGAAGTTCCTCTAAAGCTAAGCTGGTTTGAGTGCGTGTAACTTTCTTGAAGCGCATTTTCTTGCGCTGCTTTTTTATATTTTTATCGCCTTTTTATGCTTCCACAATTATTTCTTTATGATCTTTAAGACGCTTTTTTATGGTTGCCTGCAGTTATTTGCTAGCTGGAAATGAAATGTCAATTATTTTGTGATTAGCTAGTTATAAATGCGCTAGCGCTAACAAATATGGTACGAAGTAACGCCGTTAGGCGGTCTGAGACAATTTGCTTGCGTCTAAATTGGATTGAAGCACATGGAGTTTTTTTTTTACTCTGCGCTAAGTCCGGCTGAGTCTAGCTTGTGAGTACCACTTGAGTTGAAATATTTCTCGTTTAGATAACCTCTTCTCACTCCGCTACCCAAATATATAAGTACATAAGTTATTGTGTGCTCTGCTGACGTATTTGGTTCAATGCCTTTTCGGTGCGTAAATATTTTGCTTCCAATTTTTATTTTTAATTATCATTGTATTTATTTATTTTTTGTTTTCAAAATCTTTGTTAAGTAATTGATATTCAGTGGATGGCGTTCGCTTTATAAATATTTACCTCACATATTGACGATTGAAATTCAATACGAGAAATATTATGCACGTATAATGACTTGCGGCAAACCATAATGAAAACAACGGATGAAGAAAGATTGGAAAAACGAAACGATTTTGTGAAAAAAAACATGCAGCGAATGGAATTGAATGTGGAAATTGGCAGAAAATTAGTTTTTTCTAAGGAAAAAGGAGGTTTTCAATTTCAACCGTTAGTTAGACACATTTCGGAGAAGAAAAAACACAGTCAACAGTAAAATAAGGCTGAGCGGTTCCCTCGACTGCGTCGGGTCTTCGTAATCGGAACGCGAATTCCTATCCGGTCAAGGACTGTCAATTCGATAACATTCCTCAAATTATTTGCGGAACGTTTTTATGCCGTAACAATAACAGAAGACGTTTTATCTGCAAGACCTCAGCCCACACCAATTTTCATCACGACTGACATTTGCAGAGATCTCTGGGGTCTAACCGATTTCTTAGAGTTGAGTTATATTAAAATTAGATGTAGCCGTGATGTCCCCAACAAAGCTTGTGCTGAGAGGAAGAAAATTCCCAGAAACGTGCCAATTATGGTTAAACCCGTAGTATCAAATTTAAGATTTAAGAGACCTTTGGATTCGAAGTTTTTTTTTTCAAATTTGGAAAATTTTATGTTAACTATGTAACCGGAACGTACGCGAATTCGTATCCAGCCAAGGATAGTCAACTCAGCAGGATTCCTCAAATTATTTGCGGACGAGACCGAAGCGTGAGAAGACATCTTATCTATTTAAAAAAATCATATTTTCAGAGAAAACAAGTTCGCATCCTAGCACATCGCTCTGGTTATGAGAAAACAACTAGAATCCATATATTGAGTTACTAAGTTACCCTGATAAAGACTATGAGCAAACTGTAGAAACTTAAAGAACACAAAGCATTTTAATGTTTAGACATTCAGAGAGAGATGGAGATCTCTGCACTTGTCGAGGGTTCTGTGAAGTTCCTACTTGAAAAGATACAAGGCTTCTTTCAAATTTTGGAACATTTAAAGATAAGTAGGTTCTTCGGCTAATTGTATAAAATGGAATTAACCTCAAATGTATAAAAAATCTTATAGAATGCTTTCTTAAACTTGAACCTGAAAAGATTCCTAATCAAGCAAGGAAGGAGATTGCAAAAATCGTATGAATTATGTGGTGGAAATAGACGATAAGCTTGAGTTTTGGCACTGCTGAATTCGATGTTGGAGGAAACGATTTTTATAACAGGTTTCGGGACTCTACTGTTGAAATAAAATACTTGGAGAAACTACAAGTATGGTATATAAGGACGTCGAAGTCCATATAACTTAGGAAGAAGACACACTTTTTTGAAAAAAATAGTATAGGAAGATGAAGAACAGATAAAAATGAAATTGATCTCCCTTAAACTTCGAACAAGTAACTACAACTAGTTTCTCAATCCATAAATATTTTAATGAGCTCATTGTATTTCCAGTACTTTAAAAGATACTACATATCATATCTACTAACTTAACAATTAGTATCTGTACCTCAGCTATACACTATCAGTTCGATAAATTATGTTTTAGTAATTCTTCAACAACAAGATCTCATTAACTTCAACATACATTCTTACATAACTACAGGCAGATAGATCTACTGCAGTACATATGCTATTTAAAACGTCCCTTCACATTTATCCCACTCATATATGCGACCAATCAACCAGTTCGCCAACTTCATTACACACTACATCGTCCCGACGGTTGCCCTACACCCTTTAAAAAGCCATCGACGAAGCATATTTATATGCATCTTCGTACGTTAAACATGGCTAAGCATAATTTATGGCTTCTTCATGCAACTACGTCGGCCAGCAGTAGCTATCAATTCACAACGGAACTGGTTTCTCGTTTGGCACTTGAGTGGCTGCGAATGCGAAACACGATCGTAGGCAGGCCGGCAAGCAAAATACAGCGGACGTATAGTGTGTGGATCAATTGCAAAAGCCAAAATGCAACGTTGACGATGGCATTGCTGTTGATACGAGGCGTACATACGAACGATACGTGGTTAAAGACAACGCGCATGCGCAGTAGCTTTTCACCAAAAAGAACTTGCTTGTGTCCATGCATGGTGCGGCGATAACCCTTTCACGCCGCCACTGGCCGAAGCACTTATTGTACTTAGTAAATGTATGTAAATACATTTAAGTATTAATAAAATACGCCATGGAACACCTACTCCACCGAGATATGTTGTATCTTCGTCGGTCGCTTGCTTTGTCTTCTCATGCGCTTCCTTAGTGTGTGTGTGCTTCCTTTTGTTGCGCGTTTGACTCGTTGATTGCTTGACTGCCACGTTTGTGGTTTTCATTTCTGCTGCTCGGACGATCGTTCGCACCCTCCGCCGTCTTCTTAAGTGCATATGTTGCATGCAACGTTCGCATGTTCACTACGTCGGCGGTTTAGCGTCGTCTTCGTCCGACTTTGTTTAGCTGCTGCGGTCTTGTGCCGTCACCCGTCGTGCCGCCAAAGCCGCCAAAAGCCGCTGTTGCAAATGTTGCCTTTAATTAAGGCCCTTTTGTCATTGGCAATTTATGAGCAACACAATCTTCACAACCGCACCAGTTTTATATATTCACATTGCCGTGTCTGCTGTTTGTTGTACATAAGAGATTACATAGTGTATCGCCATGGATCGGTGGTAAAATAACATGTAGCGCTGATGGTGGTAGGCGGATCGCAAATGAATAAATGAATGAATGTGCGCCAGCGCATTTGCTACGTGTTGGGTGTTGATCGTATTTGAAAATATTAATGACTTAGGGTTCTTAAGTAGAAGTGGGAGCTAACAATAGTTTGAGGAACTTCTTTAAAATATAATTTACAAGTTTGGAACATTTGAAGGTTTCCAATAATCAAACAGATTTGGGGATTGGAAAGAATCGAGTTGTACCATATCGAACTAGATAGTTACATCTTCCTAATTGGTGATTTAGGAAACAAATCTGATTCTAATAGAATTCATGTTTGAACTTTTGAAACTCATACAAGGATTCCTCTTGTTTCAGTTGTATGACAATTGACAATAATCAACAATGAACTCTCTTTTTTCCGATACTAGAATCATAACAGGGAAATCCCAGATGGTTATTAAGACTGAATTCTTCATCCTAGCAATATCTGGACACTAGTCACTTTCATTTTGCACGAATTTCGACCTATGTTACAACACATCGAACATTATGTAATATAATCCGCCTTTTATAACAGAAATAACCTCAAAAATTGTAAGAGCTGCAGAGCTAAACCGAGAAGGTACAATCTTCTACAAGAGTGTACAGCTCCTGGCGTATCATCGGCGTATCTTTGGAAGCAACAACCGCGCCGTTTGTTCTGCTTTTTCCCGCATGGATAAGGAGGCGAAGTGAATGGGTCTGGAGGTGAATGAGAACAAGACGAAATATCTCCTGTCATCAAGCAAACAGTCGGCGCATTCGCGTCTTGGCTCCCACGTCACTGTTGACAGTCATAACTTCGAGGTCGTAGATAATTTCGTATACCTGGGAACCAGCATCAACAACACGAACAATGTCAGCCTCGAAATCCAGCGCAGAATAACTCTTGCCAACAGGTGCTACTTTGGACTGAGTAGGCAATTGAACAGTAAAGTCCTCTCTCGACGAACCAAAATCAAGCTCTACAAGTCGCTTATCATTCCCGTCCTGCTTTACGGTGCAGAAGCTTGGACGAAGTCAACATCAGATGAGACGACACTAGGAGTTTTCGAGAGGAAAATTTTGCGCAAGATTTATGGTCCTCAGAACATTGGCAACGGCGAATACTGCAGACGATGGAACGATGAGCTGTACGAGTTATACGACGACATTGACATAGTTCAGCGAATAAAAAGACAGCGGCTACGCTGGCTAGGTCATGTTGTCCGAATGGACGAAAACACTCCAGCCCTGAAAGTGTTCGATGCAGTACCCGCCGGAGGAACTGAGGAAGGGGAAGGCCTCCACTCCGTTGGAGGGACCAGGTGGAGAGCGACCTGGTTACACTTGGGATCTCTAACTGGCGCCGAACTGCGAAGGAGAGAGAGAGGTGGCGCACTATCGTCGATTCGGCTATAACCGGCTAAACGGTTGCAACGCCAATCACATACATACAACCTCAAATCGATTTTTTGAAACTCATCCGAATCCACGAAACACTGAGCTGTGATCAATACATTAATTTGAAACTCAAAGCCTTTATATCTCATGTGACATAGTTCTCAAAAGATCCATAGTAAAATGGATAAATAAATTTCAGCCAGGAAGACTGTTGGAAAGTTATAAGGTTTTAGAGTCTATAACTTTCGACGACAACTAGACTTAAGCTCTTTCTTTTCAAGCGGGGATAGATAACCGCTACAACAACAACAACAAGAGTCTATAACTTGTGGAAGGAAAACTGTTGGTTCTGCGATAGATTGAAATCTGAAAGTTATTAAATACGCAAATTTTCTTTCAGAATTGGTTCTATAATAGTTACGTAGTTAAAAATCAAAAACCATGTAATTCTCAAAAACTGTTATTTATGAATTTAAAAAAGGTCCTTCAGTTTTTTAGAAAAAATTTCTCAGAGTTCCGTCATATTTTGCAATAATCTTCAAGGCCTTAACAAGACAGTGTAAGGACTGGACTGTGAGATGTAGAACTATGGGTAACAGTGGTCCCAAAAGAATTGGGAAGAGCATTTTGGGAGAACACCATCGACCATCAAGTGTTTTACAGACAATAAGACTAGTCTGTAAGAACAGATCACGGTTTTACTTAGAAAAGTTGATAAGGGTCGGTTACCGTGTAAAAAGGAAGTCAGTGAATCAATGTCCACTTTCAAAAACACATATGTACTCCGACTTATTATCGAATGCGGATTTGTTGGTTCTAATAGAAATGATAGCCTTAAACCTACAGGTTGCATTAGCATGCTCGGACCCTAGAGATATTTTAAAGAATACTTAGGAAATCGTTCCTCTTCTTAACTTCTTCAACTTATCACTACCAATAAGGAAGTTTGCACAAACTATTTATCTAATAAATCTTCATATTGTCTAGAGTCATATCGCCCATTTCTTTTTACATTTAGTACGTCCAACTTCAAGTCATTACCACTCCCTTTTTATTACGCTATCCAACGCCAGCGCATTTACAGTCAATTTTCCCTACGCGACTACCTGTACGTCGTTAAATTATCATAATCCATTTGATGTTTCCTACATTGCCTCGAACTTCCTTTGCGATGAGCCAAGCAAACAGCCAACACACGCTGCCCGCCAGCTGACGGCTGCGAGCTGCCAATGCGTAGTACGTGAAGAGTCTTTTTGCTGCCGCCGCCGCCGCTTGATTACACATTTGAACGCCCGCATAGTGCGCAATTAACTTCCTGCCATTTAAGTTGTCACTCCGTTGGCATTTCCTTAACACACCGGACGAATGCACAAATACAAACACATGGAGACACATATGAATGAAAGTGTGTTTTCTTACAAAAAAAAGCGATTTTCTGCAGTTTAGTAGTAGTAGATAGCGGGGCTTGTCAGCTATATGTATAAGACTCAGTGACTGTTACTGAAATGGCAAAGACGAGTCTTCAAGACTCAATAGCAAACTTATGACAAGTCATAAAGTAACAAAATTTATGAAAATGAAAGCGAAAAGCAAAATAAACTGCAACTAAGATGAAAATTTCGTTTTTAAAGCAAATAATAATAACAAAAACAAAATTAACAAAAAACAAAACCCGACAACCGTTTTACAACCAAAAAAACATGACCAATAAAATACAACAATATTTGCAACACCATAAAACACCGAACAATATAACAAACGCCATTACAGCTACAATAAAAATCAGCAGCAACAACAACAACATTAACAGCTAGCAAGCGCCAGTGTCATGTGACAAAGTGGCCAAAGGCGACGACAAGCGCAGCAAGCGACTTATTCGATTTCCAAAAAACAACAACAAAATAATAAAAAAAAGTGACAAAATGTGCAACAACAATAGCATTTCAACATCACATGCTACTAACTAAAGCAATAACTGTTATGTTGCAAGTACATACAGCGCCAACAAAGTGTCAACATTGTTTTTCGGCGTTGTAAGCTTGAAACAGCGAAAAAAAAAACAAAGTATCCGCTTATTGCCGTCGTCGCCGATCATAAAAATGTCATAAAAAAGTTTTGTTTTCGCGCTGCCCCGTTAACGCACCCTTCGCTGATTTTGTTGTTATTTCATACTTGCTCCTGCAAACTCCTTGCTAAGCGTTTTTCATGCAAAGCAAGCACTTTTGTTTTTCAACTGGCCCCAAAAAATTTCGGAAAGTGCCATTTCAAGTTGACACATTTTCATGCGCTTCATTTTGTACGAGGCGCCAAATTTGTGCTTTTATCTGCTTTCTTATTTGAGCTTAAAGTTGTTGTTTTTTGTTTTTGACTTGTGTCAAATTGTCCGTTGAAGAAGTCAACGCGACTGTCAAATGTCAAAATATGGCACAGTATTGTTTGAAAATTCGTCGACGCTTGAAAACTTTCTAGGCGCCATGAAGAAGAGAGTTAAGTGGAAAATACTATGAAAGAATTGAGAGTGCGTAAGGTTATTATGACTATTCAAAGATAAAATATTTTATTTTCAAAATTTTTCCTCGACCCACAGTCGTAGAAACTGTCCCAACACCTTTTATAAACTCGAATAAGAATACAAAACCCGAAGCGACTAGATATTAAGATTAAAATATACGAAGACCAAAATACTATTCCAACAGGAGCTTGTGATGAAAAACCAAGATATTCATTAGCAAAGGCTAGACTATCGATATCATAACCTTTCGTCAGATCAAATCCACTAAAGTTATAAAAAGTTTCCTTTTCGAAGCTCCGTTGGTTTCATTTTAATCTCAATCCTTCTTCGATTCGTGTTCCTATATCCAGTAAACTACAATATATTTTAACGATTAGTGAGACCTTTATCCAGAATAAATACCAAATATAACCCCGGTTAGAATATTATACTACAATATATTATGTTTACAATCGATCTAACTAACTCTCTCATCTCCAATTTACCTTTTAATCTGTCGTATACTTATCGATATGGTCCTCTGAACATTTGTAACGGTGAATACCGCAGACGATGGAACAATGAGATGTAAGTTTTATACGACGACATCGACATAGTCCATCGAATAAAAAGACAGCGGTTACGCTGGCTAGGTCATGTTGTACGAATGGAAGCTCTGAAAGTGTTCGATGCAGTACCCGCTGGAGGCCGAGGAAGGAGAAGGCCTCCACCCCGGGACCAGGTGGAGAGCGACCTGGTCACACTTGGGATCTCCAACTGGTGCCGAACTGCTAGGGAAAGAGAGGAGTGGCGCGCTATCATCGATTCGACTATAACCGGCTAAACGGTTTCAACGCCAATCACATACATACATACTTATCAATAGACTTAGTCAACTCTTCTCAGTATCCCTGGGTTTTAAGTTCTACGAAGTTGGTTGTAATGTAAGAACTTTTTTGTCAAGACTGTAAACTTCATTGAGAATATGAGTTCGGTTAGTTAGAAAAATGTTATTGGATATCTGAATATAGGAGAGTTTTACCTAACATAATTTGTTTTGCAATTTCATTCACACTCTTCTGTAATTCTCAATAAGGTTATGAAATTAGTAATTTAGTAAAAACGAAATGTTTACTATTATTGTAGCTTGCTAACATGAAGAGTTGTTTAGGAACTAAAAAAATAAAGTTTGATTGAATATATTTTTCCAATATTCTAGGTTAGAAAAAATCATAATTTTATGCCACAAATCTTCAACAATTTCAAATCACATAAAAAGCCTGCTCCCGTACTTTTTGCTATTTAATTAGAAGCTCATATTCATTACACGCCTTTTTGCACTTCATGATTTCAAAACTAATCTTCACAATTATAATTTTGGAAGTCCAAATAAATGCTAAAACAAAAATACCAAATCCATTTAGCCGCCAGACATTAATTACTTGTTGCACTCAAACTGTCATTTCGGTGTGTGCCGCTAACGTTATTGGGAAAATATATGATTATTGGTTTCTGGCAGCTATCAGTTGCACATAAAAAATTTACGCACATTAACAAAATCACCGCGCTAATGTCGGGCAATCACTCACAGCTGGTGGCTGACTGGTGGCGCACCAACATTTTGGCGACAGTGAGCGCACAATTTGGGTAACCCGGCGCTAATGTGCACCGTGAAACTCACAGAGTTTATCTCGCATTGCAGCCAGTTTAACTTGTCGCGCGGGTAATTGTTTGCATAAAAAGTTTTGAAAACAAAATTTTTTGACAGACAAAATTATTGCGAAAATATTAATTATGGCAAATATTTTATGGCGTACGTACTACGTACGCTGTCAATGAAATAGAGACACTTCATTTTTGGCTCACTGATAACATTCGCGACACAGCTATTTGCATTGTCAACTTACTCGCCTTGCGGTAGTTATTAAATGTCAGGCGACACGCCTTTTTTAAACGCACTCAGCGCCGGCGAAGCGTGTGAGCCTGAGTTAATTAAGCAGTCTAGTGGCGAATGCTGCTCCCATTCGCAACATTGCGGAGATTTCTAACATCGCAACTCGTGCGGGTTTAGTATTTACAACAAACAACAGACAGACAACACGTTCAAATCTAAAGCATTTTGTAAATTAGTTACAGCGTTGACTTGCATAATTCTGTGTAAATTTATTTTTATTTTTTTGCTTTCAAAATTTTCCGCATCAGCTTTGCTGTCACTTTGTCGGCCGCATTTGTGACAATCCGCAAACAATTGACACATAAAAATGACAGTTTCACTATTTTCTCGCTAGTAAAATTATACATAGTATTGGAGAGTTGACAGCCGTTTTCGAGTCGGCTATAGATAAATGATGAGTGAGGTGCAGCAAAGCAATTAAATGGAATGAGATAATGGTTTATCGAGTACAGTTAAATAGACAAATTAGACCATATTTTCAATCACATTCATAAAGATTAATTTAAAGCAACCCTTGTGAACCATAGAACAACATGAGGCCTATAAAAATCACAAATATATTAGATCTGTTATGAGAACAATGAAGGAATTTCTTAGATATCATTGAACAACTCTGTCTAGAGTATAAGTAAAGTGAAGGAGGGAAAGTGCTCAGTAAGTGGGAGCTAAACGACCATAGATCTCAAACAGCTGAGGCAAACCCAATATGATATCATTGCTTGACTAACCTCGTGGTCAAATGAATCCACAAATCATGGACAGTTGAAGGAAAATTTAATCCTTGCTTGACCAACTTCATGGTCTATACAATATAGAAACATGTTGCATCCGTAATAAAAATAACGAAGAAATTTCTTTAAAATATTTTATTGAACAACTTTGCCTAGAGTTTAAATATAATGCGAGAGCGGAAGAGCTCAGTTAGTGAGAATTATACAACCATAAACCTCATTATTTTAATTTAATCCTTGATTGACCAAACCTTGGGTTTTTAAAATCCACAAAAAATAGACTTCAAAAAGCTGAGGGAAAATCAAAATGAAAGCCTTGCTTTACCAACCAGAGAGTCTATAAAATCCGCTAATACGTTGGAACTGCAATAAAAACAGCGACGGACTTTCTTAGAAAGATATCACTGAACAACTCGAAAGTTTAAATATAATGCGAGAGGGGAAGAGCTCAATCGTAACTTAACACCGTAGACCTCAAACAGCTGAGGCAAACACAAGGGTGAATTCATTGTTGATCAAACCCAAGGCTGCTCTGAAACAATTTGGTCTGCTTAAGCGGGACGAAGATTGGATTTTTATCGATCAAGACCTTGTATTCCAAAGTCTTCTGTTTCCCTATTTAGAGAAGAGATATGTTAGATGACAAAATTTAATTTATCTAGCAAAAAAGGAAGAAAAAAGGAACCAAGAGGGTGGATAGATATCTTAAGAATCGTTGGAAATCATAGGAATGCTTGTTACTCATCATTAACACTCTAACCCATAACCACTGATATGGCTAGATAAAGCCAGCGAGTTAGAACCTTGCCGATATAACTTAAGAAGTACTGTTCGATCAAAGAGAATAGCGTCATAAAGACCTCTGGAAATCTTTTAGAACCATTTAAGGAATACAAGTTATAAGAAAGCATTGGAATAAAAATATATTACATCTAGGACTTACAAACTTTAGAATTTTTAGTATGAAGACCTTAGATCAGGAGAAGCAGAGCTATATTTCTGTGACTTTGGTTGTTTGTTGAGCTTATAAATATGTTATTTGTACATGGACTACTTACAGTTCTTAAAAATCAATCGATAAATTGTTAAATAACATACTTTAAGCCAGACAATAGTTACAGTGTTTACTGAAAGTATGCATATCATTCAAATATAACCTATAATTTATTTAAATTGAAACAAAATATTAAAATATAAATTTTTTATTATAAAAACTGTCAATAAAATTATAATTAATATTACTAAAAATTACCACAATTCATGTGCGTGTGACAACAGTTTAGGTGCAGCAGCAGCAACCGCTTACACTATTACACCGTGCTGCCGGAAAAAATGATTTCGCAATAAATGTTTCTTACGCCAAATTGTCATTAAAGTCTTGTAATTAAACATTTTACATGCATTTTCGACACATACACACAAACAAAAACAAACACATTCGCATAATCTCTTAAAAAAAAATGTAGAAAAATAAATCTCCAGAAGCGTATGCAAGCAGGCAGGCCGTCGCATAAACGCGTGAGTGCCATTAATAACTGACATTTTGGCGCCCACATGCAGGCGTATAGTAAAAAAATACACAACAACAACAACGTACGATATAAAAACTGCAGGAAAAAGGTATGCGAAAATTAAAAACTGTAAAATTTCAACTGGACTTGCACGATACCCGCTGTTTTTTCTTCTCTGGCTGCTTGTAGTGTTGGCGATTTGGCGTACAAGATAAATAGCGTAAGTTTTTATTGCCGTACATTATCGCTAGAAGTACACATTGTCGAATGGGCGGAGCTTGAGCGCAACTCATGGCTCAGTGGCTATAAATGTGGTACTTTGTGTCGCAGATTCTACCCTTGATAGGAGTGATATCTTGTAAATGGAGTGGAGGCACTCGACTGCAAGTTTCACAGACTCGTTAACAAGAAAAATAATGCGGAGGAATAGTGGGTACATGAAGACTATATGGATATTCCAACTGAAACGAAGTTGGTCAAACTCAATTTGGTGTTCAATATATCACAGACAAACATTTTGTAAACTCAGAAAATTCAAATTGATCGCCAATTGATATGAGATCTCTCTCAATATATCGAAACATCTTGAAATCTCATAAATCTCAAATTATTCACCGGTTTTATAAGATCTCTAAGTCCTGGACTCCTTTCGAATAGGTTGGTAAATAATGGCACGATAGTTCTTCCCGAATGATTAATTTCGGAAGCTAGTTTTAATGGAGACAATATGTCGTAGGTAGGTAGGTACGCTGAAAAAGACAAATCGCTTAAGACTCAGATATTTTATTAAGGTCTTACACAAGTAACCGGATTTTCTTAAAATGGTAGTATATAAAAATCTCTCAAGATTTGTGCTTTCCAAAATGGTTGTTGATATAACCACCACTAACCTTACCTAAATTAAAAATACGATGAAAAATAGCAGCTTCATAGAGAAGTCAACCCTTATATTGATAAGAGAACCAGTATCTAGATAAAAGTGTTTGTCAAATAATTAGGAAGACTCGACTTTATACGGAATTTTTTATCAATAATAATTTATTCTTATTTAAGTACTTTTGATTTTCTGAAACACAATCTAAAGGGATTTTGAACGACCTAACAACACCACAAGCAACAAATTCCATTTTTCGTAAGTATAGATATTTGGTAGGATTTCCTAAAACATCCATAGGATTTAAGCATGCAAGCGTTCACCTAATCAGTGAGCCCACATTAATACAACTTAAGTACCATCATTAAAAAGTACATAAACACATTTTGACAATGTCAAAAAATTAACACATACTCGACAAAGCATAAAGTTGACACAACCTGTCAATTTTAACACAAAGCTTAGACGAAGCGGGTAACAGAGATATGTACATATGAACCCACATAAAACAGTTGAAGCGACAACAATGGTGGTGACAAAAATAAAACACCAAATGAATGACATAAAAGAAATACATAAAAAACAAGAGTTACCGAAAATACAATAACAACAATTATACAAAACACCGATATTGCAACACCGTGAGTCAATAATACTAATAAATCCCAGTGACATAAAAGAGCCAACGAGTTCAATGCTTCAATGAGCACATGAGTAAGTACCCTGTAGAAAATGGGATTGGTTCCGAGTTGTCAAGACTCTCGTGAATTCAGCAATGCAGTAATCTGGGAAGAGATACTTGCCACTAGATCAAAGCTCCGAACTAAAATGAACTAGTACAAAGGTGGCAGTGAACGGAATTTACCGAAAAGCCTTTTGAAGAAGCTCAGATCGGGACCAAGACTAAAAAATAAAATGGCCTCCAATATATCTTCTACATTAGAGCTTAGCCTGCAGGAAGTGGAATGAACTTCATGAAACATCCACAGTTCTGATCTTGAAATTTATCCGACGACCAGTTCAACACTTTCCTACAGGGTATCAACTGAACCGCCAAAACAGACACATTGATTCTTCCAGCCATACGTGCGGTAAGTACAAAAACAAATTTTCACTTGTCTGGGTCTAGCTACGGCGCAGACACATAAATTGCTGTAAAATCCCAAAATGAACGAAGGGCAAACAACATAAATACTTTTACAAACTCATTGATTATATAACAAAATTTTTGAGAAAATCTAAAAGTAAACAGAGACGAACGAATTTTAAAAATAAACGAGACGAAGGAAAGTAGAAAATTAAATTGAATTCCAGCCAAACGCTCTGGGGAATATAATGAGTTAAACACATACCACACAGTACAATTTCGGGATGCAATGCCGCTTCAACAGTGCGAGAGTAGAGAGTAGAAATGCCCGTAGATATGAAAATGGATGGTAGACAAAAATCAATAGCAACAGTCCAGGGATTTGTAGCATTTTGAGGGTTGCCTAAAGCGTGTAAATTTGAAACGAGTGACAGGAAAATTAATTGATAACGCTTGATGGAAGCGGCAGTTGAAGTTCAAAGGCAATATGCGAGTCAATAGGGGTTTGTAAACATAAAAGACAGTTAGAACTAAATATTATCAAATATTTAGACTGATTTGTATGTTCTAAGAGAAAATGTTTCTTGAGGATTATTTATATTTATTCCTTCTTTTATGCACTGGTGCAAATTTTCACAATCCTACGTCAAACGGTTCTACTTTGCCAGACTTAAACCGGCAAAGAACTATCCTTTCAGCGATCTAACGTTGCTTAGTTAAGTAACAAATGGATTATCTAACTGAGTCCTTTGATATTTTCTAAGTTCTTAAAGATATGGTCTTCACATGTTTTGGTATAGTTTCATTCTGATCCTAAGTACAGCCAGGTTAGGTTTCAAGACTGTTCCGAACAACGGAAAGTACGAAAATTACACATAGACTATTGAAACACCGGTACTTTGCTTGACAAATAGTTGGATTCTCTAAGAAATATACAAGTTTATGCAGCTTTGTCAGCAACAACACCTAGTACGTATCAAACCGGGTGGTATCTCAACACTGAAACAACGATGAGATCATAGGACACGATCTCGAGCTGAAATCTTAAGTGAGAACATTTGCCACAACATTTTTCAATGTAGGAAACAATACTTGGAAAATGCGACGACACTGTCAATATTAAATTATAACGTATTTAGGAAATAGATATATTGAAGTTCCTAGACTACCATACATCAAGGCTACTGTTATGGGAAGTACCTATTCGGTACTTTAAGGATAATCTTAAAAACATAATATAACGCTATTGAAGGAGATGAGTCTCGGAAGACTTTTTAGTTCAACATAAAATAACAAACAAAGGTTGAAGGGCTCTATTATCTAAAGAAAACAGGACAGAAATTAATAAAAAAGTTATCGATAACCACAAGTGAGAACCTTTGAATATTTAATTTTTTAAAGAAGGTAAATGTTTTTTAGAATATTTATGGAACATGCTATCTATTCTTGGAAGCATGGAAATTCTGACACAACATTCTCAAAAGAACGTTTGGTTTAAAATCCAAAATTTAGACTATTACGAGCGTATTCTTCAACCATAATCAGAAACGTGCTATATCCTCTTGGAACAACGTGACGCGTCACAAATGAGAGAAGATTATTGCACAAAAAAGAAGAAACAGGAAAGGGAAGGAAAAATCAAGAACGTGAGTTAAACCAAACGCCACAAAACACCAACAACTGAGCTACTTTCAAGAATCGGCAGGTAAAAGCAATTCCAAGAACAAACGAGAAAGGTCTAAAAATAAACGCAAAAAGGAAATACACAAAAAAGAATAAGAAAAATTTCGTGAATGTAAATTGGAAAAAATTTGACACCACACAGCAACAATGACACTTCCAAAGATAGGACAAATATGTGCTTTTAAAAAGGTGCCGAAATTTGTAAGTTAAATATACTTTTCCATTTTAAGTAACTCGCTATGTGGCACACACACCGAGCTACTTCTTCTTCTCTAGAAGAATGTTTGCATGGTGTAAATATTTAATTTCACGTGCTACAGGCAATTGTCTACAGCGCTGCATATGCTCATCAGTAAATGTTGGTATATAAAAAATACATACAGACATACTTTCATAAGTAAATATATAATATGAACCTCGAGGTTCTTCTTGTCGTTAAGGGATGAAACCAGCGCTAATGTGTTGCCGCTTTTGCTTCCTTTGTTCTTCCTGGCTTTGTGCGATTTCATTCACTTCTGATTGCGAGCGCTAAAGCAGCAGGTAACTATGAAAGGCATGTGGCAAGTCAGGTAGTTTTCTGTAGTTATGCGTTGTTTGATGTTTTCGAATCAAACTTGTTGAATTTTTTATGTCCTCCCCTCCATTGAGAGTATGCATACCGAATTGAGGTCAAATGTGAGGATTTTCTGTTTTTAGCTCGGTGTTGCGCAATTAATACTTAGTAATGGGAATACTGTTTGACACACAATGGCAAGGAAAATGGGTATTAAGTTTCTGATTAGTGACTCTTGTCTACTTGTGGATGTCTATGCTGGTATTGGTGTGAATGTGAAGGAATGCCTTGTTTTGTATGTTTTTTTTCGCAATAAAAGACTATAGTGCCGATAATGAGGTTAATCCCACGCATTAGTGGATTTCGTTGTTTTCAAGCGAGTTTGTTACGTGTAGAATGTGCACATGAACAGCGAAGAATTGTATGGCAGGACCTCGCAGAAGACAATGAGGGAGTAGGATTTCAAATTTGAGGGAAAAATGTATATTTGAAGAGTTTATATCATCGAACTATTCATAATGAGAAAACTAACTTCAAAGAAGCCAAGAGGTGAGAAGACAACTGTAGACTGGGGGCACTGTGACTAAAAAGAGAATGCTCACGTTATTCCTCGCTTTTGAAAGATGTCAATTGTCTTGCTATTGGACGGGATCCACATAAAATTGTTGACGTCACCTCACCTTCTAGACAAAGTCGTCAGTCACTCATAAAAAACTAAATAAAGTCCACTTATGGCAGATATTCGAGATAATTTTTAGTGACTGGAGAACGATTTGTCTTGACTTTTTCAGAACTTCAACTGCTCATCAACAGCAAGAGCTATTCGCAGTTATAAAAAAAATTTGACTTACTAAATACAATTTATTTTACTACTAAACATTCTGGGGAACCACTTTCTTCGAGATCTCAGTAGTATTCGTACTAAAATCAACTTCGCCTTGTTATCCAAACAGACCAATTAAAGGCTATTGAACTATATTTTACAATCATAGTAATAAAATTCCTGTTCGAGGTCGTAAATGATCGAAGAGGTGGCTATAAAGGTACCACTCAGTAGAGATTAAAATCGATGAGAGATGAGATAACTAAAAACTCGGACATGAAAATAATAATACCTGAATTCGTTTCTTCAATTTGGAACACGATTATTAAATATTGAGGGTAGCTGCAGAGAGCTCCTGCCTTTTGGAGAGCACTAATATCAATACTACATTATCATACTAATTCAATCACATGACTCACCTTTCCGCCAACTTTGAGCGCATAACCCATGCCTTGCGGGGTCTTCAACTGCACCGGACACACGAAACCGATATTACGATGCGGACTGTCTGCATAGTTTTTACGTGGCGTCACCTTCGGCATACTACGCGTTGGTTTTGGTGTCGACGAAGTTGTATTTTCGGCAACACACAGAGCCTCACCGCCGCTAATAGGAAATTTCGAACATTCTAAATTTTCCGGCCAATTAAAATTATACGTTTTCATGAGTGTCTCACAGATGCGCGCCGATTCACACAACGAACGACACGGCGGTATCGGTTGTTCGAGTATCGTACAAACCGGCACATACAAAGAGCAAAGGAATAATTGCAAATCGGGACTACAACCGATTTTGACGAGCGGCGCAAATTGATGTACCTCCAAACCGGCTTCCTCTTGCTTCGTATGACCAATTAAATTCGGCATTATTGTCATGTTGTAGGGTATATTCTTACAAATCGAAATTGTGATCGGTTCACAGCGATTATGATGCGGAAATGCATCACTTGTCATTGCCGATGAGCTGATCATTTCACCCGATGCGGAGGTGCGGTAATAGGGGCTCGCTTCGACGGGCGTTTGTTCATAGCGATGCACGGCGCGTACGGACGGCGGTGTGACACAAGTGAAAGCGACGATTATGGCACAGATTAGCGCGATGTTACAGTTGCGAGTTGCCGTCGGCATTTTGCTTTGATGCGCGTACATTTTCGCGAACGTAGAATTTTTAATGATGTGCGATGTGTGTGGGGATTTTTCACACACTCTTTTTTATAGCTTTTATGTTTATTTGAATTATGTAAGCTTTATTATTTATATTGAAGCAGCTCGATAGTTCAGAGGAACATACTGCAATTGAACACTTCTAGTGTGATTTTATTACATATTTTTTTTATTTTTTATGGATACTCAGCACTTTCTTTGTTGTTGTAATTCAAAGAAAATTTTTATTTGCATTTATTTTGAAACACAATTCCTTCTGGGTCACTATTAATTTGAAATATTTCAATATTAAACATGTATTTTCAGCTTATCGACTTCACCTTTCACCTTTTAAAATTAATTTTTGATAATCACACTTTCAATTAAATTTCAGCAAGAATTGTATATTCCTTATTGCCAACAAAAAATTCTTGTTTTTTTTTTAACATGGAGCCATTTGCTTATTTTTGGAATCTATGTACACACTCGCAGTAGAATAGTATGCTTCAATTCCAATTTTGGCTCGGTATTTTTTAAAAAATTTTAGCTTGCATTTGAATATAAAATAATTTGAAATTTTTGCTTTGTTGATTTTTAGGTGAAAATTTAAGGATGTTTTGTATTTTTTTATCTCAATTCTTATATAATAATCGTTAGATTAGTGCATCATATGCTCTTTTAAATACAATTTTCAAATTTTTGAATTTTAATTTATTTTTATTAAACGCTATTAGACCTGCTTATTCCTTTTGAGGCCTACTGTGCTAGATATTCCTTATTTTTCCGTTTTTTTACAACTATTTTTATTCTTCACTTCACTTTTAAATTTTTTTTTCACTTTATTCTATATTGTAAATCCAATTTCATGTATTTGTTATATAAACTTTCGATTTCAAATTTGATTTATTTAAATTTTTTACAGCTCCTCCTTAAGCACTTCTTCCACATACATAATTTGTCACCAGTTTTGTATATGCTACATGACTTTAGAAGCTCGTTTGGCTTTTGCAAGGCTCCAATTCACTTTCCAATTATGAAAAAATATTCCCAAGAACTTAGTTCCTTTATATTATTTAAATTATACTTGAAATTTGAAGTAACTTTTATGACTTAACACACTATCAAACACGAATTCTTCATATTGAATCTTGCACTTTCCAGAACAAGTTGCATTTCAATATTACACACAAACAAATATGCTTCTTCAACTTACTTCACATCTTCTTATGAAAATCTGGCTTCTGCTGCTGGTAACTGTATAACAATTTCTTATAAAAATTTCACCACTTTCACACTCCTCAAGTGTTGAATGTATTTATCATACACAATTTTCCAAAACTGCTTTATTATTTCAAATATTTAATGAGATTTTATACAAATTTTCACTACACAATTCTTGCACTCTATCAATGGCACTAAGCAAAAGCGGCATGCAGCCATTTGCTTTCTGTCAACTGCGGCACACAACAACTAACAACCGGCGGCAAATAGTTTTATAACCCGAACACACGCACGAAATAACAAAATTAAAAACCAAACACGGCAGAAGTTGCTTCCGAACTAAATGGACAAGTTGAAATGCGCGCCGAACAAGCGGCCAGTGAATGGCATAAACAACGTAATGTGTGTGAGCAGTAAAGTGAGCTAAGTGAAGAATGGTAAGTTTTGAGTGGAGAGTCAATGCAGTTAGAGGAAAGCTGAATTTTATAACCAAAATAAGAAAATTATAATAAAATTTGAATTTGACTACTATTTTAGAGATCACAGTATTTAATTGGTTTTAATTAAAATTGAAATAATTTTTATTAATTGACTATTATAACATTTTTGCTCATATTCTACTTAGTTCATTTTTTCATACCATTACGAACTCAACTGCTTGGTCTCTCTCACTTAACCGCTGAATAAGTGAAGAGCACCAAACGTGTTTTTTCCTCTCATCTCACAGCTCTTCTGAGTTTACTCTCTTTACATAGTAGCTCTTATTTTATTAAAAATTCAGCTGTGCGACCTTGAATTAGGGGTTTCGGCGGCTGTTGTTTCAAAAGCAGGTGGCGGAAGCAAGCATGAATGATTGAAGAAGAGTTTTTAAAATAAATTCTGATTGGGAATTTCGTGTTTTGGGAGAACACATTTATATATGGATTAAAGGAGTTATTGGCTTTTAAATAATAGGTATTTTAAAAACAGAGTTTGCTGGTCTGAGAGGCTTGAAGCCGAAAAATTAAGGTATAGTAAATCAGAAGGCACTTTTCTTTCTCTGAGTTGGTTTCTGGAATCATTGTTTTGATCCTTTTCGGTCAGCTGGCTGATTTTAGTTGAGATCCACACTGTTTTCTCGAGAATTTCTTTTAAATTTAGAACTGTTTAATGTAGTTTCATTGATTTCTTGTCTAATCGCTGCGAAATCTGCTTCAGAAAACTGTTATTTCTTAGTAGACTGTCTTATTGACTTGTTTAAAGATATAAAACCCTAACCTCACCTTAAATTGTGGAAAAAATATTTGTCTAAGCAGTTTTGGCGCTTAGTTTTATGGAGCTATAATATATTATAATTCAAAAGTGCAAAGGTCGGCATTAGCATAGATAAATATGTTCAGAATAGAAGAGCTGTATACCTTTTCCTCAATTGTTTTCCTCAAAGAGAGAGTTAAAGGTTTGAATTCAAGGAAACAAAAATATTTTTACACTGCCTATTGGATCTGATGTCCTGACCGACTTGGCTTAACCTTTGAAGAAATCTATAAATAATACAAAATAATATTCCTCTCTTATTTAATTTATAATTTCGCAAGAGCAACTACTCAACATGCTTTTACTAGAAAAGGAAACTCGTTCACCGCTTCCATGTCCTCCCACTTTTAACCGCATAACAATTGCATACACAAATACACCGAAGAACACACAATCGCCAATTCTCCCAACACAACCGACAACAAAATGCCAAAAGTTCGTTAACACGCGGTCAAACAATAGATAACAATAACAACACTACATCAACAAAAGCAAACCATAACAAAATATGCAAACAACAACAATTTATTGTAAAAAAGGAGAGCGCACACCAACACACAATAGGCTTCAACTGCAAACAATAACAACAAGCAACTAAAAAAAAAACGCCAAGTCAAATCAAACCGCAACTAAACAATGGAGAACGCATGAATAGAAGAAGCTGGAGCAGTCTCACATACAAACTTACGGAGTTACCTATATACCTACGCTCGAAGACACTTTTAATGCTGGCTCATTGTTATGTTACCACATTTTGTTTATTTTCCTCAACCATTATTTGCCCTTACTTTGGTTAGTTCTTCGGTCTCCCAATAAAGCTAACTTTTTACTTGGCAGAAGCAAAAACAATAACAAATAAGCAAAAAGAAAACACTCACACCGCCGATGGCGAAGTAAAAGCTGAAGAAGTTGTAGCGTTTGGTTTTGTTGTTAGTGTAATGCAGGAGACGCGCAAAATGCCGGCAAAACCGGTCCACAAGAACTTGCTACAAACAACAGCAGCCACTTGTGAGAGAGCGGTGTTTGTAGTAGTTGTTGCTGTTGGCGGAATAAAGAGCGTGAGCGCTGAAAATTTGTTACTGAGAGCGTAAATTATGTTGCGCTCTTCTTTTTGTGTTCTTTGTTTACATTTTGCTTTTATTTGGTTTTGCATTTATTTCCTTGCGGTAGAGTATCTTTACTTTTATTTTTGCTTACAACAATATTTACCTTTATTATTTGTGTAGATCGCTTTCAATTAAAAATATGTGTTTATATCTGTAAAAAGAGTTTTTTAAGATTTTCGGTATATATTAGTACTGCAGAGCCAATCCTTAAACAACTGAGAAAAAATGGTATACCAGACCCACAGGTGGTTAGGTTTATACACATTTAAAGAAATGTTAAGAAATTTGAAGAAACGAAAGGCTACTTAAAACTCTTTTTGAAACCAAAATTTCCTTAGAATACTAGAGAAATTGTCAGAAGCTTTCGGTAAAATATTAGCGCAGATACTGACGTTCTCATACCCGATACCTGGGCCTTAAAATGTTATATTCCGATTTCGACATTTTTTAAATGGAGATTGAACATTTAAATTTTGCCCATTAATAATATATAATAGAAAATACTCCAAAATATAGCTCTATTGACAGCACAACAGTTGCAGTGTTATCAAGCATATCACTTATAGTTTTCAAAACTTAAGATTTAAACATTTGCTTCCTTTCACGAAAATGGTGAAAAATCCGGTTTGTTCGAATTTGAAGAATTTCATTCTCAATTCTTCGTTGCCTATAACTCTGTAGATATTAAAGATACGGGATATAAAATAATAGCACACTGTAGCTGAAATAATCTACTCTTGAAATAGACCAAGTCTATTTTTCATAAATTTTTTGAAAAATTTTTAAACCTTTTATGCATTTCGGGAAATTTTGAAGATTACCTAAAAAACCCCTGACCAAAGATCAGTGACCTCGGCTCAAAACGTAAACAAATCCCTGCCAAAGGTGATTAAAAACGTAAAACAAAGGTCAATGACCTCGAACCAAAAGGTAAACAAACCCCTGTCAAAAGTCAATGACCTCGGCCCAAAAGGTAAACAAACCCTGGTCGAGGTCATTGACCTCAGCACAAAACGTAAACAAACCCCTGTCAAAGGTCATTGACCTCGATCAAAAGGTAAACAAACTCTACCAAAGGTCAATGACCTCGGGAAAAAAAGGTAAACAAACCCTGCCAAAGGTCATTGACCTCGGGCCAAAAGGTAAACAAACCCCCGTCAAAGGTCAATGACCTCGACCGTAGTTTGTTTACCTTTTGGGTAGGGGTCATTGACTTTTGACAGGGGTTTGTTTACCTTTTGGCCCGAGGTCAATGACCTTTGGCAGGGTTTGTTTACCTTTTGGCCCGAGGTCATTGACCTTTGGTAGAGTTTGTTTACCTTTTGATCGAGGTCAATGACCTTTGACAGGGGTTTGTTTACGTTTTGTGCTGAGGTCAATGACCTCGACCAGGGTTTGTTTACGTTTTGTGCTGAGGTCATTGACGTTTGGCCGGGTTTGTTTACCTTTTGTTTGGAGGTCATTGACCTTTGGCAGTGGTTTGTTTACCTTTTGGCCGAGGTCATTGACCTTTGAGAGGGGTTTGTTTACGTTTAGGTCGAGGTCAATGACCTGGGACTGGGGTTTGTTTACTTTTTGGTTTGGGGTCACTTGACCTTTAACTAGAGGTTTTTTATATTATTTTAGAAATTTGCTGAAATGCATAAAAAGTTTGAAAATTTTCCAAAAAAAAGTATGAAAAATAGACTTGATTTAATAGTAGATTCTCTCAGCTACATTTTGCTATAAAAATTCCGTAGCTTTAATTTCTGCGAAGTTATGGGCAATGAAGTATTGAGTTTGAATTTCTTAAAACTCAATACGACTTGATTTTTGGCTATTTTCGTCAAAGAAAACAAATATTAAAATTTTAAGTTTTGAAAGCTATAAGTGATACGCTTGAAAATTTCATAAAGTTACTCGGAAAATTGAGTATATTACGGTAATTTGTATGAGCGGTGTTGGTCAGGCTAAATTTGAAAAATTTCGATTTTTTCAAAATTTTAGATTTTTTTCAAAATTTTCAATTTTTTCAAAACTTTTGTTTTTTCAAAATTTTGATTTCAAATTAATCTGTGTAAAAATAAAGCAACTACTATGCGGTCAACAAGATTTTTTTTGGGTTTTCACGTAACGTCATTGTGTGGATGTGGCGATAGTCCAAATTTGCCCGGGAACTGTAATCACCATTATTCAGAAGTAAGATCAAAGAAATGGCAAAATAAGAATTATCCTTCCTTTGGAATTACGGATAATCATTTCAAACCAACCCTACTTTTATTTTCGTTCTTAAGTTAAGCGCGTTTGTCACAATTAAAGCGCTCTTAAATGGAAAGCGTTCTGAGAGAGATATACGGGAATAGCAAATGACGTTTTGACTTTATCTACATTTGTTTAATCCAAACTTTATTGCTTGAAATATCTGTAAGGTTAAATCTAACTCTCTAACAGCTGTCACATTATATACATATTTTCGACAGGTTTTTGTATCTTTTATGGCGCAGCGAGTACTTAGTAATAAATAAAGTACAAACAGATCTATATACACACATATATATGTATATGTATATAATATATAAAGTGTCTAAAACTCTTTCGGTGTTAGTTTATAGGTTCATTTGCCTTTAGGCGAATTTCGTTGTTCGTATTGTCACCTTTTAATGTCATTATTGACAGCAAACAAGTTTATCGCTGCTGCGCCATAGTGAATTGCCCCGTTGACAGTGCGAGTGAGTGAGTACAAGCATGTAGATATGTACGAAGAAGTGTATTGAAGAATTACACACCGAGTGTGTTGCGTTGCCTCAAAGCGAGCGCTTGTGCGCAAGCGTGTAGTTATATGCGAGGCTTTGCGATTTGTCGTGGACAGGAAGTGTCGCTTAAAGCGTGACCGCCTTTACTCAGTAAGCAATTAAGCGTAATTTTACTATTCATCAAATGAAGTTATTAGCAACAATTGCATTTAAAGTTATTTTTCTGTTTGTTGTTGCTTTTCCTTTACATTTTAAAATATGTAATGCTTTAATTGACTCGGATGAGTATATTAGGAAGATGACTCTATTTAAGGTAGTAAGTATTTTGATTAGTCGTGGGTAATTGGTTCTCTAATTCGTTCTAGTGAGAGTAAAAATGTGATAAAAGTCTAAACTGTTAGATTTTACTGATTGTGAGGCGTTACACTATAGACGAAATGCGAGTAAGTGACTTACTGTTCAATTTCCAAAATATTTAATATATATATGTAGCTTTCTTCAACTTTCTTGAAAAAAAAGTTATGAATTAGTGTATGGTTTTGGTATTTGAAAGATTTATTCTCTCAATAAACTCTATATAACTATCTTATTCCCTTTTTCTCAACCTCAATCCATCTCTAGACCTCAACAGGTAAATTTAAAGCGAATATAGTACCTTGAAGCTTATTTTTATTACACCTACTTTATATCTCTATCTTACTAGAATCTCCAGATCTTGACAGCTACCTTTTCAGTTCAAAGCCATAACATCCTGAAGCATCCCTCACAATTTTTCTCTTATACTATCTCTCTTACTCGTACCATCTCCAGACGTCACTAGAAAACTTCAAAGGGGATATTGTTAAAAACCATAGAATCTTGAAACACTCATTAACTCTCTTTCTCATTCCAACTCCAGATCTTGTTAGATGCCTTCTAAACTGGAATCCACTGCGTTGAGTTATAGATCAAATACCCTCTCGCTATCTCTCTTTATATTATTTAAACCATATCCAGATATTGACAGCTAAGTTTTCAGCTGATATAGTTAGAATCGATAAGATCAGCTGAATAAAGCAAGTATAAAAAGAATGATATCTTCTTCTTGACTGGCGCAGACACCGCTTACGCGGCTATAGCCGAGTCCACAACAGCGCGCCACTCATCTCTCCTTTTGGCAGTTTGGCGCCATTTGGTAACACTAAGCCTTCTCCACCTGGTCATTTTATCGAAGGGTAGGGTTCCCTCTCGAAAACTTCCCATCGAAAACTTTCAGAGCTGGGGCGATATGCTCAGATTAATATCATCTTAGAGCGGTACATATTTAGTTCAATCGAAGAACTTCAGTCAGAATTCGGTCCTTTGCAGAAATTTCAAGGTTTTCAGATAAAATCTCTGATATGATATCTTATTAGAAACAAATACTCAAACTAAGGAACAACAAAGCAGACTCTTTAGTTTCATGGGACGTACAGAGTTCAAAAAACATCTGTGATACTAGATCCTATTTGAAGCAATTAGTTGGACTCACTGTGGGCAATACATCCGTCTTCAGTTGATTTCATGAAATGGGATGTTTAGCGTCCTCACCTTCAGAAAATACTAAATAGATTAATTATCTGATAAGAGGTAAAGAGGCGGACTCCCGCAGAGTCTGGTTCAACAAGCTCAAATGGTGTTTTGATGCTGACGATATCAATCTATCTATTTATGGAACTCGCCAGTTCCGAATGTCTACTCTATACCTTTGGCGGATGGTTTCTTCTTGAGTCGAAGTGCAACTCCGGAAGATCCTACAATTAACAAATTGATTTCCCAAGAATTTTATTCTTCAATATCTGAACTGAGAACTCAATGATAATCCAGCCAAAGATGAAATGTATGCTAATCTTCCCATATTTTAGAATATTTACAGTTCAAAGCCTCGTTGTTATGACATTTACGCCGCATTTAACACTCCACCAACCACCCAAAGCCACATATTGTTTGTTTATATTCAATATGCAACGCTTGCCACGCCAGCTCATTACAGTTAACTGCTTTACCCTCTAGTCTTTAACACCAACTGACAGGGTTACCAACCGATACCAAATATTATACATTGATGCAATCAATTTGCGACGCAACATCACCGCAGCATATTAACCCGAGCTTACAACAACCTTAGAGACCGCAAACACACAGCTCACAGCGCAGGCAAGCCGAGCGTGCTAATGCAGTAAGTTGGCTGCAGCTCGTCGGTTTGCAGAATTGCTAATGCAAGGCTTTGTTGTGGAATTTACATTTTTAGTATGCAACGGTAAATGCGCGCATATGAGACACACTTTGCCATGACAGCGATGGCGGCGGTGCGTGGGTGTCTGCGAGCCGGCTTAGACACCGACTGTGCCACAACGGTGGGCGTGTAATGCAAATTTCGCAAAGGGCAATAAACACTCAGCATGCGTTTTAACGACGTAGATGGTGTGTGTGTGAGTAGAGATCACTTGCTGTCGTTATTGTTGTTGTTTGTGGTGCGGTTAACATTGTGTGGCAGAAAGCTTACGCTTGAGTGCTTCACACCGCTTGGCAACATGGTTTGCGGCGGTTTGTTGTAGTTGTTATTTATAGTATTATTGTTGTTGTTGTTGCTATTGTGATGAATGTTGTTGCTGTTATTTGGTTGTCTTTGTGGTGATTAGCTTTTCATCTTGTTATTATAGCCATCGCTTGTGCATGCCTGCCGCCACTTAGCCCCCACCCCACCTCAGCTCCCACACTCTCAGCAATCAGGCGAAATGCGTTTCTGTTGCACTTGTGCATTGTTTCATATATTGTTTTGTTGGCTTTGTTGTTTTGCGTGGTCCTCTCAACACATTCGAAGATGAATTGTACTTGCTGTCGCTTTCGGCGCCCTCCAAAGTCATTGACTGGTGCAATTTTTCAGAAAAAATATTTTTCTCCCCACTTTTCTTATTATTTTAATTGATGGAGTTGGCGGCAATGCTCAGTGCGCTGTGAGTAAATAATCCATAATTTATGAGCAGATATGCACATGTGGAGTTATGGCGATATTCAGGGAAATATACATGTCCCTGGTTTTGTGGATATGGCCTGTTGCAGAGGACTTTTTTTACGATGTTTTCTATTTGGAATATTGTTGGTTTAAGCAGGAAATGCCGAGGGATAATATCTCTAGTTGATTGAATACAAGTGTTGCAATGGAATTGTTTTTGTTGTCCGATGTGTGTAAAATGCAATTAAAATATCTGTTATAATCTAATCGAGGCTTTATTACAAAGCTAGTTCACTCAGACTACCATAAAAACAAAAACTTACTTGGTAAATCAGATCTTAAAGATCCGGATGACTACAGTTATCTTCTAAACCTCCGCAACGCGACCTTTAGATTGCAGGTCTCAAAAGCCTAATAATGGGTAAAGTGTGACTGCTTAAGATCCAGGACCCGTCTCTTTTAACTCACATGTTCGACGTCCTAGTCTGTAACCAGCATATTCCGGATAATCTAATCACACACGCCCTGTGGATTGAAGAACACAAAAGCCTAAAAATTTCTAAAGTGCTTTAGATCAGAGATCCTTCGACAACTTCTTTCAACCCTCCTAACGGGGGCCGGAATAACAAAATTTTCGAAGTCCTAGTCAGTTACTGTATTATAACAATCAAGTTTTGGAAAATCAGCTTATTCCGGATCGTCTTTGCCTTGCTCAGAAGCGATATCGCCAACTCGTTAGAAAGTCTTACTTTTTTCGAACTGAGTCTTAGCTCATCACTATAGCAACTATGGATGAAGTAGTCGTCCATACGTTTTCAGAGCCGTAGTGTCAGACGAGAGGTACTCAAGATTCGAGTAATCGTGTCTCATAAAACTTCCGGCTACATGACATATTACGGATTTATATATTTTTAGTTAACCAAATATCTGCCACATCTGTCTAATGGATGTATAGCACCCTTGGGCTATCTATCAAATCTAACCGCTTCCCTCGAAGAGTGTGTTGGTTCTACCATTAGGATTACCGTACATTTATAAATGACCTAGATTTGGCTGGGTTCAAATAAGTTTTCTAGCATGTAGTTAGGACCCAAACTTGATTCCCTCAGTCACTGTACCTTAATTAAGCTAAAATTGCCACCGCTATCCAATATTCCTCAGAATCAATGCTTAGAACATGTCGGGTATAGTCAATCCTTTTGACTTACTGCAACCGCCGAATCGATCCCTATCGATCTATCAACATATACATATCTTTCGTCCGCAGTATTTATTTTGGCTCATCTTAGAAATATTCTTTAAAGTTTAGTATGAAGAACTCTTCTTGATTTTCAACCCCAAAGTATTGACTGCCAAAATAAAGCTGCTCGGACATCATTTGTTTCTGCTTAAATATGAGATATGATAATATATATTTTTATTGAATTATGCACCCCTTATATCTGCTGTCACACGTTTCAACCATAATTACCCAATAAAACACTGTGGCACTAAATATTGGATTTACCGAAAAAAGTTAGAATTAAAGCCTTCTTGATAGCATAATCCCATAGGAAAATAATCAATACATACAATCACACCTTCGAATTTGTTGGGCGGAAGCGAAAAATTGTTCATATTTTTTATTGCAAACTGCCCCTTATCCGCTGAGCGCTATAGCAATTGCTATTTTCGTGCGCGAAAGTAAGCGGAAACCAACTAATACGCCTTTAGGACTTCCGCATGGAAAATTTGAGAATATTTTTTTCACAAAAACTAGAAGAAGCAGTGTAAGCAGGTGTAGAGAAACTCGCTTGAAAAAAGTGGAAAAAGTCAAAATTGGAGTTAACGAAGTTATACAACTCGATAAGGGCTCACGTGCGACGAATGGGTGGGCAAATTCGTGCACATGAGCGTTGGTAAACAAATTTAACACATGAATACATTTAATTATAGCAATGCCGGGGTTACGAGGTGTTTACTTAATGTTCGAGGAAAGAACGCTATTTTTATTCAGGAGTTTGGGTGTGGTTTTAGATATAGAAATGTACATATTTAGAAGACTGACTGTAACCTTCCTTTCTACTAATTTCATTTCGTAGTTGGTGACTTTAAGATGCATATATACATACCTATAGACGAATATATATAAAAACATTAGTGAAACCCCCAAATATATTCCTCATCTCAAATATTGTTTTGCAACGTGCTTAGACTATAAAAATATCCTGCCCACGGCCATATAACATGCTCTATGCGGGTTCGTAATACACCCCGAGTATTCTCCCATTTCAGTTGCTGTACTGTCGTGTTACCGTTAAGTGTAAATAAGCCTATGTGGAAAAGTCATCGTCAATGAGGGTTGTTTTTCCATACATATATATTTTTTCCGTTTGTAGCAACTTCGACTTCACTGCGCCTAAAAATCTGCAACGTAGCCACTTTGATGTACCAACAGCTGTGACTTCCAACCACAACACCGCAGTACACAACACTTCAAAGCGGGTTTATTTCCGTGCAATACTTTACATACACACTTTCTAAATACAGTTACACCCCTCTAAATCGTATCGTATGAACATGCTGCTCGGCTGCTTTGCAATTTTAAATCATAACCATAAGCCGTCACCGGGTGTTTGAAGTCAGTCCGTATGTAATGGGAGTTTATGTTAGGCGTAAATTCCTATACACAAATCGTGGCTCTTAAAGGTGTGCTATGGTTTTTCTATGCTCAGCTGATTGTATATATAGAGTGAGAGAGTAGGCGGGAGAAGGTCTGAGAGTCAGGTGTTAATTTGAAAGTGAAGTGAAAGCTGTTAAAAAGAGCTTTTAAAGTGACAAAAGTGAAATTTAACCTGTCCAACATCTATCTAAAAGTGGTATGCTCTAGAAGTACTTCAATTATACTTTACACTTAACACTACGCAAGTGAAAATTAGTAAAAGTAAAGAGTTCGTCTAAGAGGATTGATTGATCAAGAAAACGAATTCCTAAGAAGAGCTTATTTGAATAAGTAACATACCTTTGTTTTCAGAAAGATAAACTTCTTTCGACCTTAATCAAATCATATTAATTGGTTTTGTCGCAGGACTTTGCCATTACTGGTATGTACGGTGACTGCAGGCTGAATTTTTATATCCAATTGTGGTTCCTTTTGAATATATTAAACTTTCTGTCTAGCCTCTCCTTTTCCTTGCTATGGGACCTTATTTCCAACTGATCTTGTCTCTGTAACGAAAAACTATACACTGATCCAAAGCAAGAGTTTGGAACGCTGGACAGACTTAAGATTGGGCCACCAGAATTATTTCTATGGTACACTTTACCTTAGTGAACTAAGAAAATTTGCTCTGTCAAGAACACTTTACTTTTGGTGATAATTCGTAAATGATCTTTCGGGCTCGTTTCAGTCAGAACCCGCTTTCAATAGAACTGTATGCCTCAAAGGTATGATTTTAAGGTATCAATGGAGCCTGTCAGTAAATAAAAAATCCTCAGAATTGTAGAATCATCTGATTGAAGTAGACTTAAAACTTCACGAAAAACCCACGAAGTCAAAAAGATTCGATGATTGAACAATGGCAAGGCCAACATAGAGACTATGATTCAACATCAGCTACCGTAATAGTACAGCAACCTATTTTATATACTCTTCAGTATTTGGCTGCTTCTTTTACACATACATGACCTTCACCAAGAGCTGTCTCCATTAGTAATGAACCCAACTTGTTAAACCAAACTTATTCCATGCAATATGGAGTTCGAATTCAATAGCCTTCGTGAAAAATAAAAAAAATCAGTAGTTTTCTACAAAAACATAAAAAAAAAAAACAAAAAATAAACAATTCCTTGTTTACAACAATAATATTTTGTTTGTGCATGTTTTCACGCCATTTTAACTCGACTTCGCAATCCGCTAAAGCCAACTCAACACTTTACATAGCAAAATTATAGCCACCGCGCTAACAATGAAGTTACTTACGAAGTACTTTAGTGAAGGCATTTATGCCTTTTATATTTCCGCATTTCGACTGCTTATCGGCGATTACCGCTTTACATGCCAAAAACTCATTAAAAACGCAAAACTTCGGCTGTTTATCATTTTTATGCTACCGCCAATGCGGAGGGGCACAATTTATGTTGTGTTTCGTACATATATGTGTTTTGTAATATGTCTACTTATGCTTTTTTATGTTCTTCAAGTGAATTATGTTTCTAAAAATATGCTACTTCAAAATGCTATGAAAAGTTCAGATAAGCCCTTTACGAGGTAAATATTCCCGCATAATTAAGTCGTTTTGTAGAATTTATGGTTAAAGCTTTCTAAGTATATTAATAATAATATTACATTTCCGGCTCTCAAATTTTATTTAATTTTTCGCGATTCTATGGTAAAAATAATATTGTCCGCCTTAGGTCCTTAAATATTCCTTCAGGTACATATAAATTCCGTCATAGTGAAAGAATATCCAAAAGAGACCTTTTTTCTTTTCTTGAAATTTCTACAATAAATCGAGAATACTTCACAGTACGCTAATTTTTCAGATCAGCACTTTCAAGATTACCCGGTCTTTGAGCACAGCCCTCGATTTTAACACTAAGTTCATCTGTGCACCATCTATGTAAATGAATGGACCAAAAACCCAGAAGCAATATACAAATTCAGCCTATATTGAGAAAAGATTGGTGATTTTAAAGCAAGTCAAAGTTTATTAATTAAACGATATGGGTCCTTGATAACCAAATCCAAATCAAGCTGAAATGTAGGTTATGGATTTATCGGTGGAACGAAAACTTAGATTTTTGCAGGGTTTAACTTTCCCGACCACGAATCTGAAATTAAGAGCCCTATTCGAATCACTCTTTGAATAGGTTTTGGATTAATTGATAGAAAGGCTGCCTAAATAAAAAACTTCCGTCGATTTCCAGGTGAAATTATTTAGTATTGAATTAACATATCTTTCTTTCTTTTTTCGAAGTGAGTGTTCTTAAATGATTTGAGGATCAACAAAAAGGAGCTAACACTCAAAGAAGTGGGTTAAAATTTAAATTAGTATGCACTATACCGCGGGTCTTCGAAAATTTTGAGGTTTCAGAGATCCGCTACAAACCTTTTGAAGGATTATGTAAGAACAGCTTACGATGTTCATGGAAAAGTCGAAGTCATCCATCTTTTCAATAAAGGGATCTACTTTAGTCACCATTTTCAGTTACTCTTTCTAGTCAGGGACGAACGGATTTAGTTCTTCTGCCAAACTGTTCAATTATATCGTTTCTTTTTACGATGAAGTAAAAAATACAGCAGTTATATATTTAAAATGATAAGCAACCACACAAAACATGAATTACTTTCAAAGCTATCGTTAAAAAATACCTAATTAGTACCTTGTTTAGAAAAAAGATTTAGCAGCAGAAGAAACAAAAAACCGAGCAAACATTTCTCAAACTCATTACGCTTTGAAAAAGAACAAGTAAGTGAAAAATAAGTTTGATTTACATAAGACAGAAGACGCCATAAAAAAGAGCTATATAAAACCAGACAAGCGGAACAAGTGATGTAATCGAGCCGGCTAAGCTTATAAGGCGCATTCAATGAAAATAAGCAAAAACAAAATATAAAATGAACCGATGATAATCTCTGCGCTGGGTAGGTGTATATGTCGTTATATATTTATAAGTGCTCGAGTTGCACAAAAAATGCAATCGGGTGAAAGAAATGTGGCGTGAACCCCTCACATACGCCACACAAAATATTTTTACCTCGATAACTTATTGAACTTTCTTTCAGCCTTAAGTTTAATAAAAGCTAAAACCATTTTAAAATAAAAATAATTTTTAACAAGTCTCCGAGGTGTGTCGCACTACCGTTAACTTTGTATATAAAATCGCACAGCTTCAGCTCAGAAGACACAACCAAACCAAACTTACAAACAGCACAACATGAAATTCTTTATACTCTTCGCTGCCGGTGAGTAGCCAGTATTTTTTAAATCTTTAGCAAATTAACTATTGTCAAGCTCTCTCCACAGCTCTCGCTTGCGCCCATGCCGTGCACTTGCCATACATCATCTCCAATTCGTTTGAATCCAGCGAGGAGGAATATCGCGTCCTGTTACCTGCCAAAGGACAAAGTCTGCCAGGTGTTGGTGTAATCAATCAACCCGTCGTACAAGCGGTGAAAGTGAAGGTGCCACGATATGTCAGTCCTGATATCAAGCAGCAAATTATCAGACAAAGTTTGGCAGCACGCGGCTATGGTGGACAAATTTTGACTGCCGCCAGCGGGGCTGGGGCTCCACAAGCGGCTACGCTGTTGCGTTAACAACCTCAAGTGTCTTCGACACACACGGATAATGAGGTGGGCACAGCATCTACAATCGTCGACAAAGCTTATAGCCCGTTGTGTATGCAGTACTTGTATTACCTGTTGTTACTTAGTCGAATTAATTAATTTCGAACTATTTTGGAAGAATTACTAAATTTTATACCATTTCATGTAAATATTATGACCTATTCCAATTAAATTTTTTTAATTAAAATAGTTAACTAAATTAGATCAATGAATGTCTTCTTATAGTCTTATAATAACGTACAAGGAATCAACAGTTCCTATTATACGTCAGTCTATCAGTATCTAACGTCCAAGGATGTCCCAGTAGAAGAAGGTCCTCCGAGATTCCTAGAACAAGTTCCTCCTCCAATAATCTCTCGGTGTTAATTCTATCAAAGATTTTCCAGACTTTATATGAGGTTTTAGCTACTTATCTGCAATGCCAGTTCTCAGGAGTCTTATTACAACGATATTCATGAGAATATATACAAGGTACATAGGTATCACCATTGCTTATGATAGTTCCAGCCGTAGGCTATTGCTTCAGTCTGTGGTTCCTCACTCGATAACTTCACAAAAATTTCCTATGAAATTGAAATTGTTGATATCAGAAGTATAGGCATATATTAATCTGGATGAATGGAAGGGATTGAAATCGTTTCTGCATCCACTTTCCACCAAAGAGTATCCTATATCTGCATGAATAGCTCACCCGACTAAGAGGAACGACTTATAAGCAGGGAAATCTTGTTTGCATTGTCTTCCAGTTACTTATTTATCATGGTGGTTGAGATTCTTGATTTGGCGACTAGGCCAATGAAGTTCAAAGATGGGATTGTTGCTGTTAAAGATATATATGCTTTGAAATCTTCGGACGAGTTGAGTTCTAGAGCTGGATGGCTGGTGCCAGTGTTGCCAGGAGGCACCATGTAATGGAGATTACCTTAAGTGTTATCAGCAATCGTTCCAGTTTCACTTTTTGGTAATTTGGTATCTTCAAGCCGTCCTCCATAACTCCTAATAACATTAAATAAGTTGTAAATATTTTTGGTCGCTATGTTTTTTTTCCACGAAGAGCAATATCGAGCGGTAAAAATGCATAATAAAGTTATTAAATTGAAGAATTTTGTCACAAACACGAACAGAACAAAATAAATATCATTACCCATTGCTTTACATTCTTCTCCTGTAACTTATTTGAAGTCAAACCATATATTTCTTGTTGTTGTTTGTTGATATCCTTAGAGCTATCCACAAGCAACATTTGTCTACAAAACCTTTGTACGTATGTAAAAAAACTCGCGCCAAACTGTATGACGCAGCTGTGCCTCGTGGCTCCAGTGTGGCAAGTAACTTATACGTCACGTAGCACCAGAGTGGCTGCCGTGCATAACACTGCTGCTTTCAAGCGGAATTGAAAAATACTTGAGCGAAGGCATTTATATACTGACAGTAAGAACAGCTCATGGATCGGAGTAGATGTGGTCTCAGTGGATTCGAAGCTAGGACTAGAACACTTTATTCGATGATTGATAGGGGATCTTTAAGTCAACCTCAAAGGAACAGACGAACTCTTTCGAAAGTTAACAACTTCTAGTAGTCGTTGGTATTCTCACTCATTAACTGGGAGAGTTTTGGCAATATTCACCAAAATCTCCGCCTGAGTGTAGTCAGTATTTCGGTCCAGTTGAGCCTCACCTTGAGTCCTCAGCTCATCGACTACTTCTCAACCAAATTGTATCATTTTACCGCACCACTTTAGTCATCCAATCTTTCACATCAGGTTCTTCATTCATTTTTGCAATGTTTTGCCATGTTCTGCCACATTCAACGTATTTTCCACCTGATTCGTTTACAGCCACATCTTGTGGCATGTCAAGTCAATGCAATGAAGGAGAAAAAACATTTTACCTTTTCGCGATAACTTTTATTTCATCGTTTATTGGTTGACTTAGCTACGATACTCTTAGAAACGTATACTTATAAATAATATATGTACCACCTTTATTTGGCGCTGCCAAATCGTTTTTCGCAAAGCGTTCTGGAATACAATTTCGTGTGGCAAATTCGTCTTCAAGCGACTTCGATACAATCGCTTGGTGACGTGACAACAAAGTATATATCTGTACATACATATGTTTTGTTTTTGTACATAACATATATTTTTTGTTGTTTCTTTTTTTCTATATCACCTCTTAAGCTTCCTCTTCAATCCACTTTGCCACTTTGCTACGTTGCTCCGTATGTACTTACAACTCAATTGCGTGACACTTTTATAATATTGTAAGTGTCTTAAGGAAGACATATTGTTTATTGGCTTTTTTGTAACCGATTTTGTTGTTGTTGTTATTGCTGCAGTTATTACTTTTACTCATTGGCATTGTGTTGTGGCCCAATTTTTGTTACTTGGTAGTTTAAGTGTCGTGATTGGCAATATATGTATGTATGTTCTCCTAACCCAGATAAATAAAATATTGAAAATAACGCAAGGAAAATGAAAAAAGCCAGAGCTTAGAAGTCATTGAGATACGGAAATTGTGTGAGATTATTTTATTTTGGAAAAAAATACAGTTGTGGGTATTGAAATAGATACACTTTAATTTTTACATTAGATTTCGGATCAAAACTTTTTAACTTAAGGAGACCCACTTGAACTTGAAAGATATTCAAAAAGAGCCAATAAATTATTGGCCGTACTTTTAGTCACACGTTTATTCCTGATCCATCGCCAGGTAACCTCTTCAACAGCTGAGACACTTAGAAATCGTTTCTGAAATATGTCAATAATGACGAGCATTTTGCGTCAAGAGATAAGGTGATACATTCCAAATACCATTTGCATTAAAAACTCATCTTTGAAAAGTTAGAAAGCTATACTATATGGATATATAATATTACCAACTTTGCCGTCTCAACTGTCATGGGAACGTTAGTAAAATTGTAAATTCGGTCGCAGATCCTCTTGATGTCCAATTATACTAATTTAACTAGTTGGGAATTCCCATATAATTTATATATGTCGTTAATCTACCTATGACCCCATCATTTTTGTGCTTCTGGCCTCCCATACTATTTCAACTACAACCGAATTTTTGAATATTTTAAAAAATGATCATTTCAAAAGCTATTCGAACAACAGGTTGTGGGATCAGAACAATAGAATCTCCAAAGGTGCCCTGCTTTCACACGATTTCGGGCAATGACAGAATATGTTATTGAAATAGATACGCTTTTATTTTAACATAGTGTTTCTGATCATATCAATTTCACCTATAACCTCCATGACAGCAGATGAGACACTCAGAAATCGTTTCTGGAAAAAATCGAATCGCTTCCACTACAAACCCGGAAATGATATTTCTTCTTAAAAAAGTCGGTTCATCCGTTACCATAGAAATTAGCCGCATCAAAAAATTTTTGATGGATAAAAAATTCATCGTTGGTAAGGGACTTCATCATGCATACTGAGGAGTTCCTGTCATCTCAAGGAATTGGCGCTCTCAGCTGTCTAAGTGAGATCCTAAGTGATTATTTTTATAGGAAGCCAAGGACCTCATCCTTCCATTTATTTCTGTTCTCAATTCGATGGCCACCACTGTACATGTGTGATACCATGAATTTCTTTGTCATATAATCACTGTGTGCCTACAAGGAGCTCACCAAAATGCTCAGCTGTTGTGTAATACTCGTACTACCAAAAAGCCGATTTATATTGCTTAACTGTCATTCAAAGGCTCGTTCGCGCTTTTGTGTCAATTGCTTTTGTTATTATCACTGTGATTACTTTTCCTTATACCCATATCATAAAGCTGTCTACAGCGCTCTTTTTATAGCTTTCACAGGCATTAAATTCACAAACTTTTTTAATATTTGATGGAGAGGGAGGAGCAGAAATCTAAAATACATTATGAAATATTGTTTTTCATGAGAATATTAAATTTTTGAATAAATTTATATAAAAAGAAGATATTTTTTTGCTTAAAGACTTTCTCAACACAGTATTCATAATTCCTTCCATCTACCATTACATCTCATTCCATTAAATTTTCAGCTTGTAATTCATATTCCAGCAATATTTTTTCTTTAAAACTTTTGCGAAACAAAGGTAAAACGAGCAAAATAAGCCAGCAAACAAAACTTTTAATATCTTTTCCACTCATTCTCACCAGCCATAAACGGCATTCGTGCCTCTGCATATTTTTACAGCTTGTGCCCGTATGGCTTATTTTGCTTGCGCCTCGCTCTACTCAAGCATGTAAACCGATATTGACGGCGCGCTAGCTTTCCTCTCGCACATCTACTTCTCCTTTAGTATCCCTCTCACGCCTCTTCCTGCAAAACAGCTCGCTTCTAAATGGCTTCATCAATTGCGTTCCGCCATAAATTAGGCTAATCCATTGATGAATGTGTTTTTCGGCGGCCGTCAAGCTGGCTGTCTCACGCTGCAGCCAACCGTTAACTCCATATAGTTATTGTTGTTGCTTTTTGATATTTGTTGCAAATTTAAGTTATTGCCGCTATTAAACACATTGTTGGTGTTGAAAAATTGACCGTTAGTCCGCAGCGAGTGTGTTTTTTGCTGTCTTTTTTGTATGTGCCATAATGCTAATCGGCATATTTATGATTTGTAAGGCTTGTTAAAATGAGAATTTAAATAAATCGCTAAGAAAAATATGCAAAGCAATATATTATTCTTAGTACGGTGATCTGGTTTATATGTTACTTAATATATTATGAATTTAACGATATGTTTGTCATTTTGTTATATAGAGACTGCATATTTTATATGAAGAAAGACAAAATAATATCAAACATGAACAATTAGTTGTCTCAGGCATTATTGAGAAATCTATTTCTTCCATTCCTTTCCCGAATTTATTTTCAATAGCTCAGTAATTCTGAATATCTTTTTATACTCTCCCTACAAAAGTTGCTAAGAGAGTATTATAGTTTTGTTCACATAACGGTTGTTTGTAACACCTAAAACTAAAAGAGTGAGATATAGAGTCATATATATCAAAGTAATCAGGTGACGAGTAGATTAGAAATCCGGATGTCTGTCCGTCTGTTCAAGCTGTAACTTGAGTAAAAATTAAAATATCTTGACGAAACTTGGCACAAATATTCCTTGGGACCGTGAGAGGGTTGCTTTCGAAAATGGACTGAATCGCACCATGGCCACGCCCACAAAATGGCACAAACCAAAAACACAAAAAGTGTCATAACTCAGCCATAAATGAAGTTATAAAAGTAAAATTTGGAATAAAGGAAGTGGGCGTAGCCCCGCCTACAAATTTATTATTTGTATTTAACTCGCAAACCAATAAAGCTATATAAACTAAACTTTCGGCAGTCGGTTCTCTTACGTACACCACCACACACCATGAAAATAGTTGAAATCGGATAATAACCACGCCCACCTCCCACACAAAGGTTAGGTTGAAAATTACTAAAAGTGGGTTAACTAACTAACGAAAAACGTCAGAAACATTAAACTTTACATAAGAAATGGCAGAGGGAAGCTGCACTCAGATTTTTTTACAAAATGGAAATGGGCGTGGCATCGCCCACTTATGTGTCAAAAACCATATCTCAGGAACTACTCGACAGATTTCAATGATATTCGGTACCTGATACACCCTGATAACACGGATAAAAATGGGCGAAATCGGTTCACAACCACGACTACATCCCTTATAACTCAATTTTGAATTCCATCTTATTCCTTCACTTTATAATATAAACTTAAGGAACCAATGAATATAGTGGAATAAAACTTTACACAAATAGTGCATATCATCTCTGGCTTCACTTGTGAAAAAAATTGTCGAAAACGGACTATAACTTTTCAAAGCCCCAGATATCGAACATGTTGAACTCAGCGCCCAAGGATAAATTTTAACCGAAAATATGGGTAAATCTCTCAGCTAATTTAATGGTATTCAGAGGAAATTGTTTTCTTCCAATAGTGTGTCTCTGTTCCAAAAATTATTAAAATCGGGTCACAACATCTCCTAGCTCCCATATACATAATTATAGGTTTTTCAAAAATATCATCCCCTAGCTCCCATATATCTAATTATAGGTTTTTCAAAAATACGGTGCGCTTTATTCCGCATATATGTATTGGTTAATATGTGAGATATTTAAGCCAAATTAATTGAGCGTATAGTCTTGGATATAGTGTACCTTGCTGGTGAAAATGAATGAAATCGGTTCAGGAATTTCCTCAGCCCTCATATACTATATACGACGATTTTCTTTATTCTATTCAACTTTATGCCGAATTTATGGGTTAATTTGTATGTTATCTTAACAAAATTTCTTCAATAAATTGCGAGAGTATGAAATGTTCGGTTGCACCCGAACTTAGCCTTTCCGTACTTGTTACAATTAATAAGGTTCCCCCCAAAAATCATTTTTCCTGTTCTCTATAAATTTTTTTCTGAATATCATTACGGATCACGAATGTTCCCTCAGAGGAAATATTGCAGATCTTTATGGATCTATGGAAAATAATGTAATGTTAAATTAATGACCAAAGAGCCAAGCTAATTTCATCAATCAACGCAGTTCACAGATATAACCCATGATCCTTGAATCTCTGACTGAGTTTGGTAACAGGTGAGATAGATGACTTGTGGTATGTATTTTCAAAATTAGTAAAATATTTCCACCATCTCACGTGGACAATCAAGGATACGAAGAAATAAATGCATTCCTGTACACTTTCAAGGGCACTATGTTCTGTAACGACCCGAACAGAACCCACGATATCGTCGACAAATCTCAAAAACTACTATGCCTCCAGAAACCTCTTACAAATTGCTGCTCTAACAGTGCTTGTATATTCTTGTATTAAAGACAGATCTCCAACAGGTACCTAGAAATAAAAATAAAAAAATCACTTTCACAAATACCATAGATTGAAATGATATTTATAAACCTACAATATACTATAAATACACATACTATAATACTGTTCAACATAACACACCAGCAAAATGCCACTCAAACTAATTGCCACAACATTCATCCGACAATTCAAGGCTTAAACTCATACATTTGCACAGACACTCATTCAATAAGATATACTATATACGAAATATATGAGAAATCGTATACATATACTGCGCACATGCCATTTAGTGATAAGACTTACTCAGCTGTCAAATGACGTCACATACAAATTTAATGGCAGGCTGCATGAAACCATAGCAGGATAATAATTTCAATTAAGTAAAACCAAAGCATCAATACACCACTGGCGCATGTGAGTGTCTATATACGAAATGTATACGAGTATATGCAATTATTTGCATACCGTTACGAATAGGCTTAAAATCACAGAGTTGTATTCAGCGAGTATGTGTACAAGGATACTGTGTGTATTCGTAAGCGTGTGCTCTTTTAATTATTTGAATATTGTGTATGTTTTCCAAGTTGGCAGTATATCACAGTCATACATATAAGAGGACAGCTTGATAAGTCAGTGACTTCATATTTTCGAATAATAACTAAAAAAATCGTTTGAACTCATTGCGTTCAATAGAAGTTCTTTATTGTTCTAAAATTACCGTTTTGTGTAAGTGCCGACCTGAATATTTATAAAAAAAAATAAGTTAAACCAAGCAAACCTTTATAGTGTATGTATTCCTCGGGATTCAATTTGGAGAATACATACTGTCCTTCGCCAAATACAGTAATTTGCCGTCGTAATCGAAGTTTTTCTTCAATGATCACTTTAACTTTCTGAAAAAGTCGCACAATAGTTCCAAAATATATTTCCGCATATATACAGGAACCCTGTCTGAATGACTGTTCAGTCTTTTCGTCTGCCCAAAAAAATCTCTTGTTTATACTGTTATTTGATATCAGTTCATTTATAATGCATTCAGACTTTGTCTACATTCACTAAATGTTTCAAAAGTCCCTGAAGAAGATGATTAGACAACCTAAGGCATTCGCCGGAAATCGGGTGCAATTGCGATAAAAATTATCTAAACAGTCAGCGTTGATGACCAGCCCGTTGGGGATATCGGAAAGCTAAGAGTCCTTCATCAATCCCACATTCTCATATAGTAGCTTTTGTCGACTAATTTTGGATCAAAAACTAGTTTTAGAAAAAATTCAGTTCAGAAAACTTCTTCTGAAATACTCTCAAGATGTTTTTTGGACTTCGTGCCTATATTGACTTGTGATCTAATATGATCCAATGGATATATAATGGAAGTATTTGAGGTATCCATTTTCGTACACATATCTTTTAATCGAATTATATAATTTTCGTGACAATTCTCAGATTTATAAAACTACCTTCGTTCCCACAAATTTCGTTTTACCCACACATGTACAGTCCACAGTTCCAACTATGGAAGTACCAGATACGAGTATGTCAATTTATATATTAAATCTTTTCACTCAATTTTATATATATACATACGTGATAATCAGCTGAGAAATTAATTGCGCGTGTGTAGATATGCGTATAACGGTGTTTGTGTAAAATTTACACTTCAGTGTAAAATAAATGTGCCGCATAAATGACGGTAAACAGTGGCACTTAAATAAAGCCAGCCATGAGGGTGGAGGATATGAACGGAAGTGGCATGATGTGAAAGGATATGAAAGGGGTATATGAAGCGAAAAAGTGCCAGCATAAATGTCACACGCAAGGTTGTTAAATGAAAGCGTTAATGATGCCAAAAGTTGAAGGCACTTTCAGGTGTACAGTGTGTACAATAAATATGCGTAATAAAAGGCTGGGGAGTGTGGAAGGAGAGTATGTCAAAGGACGTTGGTATGAGTACTATATATTTACATATTTCTTGGAAAGCAATATCGTTAAAATTTAATTAAGTGGATGAAATAACTTTTTATTATTTGCTTCGCTTGAAATTCGTGGAATTTCATGATTTACTTTGGTTTTTATTGAGTTAATGAAGTCATAAAACACTTTCTTGTAGGTAAAATAAAACTGAAGATACCAAAGGAGCGTGACTTAATGGAAATACGACGGATATGTTCAGAAACTCCTTGTATCAGGATATATATCAGGATATTTGAACTTAAACTTTGTATAACTTGAATTCGAAATATAGATCTTCTTTGGGGACCAACTTACTTTTGAGATTTGTAATCGACAACGTTGCTATTTCTATAATTTTAGCTTCTACCTCATCATATTCCTAATTTGAGAGTTATAGACTATAAAGAGCTCTGGAACAACACCAATGAACTTAGGTCCAGATTCAGAAAAAGCCATCTTTATCGACGTAAAGTTAAGAAGTGTGAATTTGAAAAGAGTCCTTAGGGCTTCTAGAGCTCAGTCAAAGTATGAGCCCCGAAACCTATTTTTAAAGAAAATATATTAAATAAATTCACGATGATGTTAGCCCCAGTCTTTCGTGGCTTCGTTCCTATAAAACCCGGGGTTTTCTTTATAGAGATCTCAGGTAAGAATATGTAGTATGTTCCAATTCGATTTCGATTCTGGTACAATATCACTCTAAGCCATGTTTACATAACTCTTCACTTTATGATATTCACTAAAACAGTATAATTGCAACGAAAACAGCAGCAACAATAATTCTTAGCGCAACGACGATGTTAAGCACATATGCAACACATATCAACCGCCGATGTTGCAAGTATGCCTATATATGTAAACTTACGGTTACTGCAATGCAAGTAATCTCAACCAGCAACAAAATATAAATAAAACCAAAAGAAAGAAACAAAGAAACAAAAAAAAACAGTCAAAGAAAGCAAGAAGAATGCATTTGTGCAGAAAAAGCGAAAAAGGGAACAATTACTAACTAAATACCTGAATAGGGTTGTCCAAAAACATGTTTCACTTTCCCAACTGATGAAACTTAGCCGTGGAAGGGTGCTTCTTTCTGTCTCTAGACCATCTGGGGATTCTGCGAGAATGGATAATAGGCCATTTCGGGGAGTATCCAAAAATTACTGTTTGGTTCAGTCAATCTGAACAGGAGGTTCAGAATTGAACCTGTGTCCAGACTATTCAACAAATATTAGAAACAACTTCTCGTAAAATCTCATCAATCTTTCGTGGGAGGGTCCAAATTTTTAAGTACATACTTTGACATAACCTTAAGACATTTGTCTTCCAAAATTGTTATTTTTTTCAAAGATTGGAACTCTTGGAGCTTTGAGAGCGTTTCAAATGGTAAAAGGTAAGACCTTCTGTATCTGTTCAGACTGCCAAAACCGAGTCCAATAAAAGAAGTTACTAGTTCTATACTTCCATTAAAAGAACTGAATCCAAGACCACCCCATCTAAAACAGCACAAATCCCATACTTCTCATATGAATATGCATGTAAGCGCGTTTGACCATAAAACATAGCGTTCGGTATGCATTCATTAATCCGACAGTGGATATGCGAGACCGTGAGCAACCGGTATGAGCCATTGCATTGCACAGGATCCATAGCGCTAGCTGTGACCATCAGCTATAAGCCGACGAGTTGTGTCCAAGGCAGCACTGCATGGCTAATATGCTTTGGTGTCTTTTACGCTTTTGCTTGCACTCGCTATGTTTTTCTCTGAGTCTACAGATTTGCTGTTGTTTCTTTTTATAAGATTTTATACTTGTTGTTGCTTGTATTGTTTCGCTTGCAATTGCTTGTTGCAACAACAAGTATTGCTTAATCGTGGCATTCCGCGCGATAACTTAATTATGAACATGACACTTAGGCGCAACCGTAGAAAACCGTCCGTCTGCTTCTTCACGATAATTCTGCATTTTTACTTATTTCACTTTTACACTTCATCTCTGTCATAGGCTTTGTGAGGCTTTCAGTTTGCTGCCAATTAGAATTTGTGACAGTGACATTTGCCGGTAGCCGATATATCGCGTCACTTCCGCTTGGTTGAGAGTCGTCTGGGGTATGGTTTGAGGGGATCTAACGAAGTCTATATTACTTATGTTTATGTACCGTTAATTGCGGGTAAAATAGATTTGAGTGATTAGGTGTGGAATCTTTTCCGTAAGCTCCTCTTTGTTAAGAAGAAAATTATATATTTTTTGAAATAGGACTTCTTAAGGAGAGGAGAACACGATTCTTAAGAGACCTTATAGAACCTAACATGGGAACTTAGCTCGTGTTTGGACTGATGGAATGGAATTCAAGTCTATCGTATCGTCAACAGCATTCAAGTGAGTATAGCCTATAGTTCTCTGTTGAAATCGACTACTGCTGGAAACAGTATATTTTCGTACATGAAGAGTTCTGACGACCATTTGTTTACTCGTGAAAGCGTGGGAACTGGAGTACAAGAACAGTTCGTCGGTAGAATAATCCGAAGTGGTCAGGAGAGCTTCCAATTTCTCCTTTCCAATCTGATATGGTTTATTGTACTTTAAATCTGATAATCTTCCAAGGCTTAGTTAAAAGACTCGAGCTCCTTTCGAATGCAGAAATTTGTCGTTGCTTCCTCTGCTCCATCCTTTCTTTCATCATTCATTCATTTCCAGTGTCATCACCATGGTTCATTACACTTACACTGTGATGTGGACTTCTTCCCCATCCCCTTCTCCATTATATCTTCATCTTTATGAATTCATAAACCATTTTTTTTCAATTTTTTCTCTGTTTCCTTCTGATTTAACTGATTTAACAAATTGATTTGATTTACAGGATCAACAAATGTAATTCTTCATTATTTAAATCAACACACAAATCATATTTTATCGAAAATAAAGTTATAAATTACCAAGAGCTTACAATTTAATGTCATTTGTGCTGTGCAAACAATTTTTGTTGAACAATTGTTTACTGGACACAGGACAACAGTTTGCTGCAGAAACAGCAGCAACAAAAGAATTGGCAACCAAACGACAGAGGAGCCCGCAAGGCTACCAATCATCAATAACGAACCCTACAAGTACTTAAACGGTTTTTGTTGGTAAAATTTCTTGGAAGCCAGAATAAGAAAAATATAAAAAAGGAAAGAAAGAACGGAACCGTGTTCTTTCTTCCCTTCAATCATCATAAATGTCAACAACAATGTGTATTATTTGTTGCTCTTACCGACTTCAATAAATAGTCCGCAGTGTCAGCATTGCCAATTCTCTGCAAAATTTTTGATTGGACATTAAATTGAAAACAAAAAAATTAACATCAAGAGAAAACCATGCAGAGCAACTAACATAGCGCCGCAGCTGCCACTTATAGAAGAGACCGCTATATGTTTATACGTTATAGGGAGCACAACAGCAACTTTTTGATTCCAAAATCTGACAACTAGAAGAGAGGTTAAAATTTAATAAAGTCAAAACTGAGTTTAGTGTAGTGCATAAAGCCAGAACCTAATTGAATGAGATGAGATGCAGACCCCTAAATAATTGGAAATATTCAAATTGCTCCTCCTCCAGTTAGAGCACTCTGGCTTTTCGAAGCCGATCACACTGGCTACCTTATATTATAAATGATGATGGTTTTCCCGACGGAACTTTTTGCATGTGAAATAAATATAAATCAGGGCTTCCCAGACATTATGGATTAGCTTCAATCTCTCACTAAGCTCTGGCTAACGCCAAACTCTTCATAAACTACTCTAAAACTATCCATGAATCAAAATCTGGAGTCTTAGGAAATTTATATAAATTTTACATCTCGCTTAAGGAGTGTTCCGGGTCTTTTAAGCTAAAGTAGTTCAACCATAAGGTAGGATGGAGTCATATGTAGAAGTTCACGTAAGTGAGGAAAGTTTCTGACTGCCCTTCACTTGGGAGTGACCAGGAACGATTCTTTTACATGTGGCTCAAGCAGCTCACGACTTCCGGTCTTAGACCAAGTATCCTCTGGGTAGCCAACACACATCCGTTTGGAGGAGAGCTAAAGTGAGAAGCGAATCCCGCTTATGCGGTTGTGCGTGGGGTTTGGGACCAACCACATAAAAACGAATAACCAATGAATAGGAAGCAACAGCCTTGGATGAGACACTCCTCTTTTGATCGCCAGCTCTGAAAGTTTTCGATGCAGTACCCACTGGTGGAAGCCGAGGAAGAGGGAGACCTCCACTCCGATGGAAGGACCAGGTGGAGAAGGACCTGTCTTCACTTGGTATTACCAATTGGCGCCAAACTGCCAAAAGGAAAGATGCGTGGCGCGCTGTTGTGGACTCGGCTATAACCGTGTAAGCGGTGTCTACGCCAGTCAAGAAGAAGAAGAAGTTAAACCATACAAAATAGTATGTATCGAAAGATAGGTAGCTGCAAGAATATTTATATCCCCAGTAATTGCAGGATAGTTCAAAATATATTTTATTCGGTTAAACACATGTTTGTTCAGTGTAACGAAGCAGCTGATCTAATGATGGAACTAACGAAATACTATAAGACTTTGTAGAACTATCGAAGGTCTTATTTAAGGAGGTCTTCAAATTCAATTCTAAGCTGTTCTTCTGTCACCTTTGTGGTGGAAGAGTTTACAGACACACTGCTTGTGTCTGTATTAAATATATTGCCACGTTGAGATCTAAAACGTAATAACGGGTGATTTTTTTGAGGTTAGGATTTTCATGCATTAGTATTTGACAGATCACGTGGGATTTCAGACATGGTGTCAAAGAGAAAGATGCTCAGTATGCTTTGACATTTCATCATGAATAGACTTACTAACGAGCAACGCTTGCAAATCATTGAATTTTATTACCAAAATCAGTGTTCGGTTCGAAATGTGTTTATCGACAAATTTTGTTCAGCGATGAGGCTCATTTCTGGTTGAATGGCTACGTAAATAAGCAAAATTGCCGCATTTGGGGTGAAGAGCAACCAGAAGCCGTTCAAGAACTGCCCATGCATCCCGAAAAATGCACTGTTTGGTGTGGTTTGTACGCTGGTGGAATCATTGGACCGTATTTTTTCAAAGATGCTGTTGGACGCAACGTTACGGTGAATGGCGAACGCTATCGTTCGATGCTAACAAACTTTTTGTTGCCAAAAATGGAAGAACTGAACTTGGTTGACATGTGGTTTCAACAAGATGGCGCTACATGCCACACAGCTCGCGATTCTATGGCCATTTTGAGGGAAAACTTCGGAGAACAATTCATCTCAAGAAATGGACCCGTAAGTTGGCCACCAAGATCATGCGATTTAACGCCTTTAGACTATTTTTTGTGGGGCTACGTCAAGTCTAAAGTCTACAGAAATAAGCCAGCAACTATTCCAGCTTTGGAAGACAACATTTCCGAAGAAATTCGGGCTATTCCGGCCGAAATGCTCGAAAAAGTTGCCCAAAATTGGACTTTCCGAATGGACCACCTAAGACGCAGCCGCGGTCAACATTTAAATGAAATTATCTTCAAAAAGTAAATGTCATGAACCAATCTAACGTTTCAAATAAAGAACCGATGAGATTTTGCAAATTTTATGCGTTTTTTTTTTTTAAAAAGTTATCAAGCTCTTAAAAAATCACCCTTTATTTGGTCCTAAGTAGATAAGGTATGTTTCTATCTATTTTTATTTTATATTTCTGTTCACCTATGATATTAGTTTCAGTCTTTGGGCTCGAGGATTTCAATCTTTCGGATTATTTTAGCTTGGCATTCGAGAATCTCATTTTGGGCTTTAAGTTCTTAAAAGGGCTTTGTTTGAGAAACATAGGTCTCGTTTTTCTATGATCGGTATAATATCTAAAAAAAATTCAAAATCTACCGAAAATAGCTTATAGGTATAAATACAGCCAGACCCCAGTTCTTGCAGCTAACTTTACTCTCCTTCTCATTCTCCATTATTTTACAATAAAATCTAATTTTTCAATCAAACTTAAGCGATCCGCACTTCTACATAAAATTAAATCCACATAAATATAAACACCCGCGAGCAGCAAGCGAAGAATGCAATTAAAGCGATAATCAAATCATTGAAATTTACTTGCTTAAACCGACAAATTGTGAATGATGTGCTTGAATTACCGCCATAAAAGCTATTATTCACGGATCATCCGTTGACGATGAAGCACTGCGCTGATAATTCAACATTTGTGAACCGCACTGCCCAACTGCACGGTAGCTGATAGAAGCTCTAGGTGGTGGGTATGCAGTGCGGAAAACAACAGACTTTCCAATGAATTCAATGTGGAAAATCGAGTTCCAATTGTTATGCGCCGCGGAAAAGCACTCTACAGCTGTGCTGATTGTAGAATTTTTTACAAGAACAACAAGCGAACTGCAATCATGCGATGTCGCCTTGACGATCATTTGTTGTTTTTGCTACTGTTGCTTTGCTGCTGTTTTATGTATTTTATGTTAGCGCTTGCTTGTGACGTCCCAGAACTGTAACTCAAATAATTATAGACTATAAAAATGTACGATGAAATGTTGTGTGCACCAATCAACCGATCACCGCTCAGCGTTGAAGATCAAATAGCTGCTAACGCCGGTGTGCCAATGTGTGTCTGTTTGATGCCATTCATGCACCAACGACAGCATTGGTCTGCAACTCCTGGCTGCTGGTTTCCTTAGTAAACTGCAACAACAACTACACATAGATCTAGAAGTTGTTGAAAGCACAGCGATCGTGTGATTTGTTTCTGAATACCTTCATTGCTGTTGTTGTTGTGCTGATGATCGAAAAACTTGTTGCATTCGCACTACTAATAGCTCGTTCGATTTGTTGCTGCAAAATGATTCGCTATCGCTACTGTTGTTGTTCTGCTATTATTATTTATCATTTTTATTTGTTGTATTTTTTGTTGTTATTCACTTGTATTGTTGTTATTAATTGAATATTATGCGTTGTAATTTGCCATTTGTCGCTGTTAAACGTCAGCGCTGTTGTTCTAGAAAATTTTTAATTAAATTTTAATATTGTTGAAGAATTTTTATGTGAGTTGTATTAATAACAGCTGGAATAGCATAAACTTCATGCTTTCTTATTTTTATGCAATCAAGTGTTGATTTTCTTGTGCTGGAAACTAGGTTAGGAAGAGTTAGTTGGATTACTTTAGAATGATTGAATGTATGAACCTACATTTTGAATTGTGTTAGAACTATATATAAATGAAACTCCTTTAGGATCCTACTATCAGTCAATAAAAAGAGCAGTTAAGTCTATAATTTTCTAAATTTCCCTCCAAGCTGAATCTGACGAAAAAAGTGAAGCTTGATATTTAATCTTAGTAATTGTCAATATCATTACTATTTCATTGTATATACTCATTATCTTTAACAATTGTTATAGTCATTACAACAAAAAATTATCATAATCTAACTTCTAAAATCTTAAACTTAAACTTATGGTCAACATAATCGACTTACTGAGCGTACTATTCGCAACACCATCACCCATCTTGAGATCCAGCATTCATTATTGGATAATATTCGACTGCGTCCAACCCGCAGTGAAGAATATATATTAGCCGTAGCTCAGAGTGTACACGAAGACTATGGAGAGTCGATTCGGCGCCGTTCGCAGCTACTCGATGAAGTATGGAACGACTTGGCACTTTTTTCGTCGAGATCTTAAATAGAAAGCGTACAAAATACAGCTTATGCAAGAAGTGAAGCTGCTCGACTGTCCCAAGTGACATCGCTTCGCTTATTGGACTCTTCCAAAGTTCCAAAAGGCGCGACGTTTTCGAGCCACATTTTTTCAGAGGTCCATGAGGTCCATTTCTGGTTCAACTAGCAATCTGAAGAGCCGCAGTTGGGGCGAAGAGCAATCTGAAGAGTTTCAAGAGTTGCCATTTCATCCAGAAAAAAACCGGTGGAACCATCGGTCCATATTTCTTCAAAAATGATGCAGTTGAGAAACGTAACCGTCAATGGCGACCGTTATCGCAATATGATAGCCGACTATTTGATGCCTGATAATGATGCTCGTGATCTCGGCAACATTTCGTTACAACAAGACGGCGCCATTTCCCACACATCGCATCTATCAATGGATTTATTGAGAGATTTTTCGATGAACAGATAATTTCACATTTTGGGCCGGTCGATTGAACACCAAGATCGTGTGCGATATCACACAGTTAGACTTTTTTCTCTGGAGATATGTAAAATCTGAAGTCTATGCGCACTATCCCCCTTCGATTCAGACCTTAGAGCGAAACATCGCGTGTGTCCTTCGCAGGTTATCAGTCTTCTCAACCGACTTTCAGGATTCCAGATACAATATTAAGCGCCCTTAAGCGATTATATATGATTAAAGCACTCAGCGCGATATTTCCAGTTACAATCAATCATAAAATTCCACAACTTTAGGTTCTAATGGAATACTTCTAAAGTCTGTTTCCACCAGCTTTAAAACAAGACTCATACCAAATACATATACTACATTTGACTGATAGATTTCCAAAAAATCCTCATAAGAGAGATCATTTGCAAAGGAAATTGTCAAAAGAGAATAAAAGCGCACATTCAAGCGGTGTTTTACGAAATGAACATATTAATCGCGCATGTGCTGAGCAGAGGGGTCAATTACTACCGCATACAAATAACTTGACGCGTTCGCAGACGAACAAAATGACCGACTAATCAACTCACTGACAGTCAAGTGCACAAGTGAGCCAATAAAAGTTGGCACGTTTCCTGCAACAGCAGCTACAAAGCGCATATAAGATTCTGCAAGAGCTGCGCGCTACCAACCATTCAAGCCAACCAAGCCTGAGCTGTGTCTGCGATTCACGGCTACCCTTTCTATTCATATTTCTTGATAACATTTTGGCCCCTTCGGCTTCCGATGGCCGGTCCAATTTTTTATACCATAATTGCATAATTTCAAACTTGTTGGCAACTTAATTGCACCAAAGTTGTTGTTTGGTTTAAATGCAATCACGGCTTAAGTGCCACTCATCAAGCGAGACAGCGTACTTAAAGTGACTTCTGGAGAGCGCAATGGCGGGCAATAGGCGTTTTGCCGCCGAGCAGTTGCGATGGGATTTCGCAGAAAGAAGACAGCAAAGCAGAAATAGAAATGCAACAAAATATAAAGTGCAGCAGGAGATGCTTTCGCTACCTTTTCTTCTAAGATACTACAATAATTTCTACTCTTACGCCTCCTGCGTAAGTGCCACAACTCTTAACTCCGGACCGTTTAAATTTCCGCCTTAACATGTGGCATGCCACAATGTGCCGCGTATAAGACGTTTTTAAACGCTTGTCAAGTTGCCACTGACCACTCGCCGCCAAATCGGAGCTAACCTCCAAACAAGCTAATAGTTGGGCCGCAATTGTTCCGCATCTGCAGTGAACTTGTTCAATCCCCACAGCAACAGGCTGTGCCTTTTTACTTATTCAGAGTTTTATGAAAAAGAGAAACGCTTTCAGACTATTAGCGTGCCTAACATGTGTTCTTGCAACGCGCCTGCAACATAACTTGGCAACGAAAGGACGGACATGTATTCAGGTGGTTGTTGAAGCTGTTCTTGAAGTATGTTTTAGCATTAGAAAAATTCTGCTAAATTGTGAAATCTTTGGAGATAGACTAATAGATCCAAGAATGGATCTTCTGACTACCAGAACCCTTATAAGCAAAAATAATAATTCTTGCAAACATGAAGTCCTTCCTCGAAGTCGAAATCAGTTCAAATGGTACTAAGATATTGAAAGAACCGTTCGAAGGATTTTTTAACAGCTGAGAAAGTTCAATTCTGCTCTCTTTTGGCTCCATGGAGAATATTTCGACCATTGAAAAGTGTAATGGACCAAGTTCTCATCGATTCGTCACAGGCCGTTATATCGTATGGAAGAAATAACTGCTTGAGCTTTTACGAGTAGTCACAACAGAAACGGATAAATCTCAGTGACGTAAAAAGTAGCCTCCGAAATTTTAAATTCTTTGCCTTCATCTGTGTAAGTTCTTAATAACTTTCCAAGCGAGATCGCGTACTAAATGATCGAACATTACGGTTAATTCCATTTCGGAAAAGTGAGCAACAGCTGTCACAAGTTTCGGCTAATAGTTTTCAATGTGGTATGGTCTTTTCCAGTCCTTGCAGAATAAGCTCTGAAGATCTTAAGAGCCTGTCAATCCCACATATTAAATTGTTTGTCATACTTACCTCCTTAGACAGTTCTTAAGGTGAACATTAGAAGAAAGGCTGATGATCTGGAAGACAAATCATCGGATTACATTTGTGGACTGTAGATGACTTTGAATATGCAAGAAATTGGTCCAAATTTAGCGATGAGCATATATCAGTAGTCTTCGAAGTGGAGTTATACGTTGTTCTAGACATTTAATTTTTAGGGATCTTGGTATTTGGAAGTTTTTTCGGAACATATTTCAATACGATGCAAAATCTAGAACAACAAAACTTCGCCATATTTATACCATGGGTGTAAAACTAGCTTCGTGCAACAACCACTTGTTGCATTCGTCGCGGATGCCAGCTCAGCTCAAGAGCGAACGTCGCCAATGGGCTCATCCCACGTTGCCAGTGTTAGATAGACGATGCGGCTCGGCTCGATCAAATGCAGTTCGCTTGCTACGTTGATTTTTTTATATGTCCACAGATACATATATTTCGCCATCACGCCCTAATAAAATTGTCGGGTGAGCGCATGTGTGCATACAAGTTTTTTGCCGCTTAAGCGATTTTTCAGCGTTCTTGCATATTAATTTGCCTTGCACTTCGGTTATCTAAGAGACCAATTATGTACTTATGTTTGTGCACACTTGATTTAATATGCTACATATGTATATATGTAGACTGTACTGCAATGGACCTGCTTTCAGCGCGGGGCACCGTGCCTTTCTTTAGTTTGGTGAGCGCTTGCAAATTGCTCAATTAAATTTGAGTGAAATTGGTAATTTTTCAAAAATGATTGCATTAATTTTTCATTAAAGCTTTTAGCTTTGTATGAATGATCGTGAGTACCTATATGTGCATATGCAAAACTAAGAGAGTCTTCAAACTGTGTTCTTGCAGGAATTTGCTTTTAGTAAGCAATTTGCTGACGGCATATTTGTTGAACGGCGATAATAACACTTTCATTGAGAAATGTTTGGCTTCTATGGCTAATTTTTATTGCGACTAAACATCCGGATGAAGAAGAATCGTGAAGGATTCAAATAACTTAGGAACTTTTCCAAGTATTTCTACAATTAAAGTTGCGTTTTGTCGACGTGATCTAATCAAGATCGGTAAAATAATGAGGAGGGATAGCTAAGTCCAGTTTCTGGAAAGAGAAAGACACGCATAAATCAACAAACAAAATCTGATGAACCCGATCTTATCCGGCCTAATATCAAGTCTCAAACGAGAAGAATGATAATGTGGAAGATCTTCACTTAAAGTTCAGCAAATGACACCATAGACCATATTCAGGCAGGCATGAGTACCTAGAGCAATGAAATCCTTCCTAGCTCGGATACAGTACCATTCATGTGAAATTAGTTTCATTATCCGTTGGAAGATCTCGAAGTTTTGATAAGCCTAGTACAATCACAGCTATATTTGGGGAACTTGAGGTCCAAGTGAGCCTATGTAACTTTCATTTGGAGTAAAGATCTTATTTCTACGAGATACTAAAAACATCAACGCATTATTTCTCAGTATTGGATTTGAATCTGTAATAGTCAGATATTCTAGAAAGAAACAAGCGAATCATTTCAGTCAATATTAACACAGCCGAATCTATAAAAGTCCCTCTTCTCCCAGTGAAGGATCTATTGTAACTTCCTAGTATGAACCGGTAATGAAAGGGAATCTGTATATTGAATCTAGTATCCTTTGGGCATTTGAGTCGATGTATTGGCTTCTATGTTGCATGAAATCGTAACCTCAACCTCATTTCTTCGGTATGAAAGCCGTATTTAACGTTAGATCGTATATGCGATCAGTTCTTGAGATATTAAAGCCTTTTAAGTTTTTTGAGCGTGTCTTCGAAATATTTTATTTTTATATGCATACCACACATATGACACTGATACGCCATTTTTGTGACTAATCACATATCAGCGTCAGTAGAAATGACAAACGGTTGTCAGCACATATGCGACTGCGTAAAAAGAAAGCGTGGAGAGAAGCGCCACAATGACAAGTAACGGTGTTCTACTATGGGCAAACGGCATACTCACGCCGCTTTCAGTTTTGATGACGATCAAGAAGAAGAAGACGCAGACGAAGACAAGACAACAAGTGTCAATTGCGATCAATCGCATGCAACAAGCGGTATTGTAGGTATATAAGTATTAAGCAGCAAGTTGTCCGTTGCAAAGTAGCTGTTATGGTAGTTATGTAGGTATATTAACAGTTGTTTGCTTCTTACCTTGTCTGTCGGACAACATGCAATACATATTCATACTCATAACACACGCATCCACTCATGCAATTTCAATGCAACTTGCAATTGTGTGGTTGCCACCATTGGTCATCTTCAATGCAACATTTTTACTCTCGTTCGTTACAGTTGTCAATTTATTTGTTTATATTTTTTAGTTATTGACATTTTGTGGGAAATATCTTGCAATCTCTCTGACGTTGTGAAATATTTAACTGTAGTCGCGTAGTCGTGACAGCGGCATAACAGGTTTGTGTTAATTTGTAGTGTTATTGTGGCAGCAACTGCTGCTAACTGCAAGGGAATATTGCTAATTGTCGACAAGCGTTGCTCAGTGGGCATTATTGCTTGTTCTATGGTAAGTCATCTTCGGAAATATGGTCAGATACAGCTAGGAAGTACATATTGAATTATTATACATATTTATATTTGCTTCAAGATGGTGATGTTATCGCGAGATTTGTGTGGTCGATTGAGCTTTTTGTATATTAAATTGTCAATTTTGGTTCTTTTCTTGGACAATGGATCTTACGTTTGTCGGAATCTTTATGACTCATAGTATAAATTATAATAGAATTACACCGATCTTCTCTATAGTCTTCTGGGTTCAATACCATACCGAAGTATTCTGTGTCATACCTTTACTTTATACCCGAAGAATGTCACACACAACACCACTAAAAATCAGTCATGGATAACCATCGAATATTTTGTCTCAACATATAGTTCATTCTATCGACCAGTCTCTCGAAGTCTAAAAACTGGCAGATAGATCCGAAGATTATAGTGCATGCATTAGCAATTCAATTCATGACTTGTGGATAGCCATATTCGATCTAATTAACCGACTGTGAAGAGAATCGAGAGAGATTTTAGACTCCTTAAAATGAATTAACGAGTTTTCAACATAAAAAAGGGGCAATAAAGACTAATAGGTAGGGATCCGCTGCTTTTAAAAGACCAAGTAAAGTTGGACTTGTCTTCGCCTGGCATTTCGAAATGACGTTATAGCCTTTTCACACAACCAAATTAATTGATCAATTAAAATTTTCATTAATAAACCAGTTTTCGTTCTTCACACTGACGGCTACTCGATTACAAATTAATTTAGATTTTTATTTTGTATGGTAAATCGATCTTAATCAGCGCTTTAATCTAGCGAAGACCAGTCAATTGATCAATTAGCTCCTGTGTGAAAAGGCTATTAACTTGTGAGTCGAAAAACCGATTGGCAGACTACTCTAGATTCAGCATAACTGTTTAGTCGATTATCGATCTCAAGAAGAAGAAACTTGTGAACTCAAATATTCAATTTAAATATTCGATTCAACAGGCTCTTGTAAAATATTCCGAAGCTGCTTCATTTAACTGTCAAACTTCTTCAAATAAATTGCAATATAGATATTTTAAATTAAAACTTTGTTTATATAGATACATTTGTATATAGTAAGACAGATCACTTCCAATAAATAATATATTATAAATGATTGCTTGATTGATTGCAAATATGAAAAATATCTTAGAACAAAATAAATAAAATTATTTAAACTTCCTCAAACAGCCTTTCACTGGCCAACTGATGTGTATATTTATCTTCGCCGCTTGTTAGTGGACGATTATCATAGCACCGCCTAACTGCTTCCGTCAGCACTTCAGGGTTTACCAGCACGTTCAAGTCGTCCAAGTGGCACATAAATTTGCCAAGCTTAAAATTGATATTAATGCATACATTATGCAACAAGTAAATTAATAAGCGTCGCTGCGCTACACCAGCGCAACTAGCTAAAACTGATAATATACTCGTAGCAGCTGAGTGATATTATAAAAAATGTGCATCAAATTGATTAAAAGCCATCAACAAGATGTTGCAAGAGGCGCTATCACACACAGTTGTGCAGCAATTAACGTTGTTGCAACATTGTTTAAACCGGCGCATGTTGGGCGTTTGGGTATTTATGAGGCTAAAATTAAAATGGCAGAGTTTGAGCAGTTTTTAGAGGCCTACAACTAGAAGTCGGCAGTGACATTGTATAATCTAAATTGTGTTTATTTAGACTTTCTTAAAATAATTTTTGTCATGACCTGGGGGTCTTACTGTGTGTGCCTTATGTCTTTAGGATCGCTGAATCCGGATCCGAGCTCCATTTAACCCCATCCGATCAGGGTTTTGACATAACCCCAGAGAATCAATATGACAGACAGGGGTTTTCGAGGTCTCTGATTACGAATCCGGTCTCGGTTTTTCAAAATTCAAAATGGCGGATGCAATATGGCGAATTTTTAAAATGATGGACACATATATTCACCATTTTGAATTTTTGAAAAGTAACGTCAAATACGTTATCAGCGAAACTCTGAAACTGAAAATAATTGGCCATTAATATTAAAGACACCAAACTTATCAGATCTAATACAGAGTTGGTACTCTAAAGACCAACTATAAACGATTTCAGCGGTTCATTTTACAAATAACCTTCACACCACAGCTACTATTGTACCCAGAATTTTTTAGACTAGCAGAGTCTCACCTGAGTTTCATAAGGTAACATCATCGGCAAGAATTCCATCGCTTGTTCTTTCATTTGAGCCGCGAGCATGCTCTTCCTCGACTGCGATCGGCTGATAAATTATGGATTTAAAGTTCGAACACTTTTCAATGGCGGTGCAGATAGAGAACTTATTAATCCGTCGAAAGTATCCTAAAGTTATTAACCCACTGTTCAAGGCATGTAAAGAAACATTCTTTAATTTGAATAGAAGCTCAACATCTACTGAGTTACTTAGCCCCTTATCGATTTTCCCACATAAAACAGTGTTTCTTATTTGCTTTCTTATACCAAATTAAAGCTGTATTGGTAGTTCATTACAAGTTAGCCAGAGCACCCTTTAGTAACTTGGTATGCAAGCTTCTTCTTGTAGAAAACTAACTTTCATAATTAATATGCACCATTGTTCGAATCATTAAACTGATCGTTACGCTTAAATCACGTCATTAAGATTGCTCGAAAGACCTTTCAATTTGTGAATAAAAAATAGAAAGAAAACTGTTTTCACACACACAACAGATGGCTTCACTGTACTCCATTTCTGCAGTTAATCGTTGTAAAGTCTCACAAAGGAATTGTCATATCCTGCAGCACAAAGAGGAAGGCTTATGGGCATAAATTATGTGTCGATATGAATGAGCAGAGATATGCTTATAACAGCACTTGAACATATGAGATGTGATGTATGCAACAAAAACAACAAAGCAACTATTTTCGATGATCAAGCAGATTTCGCAGAGCGCTTAAAGCGTCACACAATTGAGGACACAGTTGATGTAGAAATAGAAGATTCATTGTGGCATGCGGAGTGCCGATGTGGCAGCCATGC